>NC_057805.1:67418112-68018112 GCF_018294505.1 Triticum aestivum
CGGCTCCTCCTCGTCTTCCTCCTCTCAGTTGTCCTCCTGCTCCTCCTCCCACTCTTCCGGCTCGCCGGCGGTGTCGGCGCACGCGCAACGCCGACATCGTCATCAACGAGGGGGGCGGCAGGCGCGCCCCCTCCTCGGCTCCTCCGCGCTACGTCAAGCCAAAGACGGAGCCGGGGCTCGCCGCCGTCAAGACGGAGCCGGGGCTCCCCGTCGTGAAGACGGAGCCCGGGCTCGCCGGCGGCGTCCAGGAGGAGGAGCTCGACGACGCGGCGGCCCTCAAATGGGTGCGCGATGACTGGGCACGCACGGAGCTGGAGCGCCAACGCCTCGCCTACGAGCGCTTCGAAGCTTGGCGCCGTGGCCGGGACGAGGGAGGCGTCATCGTCCTCGACGACAGCGACGACAACGCGCCGCCGCCACCGGTCCGCCATGGAGACGCCGGGCAGGGGTCCAGCAGGGGCGGCCGCGCCATCAAGAAGGAGAAGGCCGCCGCCGCCGCCGCCGCCGACGAGGACGGCGGCGACTTCGCCGCGCTCAGCGACTTCTTCGCCCCATAGTTGGTTTTTTTAAATAATTTATATAACGCCGAACATGTCGAATATTATATCAAATTTGCCGAATTTAGCCGAACGTTTTGTCCAATTTGCCGAACTTTGCCGAATTCAGCTATTTCCAAAATAAAAAAACCCGCGTCTGGGGGCAACCCTGAAGCGAGCGGCTGGAAACCCGCTCGCCCCGCGCCGATTTTAGCGCCGGCTCGCCCCAGGGGCGCGTAAAATCGCGCATGGGGCTCCAACGGCTGGAGATGCTCTAACCTAGCAAGCGAGAGGAAAGTTTGCGCGCCACATTATATGCATGGTTGCTGTGTGACGTTTGACTAAGAGGGTTACTGTTGAATCGACATGGAGGCCAGGTCAGCCATTCAGTGTTGTGTTTCCAACCGATTACGACGACGGTGACCAATGTACGTGATTGCAGAGAAGTGTTAAGGACGGGATTCTATGTTTGTCATGGGCATGACATGCAACACGGTCGCTTCTCGGATGATTGGTGACGAATTATGGGTTCGGTTGAGTGAAAAGTGACATGCATGGTTAGGATTAAGGGACTGGTTGAGTGAAAATTGACATGCATGGTTAGAATTAAGGGATCAGTTGGGTGAAAAGTGACATGCATGGTCAGCATTAAGGGATTGGTCAAGTGAAAAGTGACATGCATGGCTAAGATGAGAGTCAACAATTGTGTGACCAGTGAGTGTACATCCTAGAGTCAACCAGTCATGCATGTGGACGAGCATGATCCAGTTCATGTAGCTGCCGATTGGAGTGCTATTAACGACAGTACGATGTGACGAGGAAGTTCTAACAGGGCTTGCATCCTATACGAAAAAACAAAAAATGAAGGAAGAAATTTGTATAGTAGCGAAGTATACTAGAAGTACTAGTATGTTCTTCCTCCATCTACAAACATAAAAAAGAAAATGCACAGTATACTTTTTGCGTAATCAATACCATTCGAAAGTGCTTTTCAATGAGAATTCAACTACATTGTGTCTTTTTAATGTATAATCAACATACGATTAACACATTCTTTTCTTTTGCAAAAATAACTTTCGATCTATTCATTAACTGTCAAGATAGTATAAAATCATCAGAAGTAAAACAAAAAGCATCACCTAGCGACGACTATTAGCACTGGAGCGAGCCGAAACCGCACCACCGTCTTCGCCTCTCCTTCATAGGAGGCCGACAAACTTTGTTGTAGTAGACAGCCGGAAAGTCGTCGTCCTAAGGCCTCGTAGTACAAGCGCACCAGAATAACAACCGCCGCCGATGATGAGAAGTGTAGATCGGAATGATCCAACTTATGGACACATGGACACAGACGAACGAAGACATGATCCACATGGATCCACCGAAGATGAACGCCGGTCGAATCCCATGAGATCTCCCTAGACAAACCTCCACACATCCTCCGACGATGCCGGAAACACCATCAGGGTGGGGACTAGGCAGGGAAAATATTATTCCATATTCAGAGAGCCGTTGCACATTCTTAATAAAAAACTTTACGTATTGTCGCAAAGAGAGTAAACGGTGGATGGAATAATAAGTTCCGGCACGCTATCTCTCCTAGCTCTTCGTTGACGACGAGACAGCGGCCGTCCCTGAGGCCCTGACGGCCGGAGCTGCTGCCGGGGGACAGCACTAACCGAGTGACTGGCCAAACCCACGAGGAGAAACTTGTAAAGCGAAACCCACCAAAACATGGTGTACGTACCCACGCAACTCTGCGTGCGTGAATGCATGCACCACACAGCTAGTACTTAGTATTGTAGCCTCCTATTGCTGCACGTAAAATACCTGTCCCGACCACAATCGCGCGCCATGTCGTATCACCATCCCAGTTGATACCCGGCAAAAAGAGGGCCACGCGCGCCGCTGCTTCTCCGTCCCGCCATTTGTCCCACTCCCACTGTCACGCACGTCGTGCGGCGCCCTCGCTGTTTCGACGTGTCCTGCCGGTGGTACGCCGTTGCCGCGCAAGTGCGTGCGTGTGGTCCATATATATGTAGCGGAGAAAACAACTGTTGTCTCTTGGTGCTCTCCACCAGTAGAAATATCAGCACATTCTTGCATCCATCCCACTCTTGATCGTGTCATTTGGTACGGTTGTTGAGTCGGCTCTGACAGGAACTTGCGAGTACATCGTGAACTCGTAGACAAACAAGAACGGTATTCTGTACATCGTCTGACAATCCGGACTACAAACTATGTATCGCCGATTAATAACTATATATATTTTTCTTAAACAAATACAAAATGTTTTAGATCACGAAAATAGTGATCCAAGACGTCTCATTTTTGTTTGTAAACAAAAATGAGACGTCTTTAGTGATCTAAGTGAGCTGACTTGCGACCCCGTTTGGCGTTTTGACCCTCAAACGTTGTACTCCGGGGCCGTAGACGTCGACGGCGCCAAGCTGGTCGCCCCCTTCGAGATGGCTGAGCTCGAGGCCATCGTCAAGGGGCTCGACAGGACCAGCGCCCCCGGGCCCGATGGCCTGGGGCCGGCCTTCTACCAGGTTGCCTGGCCGCTCGTCTCCGGCGACGTGCTTCGGTTGATGCAGGGGTTCCATGACTATTCAGTCGACCTCTCATGTATCAACCGTGCGCACATTGTGCTGCTTCCGAAGGGCGAGGGGGTGCTTACGCCCGGTGGGTTCCTCCCCATATCTCTCCAGAACTGTGATGTCAAGATCCCGTGCAAGGTTCTGACCACGCGTCTCCAACGACAAATCGCGGATGTGGTTGATATTGACCAATCTGGGTTCATCAAAGGGCGGAGTATCTCCGAGAACTTTGTGTTCGCTATGGAGATAGTGCAGTGCTGCGAGTCTCGCCGAGCCCCTACCCTTGTTCTGAAGCTGGATTTCGCCAAGGCCTTCGACTCTATCAACTGGCGAAGCCTTTGTCGGATTATGGAGGTGCGCGGGTTCCCCCCTCTCTGGTGTGATTGGATGGATTCGATCCTCCAGTCGTCCATGTCCGCGGTGGTTCTCAACGGTGTGCCGGGGAGGTGGATCAGCTGCAAGAAGGGGCTGCGGCAGGGAGACCCCCCCCTCTCCATACCTTTTCCTGCTTGTCGCGGACGTGCTCCAACAACTGATCAAGACCGACGGCGGGATGCATCACCCTTTGGTTGATGACGCGCCGCCGCTCGTCCTTCAGTACGCCGATGACACGATCATCATCATGCGGGCGCAGCTGGGCGCGGTGCGGCGTCTCAAGGGCATCCTGGACGACTTCGCGGCCGCGACGAGGCTGGTCATCAACTTCCACAAGAGCACCGTCACACCCGTCCACGTCCCCGAGGGCGAGCTTCAGGAGCTGGTGCAGGTCCTGGGCTGCGCTGTGGGGGGCTTCCAACAGATCTACCGCGGCCTCCCGCTCTCCAACTGCAAGCTCACCATGGAGGGCTTCCTCCCGCTCATCACCAAAGCTGAGCGCTACCTCTCCGGATGGCGCACCCAGTTCCTGTCCTTTGGGGGACGCCTGGTACTGCTCAACGCCGTGCTGGACGCGCTCCCCACGTACGTGATGTCTACTAGGCAACTTTATCCTTGTAGACGTTGTTGGGCCTCCAAGTGCATAGTTTTATAGGACATCAGCAAATTTCCCTCAAGTGGATGACCCAAGGTTTATCAATCCGTGGGAGGCGTAGGATGAAGATGGTCTCTCTCAAACAACCCTGCAACCAAATAGCAAAGAGTCTCTTGTGTCCCCAACACACCCAATACAATGGTAAATTGTATAGGTGCACTAGTTCGGCGAAGAGATGATGATACAAGTGCAATATGGATGGTAGATATAGGTTTTTGTAATCTGAAAATATAAAAACAGCAAGGTAACTAGTAGCAAAAGTGAACAAAAACGGTATTGCAATGCTTGGAAACAAGGCCAAGGGTTCATACTTTCACTAGTGCAAATTCTCTCAACAATGATAACATAATTAGATCATATAACAATCCCTCAACGTGCAACAAAGAGTCACTCCAAAGTCACTAATAGCGGAGAACAAATAAAGAGATTATTGTAGGATACGAAATCACCTCAAAGTTATTCTTTCTGGTCGATCTATTGGGCTATTCCTATAAGTGTCACAAACGACCATACAAAAAAAATACACTTTCATGATGATACGTGTTTGTCACAGTAGGTCATGTTTTCTGTCATGCATGTACATCCATGACGATTTTATGACAGAATCAAGATAGTCATACCTGTGTTGTCGTAGAAGTGTTTCATGACATTACCAAAATTATCATCACGAAAGTGTCCACTTTAATGATGATAAATGGCGCGTCATGGAAGTGCTTTCGTCAAGGGTGACCGACACGTGACATCCACCGTAACGGGTCGCTGTTAAGCTATCGGGTCCAGTTTTGGATCCGATAACCCGCTAACAGCCCGGACCAGTGAGGATTTTCCACGTGTAAAATTCTCATTGGCCGGAGGAAACCTGTGTTGGCTCACCGTTGGGACAGATGTCATTCATTCATTGGACAAGAGGCGCTATGATACGTCGACACGTGGCACGGCCCAACAGAGGCCCATTCCGGTGAAAAGGCTGGCCTATTTGACTTGGTCAAAAGGTAACGTGCTGGCCCATGGAAAGCCTGTTAACGACCTGTTCGTATATAACCCATTTACGGCACGCTAACTCACGACCCGTTATGGCCTATTGGAATTAAGCCCACTAGCTTCATCTAGGCCGTCCAATATGATTGCAGCCTGTTGTAACTTCCGGCCCATGTATGGCCCATGATGTCTTTCGGCCCATACGAGGCCATTTGTAACTCTTGGCCCATTAACGGCCCGTGGTGAATCTGGCCCGCAATGAACAATGTACCGCTTTATACCCATTAACGGCCCATTATTCCATTGGGCCGTTTCCAACCAGTGTTATCTTTCGGCCTTCTCAGGGCCCATTTATTCTTAGGCTCATTTTCAGCATTCGGCTACTTACAACCCGTTACTGGCCTTTTCTGCTTGTGGGCCAAATTCAGCACGTGGTTACAATCGGCCCATTTGCAGCCCGTTAATCCGTTGGGCCGTTTTCATAGCGTCATCAAATATGGCCGATTAACGACGGCCCGTTATTGTCGGCCCATGAACGGACGATTCCAAATCTAGCCCGTTTATGGCCCATAATGCGGTCTGTTATTGGCCCATGTTTGGCCGATCGATTATACGGCCTGTAGAAGGCCCATTGATGCTACGGCCCGTAGAAGGCCCATTGTTACTATGGCCCTTAGAAGGCCCATTGTTTCTACGGCCCGTAGGAGGCCCATGGTAACTACAGTAAATATGTAGCCCATGGTTATTGTGGCCTAGTTTTAAAAAATAGGTTATTGCAACCACTAGCAAACCGCGGAAAAAAACTGCACTGACTACAAGCAAACAAATAAACAAGACAACAAGGAAATAAATAAGCAAGCAACTCACGCTAGGCTATCACGGCTATTACACATATTACATCCACTGGGCATCAGAGTTCGCCACCAGTGCAAATATAGGGAACAAAGCAGCATATCATATACACTGGTTGTCAAAGTTGGCGACCAGTGCAAATAAACGCCGCAGCAAAACAAGTCCATAACTGAAACCACTTCAGAAGAGCTCAAGAAACAATATCCTGTGTACCCATAATGCTGGCAAGATGCTTAGCAAGCTCATTAACTTTCTCTTGTTTGGCGCTTAAATCCTCCAGCACTTGCTGTTGCACCAGAAAGTATGCATCTGAATTCTGCAGGGACTTCCTCAGTCCTTCGGCTTCCTATCGCATAACATCTGATCGATGTCTTTCAACTTGAAGGTGAGACTCAAGAAGCCAAACTGATTCAGGCAGCGAATTCGAAGAGCTGGTGCCAGCAGTAGTAGCCAGTAACTCGAACACTACATCAAGACAGGATTTTGGGGTTGTCTCAGTGTCTTCGATATAGTTTTTATCAGCTTTCTTGGAGACCAACAGGGATGCCTCACTATCTTGAACCTTATCTACATTACTTCCTTTACCATTGCATAACGGGGTACTTTTCTCCAATATTTTATCCGCGTTCTAAAAGAGAAACAAACAAACACATCACAGGTTTACCATGTTGTATATGAAACTCATTTTGGTAAACCAGTTCAGTAGTAAGGTGGACACGATAACAGCATGAAACAAACATATATCTATGTAGTATGGTTACTGTATGGTCTATATCATTCTAGTTTATGTTGCCAAATCAAGATAGAGACAGTTCGAATCATATCTATTTAAGACAAAGCTGCATAGACAGAATATGTGGGAAACTACACAGCAATAACAACACTTGTAATGTGCATGGCATGAGAACATAATTGTTTATTCAATTGAAACTGAAATCAACACAGAGCAAATTACAACAGCAAACACGTTAAAGAAACAGGTTTAAAACATACCTGTTGCGCCATTGGAGTTTTAGTTGCATCCTTCAAATTTGAAATTAGTTGGTATGAGTAAATACAGTGATGCAAGAGCAAAGTAGTATGAACCATAGCTACGGAACCTGACCTGAGAACAATTCTTCTTCTGCTTTAAAAGTTGACTTGGGGTTCGGAGTGGTGGTCCTCGTGCTTTGGGCACTGTAGTTGCCTTAATAATTGCTCGTGTTTCGGTGCTCTGTGGTGGAGACGGTGCTTTGTCAACTGGAACTGGGTTACTATCTGCTAGGGTTGGGGTTAGAAGGGGTGTAGCTGGTTCTCTGTCCAGCTGGGTAGGGATACAATCTGCGTGAGTCTGGGTTATGTGTGGTGGGGCTGGTTCTTGGGCAAGTACAACCGTGGTTCTATCTGCATCGACAGGTAGCACGATCTTTTCCGAAGACCGTGTTTTTACTCCCACAGATACTGCCATCACCCCCTCCAATTGAAATGGCTGATAAACAAGAAAAGTAATTGAATGTACAGACATTGTAAGATAGACAGGTGCAATGGATAGTAGGGAAAAACAGGGCATGAAATAATTCACATTTATGTTGTCTAACCAAACAGAATAGCAGGACATAATTTCACATATATGATGGCTAATTAAACAGGATAGCATGACACAATTTCACATGTAAGATGGCTAACTAAACAGGATAGAATGACATACTTCAAAATTTGATGACTATGTAAACAGGATGACATGATATAACTATACGATGTGTCTATTAAAGTGGTTGGCATGCCATAAATCACAAACATGCCATCGATGGAAACATGATGGCAATGATATAATTCATGGATAGAATGACATAATTCAAAATATGATGACTATGTAAACAGGATGAGATGATATAACATATTATGGCTTTAGAAAATGGGCTGGCATGCCATAATTCAGATACATGCTGTCTATGTAAACATCATGGCATAATATAATTCAAATATATGATTTATATACTAAGCAAGTGAGCACAGGGCAATCGCATATATGATGTGTCAACTAAGGAGATGACATTCAATATTGTGTATATGATGTAAAAACTAAGCATTGCAATACAACATATGCATGATATGAGTAATATAACCCTGCCAAGTTTGAGCATACACCTCAGGGGGATAATAGGACTGGTCATCTGCCTCTAAATCCTCCTCTGAAGAGCTATCTGTAACCAGCAAGATATCTGCTTCAATAGGTAGCATTGTCTGCTCTGAAGACCTTGTTTTTGCTCCAGATTTCTCCATCACCAATTCAAATGGCTGATGCACATGAAGAGCAGTTGAATATACAAACATTGTCGACAAATGCAATGAGAAATACAAAAAAGGACGGCATGATATAATTCACATATATGACGCTTGGCTAAACAACATGGCATTGCATAATTCACATATATAATGCCTTGCAACAAGATAGCATTGCATAATTCACATATATAATGTCTTGTGATAACCCACAAGTATAGGGGATCAATTGTAGCCTCTTTCGATAAGTAAGAGTGTCGAACCCAACGAGGCGCTAAAGGTAGAACAAATATTCCCTCAAGTTCTATCGACCACCGATACAACTCTATGCACGCTTGATGTTTGCTTTACCGGAGACAAGTATGAAACTATTTTGCAAGGATAAAACTATGAGTACTTTGCGAGAATAAAACTACGAATAAATTGCAAGGTAATAAAAGTAGAAAGCTTTTGTCAACAAGAAAGTTATTTGTCCCTAGGCAATCGATAACAAGTACCGGTAATCATTCTTGTAATTTTATATGAGGGAGAGGCATGAGCTGATCATATGCACTTATGACTGGAACTCTAGAAAGCATCCGCAACTACTAAAAATCATTAAGGTCGTGAAACTCAACCATAGCATTAAGTATCAAGTCCTCTTTACTCCCATACGCCATAACCCACCTATCCGCGTTTAAGTTTCTGCCACTCTAGCAACACTGACAATAAGCAAATCATGAACATATTGCAACAACCTACAGCGGGGCCCCCTCATGTTTGCATGAGACGGAGGGCACCGCAGGACAGCACCATAAATAAAATATACAATCATACCAACCAAGATCACGATTAACCCACAGGAAAAAATAGATCTACTCAAACATCATAGGATAACCATAGATCATTGGGAAATAATATATGGGGTTGAGCACCATGTTTAAGTAGAGATTACAGCGGGGAGAAGGGGTGTTACACCGCTGCAAAGAGGGGGAGAGAGTTGGTGTTGACG
Source organism: Triticum aestivum (assembly GCF_018294505.1). NCBI lineage: Eukaryota > Viridiplantae > Streptophyta > Magnoliopsida > Poales > Poaceae > Triticum > Triticum aestivum. Next base: position 67,427,359 of record NC_057805.1, read on the forward strand.
GTAGCAAGATTGTTGATGTAGATCGCCGTCCCGATCGTTACCCCCGGCGGCACTCCGGCGCCACCGGAAGCGAGGGGGAGAGAGGCCCCCTCCTTCTTCTTCTTCCTTGGCCTCCCCCCCTAGATGGGAGGAGGGTTCCTCCTCTGGTCCTTGGCTTCCATGGCATGGGAGGGGCGAGAGCCCCTCTTGACGGTGTCCTGGGTGTCGGATTGCGGGTTCCGGCAAAACCCTTGAGGTTCGAACTCTGGGGTGCGCACGAAGATCTCTCTTTCCCTAGCTCACGCTCTCATCACGATCTCAAAGCTTAGCTCGCCGAACCCGAAGAACAAGGGACACAGGGGTTTATACTGGTTCGGGCCACCGATGTGGTGTAATACCCTACTCTAGTGTGGTGTGGTGGATTGCCTTGCAGGCTGGGATGAACAAGTACAAGGGAAGAACTACCTCCTGAGGAGAGGTGTTCTTGAGCTCGGTGAGCTTGTGTGTGTGAGGATGGTTCGAATGATCCGTTGGGGCCAAATCAGTTGCCCCCTACGGTGGTGGCTAGTCCTATTTATAGAGGCCCGGGTCCTCTTCCCAAATATCAGGCGGGAAGGGATCCCACAACGGCCAATTTGAAGGGGGGCAGCTAGTACAAGCTATCCTGACAAAAGGTGGTCTTCACCTGCCAAAGGCTCTGGCGGTGACGCCATCGTGGGCTCCGCGATGACCTCCTTCCTGCCGTCCTGCTAGTCTTGGACTCGTTGCACCGATATGGAAACCTTTGCCTGATGCCTCGGGACTCCTCACCTGCGCCTGCTCCTTTAGCACCGAAGAGGAAACCAGTACTCTGCGCCCACTGGCGTCCGCCTAGCCTTGGTCGTCATGGCTCACGTCACGGGAACCTCACAAGGTGCCCCTCGCCTTGATCTCTCCACTCCTCGCGATCCTGCCTAGTGAGGCTGCCCCTGAGGAGGTCTTGTGTCGTCCGCCTCGCGAGGCCTGGCCCCTCGCGAGGGTCTTGAGTGTTTGCTGGTAAAGATGGGCCATACCAGGCCGCTAGTGGAGCCACGCCGTGGGCCGCAGGTAGGCAAGTCTGGGACCCCCATTCCCAGAACGCCGACAGTAGCCCCCGGGCCCAAGGCGCGCTCGAACTTGGCTTCGAGGCGAAGCCAAGGGCCAAGTGCGGAGCGCCGCGGGCCCCAACCGCCCGCGGCCTTGACTGACGCAAGGCGATTGGTGGGACGTGGGTGTCTCCGCTTCCCCACGCTGCCTCAGCAACTACCCGACTTGACGAGTCCCTGGTGCATGCAGAAAAGCCATCATTACCTGCGATCGTGGAGGCCGGCGGCTGGCCCCCTCCTACTATAAATGGGGAGGGGGGAGTCCCCGTCGCCCATCTCTTCCTCCGTTCCACTTGCTTCCTCTTCCTTACTCCTTGTTTCGCTACTAGCAGCGACAACATGGCGCCGATGCGGAGATTCTCGACCGCCGAGAAGGGAAAAGCCCCCCGCGAAGAGCCGGGGCCACTCTCGCCGGAGAAGAGGCTGGCCCGCAGTCGCGACGTCACCGTGAGGCCGGAGGTGACGAGGCCTTAGCATGAGCGGCCTCCTCCCGGGTATTCGTTGCCTTTGTACGCCCATGCAGAGGGCTCCGGAGGAGGAGGTGGCAATCAACGCCGACCACGCCGCGGCCGTGGTGGCCGCGCCGCGGTGGTGCGCGCCACCACCCCAGGAACCCACGCCGAGGGCTCCTCGCATGAGCTGGTGGTGTGGACGGCGATGCCCCCGCGCTCATGGATTCGCTTCCCGCAGTTCTTCTCCGCCGAGATGCCGTCGAGGGGTCCCCTCGAGCTGTGGCTGAAACACGCTGAGTGTGATGCCCCGGCGACAGGGGCGGAAGTTGAGGTCGTCTCCTCGGGCAAGATCTTCATGACCCGCGGATGGGGTAAGGTCGCCCGAGTTTGCCGTGCGGAGGGCGCCCTCGTCATCCACTTCGAATACGATGGCGCCTCCACGATGTTCTTCAAGGTCTTCGACGAGGAAGGCCGCCGCCTCGAGTGCTGCCCCGGAGGAGGCCGTCGGGACGACACAACGGCAGGAGCCGGGCCAGCCGCTGGCCTCGCCAGCGGTTCCTCCAGCAGCAGCGCTGGCGCTTGGGAGTCCAGCGACTCCCCTGAGCCCTACGAGACTCCGGAGACGAGCGACGACAGCTACGTGCCCCCGAGCTCTCGCCGTGCCCGGAGCGCAGCAGCGGCGTTCGCCTGCCGCCGTTGTTGATCTGGATGGGGTTGGCGTCAGCCTCCCGTGGCCCACTGTTGATGATGGCGTCGGCGGTGTTGAAGCTTGTAGATAGGGCTCCTAGAAACCTTCTTCTTTTGTTCCCTGCGAGGAATCGAGATGAACCCCGTGGGGGCGTGTAAAGGATTTGTAGTGACTTTTGTTAATATTGTCCTTATTATGAGGATTTACGACTGCATGTCCTGCTTCGGCTCAGTCTCCCCTTTCCAACCTCGCGGTAGCTTGGTGCTCTACGCCGACAGGCCCCGGTCCTCAGGCAGGCTGCAGCCGTCGCTGGTATGCTAGGTCGTGATGCCGTGGTCAAGGCCAGGGAGGTGAGCGGCCCGAGGTCCAGTAAGAGCTCCTGAGGTGCGATGCTCAAGAGGTCCCCTTTAGCGTGCAAGCAGCTACCTAAAGGTAGGAAAGGAAGGCGGCGTTGCCGTAGCAAGGCTGCAAGAGATGGGAATCCTATGCCGCAGCGCTTGGCCGACCCGAGTGCGAAACTTACCTTAGCGGTCCAGAGTCGATTCCTTGTGCAGCGCCAGATTCGTGCGCCGACGGCCACAGTGTAGCCGGGTTAGTCCCGTGCGAGCTTCCCTCTCTTTTTCACGCTCTTCCATGTGCTCTATGTCCTCGGGTCCCGGCCCTCGAGCGAGCTCAGCCGCCGCTGGTATGCCAGGCCGCGATGCCGTGGACAAGGCCAGGGGGTGAGGGCTGGAGAGCTAGTAAGAGCTCCTGAGTCGCGATGCTCAGGACCCACCCCTTCAACGCGCAAGCGAATTGCATGGGAAAAGAAGGAGCCCACGGTACCGCCCGCTGTCATCCTCAGGAGGTTCCTACAAGTTAGTTGGAGCGGGAACATATCCCGTGATCGCGTTGGTTATCCAGCTGTCAATTGTTCCACAGGAAGGCGAAGGCACTGATGATCTGACGAGGTGACGTGCACGGAGCGGGCCGCGAGCCAGAGCTTGATTTGTGAGGTTTATCAGCGTTGCAGGGACGGACCCAGGCACAAGCGCCGTGCCGATATGTGGACCTCTCGCCGCGGGGTAAACAGGAGATCGGTTAGTAACGTGGGATGCCACGAGATGTAATCAAACAAGTGATAGCCGTAGGGAAACCACGTAGGAAGATAAGCTAGTTCAGATAGATGCAAGAACAATACATGCCACAGGGACGGACCCGAGCGGCCTGGGGATGATGCAGCCCAAGGGGCGCCCCCAACAGAGTAAGCTAAAGATGCAAAAACATACACGTCGCGGGGACAGGCCCGTGCGACTTGGGAATGATGCAGCCCGAGGGCGCTCCCAGCTAAGTAAACCGGAAAATGTCACCTGATTCCGTTGTCGAAGGAGTGTTGAGGTAGCTGAAGGTGCGCCAAAGGGGCCGCTCCTCACGAGCCACCAGGGCCCTGAGCCTCAGGAGGCTCTGGGGGCTCGGGTGGTTCCTTGAGGACCGTAGCCATCTCCACCCGGACTTCATGATGTCCGACCTCCTGAGCCGCCAGGATGCTCCGCAGGTGACACTGGTAGGTGACAGCCGTGTTCGGCAGGCCAAACTGCATGCGAACATAGATGTGAGGTGGACCCTCGCACCGGCCAACGTGCGAAGGCCAGAAGCGCTCCCAAGATGCGGCCCTGTTGAGCCCTGGAATGTCGACGCAGACGCGCAGCCCGCCGTCGTCGCCAGGATGGGGAGCTGCGCCGGATGGTGGGCGGCGGTTGCCGCGTACGGTGCTTGCTTCCTGAAGCTCCTGGATTGCCTGGGTGATGAACTCTTGAGCACTAGGCGCTCCTTGCCTTGTGCCCTCTTGAGGGAAACGTGCAGCGAAGCACGCCTCCACGTGGTGCCCGAGCACCTCCCTCGTGACATTGGCTAGGTCTGAAGCCCTCCAGAAGAGAGCCCCCGAGCCCAGCCTGAGGAGGACGCCAGGCGCACCTTCCTATGCGAGGGAGGGAGGTGCCCCAGCTGCGGGCGCAGATCCTGAGGTGGTGCCGCTGGAGACACCGCTTCCCTGAGGCGCTGGGTGGAGTAGCTGCTTCTTCTTCTTGGGGATGGCCTCAGGAGGGTACACGATGCCTTCATTGTCGGGGTCTTCGACTGCTGCAGCTTGGAAGGCGCGCTCCAGGGAGCACACCACGTCTCTTTCTTCACACGGAACCGTGATGATGCCACCACTCCCTGGCATCTTGAGGACGTTGTAGCCGTGGTGGGTCACTGCCATGAACTTGGCCAATGCTGGATACCTGAGGATGGCGTTGTATGGCAGACGGATGTGGGCGACGTCGAAGTCAATGAGCTCGGTGTGGTAGTTGTCGTGCTGGCCGAAGGTGACAGGGAGGCGGACCTGCCCTATCGGGGTGGTGGAGCCGTCGGTCACTCCTGAGAAAGGCTTGGTAGGCTGTAGCTGATCGTATGGCACTTGGAGGCTGTCGAACGTCTCGACGAACAGGACATTGAGCCCTGCACCGCTGTCGATGAGGGTCTTGGTGACTTGGACGTTGCTGATGAAGGGGGAGCAAAGCATCGAGAGGGCGCCGACAGTAGCCGCGCACTTGAGCTAGTCCGACGAGCTGAAGGTGATGGCGCACTTGGACCACCTGAGCGGGCGCGTGGCCTCGAGCCTGGGAAGGGCCGAGTTCACCTCGCGAGCAAACTGCTTGAAGACGCGCTGGGAAGCTGGGGCCTGAGCACCGCCCAAGATGCAAGCGATAGCGCGCGGCTCCTGGAAGCCCCCAGCCCCCTCGTCCTGATGGTGGTCGTCGTTCCTTCTTGGCGGTGACGACAGCGGAGGGAGGCCAGGATTGCCCTGAGGACGGTCCTCACGAGGCTGGTCCCTCCAGGCGCCCTCACGAGGCTGGTCCTGCCAGTGGTCCTCGCGAGGCCGGTCGCGCCACTCCTGACGGGGGCCGCGGTCGTCCCAGCGTCCTCCACTTCGTCCTCCTCCTCGGCCGTAGCCCCGGTCGTTGCGCTCGGGGCATCGACCGAAGTGACCATCTCGGATGGCCCTGAGCTCTTGGCAGTCATTGGTGTTGTGGTTGTGTATGTTGTGGAAGGCGCAGAACGGACGGCTGCTCTTGGATGACTCGGGTTGGTCCCGGCCGTGCTTCGTATCTGGCTCCGCCACGAGCACGGCTACCCCCTTGCGCTTCACGTCCTTGGCCTTGGCTTTCTTCTCTTCTAGGTCGGCAGTAGGGAGTTCGAGGAGGGAGAGGCGCCCCTCCTCAGCTCTCACACACTTGGTCGCCATGTTGAACATCTCCAGCGCCGTGCATAGCTCATCGTGGATAGCGAGCTCCTCCTTCATCTTGACGTCGCGGACGCCATCAGAGAACGCTGAAATGATGGCCTCGTCCGTTAGCTTGGGGATCTTGAGGCGAACGCTGTTGAAGCGCTGGATGTACTTCTGCAGGGTCTCTCCTGGCTACTGCTTGATGCGGCGTAGGTCACCCACGGCCGGCGGGCGGTCGCGAGTGCCCTGGAAGTTGGCGACGAAGCGGTCGTGCATCTCACCCTAGGAGGAGATCTAACCCAGGGGCAGGTTCAGGAGCCACGAGCGAGCACCATCTTTGAGAGCCATCGGAAACCAGTTCACCATGACTTTCTCGTCGCCGTTGGCCGCCTCGATGCTCAGCTCATAGAGCTGCAAGAAATCCGCAGGGTCGGGGGTGCCGTCGTAGCGCGGAGGCAGGTCTGGCTTGAACTTGCCTGGCCAAACAACGCTACGCAGCTCCGGAGTGAAGGCACGACAGCCTACTGTAGCCACCGGGGCCCGCCGCGGGGGCGGAGCTTGGTCTTGATGTCCGCGCACCGCTGCCGCAGGCGGCATGTGGTCTTGACGTGGTGGCGCTGGGAGTGCGGGAGCGTCTTCTCACGGTCGGGGAACTTCTTGGCAGCTTCCTTCTTCATGCGCGGGAGCCCGGCGCGGCGGGTCACGCCGAGGGGCCGTGCGTCTTGGTGCCAGGGCGCCGTCTTGGTGTGGAGGCGGCGGAGGCGCTCCGTGAGGTACATCGCCCGCAGCTGGAGGAGGGCGAGGCAGCGAGAGGGACGGTGCGGGGGAGCCCCCAGCGGCGCTGACGAGCTCAGCGATGCGGTCCAGCCAGTCCTTGTAGAGGTCGCCAACCGGTCGATAGCGCAGGAGCTCGCGTGCCATGAGCAGCGCGGCCTGCGCGTCCGTGGGTGCGCGACGAGCGTGGGACGATGAGCCGACCGGAGTCAGTGACGGGGTAGCGGTGCGGCCATCCCGCCACACAGAGGGGTGCAGCGAAGACGCTTGCTGCTCGTTTCCTGTCGGGCCGGTGGCGGCGTTGGCGGCGGGTGATGGTGAACGACGGGGAGGCCCGCCGACAGGGGCTGTCTGAGCGACACGGGCGGCCCAACGCTCGACGCGAGCTCGACACGCGTCTACCATGGATGCGGTGGAGCGTGGATCGACGGAAAGAAAGCCTCAGCGCATCCCTACCTGGCGCGCCAAATGTTGGATTGCGGGTTCCGGTAAAACCCTTGAGGTTCGAACTCTGGGGTGTGCACGAAGATCTCTCTTCCCCTAGCTCACGCTCTCACCATGATCTCAAAGCTTAGCTCGCCGAACCCGAAGAACAAGGGACACAAGGGTTTATACTGGTTCGGGCCATCGATGTGGTGTAATACCCTACTCCAGTTTGGTGTGGTGGATTGCCTTGCAGGCTGGGATGAACAAGTACAAGGGAAGAACTACCTCATGAGGTGAGGTGTTCTTGAGCTCGGTGAGCTTGTGTGAGTGAGGATGGTCCAAATGATCCGTTGGGGCCGAATCAGTTGCCTCCTACGGTGGTGGCTAGTCCTATTTATAGAGGCCCGGGTCCTCTTCCCAAATATCAGGCGGGAAGGGATCCCACAACGGCCAATTTGAAGGGGGACAACTAGTACAAGCTATCCTGACAAAAGATGGTCTTCGCCTGCCAAAGGCTCTAGCGGTGACGCTGTCGTGGGCTCCGCGATGACCTCCGTCCTGCCGTCCTGCTGGTCTTGGTCTCGTTGCGCCGATATGGAAACCTTTGCCTGATGCCTCGGGACTCCTCGCCTGCGGCTGCTCCTTTAGCACCAAAAAGGAAATCACTACTCTGCGCCCGCTGGCGCCCGCCTAGCCTTGGTCGTCATGGCTCATGTCACGGGAACCTCATGAGGTGCCCCTCGCCTTGATCTCTCCGCTCCTCACGATCCAGCCTAGTGAGGCTGCCCTTGAGGAGGTCTTGTGTCGTCTGCCTCGCGAGGCCTGGCCCCTCGCGAGGGTCTTGAGTGTTTGCTGGTGAAGATGGGCCGTACCAGGCCGCTAGTGGAGCCACGCCATGGGCCGCAGGCAGGCAAGTCTGGGGACCCCCATTCCCAGAACGCCGACACTGGGCTAGGGGGTACTCACCACGCCATCTCCCGATCAGTTGGATTGGGCCGAGGACCCCCACGGCCGTTTGCTCATGGGCCAGTTTGGACAGCCGATGTATACACGAGGAAGATTCCACAAGACTTGGTGATCAAGACAAGGACTCCTCTCCACCGGCATATTCGACTAGGACTCTTGTTATCCCAGGCCTCTGGTACATTATATAAGCCGAGGCCAGGCTAGTTGATAGAGCATCATAACATTACTCATCATACCTCTAGGGTTTAGACTACAACATATGATCTCAAGGTAGATCAACTCTGTAATCATACGCATCGAATACAATCAAAAGCAACATGTAGGGTATTATCTCTTCGAGAGAGCCCGAAGCTGGGTAAAATCCCGTGTCCATGTTACCATCGATCCTAAGACACGACGCTTGGGACCCCCTACCCGAGATCTGCCGGTTTTGACACTGACAATGGTGCTTTCATTGAGAGTTCCGTTGTGTGGTCGGCAAAAGGATCAATGGCTCGCCTACAGATCAACTGCGACGTCGGCGTCTTCGTCGCCGCCTCGACTGGTCGCCTTGGCTTGACCGAGGACTATGACCTACCTCCAATCATCATGTTTGGACGAGGGCCTTCATCAACATCAACTCCAATCTCTATCAAGATCATGGAGGAATCATCCATGGAGCTCGGGGGCTCAACGTCAACATTGCCCTCGGGCGACCGTGCTGTTTTTCCGAACAGCGAACTTGTATCCGCCAACACCACCTCCTCGAGCATCGCTTTGACGATTCCTTTGGTGGAATTTTACGGAATTGAGTCTACAATAACACTGTAAAAATTTGTCGCGTTCCGATGGAGCAATCTCCGCCGGTCTCCGATATACCAGAGCCTTGTCGAATCTGGACGCTTTGGAAGATCCAACCGTTGATCGGCTGCGGAATTCCTATATCTACCAACCCTCAAAATTTCAGCTCGATCCGACCGTGCAAACTCCGGAAACCTTCCGATTAGTGCATCACTTCAGATATGTTTTCTGCGCGAGAACGAATCCGACCCGATTTCATCTTTTTTATGAACGGGATTTTAGACATCCTTTTTGAATGAAGTTTTGTATGGGGTATTGTGTTTTGTTCCCAAACACATCCCACTAATTTTAAAGTCTTTTCCAATATGATCTTCACCATCGCGCCGGTGTCAAACCAGCCCGACAACGTTGCTCCACGGCTGCCGACTTGCGCTAGAAACGTCGTTGCTTTGTTGAGCCGAGCTCAACTTTTTCGGATAATCATCTCGGCAAGCCAAACAAGAGTTCGGCATCGCGAAGGATTAACCATCACCAACCTCGCCTCCCCACGGATTACACGGAGCGGGCACATCGGCATCGCCGCACGGTCACTTCATCAAGCCGGCATTGACCACGTCACGAGTTATGACCTGCATCGGCATGGACGCACCATTGCTTCTCCGAGCTGATGTCCATCACGCCGAACTACTTCAACACTTCGGCTGACATGGCAGCTGCAACGTCTCCTTACCGACCTGCTCCGTCACCTCATCTGGACCGGGGGCTTCGCCATCCCTTCATCAACCTACTCCGGAGACTTCGGCGTCGTCAGCCGACCAGCTTCGTCACGTTAGCTGGACCGGGGGCTTTGCCTCAGCGAGCCAACCTTTACCAGCATCGCCATGTCGTCGCTTCACCGCCCATCAGGCCATGGGTGTGCGGATCGAGTCCCAATTTTGGGAGTCACTTTTCTTCGGACTGCTACAACAAATAAACCAGATGCTATTAATCCTAGCAAATTTTGCTTGTTTGGGTTTATTTTTTCCAAGGAATTATTACTCTGGTTTGTTCCATCATCTGTACACAGGTCTATCAAATGGCGGTCGCATTAACAATGGTCGCGTGGTGGTTCGGTCAGTTTCCGTACAGAGTTCGGCGAACGCCGCATCCGGAACTCGGACCGACCTGTGAATTCAGGCTTTGCCACGCCTTTACCGCACCACGGCGACGCCCTTCATCGACATTGACGTCGGCGCCAGGCCACATATTTTTAAATAAATTATCTTGCGTAAATTAATTACGCGAGGATTTTTATATATTTATATTATTATTGTTGGCCTGCACTATTTTACATGTGCAGGTAATGGACTTCGACTGCGTCACGTGGTCTCTTCAGCAAGCCGACGCCATCGTCCCAATCGGCGTAAATCATCTCGCGTGATCACCTTGTTGGTCGTGTTACCATACCGACGTGTTTGGTTGCCTCGGGGACTTCGGCATCGCCGAGAGAGCTCTACCTCATCGAGCGTTCGGCGCACAGGCCATATTTCTTTTATTACTCACTGTGCATAAATTATTTTTTATGCAACATTTTTAATTAATTATTATTACTATTATCTCCGGTTTGCACTATTTTTTGTGCATATGTAAATGATTCGGGTCGGGCAGTGTTGTCACCTCGGTGTACTGAAATACCACGTCACCTCGACTGGACGGGGGGCTTCGTCAACACTTCATTAACCCACGTCGGAGACTTTGGCGTCACTCTGCCGGCCTGCATTGGCCGTGCTATATCACCACTTCGGAGTGTCGAGCTGTTCGCTCCGGCACTTCGGGACCGGCTTGGAGGATGGAACCTTGTCCTGCATCAAGCTCGGACCGTGTCATCAATGCCGAACACATTAACCAGCTTAGTCGCTTCCATGCTCAAAGTTTTAAAATTTTAACTTGTGTTTGGTTCGACCATGCTCACATACGTTGTTCGTTAAAAGAAACTCCCCTTACCAATGTTAACTTGGGGCTCTTAAAATTTACACGAGCCGTTCTATAATAATGTGTTTCCTTCTTGGTCGTTGCAAAGTCTTTTTCTACCGCTCCTTTTTCGACTCGAGTGTATGGTCAATAGCCGGATACCCTAACTTATCTCTAAAGCCGCTCGAGTTTAGTTCGCTAAACTGGCCTCGGAGAAGCACTCCGCCTTCGGGATAAGGAGCTTGAAGCCGTAGGCTGACCCGCTTGAAGTCTTGAGATCGGATGTGTCATGTTAAAGCACGACAGAAGCACATTTAAAAAAAAAGATCAATTTCCGGATTTGCACCAAAATCTCGGTTTAGTCCAGATGTCAAGCTTTTACATAAGTTTTTGGCTTTTTGAGCCTATGGCACTTTTAAACTATTGGTGTGTTTCTAGCATAAGTCTCGTAGTGCAACGCCGGACACCTTTAGAGATTCTGCAAAAACATTCTCGGATATTGCTATATATGCATCGGTTTCGAATTGTGTCTTTGGTCAATAGTTAGGTTGCCCGGCTCCTGTGCTTGCCTCCTACGTTCCACTTTGTTCGGCTAGGTGTGCAAAGGGAGAACCACTGCGATTGTGCTTACAGCTCGCATGGTTAAGCACCTCAGTGGAGAAAGCCAAAAACTGACTGTCACAATAAGCGTAAACTGGTTAGCGATCCGATGACTATGTTAAATGACGGGCCGTTCATAACATTGGCCGAAGTGTTTACGTCTTGACCTCGGCTGTCGCCGAACACTAACCATGGGCTAGTAGCTGGCGTCCCAACTTTAAGCTCCTATGACTAAGTGAAAGTTATAAAGCCTGCATATCTGATTGCTCGTTTCCGCTAACACAACCGCCTTCGGGCACCGAGACGTCGGCTAGAGGTTGTTTGTTATTGCGGAAACACCCTGCGTAGCATCTACAAGGGGGAGGAAGCCGACGATGGGCCACTTTCAACTGATAAACGGTCGCAACGGAGTCAAAATAAACATATCATCAGCATTTGTATTTAATATACAAGGGACGCCTTCCATAATCATCGTTATAAAGCCATAAATATGCATCATTTTGACTTAAGATTTCGGCCAAGCTGGGTTGCCTGGCTCCTGTGATTACCCCTACGTTCCCGATTGTTCGGCTAGGAGGTAAAGGGAGCACCTATGTGATTGTTACTTCCGGGTCATCCGTGTTAGTACCTCAGACTAGGAGAAGCCGAAAGCTAGCCATCTTAAAGAATATAATTGGTCGGCAACGGCGGAAGTGAAAATGTTGGTCCATTAAAAGCCACAGAGATCGGGAACTTACCCCGAACTAAATCCTCAATATTTTTCTCCTGCATCGATCAGAGTTGAGGTTTCACGATCATGGTCGGGATGACAACCCAAAGAAAGGAACCGATAGCGGGATTATTTTCTTTGGGAGATGTTTCTTACATCAAATAGTAATATAACATTCTCTCCACATACCTTTATTTATAAAACCATATGGCCGGATTGCCTTGTTTGTCATAAACCTTTGCCCTTGTAAAGGCTTTATAAAGTAGGACAAACACTCCCCGGCCATGGCCGAGGAGGTTGAAGCCGATGGTCGGTCAACAAGGTGTTGTACAATGCGGATCCGAGCATTCATGATGTAAAGTACTTGGATACATAGAATCATTACACATAAAAATTGCGAGTAAAATCCATTTACTGCAATCCATCTTTTAAACCCCTTGGGGCCTACCTTGGCGAGCTCGGATTTTGACCAGCTCTAAGCTCCTTTAAGAGATCTTTATTCTCTTTCTGAGAAGTTTGTGTTAAACACAATTTTTTTTCTGTCAAACAGATATCGATCCTTAATTCGGCCACCCGTGCCCACATTAAGGCTCGGGGGCTACTGGCCTTCGCACTCATTATTTATAAATATTAAAGGGGTACATCGATCCCCTGATCTGGTGTTGCCACCTGACCAGTGGCTCGGGGGCTACTGCATTGCCTATTCAATGCAGAAAATTCAAAGTGCTCAGTGTTCGGCATGACCGAACTATGGACAAGTGCGTCTTCGGACAACAATACGTACCATCTGGGGCTTATCCGACATTAAGCTAATATATCACGGTGACTTCTCACAACCCTCTCTCAGGGGCCTGTCCGCCGATCATTATTTCTAATATATTACACTGCGTTTCTATTCCTACGTATGCTGCCGAGCTAGGAGTTGATCCTCAGGTCGATTTTGCGAATCGACCTGAGTCTCAGGGGCTACTAGGATCAGCAGTTTTATGTTTTCCTTCAGGTGCATCTCGGATTTTAGACCGACACACACCTTGAGGGCTACTGGATATACATATACTGGCTATATATCTCGGCAGAGAATAAATTGCACCAATAAAAAATATTCACAAAAAAATCAGCCCGCGGTCGGGGTGGTGCACCACCTCGGAAGCAGTCCGGCATAAAGCTTGGGCGCTAGTGGCTGGCTCCATAGAGGGCATTTCCGGCATTAAGCTCGGCTGAATTCGTTCAATCTTTTAAAAGACCGAGGTAGTTTACGACACCTTAGACGCTGACCATCGTTGGAGCTCGGAAGTGGTCCGACATAAAGCTCGGATTTGAATGGCTCGTTCCATAGAGAACTTTTCAGCGTTAAACTCGGATAACCTCCTTCAAACTTTTTCAAACCAAGGTGATCTATGACACCTCAGATATAGTCCGGCGTTAGAGCTCGGAGATAATCCGGCGTTGGTGCTCGGCTGCAAAAGATATCTCGAATGCAGTCCGGCGTTGGAGCTCGGATGCAAGAGGACACCGCCGCACGGGAACAACTTCAAACCCGAGGTGTGGCATAAAAAATAATAACAAGGCATTGATAAAGGCTGAGAACTTAAAGGGGCTCCTCGGATACCCGACGTGTAAACTCTTCGGATTCACTTTGGTGATCCTCAAGATCGAAGATGAGACGATTTGTTGAACCAGTTTTCAAGACCGACGGCCGAAGATGAAGAACAGTTCGGAAGAATCGAGGAGCATCCCCAACTTGAAGACCGGTTCAGGGGGCTACTGACAGTGTCCTGGACTAGGGGTACTCCACGCCATCTCCCGATCAGTTGGATTGGGCCGAGGACCCCCATGGTCGTTTGCTCATGGGCCAGTTCAGACAGCCGATGTATACATGAGGAAGATTCCACAAGACTTGGTGATCAAGACAAGGACTCCTCTCCACCGGCGTATTCGACTAGGACTCTTGTTATCCTAGGCCTCTGGTACATTATATAAGCCGAGGCCAGGCTAGTCGATAGAGCATCATAACATTACTCATCATACCTCTAGGTTTAGACCACAACATATGATCTCAAGGTAGATCAACTCTGTAATCATACACGTCGAATACAATCAAAAGCAGCATGTAGGGTATTATCTCTTCGAGAGAGCCCGAAGCTGGGTAAAATCCCGTGTCCATGTTACCATCGATCCTAAGACACGCCGCTTGGGACCCCGTACCCGAGATCTGCCGGTTTTGACACCGACACCTCCGAGATTGGATCTCCCTCTCTGTTCTCTTCTGTTTCACGCTCCCAGATCTGGCCGAAAATCGTTTCCTACATTCCCGGAGATCCCTAACTCCGATTGCGCTGAGATTTTAACATGATTTTTTTTCCGGATATAAGCTTCCTTGCGCCCGAAGTAGAGATCCAACCAACGTACAAGGTGGGCACAACGCACCACCGCGCGCCAGGGGCCTCTGGTGTGCCCTGGTGTATTGTGGCCTGTGTGGGCCTCCGTTTGCGATGATTCAAACTCCCAAAAAGCACAAATATTCCAAAATAAATCTCCATATTTTTTATTGCATTTGGACTTTGTTTGATATGGATACTCTGCGATACAAAAAACATGCAGAAAACAGGAACTGGCACTAGGCACTTGATCAATAGGTTAGTCCAATAAATCATATAAAAAGTTGCCAAAAGTATGTGAAAGTGGTATAATATTGGCATGAAACAATCAAAAATTATAGATACGATGGAGACGTATCATCATCCCCAAGCTTAATTCCTGCTCGTCCTCGAGCAGGTAAATGATAAAAAAGATAATTTTTTATGTGGAATGCTACCTAGCATAAACTTGATCATATATCTAATCATGGCATGAATATTAAGACATAAGTGATTCAAAGCAATAGTCTATAATTTGACATAAAGACATCAATACTCAGGCATCCCAACAAACAATCATGTCTTTGAAAATATTAACATTAAAGAAAGTTATCCCTACAAAATCATATAGTCTTGTCATGCTCTGTCTTCTTGACACAAAGTATTTATCATGCACAACCCCGATGACAAGCCGAGCAATTGGTTCATACTTTTTAACGCGCTTCAGCTTTTTCAACTCTCACGCAATACATGAGCGCAAGCCATGGATATAGCACTATGGGTGGAATAGACACTACTGCAGGATGATCCAAACGCGACACTACGATCATAGACCCTTCGACGAAACTGTGTGCGATGCCATAATCGCAAACGGTGGTGTAAAAAACCCGTCAAAAAAGGTCCAAAACATTTGCGATGACGGATGCATCAAACACGATTCAGATTTTAGTTGCGTGTGCGATGCAGGGCATACGGTTCAGCTCAATTATCTGTTTGGGATGAGGAGGAACAAAAGAAATGGGCAGCCAGATGAAGGCGTGTGCGATATACAGCATACGGCTCACTGGGATGAACTGCATGTGATTAGGCAACACAATGGAAATGGTTCAACTGAACAAGTTGTGTGTGATACGCGGCTGTGACGCCCAGATAATTAAGCTACAGTAAACCTCTATTAATGATGCCACATCACCACGATTACTGTTGCTAATCTCATGATAGTTCGAAACGATTCAAATTCAAATTCAAAATCAAGTCAAACGGTAAAAGTTTTCAAACAATGAAACTAAAATGTCCGGGTCATGCCAGATAATGCATAGGTGATTATGGTGCTGAAACCAAACTTTTATGAAATGCTTAACTGCACTAAAAAGATTTAAATAGTAGCAAACCTAATTATTTAAATGCCTTTAATAATTAATAAAATATCAAACTAAATTATTTGGGGACTAAATTGAAATACTAAATTAGATGCCAAGTATATATTTTACAAAAACTAAAACAATAGGAAACAAGGATACAACAGAATAAAAGAAAATAAAACAAAAGAAGAAAAAAAAGCAAACCCCCCTGCTTGGCCGTGGCCCAGCAGGCCATCGGGCCAACCAGGCCGGCCCATCCGACCCCACCCCACTCCCCATAACCCCCCTAGGCAAACCCTAGCCCGACCGCACTACCCCACTCCTCCCCCCACATCGCCCACTCCCCCCTCGATCTGGATCGAGATCGGGGGCTCGACCCCAACGCCGCTCGGTGCTGCCCCGCCGTCGCCTCTCATCACCCTACCGCCCTCGTCGCCGGCGGCCCGGTCACTGCCCCGTCCTCGTCCTCCTCCTCACTGGACTGCACGCCTTCCTCTTCGTCGCAGACGTCGTCCCCGTCATCCTCCCCATGCCCCGCTGCCAAAATCCCTGCAACTCCCCTGTGAGGAGCCCCCCTCCTATCCTCCTCTCTCGTAGTCATCGCTGCCACCGCGTCTCGCCCGTCGTGCCGCTCGCGCTCCCCGCTGTGGCCATCGCCCGCACAAGCGCCCTGGCCGCGCGCCCGCGTTGACTTAGCTCCGTCTGGCCCCCTCGTTGTGCCACCTCCCGGAGCCCCGCTGTTGCTGCGCCCCACTACCTCTATTGCCGCAGCCCCATCTCGTTGCCGCTGTAAGCACCCGCGGCGCTGGGTCGCGCCCTGCGCCCCCACCCCCGCCGTTCCCAGCTTGCCGCCGCCAGGCTCCGCCGCCTGCGTGCCGTGCCTGCTGCTTCCCCCGGTTCGCGCCAGCCTCACGCTCAACCCCGCGGCCGACGCCCTGCCGCTGCTTCCTGCCGACGCGCTGCCCTGACCCCGCCCCGGTGCACGCCTCCTCTCCTACTGCTACGCGCCCCTCGCGCACGCCTCACCGCCCACGTCCTCCTTCGCCTGGCCTCACCAGCCTCCAGACGCCGCTCCGGCCACCTGGCCCGCCCCGCGGCCACCGGCCTCCCCTGCTCCGGCGGCCGGCCGGGTACGCCCGCCCCTGGGCGTGCGCCCGCTCGGGCCACACTCGCGGCGCCCGGTGCCCATTTCACCTGGCACCCGCAACCTCCCCTGGGCCACTTACACGCGGGCCCCAGCGCCCCAGAACGATTTAAAATAAAAATGAAAATAAAAATGAATTAATAAAATTTATAATTAATTAATTAATTAGTGAATTAATTAAGTTAATTAATCCTATTTAATTAATCTGATTAACTTGTTAGTTTAATTAAACAGTAATTAGTTTAGCTAAACCCTAATTAACCTAAACAAAGTATGACAGGTGGGTCCCACTGGTCCCACATGTCAGTTTGACCAGTCAACACCTATGTTGACTGCTGACGTCGTGATGACGTCAGCATGCACTATTCTGGATAATGTTGAACTAAATAAATTAAATAAATTCTAAAAATGATTTAAAACTTTATAAAATCATATAAAATAATCCGTAACTCGGATGGAAAAACCTTGTACATGAAAGTTGCTCAGAACGATGAGACGAATCCGGATACGCAGCCCGTTCGTCCGCCACACATCCCTAGCATAGAGAACACGCAACTTTCCTCCTCCGGTTCATCTGTCCGAAAACGCGAAACACCAGGAATACTTTCCCGGATGTTTCCCCCCTTCGCCGGTATCACCTACTACTGCGTTAGGGCACACCTAGCAACGCTCATTGTCATGTCATGCATCGTTATGCATATGTTTGCATTATATTTATTGTTTCTTCCCCCTCTTCTCTCGCTAGACACCAAGACCGACGCCGCTGCTACCCATTACGACTACGGTGTTGATGACCCCTCCTTCTTGCCAGAGCAACCAGGCAAGCCCCTCCTTGATCACCAGATATCGCCTATTCCTCTCTGTACTGCTTGCATTAGAGTAGTGTAGCATGTTACTGCTTTCCGTTAATCCTATCCTGATGCATAGCCTGTCCTTGCTACTACTGTTGTTACCTTTACCTGCAATCCTACATGCTTAGTATAGGATGCTAGTATTCCATCAGTGGACCTACATTCTTGTCCGTCTGCCATGCTATACTATCGGGCCGTGATCACTCGGCAGGTGATCACGGGTATATACTATATACTTTATACATGATACATGTGTGACTAAAGTCGGGTCGGCTCGTGGAGCACCCGCGAGTGATTCACGGATTGGGGGCTGAAAGGACCTTTGTCCCGACGGCCCTCTGTGTGGATCTTTGTGGCGGAGCGACAGGGCAGGTTGAGACCACTTAGGAGAGAGGTGGGCCTGGCCCTGGTCGGCATCCTAAATAACACGCTTAACGAGATCTTGGTATTTGATCTGAGTCTGGCCACTGGCCTATACGCACTAACCAACTACACGGGAACAATTATGGGCACTCGACGTTGTGGTATTAGCCGAAGCCTTCGTGACGTCAGCGACTAAGCGGCGCGCGCCGGGTTGGACCGCGTAACGCAACTTCCTTTGAAATGGAGGTTGCTAGGTCTGCTCTCCGGCCGCATACGCAACGTGCAGGTGTGCAATGGGCGATGGGCCCAAACCTCTGCGCGCATAGGATTTAGACCGGCGTGCTGACCTCTCTGTTGTGCCTAGGTTGGGCTGCGACGTGCTGATCTTCCGAGGCCGGGCAAGGCCCAGGAAAGTGTGTCCGGCCAAATGGGATTGAGCGTGTTGGGTTATGTGGTGCACCCCTGCAGGGAAGTTTATCTATTCGAATAGCCGTGTCCCTCGATAAAAGGATGACCTGGAGTTGTACCTTGACCTTATGACAAATAGAACCGGATACTTAATAAAACACACCCTTCCAAGTGCCAGATATAACCCGGTGATCGCTCTCTAACAGGGCGACGAGGAGGGGATCGCCGGGTAGGATTATGCTATGCGATGGTACTTGGTGAACTTACCATCTACTCTCTTCTACATGCTGCAAGATGGAGGTGGCCAGAAGCATAGTCTTCGACAGGATTAGCTTGTGACGCCCCCGATTTGACCGTACACTAATCATGCACGCAAATGTGTACGATCAAGATCAGGGACTCACGGGAAGATATCACAACACAACTCTAAAACATAAATAAGTCATACAAGCATCATAATACAAGCCAGGGGCCTCGAGGGCTCGAATACAAGTGCTCGATCATAGGCGAGTCAGCGGGAAGCAACAATATCTGAGTACAGACATAAGTTAAACAAGTTTGCCTTAAGAAGGCTAGCACAAACTGGGATACAGATCGAACGAGGCGCAGGCCTCCTGCCTGGGATCCTCCTAACTACTCCTGGTCATCGTCAGCGGACGGCACGTAGTAGTAGGCACCTCCAGTGTCATAGGAGTCGTCGTCGGCGGTGGCGTCTGGCTCCTGGACTCTAGCATCTGGTTGCGACAACCAGGTAGAAAGGAAAGGGGGAAAAGAGGGAGAAAAGCAACCGTGAGTACTCATCCAAAGTACTCGCAAGCAAGGAGCTACACTACATATGCATGGGTATATATGTAAAGGGCCATATCAGTGGACTGAACTGCAGAATGCCAGAATAAGAGGGGGATAGCTAGTCCTGTCGAAGACTACGCTTCTGGCCATCTCCATCTTGCAGCATGTAGAAGAGAGTAGATTGAAGTCCTCCAAGTAGCATCGCATAGCATAATCCTACCCGGCGATCCCCTCCTCGCCGCCCTGTTAGAGAGCGATCACCGGGTTATATCTGGCACTTGGAAGGGTGTGTTTTATTAAGTATCCAGTTCTAGTTGTCATAAGGTCAAGGTACAACTCCGGGTCGTCCTTTTACCGAGGGACACGGCTATTCGAATAGATAAACTTCCCTGCAGGGGTGCACCACATAACCCAACACGCTCGATCCCATTTGGCCGGACACACTTTTCTGGGTCATGCCCGGCCTCGGAAGATCAACACGTCGCAGCCCCACCTAAGCACAACAGAGAGGTCAGCACGCCGGTCTAACCCTATGCGCGCAGGGGTCTGGGCCCATCGCCCTATGCACACCTGCACGTTGCGTACGCGGCCGGAAGCAGACCTAGCCCTAGTGGCGTTCCAGTCCAATCCGGCGCGCGCCACTCAGTCGCTGACGTCACGAAGGCTTCGGCTGATACCACGACGTCGGGATACCCATAACTACTCCCGCGTAGATGGTTAGTGCATATAGACCAAATGGCCAGACTCAGATGAAATACCAAGAACTCGTTAAGCGTGTTATGTCGAAGTAACTGCGGATGCCGTCCAGGGCTAGGCCCACCTCTCACCTAGGCGGTCTCAACCTGCCCTGTCGCTCCGCCACAAAGATCCAATTGCGGGTACTCCTACGAGCCGACCCGACTTTAGTCATCACATGTGTCATGTATATGATATTAAGTATATACCCGTGATCACCGCCCAGGTGATCACGGCCCGATAGTATAGCACAGCAGACGGACAAGAATGTAGGGCCACTGATGGAAAACTAGCATCCTATACTAAGCATGTAGGATAGCAGGTAAGGTAACAACAGTAGCAACAATGACAGGCTATGCATCAGGATAGGATTAACGGAAAGCAGTAACATGCTACACTACTCTAATGCAAGCAGTATAGAGAAGAATAGGCGATATCTGGTGATCAAGGGGGGGGCTTGCCTGGTTGCTCTGGCAAGTAGGAGGGGTCGTCGACTCCGTAGTCGAACTGGGCAGCAGCAGTGTCGGTCTCGTAGTCTACCGGAGAGAAGAGGGGGAAGAAACAGTAAATACAATGCAAACATAAGCATGACGATGCGTGACATGACAATGAGCGGTGCTAGGTGTGTCCTAACGCGACAGTAGGTGGTACCGGCGAAGGGGGGGAACATCCGGGAAAGTATTCCCGATGTTTCGCGTTTTCGGACAGACGGACCGGAGGGGGAAAGTTGCGAGTTCGATATGTTAGGAGGTGTGGTGGACGAACGGACTGCGTATCCGGATTCGTCTCGTCGTTCTGAGCAACTTTCATGTAGAAAGTATTTTCATCTGAGCTACGGTTTATTTTATATGATTTTCTAAAGTTTTAAATCATTTTAGAATTTATTTAATTAATTTAAGTCAACATTATCCAAAATAGTGCACGCTGACGTCAGCATGATGTCAGCAGTCAACAGAGGTGTAGACTGGTCAAACTGACATGTGGGTCCAGTGGGACCCACCTGTTATTCTCTGTTTAGATTAATTAGGAATTAGCTAAACTAATTACTGTTTAATTAAACTAACTAGTTAATTAGATTAATTAACTTAATTAATTAATTTTATTAATTTGTTTTTATTTTTATTTATTAATAAAAAATTATTCCTTTTTTTTAATTGACGTTCTGGGCGCTGGGCCCCATTTGTCATGGGTACACGGGACAGGGCCAAGTTGTCAAAGGCCCCTGTGGCCTTAGCGGGCACGGGGCGCCGCGCGGCCCGAGCGGGCGCACGCCCAGGGGCGGGCGGACCCGGCAGGGCGCCGGAACAGGGGAGGCCGGTGGCCGCGGCCGGAACGGCGACCGGCGAGCAGTTGGAGAGGTGCAGAACGGCGCACGTGGGGAGGTGAGCGGAGGTAGCCGCGTGGGGAGGTCAGTGCGGCGTGGTGGCGGACGCCGGTGGAGCCGCGAGCGGCGGCATGTGGGGAGGCGCAGGGCGTGGGCGAGGCACAGGCGCGGTCGGCGCGGTGCGTGCTGCGGCAAGGCGGGTGACGGCTGGCGTGGAGCTCGGGCCGCAGCAGCAGTGAGCGTCGCGGGAGGACGGACGCGGCGTGCAGGGTCGGGGCGCAGCAGGGGGACATGGCGGGACGCAGCCAGGAGGCGGCGGGAGCTAGCAGGTGGCGCGCGCGTGCGGGACGGCGAGGGCGCGCGCGTGCGCTGGACGAGGCCGCGGCCATGAGCGCGCGGGTGGACGGAGCCGGTGACAGAGATAGAGGGGAGAGGAGGCCGGTGGCCTCACCAGCGTTGTAGGGTCGAGGGGCGGTGAGGCTTGGTGAAGCTGCTCGGGGGGAGATGAGGATGACGGCGGCGACGGTTGACGGCTCCGGCGAACGGCGCTCGGCGACGGCGGTGCGTGGTGGCGTCGAGGTCGTGCCCCGCATCCACGATGAGGGGTGAGGAGGGGAGGCGAGCGACGGGGTCGAGGCGGCGCCGGATACGACGAGCGGCGCTACGGGAACGCCGACGGTGAGGTGGGCAGCGGGGCACCGGGGTCGGAGTCCGATCTGGATCGAGGGAGGGAGAGGGAGGAGAGGGGATCGTGCGGGGGGGGGACGACGGGGTGTCGGTGGAGTGGATAAGGGGAGTGGGGGCGCGGGGTGGGCCGGCCCATTCGGGCGGCTGGGGGCCCGCGTGGATGGCCAGCTGGGCCAAAGGGCCCAGCGGGAGGGCTTCCCTTTTTTTGTATTTGCTTGTTTTCTGTTTTATTTCTTTTGTTTATTTTCCTTTTCTGTTTTATTTAATTTTACAGCACTTAAGAATTTTATAAATTTGTGTTTTCTTTACTATAATTATTTTTGTAATATTCGGCACCGCCCGAGCATTTTTGTTTCCACTTCTGAAAACTTTAATTGTTTGACTTATTTTGAATTTAAATTTTGAAACGTTTTCGAATCATTGCGAGGTTAGAAACAGTAACCAAAGTGACGTGGCATGATTAGCGTGGGATTACTGTAGCATGATTATCAGGGCGTTACAAATCTCCTCCACTACAAGAAATCTCGTCCTGAGATTTAAAGGGTGTAGCAGGGGGAAAGACTCGGGAAGGACGGAGCTCAACACAAGATAGGTACCTGGGGACTATCCCAGTGAACGTGGCATAGAGGCAACTCTCGAGTGTAAATTTAAGAAAATCATCGAGAGCAAGGTAAGATGGTGCAATAATAAGCTTCGCGGGTAGGCAATTGTTCATTGCCTGAAATAGAGGGTGAAAGGGGGTTCAGAGCAATGGGAATAAGTAATTCATCTGGTACCAGAATAGATCACTAGGAAGGTGGCTCGTGATTTACATACGAAGCCAAGTGCGAGGAACAATTTTGGAAATCAGGGATGTACAGGAGAGTCAGGTTTCGATCCTGTGGAACTGTGGGTTATGGGCCCACCATGTGGGTTAAAAGTAGGAAGGGCGACGACGTCTTGCTTGATCATGATAGCAAGGCATGTCAGAGGGTAGCCTGTCAGTTATATGTCAGCAACATCGTCGGTACCAAGGGCGAGGGATGAAGAGAACCATTTTCCTGCTCGTTGAAACAAGGCGGACCATTAGGCAAAGTTCTCGTCCATCGGTGGTTACCGAAATGTCACCATCAATAGTAACAGGGTCTTACTGACAGAGTTGTACACCGAGGTGTTTTACATAAGCAGGAGAATATTACTGCTTAGATCATATAGATCACCAGAAAGGTTAAACCAAACAATGGAAAGGAAAATATGATTATCAGATTAAACAGAAGAATGGAAAGGAAAATGTGTTTAAACACATATTTCAAGGGTATATCCTTCCCAAGGACAAGCAGAGCATGATATCCATGACATGATATAATGTAGAAAACTCTTTAGGTACGGGAGAGAATTTTCATGACATTACCCATACAGCGGTGTTTGGATAATTGCGCAGGAAACATTTAGCATTGTGCTTCAAATGTTCCCGTTGAAAATCGGAGTACCATAGACATTCTTCGAGATAGCATTGACATGGTCAACAGGTGAAGATCAGACTTTGGAAACAAAAAGGATCCATCAGGAACAACTTATAGAATAAGTCTTACAATTTCCTCATGGAAGAACAACTAACCTTGCTAAAAAGGAAAACTTATAACAATAGGTCCCCTGGCCAGGTGTGTTAGGCATGACATCACCTTACCGGGTCATAAATAGACCAATGTTACAACTCTTGGAAATATGTTCCAACCATCATATCTGACCGAGATTCAGATCTGATTGGTGTCAGGATAACTCAGACTCAGGATGCCTGAGAAGAAAGGTGCAACACGAATTGTCGAGATGACATTGTAAGATTCTCGAGAATTGAACTATGGAAGCGAGTTCCGAAGCAAGAGTTCATCATTAAAGCAAGGAGAGGATGAGGGGGTGGCTGATGGACTCAGCGACAATTCCTCGAGATTTCCAAAACGAGGGATTTCCACACTTATGTGAACAAGGAGATAACATTTGTCAGATCAAATGATATAGTGAGGTATGCTCGAGGAAAACATACTCAATTAAACATTGGTTGAAAGGTGCACCCGAAATATGGGCTTAGGTAGAATGATCAATGTTAGAATGGTGATTCGATAAACAATGGTCTAAGAATGAAATATCGACCATTAACTTCAAAGCAATAGGGTTGCTAGAAGTTTTGAAGTCGCACATCATAGTTCAATTGTCGGTTTTCCGCTTAGAAACAACACGGGGATCAGAAAACAAATGGAGATGGCGAGAAGTATTACTATATCAAGAATTCTCAAGAGGTGGAGAAATTCTCACAATATCCTTGACATAAAATATGGTAATACTCCAAGGTAGAACATAACATAAGCTGGTTAGCAAGGAGCTCCATAACATGATCAAGTTGGTGTTGAGGGGAGGCAAGAATGTTGTCGATGATAACACAATTCATCGAGGGGCAAGGATGGTATTTCTCATCCTGAATTTCGACTGATATCCTAGAAGAGCTCAAAATGTTGGTGCTGATCACGACACATTTGTCGAGAGATTTCATGAAGATGTAATCTATCGGCGATGACATCAAGTCAGAGGAATGATGAAAGCGATAGGTTAATGGAACCAAGGGTACGACACAAACTTGAAATCAAGCTTGTTGTTCAAGGCGAACTAATATGACGAGGAAGATCGACGTAAGCTTAGCTCATCATCGAAAGTTGTGTTCCGGGAAGGACCGGGTAGCACAGTTAAAAAGTTTGCACGATAATGATATAGCCGATAAGGCTAGGAATGACTTGAAGGATTATTAAACTCGTAAGCAACAAGAATTACTTAGAGTTATTGAATCGGAGTGCGGAATCGATTCACTTATCGGTGTTCTCGAGTGACTAATAACTCAGAGCCCGTGGAAAATTGGAATCAGTGAGAATGTAGCACTCGATGAAAACTCATAAGAAGTTATGCAGTTCCATGATAATCTCGAGATACCGGGGTAATACTCGACGACAGATCAAAGTAGAGGATGGATTGGGGTATTGCTCTATAGAAGACAATTACTTTAAACTTGCATAGGAAATGGTATTTAAAGGAGAACATGGTCGAAACCACGATCGCAAAGGATCAATTCACCGATACCTGATGATATTATACCAGGGAAATAGTTATTATTATAAGGAGCTTCCATGATAGGATCTACATCGTGTCCACGGGCATGAACACAAAGGTTCAAGGTCGACTCCCACTTCTCCAATGCATAACCTTTCATTCACTTCTCATTTTTCAAAGAAGTTGTAGTATTGAAATTTTAACTGGCAAAATACTAGGAGAGTATGACTCATGAAAACTTCTGAGTTCACACATATTAAGGAAGGCATAGGTTCAACCCATCAGGGCATCTTAGGAACATATAACACAAACTTCGGAGTAAATAATACAAGCTCGAAAGTAGAGCATGGTTCACAAAGCAGAGGATACAATTTACCAAAGGCATCATGTATCCGAGGAAAAGCTCACAAGCTTATTTAATATGGAGGACATTGTCGGATAAAATCCGACAAAAGGGTCTGGTGGTCCACAAGGGATCTGATGTGAGCATCAGTACTCAACCAGAGGAAGAAAGAATGCAAGGATAACAGATTATAGAAACAACTGACTAACTCAAAAGCTCAAATGCAAAGGAATTATGAATTCCAAGACAAGGGATCAGAAGCAATGCTCTAATTAGGGATGGATAAGTTGAATAGCCTTAGGGGTATAATCGATTATGATTTGATTGGTCGAGATCCAGCTCATGTTAAAGATGTCTGAGCCGGAAGGATGAATTCTAGGGTCTGATTGAGGATTGCGAGCATTCGCAACATATTGAATCAATGGACTCAAAAAGATAATGACAAAGGGTGCCAATAAGATTTCGAGACTTATGGGATTAATCATAATGCTAGTAAGCAAGAATTTCAAGAGCAACAGGCTCCTGAAGATTTTCGGAAGATCGAATGATATTTTGAACACTTTTGTGAAATACTTGAATCAATTGGGGATGAGCGGATACTCGGTAAGTGCGAGGATTATCCGTAGGGGTATTCAGGTGACAAAGAACAGCAAGGTAGTAAGCTCAAAGGATTCTCGGAACAACAGAGATAATTTCGGGGTATCTTGTACTAACAAGATCAACTGGGAAACATTGTATGAATGGCGAGTATACGTGGTTATCCATAGGAGTTTATCGATGAAAGGGGATTGCAAAAGCGATGAACACAAGTCCTCGGGTTATCAGCAGAGAGTATCTTCAGGGTCTTCACGTGCAGCAGACGATCATCAGTAATAAGGGGCTCTCCGGGTGAAAGTGATAACGAGATCCTAATGTTAGATTTAGTAAAATTCAATTAACCCGAATAGAAGAGAGGTCAGAGTCCCAGAGTATAGACAAGGAGTAAAAGATCCTAATACCACCCAATGGCGAGGTGGGCCCGTAAGCCACACAGCCATGTAAGTAAAAGTTTTTCAATGACTAGACTCGACTTCGGCCAAGGAGTTGGAAAGGGGGATTCCTACAGGCAGTTGGCTCTGATACCAACTTGTGACGCCCCCGATTTGACCGTACACTAATCATGCACGCAAATGTGTACGATCAAGATCAGGGACTCACGGGAAGATATCACAACACAACTCTACAACATAAATAAGTCATACAAGCATCATAATACAAGCCAGGGGCCTTGAGGGCTCGAATACAATTGCTCGATCATAGATGAGTCAGCGGAAGCAACAATATCTGAGTACAGACACAAGTTAAACAAGTTTGCCTTAAGAAGGCTAGCACAAAAGTAGCAACGATCGAAAAGACCAGGCCTCCTACCTGGGACCTCCTAACTACTCCTCGAAGCCGAACTCCATGTAGAATCATCCTCGGGATCTCTAGCTCCTGGACTCCAGCATCTGGTTGCGACAATCAGGTATAGAAAGGGGAAAGAGGGAGAAAAGCAACCGTGAGTACTCATCCAAAGTACTCGCAAGCAAGGAGCTACACTACATATGCATAGGTATATGTGTAAAGGGGCATATCAGTGGACTGAACTGCAGAATGCCAGAATAAGAGGGGGATAGCTAGTCCTGTCGAAGACTACGCTTTTGGCCATCTCCATCTTGCAGCATGTAGAAGAGAGTAGATTGAAGTCCTCCAAGTAACATCGCATAGCATAATCCTACCCGGCGATCCCCTCCTCGTCACCCTGTTAGAGAGCGATCACCGGGTTATATCTGGCACTTGGAAGGGTGTGTTTTATTAAGTATCCAGTTCTAGTTGTCATAAGGTCAAGGTACAACTCCGGGTCGTCCTTTTACCGAGGGACACGGCTATTCGAATAGATAAGCTTCCCTGCAGGGGTGCACCACATAACCCAACACGCTCGATCCCATTTGGCCGGACACACTTTTCTGGGTCATGCCCGGCCTCGTAAGATCAACACGTCGCAGCCCCACCTAGGCTCAACAGAGAGGTCAGCACGCCGGTCTAAACCTATGCGCGCAGGGGTCTAGGCCCATCGCCCTATGCACACCTGCACGTTGCGTACGCGGCCGGAAGTAGACCTAGCCCCCTTAATACAAGCGCGAGCTTACGGTCCAATGCGGCGCCCGCCACTCAGTCGCTGACGTCAAAAAGAGCTTCGGCTGATACCACGACGTCGGGATACCCATAACTACTCCCGCGTAGATGGTTAGTGCGTATAGACCAAATGGCCAGACTCAGATCAAATACCAAGATCTCGTTAAGCGTGTTAAGTATCCGCGAACGCCGACCAGGGCCAAGCCCACCTCTCTCTTAGGTGGTCTCCACCTGCCCTGTCGCTCCGCCACAAAGTAACAGTCGGGGGCCGTCAGGAACCCAGGCCCACCTCTACCGGGGTGGAGCCACCTGTCCTTTCAGCCCCTTCATCAGAATCACTTGCGGGTACTCAACGAGCCGACCCGACTTTAGTCACCACATGTGTCATGTATATAATGTATATAGTATATACCCATGATCACCTCCCGAAGTGATCACGGCCCAGTAGTATAGCATGGCGGACGGACAAGAGTGTAGGGCCACTGATGGAACACTAGCATCCTATACTAAGCAGTAGGATAGCAGGTAAGGGTAACAACAGTAGCAACAATTACAGGCTATGCATCAGGATAGGATTAACGAAAGCAGTAACATGCTACACTACTCTAATGCAAGCAGTATAGAGAAGAATAGGCGATATCTGGTGATCAAGGGGGGGGCTTGCCTGGTTGCTCTGGCAAGTAGGAGGGGTCGTCGACTCCGTAGTCGAACTGGGCAGCAGCAGTGTCGGTCTCGTAGTCTACCGGAGAGAAGAGAGGGAAGAAACAGTAAATACAATGCAAACATAAGCATGACGATGCATGACATGACAACGAGCGGTACTGGGTGTGTCTTAACGCGACAGTAGGTGGTACCGGCGAAGGGGGGAACATCCGGGAAAGTATTCCCGATGTTTTGCGTTTTCGGACAGATGGACCGGAGGGGGAAAGTTGCGAGTTCGATAGGTTAGGAAGGTACGGTGGACGAACGGACTGCGTATCCGGATTCGTCTCGTCGTTCTGAGCAACTTTCATGTTGAAAATATTTTAATCCGAGTTACGGATTAAAAGATATGATTTTCTAAAGATTTTATTAATTTCTGGAATTTAATTAATCATTTAATTTAATTTGAAAATGGATTTATGACATCAGCATGATGTCATGCTGACATCAGCAGTCAACTGGGGTTGACTAAGTCAAACTAACATGTGGGTCCAGTGGGACCCACCTGTCATTCTCTGATTAGGTTAATTAGGGTTTATATAATTAATTATTTTTAATTAAATTAATTAACTAATTAGATTAATTTAAACAGGATTAATTAACTTAATTAATTTAGTTAATTAGTTAATTAATTAATTAAATTTATTTTTATTATTTGTTTTATTTATTTATTTATTGCTATTAATTAATTTTTTATATTATTATTATTTTATTAATTATTTTTTTAATTGAAGTTCTGGGCGCTGGGCCCCATTTGTACACGGGACAGGGCCAAGTTGTCAAAGGCCCCTGTGGCCTTAGCGGGCACGGGGCGCCGCGCGGCCCGAGCGGGCGCACGCCCAGGGGCGGGCGGACCGGGCAGGGCACCGGAACAGGGGAGGCCGGTGGCCGCGGCCGGAACGGCGACCGGCGAGCAGTTGGAGAGGTGCAGAACGGCGCACGGGGGGGAGGTGAGCGGAGGTAGCCGCGTGGGGAGGTCAGTGCGGCGTGGTGGCGGACGCCGGTGGAGCCGCGAGCGGCGGCATGTGGGGAGGCGCAAGGCGTGGGCGAGGCACAGGCGCGGTCGGCGCGGTGCGTGCTGCGGCAAGGCGGGTGACGGCTGGCGTGGAGCTCGGGCCGCAGCAGCAGTGAGCGTCGCGGGAGGACGGACGCGCGTGCAGGGTCGGGGCGCAGCAGGGGGACATGGCGGGACGCAGCCAGGAGGCGGCGGGAGCTAGCAGGTGGCGCGCGCGTGCGGGACGGCGAGGGCGCGCGCGTGCGCTGGACGAGGCCGCGGCCATGAGCGCGCGGGTGGACGGAGCCGGTGACAGAGATCGAGGGGAGAGGAGGCCGGTGGCCTCACCAGCGTTGTAGGGACGAGGGGCGGTGAGGCTTGGTGAAGCTGCTCGGGGGGGGGAGATGAGGATGACGGCGGCGACGGTTGACGGCTCCGGCGAACGGCGCTCGGCGACGGCGGTGCGTGGTGGCGTCGAGGTCGTGCCCGGATCCACGAGGAGGGGTGAGGACGGGGAGGCGAGCACGGGGTCGAGGCGGCGCCGGATACGACGAGCGGCGCTAGGGGAACGCCGACGGTGAGGTGGGCAGCGGGGCACCGGGGTCGGAGCTCGATCTGGATCGAGGGAGGGAGAGGGAGGAGAGGGGATCGTGCGGGGGGGAACGACGGGGTGTCGGTGGAGTGGATAAGGGGAGTGGGGGGCGCAGGGTGGGCCGGCCCATTCGGGCGGCTGGGGGCCCGCGTGGATGGCCAGCTGGGCCAAAGGGCCCAGCGGGGGGGGGGTTCCCCCTTTTTTTGTATTTGCTTGTTTTCTGTTTTTATTTCTTTTGTTTATTTTCCTTTTCTGTTTTATTTAATTTTACAGCACTTAAGAATATTATAAATTTGTGTTTTCTTTACTATAATTATTTTTGTAATATTCGGCACCGCCCGAGCATTTTTGTTTCCACTTCTGAAAACTTTAATTGTTTGACTTATTTTGAATTTAAATTTTGAAACGTTTTCGAATCATTGCGAGGTTAGCAACAGTAACCAAAGTGACGTGGCATGATTAGCGTGGGATTACTGTAGCATGATTATCCGGGCGTTACAATTAGCTATCCCCCTCTTAATCTGGCATTCTGCAATTCAGTCCACCGATATGGCCCTTTACACATATACCCATGCATATGTAGTGTAGCTCCTTGCTTGCGATTACTTTGGATGAGTACTCATGGTTTCTTTTCTCCCTCTTTTCCACCTTTCCCTTCTACCTGGTTGTCCAACCAGATGCCAGAGCCTAGGAGCCAGACGCCACCGTCGACGACGACTCCTACTACACTGGAGGTGCCTACTACTACGTGCAGGCCGCTGACGACAGCCAGGAGTAGTTTAGGAGGATCCCAGGCAGGAGGCCTGCGCCTCTTTCGATCTGTATCCCAGTTCGTGCTAGCCTTCTTAAGGCAAACTTGTTTACTTATGTTTGTACTCAGATATTGTTGCTTCCGTTGACTCGTCTATGATCGAGCACTTGTATTCGAGCCCTCGAGGCCCCTGGCTTGTATTATGATGCTTGTATGACTTATTTATGTTTTTAGAGTTGTGTTGTGATATCTTCCCGTGAGTCCCTGATCTTGATCGTACACGTTTGCGTGCATGATTAGTGTACGATTGAATCGGGGGCGTCACAAGTTGGTATCAGAGCCGACTGCCTGCAGGAATCCCCCTTCCAACTCCTTGGCCAAAGTCGAGTCTAGTCATTGCTAAACTTTTACTAACATGGCTGTGCGGCCCATGGGCCCACGTCGCCATTGGGTGGTATTAGGATCTTTTATTCCTTGTCTAAACTCTGGGAATCTTATCTCTCTTCTACTCGGGTTAAATGGTTTTACTAACTCTAACTCTAGGTTCTCGTAACTACTTCCTCCCGGAGAGCCACTCGATACAGATGATCGCTTGACGCACTAGAAGATTCCGAAGTTACTCTCTGATGTTCCCTCGATACTTTGTGCCATCGCTTTTGCAATTCCATTCCATCGATAAACCCCAATGGATAACCAAGTACACTTTCCATTCATACAATCATTCCCCGTTGATCTTGTTATTACAAGATACCCCGAAATTCTCTCTAATGTTCTGAGAATACTTGGTACCTACTGCCTTGCAGTTCTTTGCCACATGAATACCCCTATGGATAATTTCTCGCACTTACCGAGTATCCACTCATCCCCAGTTGATTCATGTAGGTCACCAATCTTCGAAATACCATTCGATCTTCTGAAAATCCTCAGCAGCCTATTGCTCTTGAAATTCTTGTTTGCTTACATTATGGATAATCCCATAAGTCTAGTAAACTTATTGGCATCCTTTGTCGCTATCGTTTTGAGTCCGTCGATTCAATATGCTGCGGATGCTTGCAATCCTCAGGATTTATCCTTCTGGCTTAGACATCATTTTAAACATGAGCTGGTTCTCAACCAATTGGATTGCCATCGATTGTACCCCTAAGCCTACGCAACTTATCCATCCTTAATCAGAGCGTTTGCTTCTGACCCCTTGATCGGAAATGATAATTCCTTTGCATTTGAGCTTTGAATTAGTCAGTTGTTTATACAATCCGATGCCCTTTCATTCCTTCTTCCTCTGATAGAGTACCGATACTCGCATCACCTCCGTTGTAGACCACAAGACCCCTTGATTGGATTATTATCCGACAGTGTCCTTCATATTCAATAACCTTGTGAGCCTTTCCATGGGTATATAATGCCTTTGTTAAATTGTATCCTCTGCTTTGTTAACCATGCTCGGCTTTCGAGCTTGTGTTATTTACTCCTGAAGTTCGTGGTATATGTTTCTAAGATGCCCTGATGGGTTGAACCTATACCTTCCCTAAAACCGTATGCACCCGAAAGTTTACGCAAGTCATACCATTCTGGTGTTGTACCAGATAATTTTCTGCTCCACGACTTCTTCGAAGACAAGAAGTAAATGATAGGTTAGGCATTGAAGAAGTGGGAGTCGACCTTGAACTTTGTGTTCATGCCCTTGGACCCGATGTGGAAGTTATCATGGAAGCTTCTTGCAAAATATTTAGTCGTTTGGGTAATTCTTCCGGTGTCATTAAATTGGATCCCTTACAGCTATGGTTCCGACCATATTGTTCTTCTTTGATTCCATTTCTCGCGCAAGTTTAAAGTACTTGCCTTCTACAGATCAATACGCCTGCCCAACCTCTATTTTGACCCCCTTCGAGTATTACCGCCTAGTATCTCGAGGATATCAACCCATTGCATTACATCTTATGAATTTCCAATGAAGTAGTACCTTTCCCCATCATAGTCACTCCACGGGTTCTGGGTTGTCGTCAACCGAGAACACCGATTAGTGAATCGAATAAACATTGTGATTCAATACCCCTAGTACTTTGTGGTTGAGACGTTTAGTACTCCATGTCACTCCTAGCCTGATCGGTTACTTCATGATCATGCTAATTTTAACTGTGCTACCTGGTCCTTCCCGGAGCACAAATTTCGACAGTGAGCTAATCTTACATCAATCTTCCTCGTGATATCATTTCTCCTTGAACAACAAACTTGATTTCGAGTTTGTGTCATACCCATGGTTCCAATAACCTTTCACTTCATCATTCCTTTAACTTGATGTCATCGTCGATCGATTATATCTTCATGAAATCTCTCGACAACTGTGTCGTGATCATCATCAGCATTCTGAGCTCTTCCAGGATATCAATTGAATTCCTGATGAGAAATACCATCCTTGCCCTCGATGATTTGTGTTATCATCGACCACTTTATTGCCTTCCGTTCAACACAAACTTGTTCGTGTTTGGTGTTATACCTTGAGTTCATTGCTATCCAACAATTGTTCTTCTTTACCTTGGAATATTACCATCTTTTATGTCAAGAATGTCGTGGGAATTTCACCACGTCTTAAGAATCCTTGATACATAGTGATACTTCTCACCATCACCCTTCTTTCTTGGTCTCCGTGTTGATTCCAACAAGTGAATGGTGTTGTTTGGATTCTTTCCTTCTAGCAACCCTATTGCTTTGAAGTTAATGGTCGACGTTTCATTCTTAGACCATTGGTTATCGAATCACCATAATAACATCGGTCGTGCTACCTAAGCCCATATTTCGGGTGCACCTTCCAACCAATGTTTAAATTGGGTATGTTTTCCTCGAGCATATCTCCTTATATCATTTGATCTGACAAATGTTATCTCTTTGTTCACATGATTGTGGAAATCCATCTTTTGGAAATCTTCATGAATTGTCGTTTAGTTCATTAGCCACCCTCTCATCCTATCCTTGGTTTAATGATGAACTCTTGTTTTGGGACTCGCTTCCATAGATCATTCCTGAGAATCTTACAATATCATCTCGACAATTTGAGTTGCACCCTTCTTCTCAAGCATCCCGAGTCTGAGTTATCCAGACACCAATCAGATCTGAATCTTGGTCAGATATGATGGTTGGAACATTTTTCCAAGAGTTATAACACTGTTCTTTTATGACCCGGTAAGGTGATGTCATGCCCAGCACACCTGGCCGGAGGACCTACTATTATAATTTCCTTATTAGCAAGGTTTTCCATTCTTCCATGAGGAAATTGTAAGACTTATTCTATAAGTTGTTCTTGATGGATCCTTTGTGTATCCAAAGTATGATCTTTACCCTGTGACCATGTCAATGCTATCTCGAAGCATGTCTGTGGTACTCCGATTTTCAACAAGTCCATTTGAAGCCCAATGCTAAATGTTTCTTTCTCAATTATCCAAACACCGTTGTATGGGTAATGTCATTAAATTTCTCTCCCCTTACCTAAAGGATTTTCTACTTTCTATCCTGTCATGGATATCATGCTCCGCTTGTCCTTGGGAAGGATATACCCCCGAAATAGGTGTGTATATACATTTTTCCTTTCCATTGTTTTGTTTAACCTTTCTTGTATTCTACTTAACTGAGCAGTGATAATTTCCTGCTTAGGTAAACACATCGTTGTACCACTCTGTCAGTAAGACCCTGTTACTATTATTGATGACTTTCCGGTAACCACCGATGGACGAGAACTTTGCCTATTGGTCCGCCTCGTTCAAACAAGCAGAAAAATGGTTCTCTTCGTCCCTCTCCCTTGGTACCGATGTTGTTGCCGACATTACTGACAGGTTATCCTCTGACATGCCTTGCTTATATGATCGTGCAAGACGTAACCGCCCTTCCTAATTTTAACCCGCATGGTGGGCCCATAACCCACAGTTCCACAGGATCGAAACCTGGCTCTCCTATACACCCCCAGTTTCCAAAGTTAATTCCTCGCACTTGGCCTCGTATGTGATTCGCGAGCCACCTTCCGAGAGGTCATCAATTCTGGCATCGGTCACAATAACTTTTTCCGTTGCTTTGAACCCCTTTCACGCCCTGTAACAGGCATCAAATGATTGCCTGCTCGCTCGAAACTTCCCATGATACCTTCTTACCTTGCTCTCAATATTTTTCTTAAGTTTCAATTCGAGAGTTACCTTCCACCACCTTCCCCGATGTTATCAACCAGATGGTCAACCTTGCAGAGGTCCGTTCTCCCGGAATACCCACCCTTTATTCTTTCGTAAGTACGATGGAATTCCCGAAGGAAGAATGCCGACTTCATCACGATGACCTGAAGCAGACAACTGAAGACATCAACGTAATGGACCGACCTCTTCGAGAAGAGCAACCAAGACCGAGAAGATCCGTTAGAGTTTCGCAACCACAACTTTCCCCCTTACACCACCTCTTAAATCTCGGGACGAGATTTCTTGTAGTGGAGGAGAATTGTGACGCCCGGACAATTAAGCTACAGTAAACCTCTGTTAATGATGCCACGTCACCACGATTACTGTTGCTAATCTCGTGATAGTTCGAAACGATTCAAATTCAAATTCAAAATCAAGTCAAACGGTAATTTTTTTTCAAACAATGAAACTAAAATGTTCGGGTCATGCCAGATAATGCATAGGTGATTATGGTGGTGAAACCAAACTTTTATGAAATGCTTAACTGCACTAAAAAGATTTAAATAGTAGCAAACCTAATTATTTAAATGCCTTTAATAATTAATAAAATATCAAACTAAATTATTTGGGGACTTAATTGAAATACTAAATTAGATGCCAAGTATATATTTTACAAAAACTAAAACAATAGGAAACAAGGATACAACAGAATAAAAGAAAAGAAAATGAAACAAAACAAGAAAAAAAGCAAACCCCCCCTGCTTGGCCGTGGCCCAGCAGGCCATCGGGCCAACCAGGCCGGCCCATCCGCGCCCCACCCCACTCCCCATAACCCCCCCGGGCAAACCCTAGCCCGACCGCACTACCCTACTCCTCCCCCCACATCGCCCACTCCCCCCTCGATCTGGATCGAGATCGGGGGCTTGACCCCGACGCCGCTCGGTGCTGCCCCGCCGTCGCCTCTCATCACCCTGCCGCCCTCGTCGCCGGCGGCCCGGTCGCTGCCCCGTCCTCGTCCTCCTCCTCACCGGACTGCACACCTTCCTCTTCGTCGCAGATGTCGTCCCCGTCGTCCTCCCCACGCCCTGCTGCCAAAATCCCTGCAGCTCCCCTGTGAAGAACCCCCCTCCTATCCTCCTCTCTCGTAGTCGTCGCTGCCACCGCGTCTCGCCCGTCGTGCCGCTCGCGCTACCCGCTGTGGCCATCGCCCGCACAAGCGCCCTGGCCGCACGCCCGCATCGACTGAGCTCCGTCTGGCCCTCTCATTGTACCACGTCCCGGAGCCCCGCTGCTGCTGCGCCCCGCTACCTCTACTGCCGCAGCCCCGTCCTGTTGCCGTTGTAAGCACCCGCGGCGCTGGGTCGCGCCCTGCGGCCCCACCCCCGCCGTACCCTTCTCGCCGCCGCCTAGCTCCGCCGCCCGCGTGCCGCGCATGCTGCTTCCCCCGGTTCGTGCCAGCCTCGTACTCAACCCCGCGGCCGACGCCCTGCCGCGGCTCCCCGCCGACGCGCTGCCCTGACCCCGCCCCGGCGCGCACCTCCTCCCCTACTGCTACGCGCCCCTCGTGCGCGCCTCGCTGCCCACGTCCTCCTTCGCCTGGCCTCACCTGCCTCCAAACGCCGCTCCGGCCACCTGGCCGGCGCCGCGGCCACCGGCCTCCCCTGCTCCGGCGCCCGGCTGGGTACGCCCGCCCTTGGGCGTGCGCCCGCTTGGGCCACACCCGCGGCGCCCGGTGCCCGTTTCGCCTGGCACCCGCAACTTCCCCCTAGGCCACTTACACGCGGGCCCCAGCACCCCAGAATGTTTTAAAATAAAAATAAAAATAAAAATGAATTAATAAAATTTACAATTAATTAATTAATTAGTGAATTAATTAAGTTAATTAATCCTATTTAATTAGTCTGATTAACTTGGTAGTTTAATTAAACCGTAATTAGTTTAGCTAAACCCTAATTAACCTAAACAGAGTATGACAGGTGGGTCCCACTGGACCCACACGTCAGTTTGACCAGTCAACACCTCTGTTGACTGCTGACGTCGTGATGACATCAGCATGCACTATTCTGGATAATGTTGAACTAAATTAACTAAATAAATTCTAAAAATGATTTAAAACTTTAGAAAATCATATAAAATAATCCGTAACTCGGATGGAAAAACTTTGTACCTGAAAGTTGCTGAGTACGATGAGACGAATCCAGATACGCAGCCCGTTCGTCCGCCACACATCCCTAGCATAGAGAACATGCAACTTTCCCCCTCCGGTTAATCTGTCCGAAAACGCGAAACACCAGGAATACTTTCCCGGATGTTTCCCCCCTTCGCTGGTATCACCTACTACAGCGTTAGGGCACACCTAGCAACGCTCATTGTCATGTCATGCAACGTTATGCATATGTTTGCATTATATTTATTGTTTCTTCCCCCTCTTCTCTCGCTAGAGACCGAGACCGACGCCGCTGCCACCCAGTACGACTACGGTGTTGACGACCCCTCCTTCTTGCCAGAGCAACCAGGCAAGCCCCCCTTGATCACCAGATATCGCCTATTCTTCTCTCTACTGCTTGCATTAGAGTAGTGTAGCATGTTACTGCTTTCCGTTAATCCTATCCTGATGCATAGCCTGTCCTTGCTACTACTATTGTTACCTTTACCTGCAATCCTACATGCTTAGTATAGGATGCTAGTATTCCATCAGTGGCCTTACATTCTTGTCCGTCTACCATGCTATACTATCAGGCCGTGATCACTCGGGAGGTGATCACGGGTATATACTATATACTTTATACATGATACATGTGGTGAGTAAAGTCGGGTCAGCTCATGCAGCACCCGCGAGTGATTCACGGATTGGGGGCTGAAAGGACCTTTGTCCCGATGGCCCTCTGTGTGGATCTTTGTGGCGGAGCGACATGGCAGGTTGTGACCACATAGGAGAGAGGTGGGCCTGGCCCTGGTCGGCGTCCGTGGTTACTTCTAAATAACATGCTTAACGAGATCTTGGTATTTGATCTGAGTCTGGCCACTGGCCTATATGCACTAACCAACTACACGGGAACAGTTATGGGCACTCGACCTCGTGGTATCAGCCGTAGCCTTCGTGACGTCAGCGACTGAGCGGCGCGCACCGGGTTGGACCGCGTAATGCAACTTCCTTTGGAATGGAGGTTGCTAGGTCTGCTCTCCGGCCGCGTACGCAACGTGCAGGTGTGCAATGGGCGATGGGCCCAGACCCCTGTGCGCATAGGATTTAGACCGGCGTGCTGACCTCTCTGTTGTGCCTAGGTGGGGCTGCGACGTGTTGATCTTCCGAGGCCGGGCATGACCCAGGAAAGTGTGTCCGGCCAAATGGGATCGAGCGTGTTGGGTTATGTGGTGCACCCCTGCAGGGAAGTTTATCTATTTCAATATCCGTGTCCCTCGGTAAAAGGACGACTCGGAGTTGTACCTTGACCTTATGGCAACTAGAACCAGATACTTAATAAAACACACCCTTCCAAGTGCCAGATATAACCCGGTGATCGCTCTCTAACAGGGCGACGAGGAGGGGATCGCCGGGTAGGATTATGCTATGCGATGGTACTTGGTGAACTTACCATCTACTCTCTTCTACATGCTGCAAGATGGAGGTGGCCAGAAGCGTAGTCTTCGACAGGATTAGCTATCCCCCTCTTAATCTGGTATTCTGCAGTTCAGTCCACCGATATGGCCCTTTACACATATACCCATGCATATGTAGTGTAGCTCCTTGCTTGCGAGTACTTTGGATGAGTACTCACGGTTGCTTTTCTCCCTCTTTTCCCCCTTTCCCTTCTACCTGGTTGTCGCAACCAGATGCTGGAGCCCAGGAGCCATACGCCACCGTCGTCGACGACTCCTACTACACTGGAGGTGCCTACTACTACGTGCAGGCCGCTGACGACAGCCAGGAGTAGTTTAGGAGGATCCCAGGCAGGAGGCCTGCGCCTCTTTCGATCTGTATCCCAGTTCGTGCTAGCCTTCTTAAGGCAAACTTGTTTACTTATGTCTGTACTCAGATATTGTTGCTTCCGCTGACTCGTCTATGATCGAGCACTTGTATTCGAGCCCTTGAGGCCCCTGGCTTGTATTATGATGCTTGTATGACTTATTTATGTTTTTAGAGTTGTGTTGTGATATCTTCCCGTGAGTCCCTGATCTTGATCGTACATGTTTGCATGCATGATTAGTGTACGATTGAATCGGGGGCGTCACAGCGGCAAACATGTCCGTAATATGAAATGTGTGCGAAGACCAATAATAACACAGACGATTGCTGCTAATAAGCCGTGTGAATTGCTCTGTCTACAGTAGAATAACACACACACACACACATATATATATATATATAACTGAAATAAACATCCAATTACATAAGTGACTATACAGATCATTCGCACACACCTCAATAAACAATTGCATGCATTCTAAAGTAGGAGAAACGATCGTCTAGTCATCTACTTCTTGTGACGCTCCCGCCACTGCTATGTGGCTCGATCCCTCGTCTTTGTCAGGAAGAAGACACTTCCTCATGTCAATGATCCGCCTGTACATCTCGTAGCTTGTGTACGCGTCCATGGCCGCATACTTGACATGTTGTTCATCCAGTCTCTTATGCCACACACTGTGCCAGGCGTTCTTGTCCTTATTGCTCTCATTCTTCATCTTCGCGTAGAAGGGGTCGATGATGGCCGAGGCGAGGTCAATCAGGGAGTTCAATTTGTTTTTGTCGCTGCCCCAGACCTCGTAGTGGTGATGTATGTTGACAAGATTCGGGCATTTCAAGTCCGAAACCTTGAGCGCTTTTAGATCGTTGGTGGTGTCCACCGTAGCGAAATTGTAGTCGGAGCTGTTAATAAACCTGGAGAAACGCTCGCAAGGCCTTGTAGCAAGGTGGAAGTGGTAGACGAGGACGTCATGTCGCACGCACAACTGGGTGACGGCAACCTTCTGATCGTGCCTGGCACGACCGATGGTGTACTCGAGGTCGAAGCCGACCACTCGGTACTTGTCCTCGGCAAGGAACTGCTCCATAGTTTGGATGAAGCTCTCCACCGAGACCGGATCGTTCGTGTACACCACCGAGAGGACCTTCCCCCTCACGTGGGTGTCCACTATGTGATACGTGGTGAACTGCCCGCCGTTGTCGTCGTCGGCCGCTGGGAGCACCATTGGAGCCACGGAGAGCGCCATTGGAACCGCTGGATGTCCTCTCTGTATGTGTCCTCGTGGGTGTGCTTATTGTGTCATGTCAGATGAGAGATGAAGGTAAATGGCCGCAGGAATAAAGGGGGGCCGGGCGGCGTGGATTCTCGGCGCGTCTGCATGGCAGTTTTTGTAGTGGGTAACTGCATCGTTGCGCCGCGCCCGACGCAACCGCTTGCACACGAACGTGCGTGATCGTGCGCCGGCCCCAAACACTGGCAGCGCGCATGGCAGGATGAGGGCAGAGCACCCGGAGGGACGCGAGAGCAGAGCGCGCGCGGCGGGACACGAGCAAAGCGCGCCGCGGCCGCCTGAACCACAAGCAACCACACGCATAGAGCAGTTGAACACGCAGGAAATGGTCGCCTACAAGCCGGCCGACAGTTGCATCCCTGCGTAGAGAGCGGCCGTGTGGTACCACCTCCGTCTAGTCTATAGTCTCCTTTATATTCTGTGCCATACTTTGCCCTCAAATTTAACCAACAAAATGTTAATGCATGTTTTAAAAATTATATAATTGGGAACTATGTTCAAATCCAAATCCAACTATATAATCTTTGGCCACATGCATTCGTATTTTATTAGTTAAATCATACTTATAAACCAGGACGGTGGTATAGTAGGTAATTAAATCTCAAACTTTTTTTATTAACCATATGTGTACGTGGCCTTTCGTCCTCCTCTTGCACGTCTTGTCACCCCGTTGCCTCAAACGGCTTACAGCGCAAGCTTGCGCAGCGCGCGGGGGCGTTCTTTTTGCCAAACGGTGGTGCCAATGAATCATCGGTGAGCCCGTTCCCGCGCAACCTCGCAGGTTCCCGCGCAAGCTTCCCGCCCGACTCGGTGAAATCCCCCAAAATCCCAATGCTTACCGGCCTACTATAAAAACCCTCAGGGCCGGCGAGTCCTGCGTCGCATTTTCCCCTTCATCCCTGTAGCTTATCTCGTCTGCTTCTCCCACAATCGCCAATGGCACCGGTCCGTCGTCGTTGCTCAGCCACTCCGCCGTCATTAGAGGGCAGCTCCAGCTGGAAGGCTACACCGCGGCGGCGGCGCAGTCCCCTGCGTAGTGTAGTGCGCGTGGCGTCCCTGTTGGGTGTGCGCGGAACACCCACCACACGCTCCGCCGCCGGTGCTCGTCGGCAGATGTTGCCGGCCGCCGTTGCCGCCACACCACCGTCGAAAGCTAGGGCCATCGCCTGCTCCGCCGCCGCGGCCCGAAGGTGGGAGGTGGCCGCCGTGGCCGCCACCCCACTGCCGTCCACTGTGGCCATCACCCACTCCGCCACCGCGGCCCGAAGGCGGGAGGTACTGGTCGTGGCCGCCACCCCGTCATCGGCCGCCGTGGCCGCCAGCCCACCATCGACCGTCGGGGTCATCACCCGCTCCGCCACCGCCACCCGAAGGCGGGAGGCGGAGGTGGATGCCCGCACGTGCGTCAACGACCTTGCGCGCTACACCGAGTTCCTGCGGGAGGAGGAGGAGTGCCTCGTCGAGCACGCAAAGAGCCTTACCGCCACCGTGGCCGCGGCACATGCCGCCTCAGAGGCGAGGAATCAGGAGATCTACGAGGAGAACCACCGCTTTGAGAGGGGTCGTTTGGAGTGGCAGAGGGCGTTCGAGGTGAGCGTCGCTGAAGCTGCATTAGCGGCAGGCACCGCATTGCGGTTGCCCCAGCTCGTCGGCAGGCTCCTCCTCCTCCGCCTCTTACTGAGCGTGCTCGGCAAAGGAGAGGCAGCCGGAAGTAGTACAAAGCCCCTCCGCAGTAGTAGTAGTATTTAGGGGCTATTTTGTTCAGTTCATCTGACTATAGATGTGGTGGAACTGTACAACGTACTTAAAATTAGATAGTATATATAGTTGAACTAGCTATTTCAGTACGTGGTTGGCAACAATTGGGGAAAATTTTGGTCGGTTCAGCTGTCGAGTTGAACTGTTTGTATAAATTAAGAACGACTGCTTAATCTATGAATGAAATCTATGATTAATTACTGAATTTTAGTTGCAAAAATTAGATACTGCTAGTGATTTTTAGCTTCATATTCTGACAAATTGCAGTGTTACAAGGATTGACAAATCTTACCAAATTGTTTGTACGTGGTTGCACACAGGTCATCCAAAACAACTGTTTGCGTTGAAGGGATGCACAAATCCTACGCTGCTCTCACTTTGCATATGGGTGTTCTATCTAAAACGTTTGCGATCAAGAGCTGTAGAAATCCTGCTCGGCACATTTTATCTTGGCTTCCTGGGGAAGCCGTCAGTTTGCATATGGGTGTTCTAACTAAAACGTTTGCGATGAGTGTTTTATATTTATAAAGCGAATTAAACTGTGGCTTGGGCGCCATTAATGGAGAGGATGCGAGCAAGGCGGGCGGCCATGGAAGTCAAAGGTCTCGCTTCCCAGTGAGCCTGCACAGCGTACAGCTCGCATGCTTCCCGGTGAGCCTGCGCGCTCGAGGACAACTTGCACGCCTCTCGGTCAGCCTGCACACGGGACGGCGCTCGCACACCTCCCGTTCAGTCAAGGTCAAGCAGCTGTCCGCACGGCACCTCCTACAGCCATTAAAACCAAGACACGTGGCGTCACGTGAATGGTTAACCGAATTTTGGATTTACTATAATTTGAAAACCAGGCATCTCAATGTTTTGCCGGCAATCAATTTTGCCCTAGTGTTTGAAATTCATTCCCATTTCTTGCATGGGACCTAAGCATGCACCCAAGGACACAAATGTGATTTTTCAACCAATTTATATGCACTGGAGCATGTGCATGTAGTTCAAATTTGAATTATGCACATAAATGCATTGAAAACTCAGTTAATGCATCAAAATGTCCAAACGAACATCGAAAAATCACAAAAATTCACACAACACTCCTGTTGTTCTATGTTGACACGAGAAAAAAATTTGAAAGCAATAAGAGGCAATAGATATCGTTTTGTCCCCAAAGGTGGGACGTTCCCTACCGAAAACCATCATGCTTGTTGTGAGAAGCTCCGGTTTGTGAGAAGCATATACCTAAACCTGCCCCAAATGGGACAAAATTTGTACCACGGCATGTTGATGCCGCTCCATGATAGCATGCCAAGTTTCATGAATTTCAGACGAGTTTTGGATTTACTATAATTTAAAAACCAGGCATCTCAATGTTTTGCCGGCAATTAACGGTGCCCTAGTGTTTGAAATTCATTCCCATTTCTTGCATGGGACCTAAGCATGCATCCAAGGACACAGATTTGATTTTTGACCAATTTATATGCACTGGAGCATGTGCATGTAGTTCAAATTTGAATTATGCACATAAATGCATTGAAAACTCAGTTAATGCATAAAAATGTCCAAACGAACCCTGGAAAATCACAAAAATTCTCACAACACTCCTGTTGTTCTATGTTGACACGAGAAAAAAAATTGAAAGCAATAAGTGTTGGGGAACGTAGTAATTTCAAAAAATTTCCTACGCACACGCAAGATCATGGTGATGCATAGCAACGAGAGGGGAGAGTGTTGTCCACGTACCCTCGTAGACCAAAAACGGAAGAGTTAGCACAACGCGGTTGATGTAGTCGTACGTCTTCACGATCCGACCGATCAAGTACCGAACGCATGGCACCTCCGAGTTCAGCACACGTTCAGCCCGATGACGTCCCTCGAACTCCGATCTAGCCGAGTGTTGAGGGAGAGTTTCGTCAGGACGACGGCGTGGTGACGATGATGATGTTCTACCGACGCAGGGCTTCGCCTAAGCACCGCTACAGTATTATCGAGGTGGACTATGGTGGAGGGGGCACCGCACACGGCTAAAAGATCAATGATCAATTGTTGTGTCTATGGGGTGCCCCCTGCCCCCGTATATAAAGGAGCAAGGGGGGAGAGGCGGCCGGCCAGGAGGAGGCGCGCCAGGAGGAGTCCTACTCCCACCGGGAGTAGGACTCCCTCCCTTCCTTGTTGGATTAGGAGAAGGGGGGAAGGAGGAAGAGGAGAAGAAGGAAAGGGGGGCCGCCGCCCCCTCCTTGTCCAATTCGAACTAGAGGGGGAGGGGGCGCGCGGCCTGCTCTGGCCGCCCCTCCTCTTCTCCACTAAGGCCCACTATGGCCCATTAAACCCCCGGGGGGTTCCGGTAACCCCTCCAGTACTCCCGTAAAATCCCGATTTCACCCGGAATACTTCCGATATCCAAATATAGGCTTCCAATATATCAATCTTCATCTCTCGATCATTTCGAGACTCCTCGTCATGTCCGTGATCACATCCGGGACTCCGAACAACCTTCGGTACATCAAAACTTATAAACTCGTAATATAACCGCCATCGAATCATTAAGC
This sequence comes from Triticum aestivum, assembly GCF_018294505.1. Classification (NCBI taxonomy): domain Eukaryota; kingdom Viridiplantae; phylum Streptophyta; class Magnoliopsida; order Poales; family Poaceae; genus Triticum; species Triticum aestivum. The sequence continues at coordinate 67,471,383 of NC_057805.1, forward strand.
GTGCGGACCCTACGGGTTCGAGAACTATGTAGACATGACCGGGACACGTCTCCGGTCAATAACCAATAGCGGAACCTGGATTCTCATATTGGCTCCCACATATTCTACGAAGATCTTTATCTGTCAAACCGCATAAGAACATACGTTGTTCCCTTTGTCATCGGTATGTTACTTGCCCGAGATTCGATCGTCGGTATCTCAATACCTACTTCAATCTCGTTACCGGCAAGTCTCTTTACTCGTTCCGTAATACATCATCCCGCAACTAACTCATTAGTTACAATGCTTGCAAGGCTTATAGTGATGTGCATTACTGAGTGGGCCCAGAGATACCTCTCCGACAATTGGAGTGACAAATCCTAATCTCGAAATACGCCAACCCAACAAGTACCTTCGGAGACACCTGTAGAGCACCTTTCTAATCACCCAGTTACGTTGTGACGTTTGGTAGCACACAAAGTGTTCCTCCGGTAAACGGGAGTTGCATAATCTCATAGTCATAGGAACATGTATAAGTCATGAAGAAAGCAATAGCAACATACTAAACGATCAAGTGCTAAGCTAACGGAATGGGTCAAGTCAATCACATCATTCTCCTAATGATGTGATCCCGTTAATCAAATGACAACTCATGTCTATGGTTAGGAAACATAACCATCTTTAATTAACGAGCTAGTCAAGTAGAGGCATACTAGTGACACTCTGTTTGTCTATGTATTCACACATGTATTATGTTTCCGGTTAATACAATTCTAGCATGAATAATAAACATTTATCATGATATAAGGAAATAAATAATAACTTTATTATTGCCTCTAGGGCATATTTCCTTCAGTCTCCCACTTGCACTAGAGTCAATAATCTAGTTCACATCACCATGTGATTTAATACCAATAGTTCACATCACCATGTGATTAACACCCATAGTTCACATCGTCATGTGACCAACACCCAAAGGGTTTACTAGAGTCAATAATCTAGTTCACATTGCTATGTGATTAACACCCAAAGAATACTAAGGTGTGATCATGTTTTGCTTGTGAGAGAAGTTTAGTCAACGGGTCTGCCACATTCAGATCCGTATGTATTTTGCAAATTTCTATGTCAACAATGCTCTGCATGGAGCTACTCTAGCTAATTGCTCCCACTTTCAATATGTATCCAGATTGAGACATAGAGTCATCTGGATCAGTGTCAAAATTTGCATCGACGTAACCCTTTACGACGAACCTTTTTGTCACCTCCATAATCGAGAAACACATCCTTATTCCACTAAGGATAATTTTGACCGCTGTCCAGTGATCTACTCCTAGATCACTATTGTACTCCCTTGCCAAAATCAGTGTAGGGTATACAATAGATCTGGTACACAGCATGGCATACTTTATAGAACCTATGGCCAAGGCATAGGGAATTACTTTAATTCTCTTTCTATCTTCTGCCGTGGTCTGGCTTTGAGTCTTACTCAATTTCACACCTTGTAACACAGGCAAGAACTCTTTCTTTGACTGTTCCATTTTGAACTACTTCAAAATCTTGTCAAGGTATGTACTCATTGAAAAAACTTATCAAGCGTCTTGATCTATCTCTATAGATCTTGATGCTCAATATGTAAGTAGCTTCACCGAGGTCTTTCTTTGAAAAACTCCTTTCAAACACTCCTTTATGCTTTGCAGAATAATTCTACATTATTTCCGATCAACAATATGTCATTCACATATACTTATCAAAAATGTTGTAGTGCTCCCACTCACTTTCTTGTAAATACAGGCTTCACCGCAAGTCTGTATAAAACTATATGCTTTGATCAACTCATCAAAGCGTATATTCCAACTCCGACATCCTTGCACCAGTCCATAAATGGATCGCTGGCGCTTGCACATTTTGTTAACACCTTTAGGATCGACAAAACCGTCTGGTTGCATCATATACAATTCTTCTTTAATAAATCCATTAAGGAATGAAGTTTTGTTTATCCATTTGCCAGATTTCATAAAATGCGGCAATTGCTAACATGATTCGGACAGACTTAAGCATAGATACGAGTGAGAAACTCTCATCGTAGTCAACACTTTGAACTTGTCGAAAACCTTTTGCGACAATTCTACCTTTGTAGATAGTAACACTACTATCAGTGTCCGTCTTCGTCTTGAAGATCCATTTATTCTCAATGGCCTGCCGATCATCGGGCAAGTCAACCAAAGTCCACACTTTGTTCTCATACATGGATCCCATCTCAGATTTCATGGCCTCAAGCCATTTTGAGGAATCTGGGCTCACCATCGCTTCTTCATAGTTCGTAGGTTCGTCATGGTCTAGTAACATGACCTCCAGAACAGGATTACCGTACCACTCTGGTGCGGATCTCACTCTGGTTGACCTACGAGGTTTGGTAGTAACTTGATCTGAAGTTACATGAACATCATCATTAGCTTCCTCACTAATTGGTGTAGGAGTCATAGGAACAAATTTCTGTGATGAACTACTTTCCAATAAGGGAGCAGGTACAGTTACCTCATCAAGTTCTACTTTCCTCCCACTCACTTCTTTCGCGAGAAACTCCTTCTCTAGAAAGGATCCATTATAAGCAACGAATATCTTGCCTTTGGATCTGTGATAGAAGGTGTACCCAACTGTCTCCTTTGGGTATCCTATGAAGACACATTTCTCCGATTTGGGTTTGAGCTTATCAGGATGAAACTTTTTCACATAAGCATCGCAACCCCAAATTTTAAGAAACGACAACTTTTGGTTTCTTGCCAAACCAAAGTTCATAAGGTGTCGTCTCAACGGATTTAGATGGTGCCCTATTTAACGTGAATGCAGCTGTCTCTAATGTATAACCCCAAAACGATAGTGGTAAATCGGTAAGAGACATCATAGATTGCACCATATCTAATAAAGTACGGTTACGATGTTCGGACACACCATTACGCTGTGGTGTTCCAGGTGGCGTAAGTTGCGAAACTATTCTGCATTGTTTCAAATGAGGACCAAACTCGTAACTCAAATATTCTCCTCCACGATCAGATCGTAGAAACTTTATTTTCTTGTTACGATGATTTTCCACTTCACTCTGAAATTATATGAACTTTTCAAATGTTTCAGACTGATGTTTCATCAAGTAGATATACCCATATCTGCTCAAATCATCTGTGAAGGTCAGAAAATAACGATACCCGCCGTGAGCCTCAACAATCATCAGATCACATACATCAGTATGTATTATTTCCAATAAGTCAGTTGCTCGCTCCATTGTTCCGGAGAACGGAGTCTTTAGTCATCTTGCCCATAAGGCATGGTTCGCAAGCATCAAGTGATTCCAAAATCCCATCAGCATGGAGTTTCTTCATGCGCTTTACACCAATATGACCTAAACGGTAGTGCCACAAATAAGTTGCACTATCATTATTAACTTTGCATCGTTTGGCTTCAATATTATGAATATGTGTATCACTACGATCGAGATCCAACAAACCATTTTCATTGGGTGTATGACCATAGAAGGTTTTATTCATGTAAATAGAACAACAATTATTCTCTAACTTGAATGAATAACCGTATTGCAATAAACATGATCAAATCATATTCATGCTCAACGCAAACACCAAATAACACTTATTTAGGTTCAACACTAATCCCGAAAGTATACGGAGTGTGCGATGATGATCATATCAATCTTGGAACCACTTCCAATACACATCGTCACTTCATCCTTAACTAGTTTCTGCTCATTATGCAACTCCCGTTTTGAGTTACTACTTTTAGCAACTGAACCAGTATCAAATACCGAGGGGTTGCTATAAACACTAGTAAAGTAAACATCAACAACATGTATATCAAATATACTTATGTTCACTTTTCCATCCTTCTTATCCACCAATTACTTGGGGTAGTTCTGCTTCTAGTGACCAGTCCCTTTGCAGTAGATGCACTTAGTCTCAGGCTTAGGTCCAGACTTGGGCTTCTTCACTCGAGCAACAACTTGCTTGCCGTTTTTTTAAGTTCCCCCTCTTCCCTCTGTCCCTTTTCTTGAAACTAGTGGTCTTGTTAATCATCAACACTTGATGCTCTTTCTTGATTTCTACCTTCATCGATTTCATCATCATGAAAAGCTCGGGAATCGTTTTTGTCATCCCTTGCATACTATAGTTTATCACGAAGTTCTACTAACTTGGTGATGGTGACTAGAGAATTCTGTCAATCACTATTATATCTAGAAGATTAACTCCCACTTGATTCAAGCGATTGTAGTACCTAGACAATCTGAGCACATGCTCACTGCTTGTGCTATTCTCCTCCATCTTTTAGCTATAGAACTTGTTGGAGACTTCATATCTCTCAACTCGGGTATTTGCTTGAAATATTAACTTCAACTCCTAGAACATCTCATATGGTCCATGACGTTCAAAACGTCTTTGAAGTCCCGATTCTAAGCCGTTAAGCATGGTGCACTAAACTATGAAGTAGTCATCATATTGAGCTAGCCAAACGTTCATAACGTCTGCATCTGCTCCTGCAATAGGTCTGTCACCTAGCGGTGCATCAAGGACATAATTCTTCTGTGCAGCAATGAGGATAATCCTCAGATCACGAATCCAATCCGCATCATTGCTACTGACATTTTTCAACTTAGTTTTCTCTAGGAACGCATATAAAACATAGGGAAGCAACAATGCGAGCTATTGATCTACAACATTATTTGCAAAATACTATCAGGACTAAGTTCATGATAAATTAAAGTTCAGTTAATGAAATTACTTAAGAACTCCCACTTAGATAAACATCCCTCTAATCCTCTAAGTGATAACGTGATCCATATCAACTAAACCATAACTGATCATCATGTGAAATGGAGTAGCTTTCAATGGTGAACATCATTATGTTGATCATATCTACTATATGATTCACGCACGACCTTTCGGTCTTAGTGTTCCGAGGCCATATCTGCATATGCTAGGCTCGTCAAGTTTAACCTGAGTATTCTGCGTGTGCAAAACTGGCTTGCACCCGTTGTAGATGGACGTAGAGCTTATCACACCCGATCATCACGTGGTGTCTGGGCACGACAAACTTTGGCAACAGTGCAAAATCAGGGAGAACACTTTTATCTTGAAATTTAGTGAGAGATCATCTTATAATGCTACCATCAATCAAAGCAAGATAAGATGCATAAAAGATAAACATGACATGCAATCAATATAAGTGATATGATATGGCCATCATCATCTTGTGCTTGTGATCTCCATCTCTGAAGCACCATCATGATCACCATCGTCACCGGCGCGACACCTTGATCTCCATCGTAGCATCGTTGTCGTCTCGCCAACTTATGCTTCTACGACTATCACTACCGCTTAGTGATAAAGTAAAGCATTACAGGGCGTTTGCATTGCATACAATAAAGCGACAATCATATGGCTCCTGCCAGTTGCCGATAACTCGGTTACAAAACACGATCATCTCATACAATAAAATATAGCATCATGCCTTGACCATATCACATCACAACATGCCCTGCAAAAACAAGTTAGACGTCCTCTACTTTGTTGTTGCAAGTTTTACGTGGCTGCTACGGGCTTAGCAAGAACCGTTCTTACCTACGCATCAAAACCACAACGATAGTTTGTCAAGTTGGTGCTGTTTTAACCTTCTCAAGGACCGAGCATAGCCACACTCGGTTCAACTAAAGTTGGAGAAACTGACACCCGCCAGCCACCTGTGTGCAAAGCACGTCGGTAGAACCAGTCTCGCGTAAGCGTACGCGTAATGTCGGTCCGGGCCGCTTCATCCAACAATACCGCCGAACCAAAGTATGACATGATGGTAAGCAGTATCACTTATATCGCCCACAACTCACTTGTGTTCTACTCGTGCATATGACATCTACGCATAAAACCAGACTCTGATACCACTGTTGGGGAACGTAGTAATTTCAAAAAAATTCCTACGCACACGCAAGATCATGGCGATGCATAGCAACGAGAGGGGAGAGTGTTGTCCACGTACCCTCGTAGCCGAAAGCGGAAGTGTTAGCACAACGCGGTTGATGTAGTCGTATGTCTTCACGATCCGACCGATCAAGTACCGAACGCACGGCACCTCCGAGTTCAGCACACGTTCAGCACACGTTCAGCCCGATGACGTCCCTCGAACTCCAATCCAGCCGAGTGTTGAGGGAGAGTTTCGTCAGCACGACGGTGTGGTGATGATGATGATGTCCTACCGACACAGGGCTTCGCCTAAGCACCGCTACAGTATTATCGAGGTGGACTATGGTGGAGGGGGGCATCGCACACGGCTAAAAGATCAATGATCAATTGTTGTGTCTATGGGGTGCCCCTGCCCCCGTATATAAAGGAGCAAGGGGGGAGAGGCGGCCGGCCAAGAGGAGGCACGCCAGGAGGAGTCCTACTCCCACCGGGAGTAGGACTCCCTCCCTTCCTTGTTGGATTAGGAGAAGGGGGAAGGAGGAAGAGGAGAAGAAGGAAAGGGGGGGCGCCACCCCCCTCCTTGTCCAATTCGGACTAGAGGGGGAGGGGGCGCGCGGCCTGCCCTGGCCGCCCCTCCTCTTCTCCACTAAGGCCCACTATGGCCCATTAAACCCTCGGGGGGTTGCGGTAACCCCTCCGGTACTCCGGTAAAATCCCGATTTCACCCGGAATACTTCCGATATCCAAATATAGGCTTCCAATATATCAATCTTCATGTCTCGACCATTTCGGGACTCCTCGTCATGTTCGTGATCACATCCGGGACTCCGAACAACCTTCGGTACATCAAAACTCATAAACTCATAATATAACTGTCATCGAAACTTTAAGCGTGCGGACCCTACGGGTTCGAAAACTATGTAGACATGACCGAGACACGTCTCCGGTCAATAACCAATAGCGGAACCTGGATGCTCATATTGGCTCCCACATATTCTACGAAGATCTTTATCGGTCAAACCGCATAACAACATACGTTGTTCCCTTTGTCATCGGTATGTTACTTGCCCGAGATTCGATCGTCATTATCTCAATGCCTAGTTCAATATCGTTATCGGCAAGTCTCTTTACTCGTTCCGTAATACATCATCCCGCAACTAACTCATTAGTTACAATGCTTGCAAGGCTTATAGTGATGTGCATTACTGAGTGGGCCCAGAGATACCTCTCCGACAATTGGAGTGACAAATCCTAATCTCGAAATATGCCAACCCAACAAGTACCTTCGGAGACACCTGTAGAGCACCTTTATAAGCACCCAGTTACGTTGTGACGTTTGGTAGCACACAAAGTGTTCCTCCGGTAAACGGGAGTTGCATAATCTCATAGTCATAGGAACATGTATAAGTCATGAAGAAAGCAATAGCAACATACTAAACGATCAAGTGCTAAGCTAACGGAATGGGTCAAGTCAATCACATCATTCTCCTAATGATGTGATCCCGTTAATCAAATGACAACTCATGTCTATGGTTAGGAAACATAACCATCTTTAATTAACGAGCTAGTCAAGTAGAGGCATACTAGTGACACTCTGTTTGTCTATGTATTCACACATGTATTATGTTTCCGGTTAATACAATTCTAGCATGAATAATAAACATTTATCATGATATAAGGAAATAAATAATAATTTTATTATTGCCTCTAGGGCATATTTCCTTCAATAAGAGGCAATGGATATCGTTTTGTCCCCAAAGGTGGGACGTTCCCTACCGAAAACCATCATGCTTGTTGTGAGAAGCTCCGGTTTGTGAGAAGCATATACCCAAACCTGCCCCAAATGGGACAAAATATGTACCACGGCATGTTGATGCCGCTCCATGATAGCATGCCAAGTTTCATGAATTTCAGATGAGTTTTGGATTTACTAGAATTTAAAAACCAGACATCTCAATGTTTTGCTCGCAATCAACGGTGCCCTGGTGTTTGAAATTCATTCCCATTTCTTGCATGGGACCTAAGCATGCACCCAAGGACATTTGATTTTTCAACCAATTTATATGCACTGGAGCATGTGCATGTAGTTCAAATTTGAATTATGCACATAAATGCATTGAAAACTCAGTTATTGCATAAAAATGTCCAGACAAACCCCGAAAAATCACAAAAATTCACACAACACTCCTTTTGTTCTATGTTGGCACGAGAAAAAAATTTGAAAGCAATAAGAGGCAATGGATATCGTTTCGTCCCCAAAGGTGGGAGATTCCCTACCGAAAACCATCATGCTTGTTGTGAGAAGCTCCGGTTTGTGAGAAGCATATACCCAAACCTGCCTCAAATGGGACAAAATTTGTACCACGACATGTTGATGCCGCTCCATCATAGCATGCTAAGTTTCATGAATTTCAGACGAGTTTTGGATTTGCTAGAATTTAAAAACCAGGCATCTCAATGTTTTGCCGGCAATCAACGGTGCCCTGGTGTTTGAAATTCATTCCCATTTCTTGCATGGGACCTAAGCATGCACCCAAGGACACATATTTGATTTTTCAACCAATTTATATGCACTGGAGCATGTGCATGTAGTTCAAATTTGAATTGTGCACATAAATGCATTGAAAACTCATTTAATGCATAAAAATATCCAAACGAACCCCGAAAAATCACAAAAAATCACACAACACTCCTGTTGTTCTATGTTGACACGAAAAAAAATTGAAAGCAATAAGAGGCAATGGATATCGTTTCGTCCCCAAAGGTGGGACGTTCCCTACCAAAAACCATCATGCTTGTTGTGAGAAGCTCCGGTTTGTGAGAAGCATATATATACCCAAACCTGCCCCAAATGGGACAAAATTTGTACCACGGCATGTTGATGCCGCTCCATGATAGCATGCCAAGTTCCATGAATTTTAGACGAGTTTTTGATTTACTTGAATTTAAAAACCTGGCATCTCAATGATTTGCCGGCAATCAACGGTGCCCTGGTGTTTGAAATTCATTCCCATTTCTTGCATGGGACCTATAAGCATGCACCCAAGGACACATATTTGATTTTTCAACCAATTTATATGCACTGGAGCATGTGCATGTAGTTCAAATTTGAATTGTTCACCTGAAATGGCTAGAAAACCAATTTAATGTATAAAATGTTCAAACGAACCCTGAATAATTCCAATTCTTTTACGACACACATATAGTTGCGCGTTTACTCCAGATAAAAGGTCTAGCAATTCAAACACCGTCCATTGCCGCTGTGACCCATTATGTAATTCAAATCAAGATGAAAAATCAAGTAGATCGCACAAAGTTTATTATCAGCAACCGTATGAGATGCAACACAAAATATCCTGGATCACCGTCGGTGTATAGTACGCCTATGGCTTACAGGAGAAGGTGCGTCGGCTACAATCCACAGCCGGCATCTCAAGCACACTAGCTCGCTCCCCAAATATCATTTCACTGTTCAATCGTCGCCGGTGAAAGATGGGCACGTGGACCCGCGTTGTGAGGGCAACTTCGGTGGCCCACTCCGGCAAGAGCGTGGCCGCATCCGCCATGCGCGTGCTAACAAGGTGCATGAGCGCGGCCACAATCTATGACCGGGCGGCAAAGACAGCCCAAACGGCCGCTGTTGCTTCTCAGGTGGCGGCCGCAACATCTGCCTCGGGGATAGCAACTGGCGAGAGCGGCACAGCAGCTGTCCGTTCCACAGCGGTGGCCTTAGCCCTGATGGAGGCCGCCCACGACCACGTCGAGGCCGCCCACACCCAGCTCCTGGCGGTAACCGCACAAATCGGACGAAGCTTCTCCAACAACGGTCGGCAACCCACGGTCGAAGAGCTGGCAATCGCCGAGAGCATTCGAGCAGCCATCCGTTCCTCCCCCGCATACCTTGCGACGACGGAGCCCGTCCAAGCCCAGATCACGTCCGCCCACGCCCAGCTCGTGGCGGCCTTTTCCAAAGAGATGGCGGACGCAGATGGCGAGATGCTTGCCGAGTATGGTGAGATGGATGCCATGGAGCCCCTTCCCCAGGAGACCGTCATGCGCGAGCTGGACATGGAGGCGGCGGCGGAGATCGATGAGCACCAGCCGTAGTAGTACTCTTTGTTTTGTTTAATTAAGAGCGCCGGTCTTTAATTTGTTAGAGTAATGTTTACGTCAGCTAGCTCTGTTTAATTGCTGAACTTGCTCGATTAAGAAGTGTGGGTGTGCTGTAGTCTCCTTCGTGTACCCAAATTATGCAATGATGTGGATGACCGCTGTAACCATGGAAATTCGAACCAAAACTTTTGACATTCAAACTCATCACATACGGGTTAAGCTATCTGAATCGTTTGTGATATCCACATATCGTACACAGTTCTGAATAAGGGACCGTGTCTAAAGACACTTTGCGCGCCAGTTTTTTCGCTGAAGCGATTCCAATTTTTCGGCTTCCGCAGAAATATCTACCTCCCCGCCCCCTCCCCCTTACCAAAAGCCACATTTCCCCTCATTCTGCCTTCCTTTCCAAGTTGAAACCTTCACTCCTTGCTTGCAGCGCCGCCTCCTCGTTGGCGACCCTCCTTCACGCTGCTCGGCCTCCTCTATCCAGGCATGTAATCCACACCTGACCCCCATCCTCCTCCTCCTTCCACATCCCACATGCCCCGACCGCCGGCGTGAGCGCGACACCTTCTACCCAAATCACCGACCCCTCCACCAAATAAGCGCCGGCCTAAGCCATGGTGCACGCAGTATAGCCAGGACCTCAAGGAGCATTTGGCAGCGGAGAAGCAAATCGCGGCCGCACGCGCGGATGAGGTCGCGATGGCTGCCATTCGTGCCGACCCCCAGATCTTGAAGGAGCACCTTGCCATTTGCTAGCTACGCCGGTTAAGCATGCTCGGTTTACCCGTTGCGTGTGCTGCTCCTGCCTTTCCTTCACAAATTCTAGTGAATTGTGTTATCTAATTTTACCATGCAATCTGTTGCTCTAGTGTATATGTTCTATATGTCGTGCAGTGTGGTGCTCACTTATTAACTGTTTTGTTAATTAGTTGTCTTCTTCAGTTAACTGTTTGGTTCAATTCTGCAAATGTGATGTTCAATTCTTCAGACTGCAATTTTGTATTGTCTTCCATGTGAGAAATAAATCGAATTTATCTTTACAAAATTATGGGTGCATTTTGTTATTCTATACCATGTGAGGAATAAATTGAATTTGGCTGTAGTAAATACATGAGAAACAAATACAATTGCTACAATTGGCTGTAGTTAACTGTTTGGTTAACTATCTGATCTTCTATTAGGAGTATGTTATATTGTGCAATGTGGCGCTCAGTTAATGATTGGTTCATTTGTTGTGGTGTTTATTTAACTGCTTGGTTCAATTCTGCAACGCGATGTCCAATTGTCGTGGGTAGAATTTTGTATTGTTGTGCATGTGAGGAATAAATCGAATTTGACTGCACTTAATACATGAGAAACATATACACGTGCTATATTTCCTAGTTCTTAATAATGCTTGGTTTGGATAAATGGGTTTTCCGTGTGGCTTGAATTAATCTGATGAAACTACAATGTGATTATTTTTCATCAACATATTTTACTGATAGCATGCGAACCCTTACTTAACCTGATGACTAACTACCTTATATGTGTTGCAGGGAAACAATGGGAAGCACTGAGGTTTAGAATCGAGGTTAGCACGTGCATGGTCCGTTGTCTAATAGCACATTATTGTGCAATTGCAAGAACCATTCTAATATTTAGGTTTTTAACAATTTGGTCTTGCACATGTAGGTCCTGCTGTAAGAGGTTTTGACCCACTGTTCGACCCTTTTTGCATATGGGGAAATGAGTTGTCCATGAATATCAATCAAATCAAGAAACTCAGAATGATTGTTAGGATAAAGAAATTAGCGACAAAAAACAACGAGATCTTTGTCTGCACAATGAAGAAGACATCAGTTCACTACAAGATGGTACTAACTATTATACCTTGCCTTTTTTTATTCCTTTGCCCCATTTCCAATATATAGAAGATATTTATGCACTCAGATATTTATGCACATCCTTGTTCACTGATGATTACCTCTCAAACCACCTCTATGGTCAGGAGGCGAGGAAGGTTTTCATACAACACCCACGGTTCAATATTGAAGTGTTCCTGAAGAGGACGAAGGATGGACAGTCAATCATCCACAGGCACTGGCCTAAAGTTGCAAAGACCTTCAACATGAATGAAGGCTCAATATTCGCCTTCCGCTTCAGCAGTTTTCCAGATGAGATGCATTTGTCTATATACCGTCTATGATGCTAATTTCAAAAGGTTCTACATGTTGCATGTGGAACTTGCTGCTCGTGCAGTTGTGTAATGGGGTAGCAGAGTGCTGAAGCTATATCATGTTGTACTCTTATGTATTTCAATTATGAAATTCTGCTTCCTTAATATGGAAATGAAATATATTGTTTGCTTAATATGAAATGTCCATTAGATTAATAAATGGATTAGGAATAATCAGATAATTAGCCTGCTAATGGCGAATTTGCCTGCTAATTGGGTTTTGCTATTGCAAACGGTTGTTGAAAAAATACCGTGGGCGATGACCTCAGGCAATGCACACAGTTTCTAGGAATAAACTGTGTTGGATCAATGAACAATCACACACGACTTTCTCTTGAAAACTGTTTGCGTTAGGCTACCTTGCCCAAATGTTTACCACATAAAAATTGTGTGTGATGGACAGCCTTTGCCACACAGTTTCTTCTACGGACCGTGTGTGATACATTCAAGAACGCAAATGATTTAACGGGAAAAATTGTGTGATATACCTGTGAACGGAAACGTTTTCCTTGGAGCGACTGTGTGGGATGTGCATACGAACGGAAACGTTTAGCGGAGACTGACTGTGTGGGGTGTACTTGCAACCGGAAACAATTTTGCCATATAATTGTATTTTTTTAGCTCTACTGTAGGTATTTCCGTATTTGAGCGCTCGCCGGTCGCACACGACCTCATTTTGCCGAACGTGTGTGCCAGGAGGGCATATCCCCGACGGTTTCTGGGTCGTGTGGGAAGGACCCCCCTATCGCCCACACTCACTTGGCGACGGTTCCAAATGCCGTCACGAAAAGGGGTAAAAAACCGTTTGTTTAGGACCGACACGCACCAGTGAGAGTATAATGATAGGGGTAAATATAGAGAGGACAAAAAATATAGAAAGTCTCACATCGATGCGGCTAACCAACGGGCTATGGAGATGCCCATCAACTGATATCAATGTGAGGAGTAGGGATTGCCATGCAACGAATGCACTAAGAGCTATAAGTGTATGAAAGCTCAATATGAAAACTAAGTGGGTGTGCATCTAATCTTATAATGAAAAATTCCCACTAGTATATGAAAGTGACAACATAGGAGACTCTCCATATGAAAAACATGGTGCTACTTTGAAGCACAAGTGTGGTAAAGGATACTAACAATGCCCCTTCTCTCTTTGTTTTTTATTTTTTAGTTTTATTTTTTTTCTTTTTCTTTTTTTTCTTTTATATTTTTTCTCTCATTGTCCGGAGTCTCATCCCGACTTGTGGGGGAATCATAGTCTCCATCATCCTTTCCTCACTGGGGCACTGCTCTAAAAATGAATAATGATGATCATCACACTTCTTTTTACTTATAACTCAAAAGAAATAAAAATTACAACTCGATACCTATGACAAAGTATGACTCTATATGAATGCCTCTGGCATGTACCAGGATGTGCAATGATCTAGTGTAACATGTATGAAAAGTGATGAACGGTGGCTGAGCCACAACTACTATGTCAGCTATATGATCATGCAAAGCAATATTACAATGAATGCTCAAGTCATCAAACAGAAGCGGTGGAAGTTGCATGGCAATATATCTTGGAATGGCCATGGAAAAGCCATAGTAGGTAGGTATGGTGGTTGTTTTGAGGAAGATATAATAAGGCTTATGTGTGATAGAGTGTATCATATCACGGGGTTTGTAAGCACCTGCGAAGTTTGCACCACGTCTCGATGTGAGAAAGGGCAATGCACGGTACCGTAGAGGCTAGCAAATTGCGGAAAGGTAAGAGTGCGTATAATCCATGGACTCACATTAGTCATAAAGAACTCATATACTTATTGCAAAAGTTTATTAGCCCTCGAAGCAAAGTACTACTACGCATGCCCCTAGGGGGATAGATTGGTAGGAAAAGACCATCGCTCGTCCCCGACCACCACTCATAAGGAGGACAATCAATAATAAATCATGCTCCAACATCATAGCATAACGAGAGACTATACGTCCATGCTTCGGGAATCACAAACCTTAACACCAATATTCTTACTAACCACAACCGTTTACTAGTACCTCTCACATATTCCATCTCTATATCGCAAAAGTATTGCAAGGAATCAAACATATCATATTCAGTGATCCATAAGCTTTATGTAGGATTTTATGACTAACCATGCAATTGACCAATTCCTGTTGACTCTCTAAATAGATCTAAGTGAAGCATGAGAGTTAATTCTTTCTATAAAAGATCATGCTCTAACAAATATAAGTGAAGCAAAAGAGCATTCTTCAAACAACGGTTTTCTATGTGAAGAGAAACAGGCAATCCAAACTTCAAATGATATAAGTGAAGCACATGAAGCATTCTAAAAAGCCACACTCAAAAGATATAAGTGAAGTGCAATGAGCGTTCTATAAATCAACCATGGACTATCTCATACCAGCATGGTGCATAAAAGAAAAAAGAAAACTAAAAGCGAAAGACGCTCCAAGATTTGCACATATTACATGAACGAAACGAAACCGAAAACATACCGATACTTGTTGAAGAAAGATGGGATGCTTTCCGGGGCATCGCCAAGCTTAGACGCTTGAGTCTCCTTAAATATTTACTTGGGGTGCCTTGGGCATCCCCAAGCTTGAGCTCTTGTCTCTCCTCCTTCTCCTCATATCGAGACCTCCTTGATCTTTGATCACTTCATCCACACAAAACTCAACAGAAAGTTCGGTAAGATCCGTTAGTATAATAAAGCAAATCACTACTCTAAGTAATGTTGCAAACCAATTCATATTTTGTTTTTGCATTGTAGCTACTGTAATATAAATTTTCCATGGTTTAATCCACTGATAGAAATCGATAGTTTCATCAAAACAAGCAAACAATGCATCAAAAATAGAATCTGTCTTAAACAGGACAGTCTGTAGTAATCTGAACATTCACCATACCTCTAGTACTCCAAAAATTCTGAAAACTTTAGGAAAAATAAAAAATTAGTATAGAAAGACAGTGCAAAAAGTTTCAGAACCATTTGACGTTCCAGTAAAAAAATGAAAAATCGCGCACTACAGCCAAAGTTTCTGTTTTGCACCGCACAAACCAACAAGCAATCTAAACATCCTAAAGGCAAACCTTGGCACATTATTTTTATAATACAATGGAATTGTACAAGGGGATAATTATTTCTTTTGAAAAGTTTCTGTAATTAAGATTCACAAAGTTTCTGTGAGCATGAACAAAGTTCAAGGAGCTCCCCCACTTCAATAATGCTTGTCTCTCTCACTTTCACTTTCCTTTTTGAAAAGTTTTGGGTTCCCCTCTATATTTTTTTTGTTTTTAAACTTTATAAAAGCACTCAATAGAAATAAATGACTCTCTAAAACTTCCGGGTTGTCTCCCTGGCAGCGCTTTCTTTAAAGCCATTAAGCTAGGCATAAAGTGCCCAAGTAATGGATCCACCCGGATCCCAAGGTATATCAAAGCCAATTTGAATCAACAATGATTTGGCATTTAGTAGTGAGCACAAAGAAACATATATCATGCAATGATGAAGTCTAACTCTCTTCCTATGCATCGGCTTGTTATACAAGAACAATTCATGCACATCAAGTAAAGGCCAATACATAGCATAAGCAGTTTCTTGCAATTTTATCGTGTTGGAAACATAAAGAGGTGGAGATGTAGTTCCTCTCTCATAATAATTGCAAGTAGGAGCAGAAAGCACATGCATATTATATTCATTAAAATCATCATGTGAAATAGTAAAAGGCAACCCATCAACATAATCCTTAATAAGAGCAAACTTCTTCGATATAGTGTAGTTTGGAGAATTCAAAAACATAATAGGACTATCATGTGTGGGTGCAATAGCAACAATTTCATTCTTAACATAAGGAACTATAGCAAGTTCATCTCCATAAGCATAATTCATATTGGCATCTTGGCCACAAGCATAGCAAGCATCATCAAAAAGGGATATTTCAAAAGAATCAATAGGATCATAGAAATCATCATAGCATTCATCCTCCGGTAAGAACGAAGGGAAATTAAACAATGTATGAGTTGAAGAGTTACTCTCATTAGAAGGTGGGAACGGGTGATCAATCCGTCCTTCCTCCATTTGTTCTTCGCTCTCCTCTTCATGTTTTTCATCCAATGAGCTCGCAGTTTCATCAACTTCTTCTTCCATAGACTCCTGCAAAATATTAGTCTCTTCTTGGACAGCAGAGGAGTCCTCAATATATGGTTTAACATAGGCATTAGAAGCATAATTATCATAACAATATTTAAGTATAGCAAAAATTTCAGATTTGTAAAGAGTAGCATCATACTTTTCGATCAAACAAGCAATTTCATAAGCACCCTTAAAAGCAACAAATTCTTCAGTTTGTTCAATATCAAAGTAATTATAAACACCTTTGGCATAAGAAGATACGATTCCATTATCAATAAACTCACATTGGTAGGGAAGGTGTTTCTTAGGGTCTTCAGAACAACAAGTAAAACCATATAACTCACATAAATTCCAAGCATAGCATTGCATAGTATTAATTTGATGCTGTAAAAATTTCCCTTTTTCAGATAAACGATGTCGCACAAAACAAGCATGCTCATCTAGTGATTTTCCCTCAACTAAGCTAGTTGGGTTTTCAGCACGAGCACAAATGGATCGAAGATGATCCAAGTAGAAAGCTTCAGTAGTATGATATATTTTGGGTGGTTCTTCAACCATTGGTTTAGTAGGTACAACTAGTTTTTTTGGTATTTTGCGTTTCCTACCCATAACTAAAGATAGAAAACAAGAGCACAAAATAAATACTACTTAGTGATAAAGCAAACAAGCACACACGAGAATATTCACCCCACACTATTGCTCCCTAGCAACGGCTCCAGAAAAAGGTCTTGATAATCCACAAGTATAGGGGATCAATTGTAGCCTCTTTCGATAAGTAAGAGTGTCGAACCCAACGAGAAGCTAAAGGTAGAACAAATATTCCCTCAAGTTCTATCGACCACCGATACAACTCTATGCACACTTGACGTTTGCTTTACCGGAAACAAGTATGAAACTATTTTGCAAGGATAAAACTACGAGTACTTTGCGAGAATAAACTATGAATAAATTGCAAGGTAATAAAAGTAGAAAGCTTTTGTCAACAAGAAAGTTATTTGTCCCTAGGCAATCGATAACAAGTACCGGTAATCATTCTTGTAATTTTATATGAGGGAGAGGCATGAGCTAACATACTTTCTCTACTTGGATCATATGCACTTATGATTGGAACTCTAGCAAGCATCCGCAACTACTAAAGATCATTAAGGTCATGAAACCCAACCATAGCATTAAGTATCAAGTCCTCTTTACTCCCATACGCCATAACCCACCTATCCGCGTTTAAGTTTCTGTCACTCTCGAAACACTGACAATAAGCAAATCATGAACATATTGCAACACCCTACAGCGGGGGCCCCTCACGTTTGCGCGAGACAGAGGGCACTGTAGGACAGCACCATAAATAAAATATACAATCACACCAACCAAGATCACGATTAACCCATAGGACAAAACGGATCTACTCAAACATCATAGGATAACCATAGATCATTGGGAAATAATATATGGAGTTGAGCACCATGTTTAAGTAGAGATTACAGCGGGGAGAAGGGGTGTTACACCGCTGCAAAGAGGGGGAGAGAGTTGGTGTTGACGGTAGAAACATTGTTGATGTAGATCGCCGTCCCGATCGTTGCCCCCGGCGGCACTCCGGCACCACCGGAAGCGAGGGGGAGAGAGGCCCCCACCTTCTTCTTCTTCCTTGGCCTCCCCATCTAGGAGGGTTCCTCCTCTGGTCCTTGGCTTCCATGGTATGGGAGGGGCGAGAGCCCCTCCGAGATTGGATCTCCCTCTCTGTTCTCTTCTGTTTCGCGCTCCCAGATCTGGCCGAAAGCTGTTTCTTATATTCCCGGAGATCCGTAACTCCGATTGCACTGAGATTTTAACACGATTTTTTCTGGATATAAGCTTCCTTGCACCCGAAGTAGAGGTGCAACTGATGTACGAGGTGGGCACAACCCACCACCGCGCGCCAGGGGCCTCTGGCACACCCTGGTGTATTGTGCCCTGTGTGGGCCTCCGTTTGCGGTGATTCCAACTCCCAAAAAGCACAAATATTCCAAAATAAATCTCTGTGTTTTTTATTGCATTTGGACTTCGTTTGATATGGATACTCTGCGATACAAAAAACATGTAGAAAACAGGAACTGGCACTGGGCACTGGATCAATAGGTTAGTCCAATAAATCATATGAAAAGTTTCCAAAAGTATGTGAAAGTGGTATAATATTGGCATGAAACAATAAAAAATTATAGATACGACGGAGACGTATCATCTTGCAACAAGATGGCATTGCATAATTCACATATATGGTAATTAGACACTAACAGGTGGCTTTCACGCAAAGCATGTCTAAACTAAGCAAATGACATAGCAATGCAAGATACCATACGCACGATATGAGCAGCATAACCCTGCCAAGTTAGAGCATGCACCTCGGGGGGAAATAGGACTGGTCGTCTGTCTCTGAATCCTCCTTTGAGGAGCTATCCGTAACCAGCAAGACATGCGCTTCGTCAGATAGCATTGTCTGCTCTGAAGACCTTGTTTCCACTCCATATTTTTCCATGACCGTGCTGAATGGCTGATGCACAGGAAGAGTAATTGAATGTACTAAAATTGTTGACAAATTTAACACGTAATAAAAAAATGACGGCATGATATAATTCACATATAAGATGACTGGCTAACCAGGGTGGCATTACAAAATTCACATATATGATGACTGGCTAAACAAGATGGCATTGCATGATTCACATATACGATAAAGAAACTAAAAAGATGGCATTCACACAAAGCATGTCTAAACTAAGAAAATGACATATTTGATGTATAAAGTAAGCAATGCAAGGCACCATATACATGATATTACCAACATCAGCATGCCAAGTTAGAGCGAAGACCTCAGGGGGTAAATAGCAGTGGTCTTCTCCTTCTGAATCCCCCTCAGAACAGTTATCTTCCTCTTGATTACAATCCAAAATGGGTGCAGGGGGTCTGCCTTTGCGCCCACCATGGAGCGACGTCTGCATGAAGTTTTATTGCCATGCGAGGCTCTTCTCTTTTGCTCTACATGTTCAGTTCCATTGTGTACAATAACTGATATGCATAGGAATAAAACATAGTGAGATTATGTAAGGAGTGCATGCACAAATCTAGAGTGATGGTAGCAAACTGTGGATAGACCCAAAACCAATGATAGCAGGCAGATAATAGCTTTAGTTAAAAAATACAGATAATGGCTCCTTTAATGTTTGTTTGCACCCAACATGAAACTCATAGTAGACACCCGAGATTAATGAGATAGTAGACAGATAGTATTGATTGCTGCCCCAATATGTACCCCACAACCATTTAAAAACTCAAGTTTCAGCATTAGTTTGGACCTGACTCAGAGTCTAATAGGTGAACACGATGATAAAGTAGCATGTCATCATATTAAGCGATGCATAACGTAAGAAGACACGGAAGAGTGTGACCTCTCTTGCGGACCCGTGTAGTCCTCAAGGTCATCTTCTCAGTTGATGATGGTAATGTAGTTGTCGTGGCTGCCGGCAGCGGGGAAGAAGATCTAAGGCGGCGAAAGACAGTCTGGAGAGCGGATCCCTGCTGTGGTGAACCCTTCCTTCATTGGAGCAGCTGAGCTGGGGTGGAACACAGCACAGCAGGAGCAGGACAAACCACACAAGGTTTTCTTTGACACATATCTGTAACAGAAGTAATTGTGTAAGGGCTTGTTTGAATTTGAGGATTCTAATAATGCAGGGATAGGAAATAGACAGGAATAGGATAGGAATGCACGTGCAAAACAGAGAATTTAAAACACAGGATTTCTGCCAATCTGGGTGTTTGGTTCACAAGAATTGGAAGATCACAGGATGCAAAGAAGCATGGTGTGATTAAGTCAAACCATAAGAAAATGTACAGTTATAATGCTATTATGCTACTATCTCTTAGTCTTGTGCGTCATGAATAGGAATTTGAAAAGGAGGACAAGTGGAAATTAAAATTCCTACGGTTTTTCTTCCAAGGAGACACTAAAGGAACAAATCCTACAGTTTTCCTTTGCTCCATTCCTTTGGACCAAATTCATGAATAGTAGTACCGTAGGAAACTTTCCAATTCCTATGTTTTTCCTTCACTTTTCCTTTCAAGCACTGGCGATTCTAGTAGGCAGGCTTGAGCAAGGAAAAACCTACACTCAAAAAATGTTTTTGTGCTACTTCTACTACTTTGGACCCAGGCCACTGCCCTACTAGCTCAACTCCCAGGCCCATCGACAAATCACAGCTCAAACGCGCAGAGATAAATAATGATGGCATTCAAAAGAGTCCATCACGGATAGCTAAGTTGCCTGGTACCTCACTGCTTGTCATATAGTAGGATAAAATAATTGTATTTCACGTTATTACGTGTGCTCAGTGGACAATATATATAACATGTAGAGTAAAAAAGAGATGCAATAAGTGTACAACCTCTTTGCCGAAGCCATGTCGATCTCAGCGTGATTGGGTTGGTCGGTGAGGATGCTCGGCTGACTTGGCTGTTGGAGGAGGGGAAGAAGATCTTAGGCGTCTGGAGATGGAGCCCGGGGTACTGCTCCGCTGTGACGGAGGGTTTCGTCGTTGGAGCAGCTCCATTGAGTTGTACGGCGCCGAGGCTAAAGCAGGACAAGAGAGACAACGTTAACCTGAGTGGAATTCTAATAGCATCTCTAATAGGTGACGTAAAAAACACAACCACAAAGTGCTAGATGTAAAATACATCAGCCGCTCATCTCTGAACTTAACTGTCGAAACTGAATTTAACTGTTGAAACTGAACTTAACTGTCGAAACTAAATTTTGTTGTCGAAACTGAATTTTACTGTCGAAACTGAACGCACTAGTAGCAGTAAAGCAGTAGCAGCAGCGCGTGCGAGAGCCGGGGCAGCTGGTCGTGTAGCAGCATCAGCATGAGGCTACACGTCAGTCGACTGACTTTTTTTATCTCTGGTCAGTCGATTTTCCAGCCGTTGGATACGAAATCAAGGGCCTGCAGTTCATCTTCAACCTCCACTCCCCTGAGCCGCCAGCCACCACCGGCCAAACCGCCGACCCCCGCCGCCTGCGGCTGGCGGTGTGCCGCCCCGCCCGCCCCGAAACCACTCCCCACCGCCGGTCCGCCGCTGCCCCGGTCATCCCTCTAGGCCCCCCCGTGCCGAGCTTTTTCTCCGGCAATCCCCACGCCACCGCCCCACCACCGTCGGCAACCACCGACCCCACCTAGAACCCTAAGATAGATAGTGGGGTACCTCTCCGGCGAGCCCCCTCCCCGCTGCGGCTGGTTCTTCCTTAACTCCGGCAAGCCCCCCACCCCCTGAAAATCGACTAACCCAAAAGTCGATTCAGTCGACTGTAGTGTAGCCAATCGGAGCAGGATCGCAAGCAAGAGCAAGAGCGAGAGCAGCAGCGCGAGCAAGAGCAAGAGCAATAGCAAGAGCAGACTAGGGAGGGGACCGAGAGCAAGAGCAGAGCAGCAGCGCGAGCGAGAGCTAAAGCAGCAGCAGCTCCTACTGATGTGGACGTCGCCGTCGAGGGAGCGACGCCGTGGAGGAAGTGGCCGGCGACGCCGCCGTGGATGGAGTCATGCCATGTCGGCTCGGGACCGAGCGCCGGCAGCACCGTGAGATCGAATCAAGATGAAAATGCGTTGATTAGTGTACAACCTCTTTGGTGGCACCGATTAGGCCTCAACTTCATCCGAGGAAACGGTGATGATGATGCTCTTCCGGTGGTGCAGGTGAAGACGGCGGTGTGGGAATGGAGGTGGCGCGAAAGATGAGGGGAACGTCGGGGCATCTCCTTGGAGGTGGAGGACTGGGTGGCTGAACCGGCTAGACGACGAGATCAACGATGGATCCTCATCCGGTACGGTGGATAAGGGATGTCAAGGTGTTGCTGTGGACGACATCGTCGGGGAAGAGGCTCCGGCTGGGTTGCAGACGGAGGAGGGTGTGGGGCTTCACGGGTTTTCGCGGCCTCGGTGTACGAATGGATGGGTTGATGGGATGGGAGTGGGGAACCATGGCTTCGGGACGCGCTTGTCTGAAATGTGGGGTAAGTTATGAAACTACCCCCACCGATTTGAGCTAGGCGGTTCTTACGGTTCAAGGGTATCACGGGCATTTCGCGTGTCGGGATTTCGCAGGAGGTAGGAGTTTTCGCGCGCGTTGTAATTTTGGGATAGCAAGGCGCGGGTTGAGATGGAGGGAGTTTTCGAAGCACAACGAGACAAAGATATATCTTAAATATTTCAGGGTAACAAGGCGCGGGTTGAATAGGCGGGAGTTTCGAAGCACGATAGACAGAGATGCTAGCTTAAAATTTCGGCATACCAAGGCGCAGCTTGAAATTTTGGGAGAACAAGCTTAACGTGTACCAAAAAAAGACAATTCGCACCTCATCTCTAGAGAGAGCCACATCCAGTTTTACTATATTACTAGAAATGCATTGAAATACAACAAGAAAAACTAAAAAAATCGGGACAACAAACATAACGTGCACAGTGATACGTCTCCAACGTATCTATAATTTTTGATTGTTCCATGCTGTTTTATTATCAATCATGGATGTTTTATAATCATTTTATAGTCATTTTTTGGGTACTAACCTATTGACATAGTGCCAAGTGCTAGTTGCTGTTTTTTTCCATGTTTTTTACATCACAGGAAATCAATATCAGACGAAGTCCAAATGCCACGAAACTCCAAGATGATTTTTTATGGGCCAGAAGGAAGAAGTCGGGCCCTGGTTGCACCTGGGGGGGAGTCCCGAGGAGGGCACAATCCACCAGGGCGTGCCAGGAGGCCCTATCACCCCCTGGTGGGTTGTGCCCACTTCGGGTGCCCCCGGACCGCATCTTTGCTCTATAAATACCCCAATATTCCAGAAACCCTAGGGGAATCGAAGAAATATTCATCCAGCCGCCACAGAGTCCAGAACAACCAGATCCAATCTAGACACCATCACGGAGGGGTTCACCACTTCCATTAGTGCCTCTCCGATGATGCGTGAGTAGTTATTTGTAGACCTTCGGGTCTGTAGTTAGTAGCTAGATGGCTTTCTCTCTCTCTCTCTCTCTCGCTGAATTCTCAATACAATGGTCTCTTGGAGATCCATATGATGTAACACTTTTTGCGGTGTGTTTGTTGGGTTCTGATGAACTTCGAGTTTATGATCAGTCATATCTTTTTATATCCATGAAAGTTATTTTGAGTTTCTTTGATCTCTTATATGCATGATCTCGTATAGCCTCGTATTTCTTCTCCGATATTTGGGGTTTTGTTTGGCCAACTTGATCTATTTATGTTGCAATGGGAATAGGTGCCCGGTAGTGGGTTCGATCTTACGGTGCTTGATCCCAATGACAGAAAGGGAACCGGCACGTATGTATCGTTGCTACTAAGGATAAAACTATGGGATCTATATCTACCGCCATAGATAAACGGATCTTGTCTACATCACGTCATCGTTCTTATTGCATTACTCCATTTTTTCATGAACTTAATCCACTAGATGCATGCTAGATAGCGGTCGATGTGTGGAGTAATAGTAGTAGATGCAGGCAGGAGTCGGTGTACTAATCTTGGACGTGATGCCTATGTAATGATCATTGCCTGGATATCGTCATAATTATTTGAAGTTCTATCAATTGCCCAGCAGTAATTTGTTTACCCACCGTTTGCTATCTTTCTCGAGAGAAGCCACTAGTGAAATCTACGGCCCCCGGGTCTTCTTTCTCATATATTTGCTTTGCGGTCTATTTTATTTGCACTTTTTATTCAGATCTACTAAACCAAAAAATACAAAAGTACATTGCTGCACTTTATTTTATTTGCGATCTATTTATTCAATCTATTGCAACTTTCTCCCGTAAACACGCAATTTCTGGCGCCGTACCCCGAAAGGGATTGACAACCCCTTTAACACGTCGGGTTGCGAGGTGTTGTTATTTGTGTCCAGGGGCTGTTTACGTTGTGTTGCTTGGTTCTCCTACTGGTTCGATAAGCTTGGTTTCATATCCTAGGGAAATACCTACCGCCGTTGTGTTGAATCATCCCTTCCTCTTCGGGGAAATACCGACGTAGCTTCAAGCGACATCAAAAGGAATTTCTGGTGCCGTTGCCATGGAGGATCTTCAACATATACCAGGTTCCTAATCGCAAATCTCATCTCCTTGTAATTTACATTATTTTCCATTTGCCTCTCGTTTTCCTCTCCCCCACTTCACAAAAATTTGCCGTTTTATTCGCCTCTCTTTTTCGTTCGCCGTTTTCTCGTTAGATCTCATGTTTTCTTGTGTTGCCATGTTGTAAGTGCATCTAGTGCCCCTTAGTGATTTTGGTGTATTGAAGACTTATAGTTTAAGGGACTAATGTGT
Source organism: Triticum aestivum (assembly GCF_018294505.1). Taxonomy (NCBI): domain Eukaryota; kingdom Viridiplantae; phylum Streptophyta; class Magnoliopsida; order Poales; family Poaceae; genus Triticum; species Triticum aestivum. Next base: position 67,496,152 of record NC_057805.1, read on the forward strand.
TTGTGAGTGTACACAGGTCTATAAGTCTATGAGAGTTTGATATTACAGAGAAAGTCGACCCCTAAAAATGAAGTTCCTCACCTGAAGACTTTGAAGACTTAGTGTGAATAAATTAACGAAGAATTTGGTTCTCAGAGCCCTACGACAATCAATGAAGACTTAGTGTACACATGAAGAAACGTTTTTCTTCAATCAATGAAGACTTAGTGTGAATAAATTAACGAAGAATTTGATTCTCAGAGCCCTACGACAATTGTACACGGTGTCTGAAATCATCATTCTTATACGGTGGGTCACGCCACCACCAAAAGTTGAAAATCTTCAATTTGAGTTTTTCCTCATTTTTGAAATTCCTCAGTTGTTCAATTTTCTTCAACTTTGCATTGTCTTCACTATTTCCGTTGTTTTTCTTCATTGGCTATATATATATATATATATATATATATATATATATATATGAGTTTATGTCCTCTACAGCATTCACTTATTTCTATATCTTCAAGTTGCTTTTTCTGCTAAGTGAATGTGATCGGACCCTTCCCCCTCTATGCTAAACTCAACCCAATCTATTCACGAATTCTTCATGTGCGTTCTATTTGAAACTCGTTCAAAATCTTCACTGTGTCCTTGTCAGCTAAAGAATCTGCTAACGGAACTTTTAACTTATCTTATCAAAATTTTCGGCTTTGCCGCTCAAACCGTTCCGCATCCCACGAAAATACTTATCTATTCACCCACGATCTCACACGATCACCACCTCTCAGTACGTGGGTGACACATGTCAAGCTAATGAGAAGGGTGAGGGGCACGTTCGTCCAATTTCTTCGGGCGAACAGTTTTTCACCGTGGCTATATATACCCCTCCCCTTCTTCACTTCACTTTTACTCCGCTCGATCTCTCTCCTGCTCGAGCTTCTCAAACCCTAGCGCCGCCGCTACTTCATCGTCGCCGGTGAGGAAGAGCTTCACTGCCTCGACCTCGTCGCTGTCGTACTCGCGCCGGCTGCGGATTTCTTCACTCCGCCGCCGCTGTAGCTGTCTTCCTCTGCCGAGTTAGGGCGTGGAAGATCTGAACTGACGAACTTCACTTTTATACTTCCCAGTTCGTCGTGTTCTTCGTCAAGGGTAATTAAAAGTTACTTTTACTGCCCTCTTTGATTCGAATGATTTCTACAAAATCTTCAAAGGTGTTTTTTCTTCAAATCCTCACACACCTCACACCTCACATGTCATCTGTTCTTGATCCGTTTCTCTAAGCAATATTTTTCTTCAAGATTCCTCAATTGTGTGGATTTTTGATCTGTACAACTTTGGAACCTAAGACAAAGAACGCTTAGTGAAATTCTTCAAGACTCATCTGGTCAAATTCCTCAAACTTGTTCTTTTTGAAAAACCTCTAAGAACGCATATGACCTCTCAAAATTCCTCGCAACTATACTCTATTCACAGGTACACATGTCCGCTGCTGAATCACTAGGTTCTCATCAACTTAACTCATTTGCAGTGTTCCTCGAAGAAAAGTTGCACACCTCTTCAGAAAATTCAGTTGTTCATATTCCTCATCTGAAGAAAATGGCTGACGGTAAGAAGCCACAGAAAGGAGGAAAGAGGCCTGAGGTCAGCACATCGTTTGAAATCCCTGATGACATTTATGCTAGGTACTGCACACCCCCTGAGGAGGACAAAAATCAGCGCAAGGTGCGCATTCAAAAGATTGAGAGGAGATGGGCAAGAGAGTGGCGGGAGTACAGATATGTTACTCCCAAATACATGAAGAAATTCGCTGTTACCCCTCCATGCTCAAGACCTCCATTGGCACCTGGCCAAGTAGCTGATCCCACCAGCCTCAAGCGCGGTGAGGACTATCCTGAAGAATGGGCCAAACGCCAGGCCAAATTGGCCAAACAGGCAAAAGAAGCAGTGAGGAAATTTAATGAAGACTCTGCTGCTGCTGCTACCACTGCTGAGGCCTCTGCAAGCAAGCCGAAGAAGGCCATGGCAAAGAAGCCTGCTCATAAGCCAAGTGCTTCACCCTCAATGCCCTCACGGCCAAGTTCCTCAGCAATGCCCTCACGGCCAGATTCTTCAAAGCCCTCACGGCCAACTCCTCAAGCTGCTCCCGCTCCTCCAAAGTCCTCAGCTCCTCCGCCAAAGTCCTCAGCTGCTCCGACCAAATCCTCTGCACCTGTGCATCTCACCACGTTCCAAAGGACAACCGGCATCTCTATTGCCTCAGGAGCTTCTGCTAGTTCCTCAGCTGCACCAAATTCTTCAACTGGCCCCTCTCTGCTGAAGACAAAGGCCACTGTTGGACGTGGCTCTCGACCAAGTCCTCACAAGAAGTAGGTCGCCTTCCAAGTGTCGTCTGATGAAGACGAAGCTGATGATGAGGAACTTGCCGAAATCATCAGAGACAGACAGCTCAGGGCCGCTAGAGCCAAAGGCACAAATGTGCCTCTACTTTTGGATCCAAAGTTGATCCTTGACTACATTGATCTCTGGCACAAGAACCCCAACACTCCTATGCCTGATTTCAAGCTGACTCCTGGCCAAAGTCATATGCTGATTGCCTTCATCCAAAAAGAAAAATGGAAGTTTGAAAAGGCCAGGCAGATGAGGAAAGCACAGTACAAGAAGGAGCGCTTCCTGAAGAAAAACGTTGTCTCTATGACAACTGAAGAACTTGTCACTATTCAATCAGAGATCAAGAAACTCAATGATGAATTTGACGTATACCATGCTGACTGGCTTGGAGCCAAAGTTAGGTTTGTGAAATTGACTGAAAAGTTCACTTCCAATGTTGCAGCCCCAACGCAACAAGAAAATCCTCAGGCTGAAGCATCTGCTCAGCCGACCGAATAAAATGCCAGCACCGCTGATGACATTCAGGCTGCTGAAGAAACTCAAAGTACCAGGGCTGACGACTGCATTCCAGCCGCTGAAGAAATTGCCAGGGCAACCACTAGTGTTGCGTCTGAAGAAAATGACAGGACAGCTGAAGCTTCAATGGTTGTGCCTGAAGAAAATGAAGGAGTCAGGGCAACTGCATCAGTTGTGCCTGAAGAAATTAAACCAAATTCCTCTGCTCCTCCTGCACCTACCCCAACTCCAATCCTTCCATCTGCATCAGATGTGAAGAAGACCAAGGCTGCAGAGTGTGCAGCGGTGAAGAAAAGGAAGGCATCAACTTCATCAGATTCTTCAGCTCCGAAGAAGATGAAGCCATTGACGAGCTCATTCGACAACCCAATTGATGTTGTTCCTATCACAACCATGCCATCAAAGGACCTTGTTCCTTTTGATGAAGAATATGTAATTCCAAGTGAATCTGATGATGACATTCCTTCTGCTGCTTCGTCAGAGCAGTTGGATGAAGAAATTGAAGCGGATGCAATCCCTTCAACCCCACAAGTCTCATCGCCCATGCCTCAGTTCACTGCTGAAGAGGCTGACATTGAAGAACAAGAAGAAGATGAAGATGTGGATATTGGGTGTACAACACCAGTGCTGAATGATGCCTTTTGGGAAAGTCAGGACCCCAACTCTCCTCTGTTCACACCACTTCAACAAATTCCTCAGTCCCCTGTCAACACTGAAGTACAAATGGGATCTGAAGAACCTCGTGCAACTCCTTCTGTACATGAAGAGATTCAAGCCACTAGTGCTGAAGAAAATGTAAATGAAGAATTGAAGACCCATGCTGCCACTGAAGAAGAAGCTGAAATTCCTCAGCCTGTGGAACCTGAGATTGCAATTCCTGAGGTAGTAATGCAATTAACTGATACTCCTCAGCCCAAGCCAAAGGATCCATTCTCGAAGAAACAAAAATTCAAGGCTGATGACTTCTTCGGCGAGCACATGTTCTTCCCTGATTATAATCCTTATGACTCTGCTCGTCTTAGAAGGAAGCGCTTCTGGACTGCCAGCCAGGCCAATTTCTATTCTTCACTGCTCTTCAACAAGGACAAAGTCTTCGACCACGAGCATATTCCTCACGTGGACATGGAATCACTACCTTGCTTCACCCCTGTCCTCAGTGTGCTTCATGACGCAGGCCTCCTCAACTTTTGCTCTGACATTGTTGATTGGAATGAAGAACTTATTCTTCAGTTCTATGCAACGCTGCACATCATAGGAGATGCTGACGATGTGAATACCTGGGTTCTGGACTGGATGACCAAAAACACTCATTATAATGCACCGGCCTCTGAATTACTTCACGCCCTGCCCATCAGTCCACCCCTTGAAGGAGCTCGCTGCCTGTACCAAGAGCCTGAACTCACTGCTCACTATATGCAAGTGCTAATGAAGCCTCTGAAGCCCGGTCAAGCCCCAAGGACAAAAATCCTCGTGAAGGAATTGCTCTATGTGCCCAGAACTGTCTATCGCATTCTGACGAAGACAATGAGTCCTATCAAGGGCCACGACTCGTCTGATGAAGAAGTCGTTGGCATCATGAAGAATCTGCTATTCAACATCGTGCATGGCATCCCTGTCAACTATCACAATTTCTTCATGAGGACTCTGGCAAACGTCGCACTCTCTCCGTTTGAGCTGAAGCCTTATGCTCCTTGGATTATGAGATTCCTCAGAACAAGGTCTTCACTCAACTACAAAGCTGATTTTCAGAATCACCTCAGCTACTTGCCCCCAATTGAAGTCCTCAAGCGGACATATTCCTCAACTGTTGAAAAGGGCAAAGAACCTGCTGTCATTGATGAAGGCATTCGTCCATTGGATGGTCAGTTTCGCAAAGCTGCATCTTATTCCACCAATGATGACTTTGCCACTCATGATTCTGCTGCTAAAGCATCCAAGCCAAATCCTCAAGTCACAGCTCCAAGAGTGATGACTGACCGCGAGCTTCTGCTTAGTCTTCACCAGAAGGTGGATTGAAACCATAAATGGGTTAAGCGTCAGTTTGGTTCTATTCTTCACAACATGACTGCTACACATAATGCAGTGAAGAAAAACCATTACTACCTCCATGAAGTCTTCGGTCGCACTTGGGCTATTCTGTCACATGTATATGGTGAAGAAGATCTGAAGCAAATGGGTCTCAAGGAGGACTTTGACTGGTCTGCACCTCCATCGAAGAAATACAAGAAGGTCAAGGTTCCTTCCTTGGTGGCCAGCTCATATTCTTCATCGCGCGAAACCGACGAGCATGAAGACTTGGACGACACTGCGGTAGGCCCTACTACGACAAACAACCCCAACAACGTTGGCGCTACTCCATCAACATGATATTCTTCAGGGGCGTTAGTCCACATTTTCGATCCTTTTGGTCATTCGATGACAAAGGGGGAGAAATTTGAGTTAGTCTTCAAGCGGGTCTATCCTATGTGGGCGTTTTTTTGCGAAGTTACAACTCTCGTTCTTCTGATCACTTTGCTGGATCGAGTTGTAAACTTAAACTCTATGGTGGCCTGATACTTTTGCAGTGTTTTTCTGCATGCTTATTCCTCATTAATGTTAATGCACGCATGCTGAATTTCATCAGTCACCATATTTCATCATGCATTTCAAATTCTTCATATTATATGTCAAATGCGTGTATGAATTACAAGATATAGGGGGAGATCTCCATGATTCTACTCTTCAAGTGTGCATTGCTTCAAAAGCAAATTCCTCACTATGCACATCTTCAGGGGGAGTTCTTCTATATCTTGCAATCAAATTCCTCAATATCAGTATTTACACTTCATATGTTTATCCCCATTGAAAACTTAACCTATATTGTCATCAATCACCAAAAGGGGGAGATTGTAAGTGCATCTAGTGCCCCTTAGTGATTTTGGTGTATTGAAGACTTATAGGTTAAGGGACTAATGTGTTTGTGAGTGTACACAGGTCTATAAGTCTATGAGGAGTTTGATATTTACAGAGAAAGTCGACCCCTAAAAATGAAGTTCTTCAACTGAAGACTTTCTGAAGACTTTGATAGTGAAGAAATTGGTGTGACCCTGAAGACTTGGTATTCATTCGAGGAACATGAAGCGTGAAGACTTTTGTTTTCTTAGTTTCATTTTCTCTTTCTTGAGTCATAGGAAACACCGTACTGTTAAAGGGGGTCGAGGAAATACTAAGGAAAAATTTCCAAGCGATGCTCAACTCAAAATCCTACACCTACCAATCCCTTCGAGTGAAGCCATTGGAAATCTCATGCAGTTCAGTCATATTGTTCAGTGACAGAGACGAAGTTCTTCTGGTCTCTGAGGAATTTGTTCTGACTGAGGAGTTAGGAATTCGCCAGTGCGATTTGCCTACACCGTGAGGAACATGATAGCCCTGAGGAATTTGAGCCTAAAATATCCAACCGTTGTTGTGCTACGTGCCAGCTGTCCCAAAATATCTACCCACCTAACGGTCATATCATTGAAGGGCATTTATGTCTTATCATGTCGGGGTGCTCCCTAGGCTATAAATAGTCGCCCCTACAACCCCTAGTTGGTTGGCTGCTCCGAGAGAAACTGACACCTGTCAATTGAGAGCATCCCATCCTCCGAGGACTTTGAGCGAAAATCATCAAGTGAGGAAACCCAAACCCAAACACCTACAAACCCAAAGTGATTGAGCATCACTGAAGAGATTGATCCTGTGTGGATCCGACGCTTGTTACCTTTGAAGACTGTGCTTCTTCCAGACGGTTAGGCGTCATGGTCTAGAGCATCCAAGAGGAATTGTGGATCGCCGAGTGACCGAGTTTGTGAAGGTTTGGAAGTCACCTGAAGACTTACCACGAGTGATTGGGCGAGGTTTGTGTGACCTTAGCTCAAGGAGAATACGGTGAGGACTGTGTGTCCTCAGGTTTAAATACCTAGCCATTCCAACCAGACGTACAACTGAGACAACAGTTGGAACTGGTCTACCACATCATTGTCTTCACCAAGCTTACTGGTTCTATTTCCTCAACTCTTTCATTTCCTCATAATTGTGTTGTGCACTTGTTCATATCTGTCTTTGAAGACTTTGACTGAAGACTTTCTCAATTTCCTCAGTTCAATTTCTTCAGTCTGTTTGTCTTCATCCTGTTTATCCTGTGTTTACGCTTTGTGTACTCTGTGCTTGTCTTCATTTCATCATGATGACCATGCTTGTGTTCTGTTATGTTTACATCTGAGTACTTATTCCGTTGCAAGTAGTTCTTCGCTTAGGAATTTCCTCACCCTGAAATTCCTCATTGAAGAATTCATAAAAATCGCCTATTCACCCCCCCTCTAGTCGATATAACACAGTTTCACATGTGTCCTCTATTTGCTTGCATCTTCGCTTGCTTAAAATTCATTGATATGGATCCTCATCCACTTGCTAATCTTTTTAAGAGATCCAATTATCATGAACCAATTGCTAGTGATTTGAGTGCACTAGATTATCTCTATGAAGTTTTGCTTGAGATTCGTGAATCTAAAAATTGTGATGAAGAAATTTGTAAAGTGATTCATGATAGCTCCTTGAATGAAAAACATGATTGCAATGATTTTACTATAAATTCTATTAATGTCAATAGTGCCAATAATATGCAAAACCCCAAGCTTGGGGATGCTAGTTTTGCTATGTCCACTACTTATTGTAATGATCATGATTGGGGTGATTCTTCTTATGATCTTGAAAATTTATTTAAGCCTCATGATGAATATGCTATTTGCAATAATGATGAAAGTGGGTTTGGAGAGGTCATGACTTTAGTTGATGTTAATCCCACTATCTTGGAAGACTATAAAACTTTTATGCATGTGGATCATGAAGAGAAAATTTTACATGATAGATATATTATTGAATTTGATCATGATCCTACATATAATTATCATGAGAGAGGAAAATATGGTTGTAGAAATTTTCATGTTATTAAATTTCCTCTCATTGTGTTGAGATTGTCAATGTTTTATTCCTCTCCTTTGCATACACTAGATGTTTCTTGTTTTGATAATTTGTTTTCCTATAAAATTCCTATGCCTAGGAAGTATCTTAGACTTAAATGTGTTTGTCACATGTTTCACGATTCTCTCTTTGTGTTTCGATTATTATCTGTTGTGTGAGCATCATTGAAATATTATGCCTAGCTAAGGGCGTAAAACTATAGCGCTTGTTGGGAGGCAACCCAATGAATAAAATTTATTTTTGCTTTTTTTGCTGTCTACTTTGTGTGTTTGCACAATTATGCTACTGGTATGATTGTTTTTTTTGTGTTTTAATTAGTTTTGTGCCAAGTAAAGCCTTTACGATCTTCTAGGGTGATAGTTATTTGATCTTGCTGAAAAAGACATAAACTTTGTGCTCAGGAAAATAATTTTCATAAATCACAAAAAAGCGCTTTTGCCCTGATTCTTTTTGCAGAAGATTAATATACAAATTACCCTGGTCATCCTAATTTTTTAGAATTTTTGGAGTTCAAGAAGTATTCGCAAAAGTCAGATTGCTACAGACTGTTCTGTTTTGTTAGATTCTGTTTTCTTCGTGTTGTGTGCTTATTTTGATGGCTCTATGGTTTTCTTTGATGAGTTTTTGCCATAGAAAAGTTGGAATGCAGTAGATATAATAATAAAATAAAATATGAATTGGTTTGATACAACACTCATAGTAGTGGTTACCTTTCTTATACTAATGGACCTCACGAAGGATTTGTTGAGTTTTGTGTGATTGAAGTTTTCAAGTTTTGGGTTATCTTACGATGGATGAGGGAAGGATGTAAGAGCCTAAGCTTGGGGATGCCCTGGCATCCCAAGCTATTATCCAAGAATGAGCAACCAACTAAGCTTGGGGATGCCCCTGAGTGGCATCCCCGCTTTCTTCCAACAATTATTGGTATTTTACTCAAGACTATATTTTTATTCATCACATGATATGTGTTTTGCTTGGAGCGTCTTGTATGATATGTGTCTTTGCTTGTTTTATTTTGTGTTTTAAGTCATCAATCCTTGCTGGACGCACCTATTTGAGAGAGCCAAAGTTATATCATGACTTGTTAGAATTGCTCTCTATGCTTCACTTAAATCTTTTATGAGCTAGGACTTGCTCTAGTGCTTCACTTATATCTTTTTGAGCATGGTGTGCTTTGTTATTTTTGAAGAAATGCTCTCTTGCTTCACTTAGATTTATTTGAGAGTTAGTAAAATTTTGAAGAAATTCTCTCTTGCTTCACTTAAATTATTTTGAGAGAAAGAGAATTTGGTATGCTCATGATCTTCACTTATATTTGTTTGAGCTTATGAAAAGCAACACATGAAAATTAGTCCCAAAGTGATAGATATCCAAGAAGGATAAATAAAAAAATGTCATGAAGATCATTGGACAAAATAATCTTGATTCTTAGTAATAGTTTTGAGATATGATGATGTGATATGTGAGTTATGTTGATGAGTAATTGTGCTCTAGTAAGAATATTGGTGTTAAGGTTTGTGATTCCCTATGCATGCACGAAAGTAAATAATCATGCAGTGAAAATTATATTCTACTTGTGGTGCATTATTCAGTGTTAATTATGCCTAATGCTTGCCTATGAGATTATTCGTTTCTTGGTTGGTCGCTTCTCAATCTTTTTGCTAGCCTTCATTTTGCACCAAGTATGATCTCTACTTGTGCATCCAAAATCCTTTAAACCAGCTTTGCCACATGAGTCCACTATATCTACCTATATGTGGTATTCTTTTGCCCTTCTAAGCAAATTTTCATGTGCCATCTCTAATTTTCAAAATAAACTTCTCTTTTGTGTGTTTGTTTCCCTCGCGGAACGGTAACGGGTGTCTAATATTTTCCATGCTGGATATGTTATCTCACGATGAGTGTTTATTCACTTGTCATTGCACGAGAGTAAGGCAAAGGTCTTAGGGATGCCCAGTCCCGAATTGCAAAAATGAATTTACTTTATGTTTTCAAATAATAGATTCCTTAGAAAGTGTTGGTATGGAGGGCACCCGTGGATACGGTTAGCCATGGAAAGTGAAAGAATGGTGGAAAAAGGAACAAACTTTATTTTCTGTTTGGGAACCGCCTATGGCATATCTAGCATGGAAAGTCTTCGGAGCTCTGAGTCATTTTCGTTCGTGGGATGGATACACCTCCCAAAATGTTTTTGTCCCTATTTTTTTTTTGCTTTGAGCTCTGGCACCTCTACAAATCCCTACTTCCCTCTGCGAAGGGCCTTTCTTTTACTTTATGTAATTTTTATTTTTATTTTGAGTCTCCATCTTCTCTCATAAAGAACACCAACTAGGAGGCAATATGATCATGCTTAAATATTGGGTGTAGTTAATATTCGAGTGTGTTTCATGAATGGATCAATGTTTGAGGGGCTAGGGATAACTTATTTTAGCATTGATATTTTGAAAGACATGGTCGCTTGTTGATATGATTGAGTATCTAAGTCATTATGTCAAAACTAGACTATTGCTTTGAATCACATAAAAGTCCAAATGTCCATGCTATAAAGAAAAGCATATGATATGACATGATGAACAGCACTCCACATCAAAAATTCTGTTTTTATCACTTACCTACTTGAGGACGAGTAGGAGTTAAGCTTGGGGATGCTGATACGTCTCCAACGTTTCTATAATTTTTTATTATTCCATGCTGTTTTATTATCAATCTTGGATGTTATATAATCATTTTATAGTCATTCTATATCATTTTTTGGTACTAACCTATTGACATAGTGCCAACTGCCAGTTGCTGTTTTTTTACATCGCAGGAAATCAATATCAGACGGAGTCCAAATGCAATGAAACTTCACGATGACTTTTTATGGACCAGAAGGAAGAAGTTGGGCCCTGGTTACACCTTGGGGGGTCCCGAGGAGGGTACAACCCACCAGGGCGCGCCAGGAGGCCCAGGCGCGCCCTGGTGGGTTGTGCCCACCTCGGGTGCCCCCCGGACCGCCTCTTTGCTCTATAAATACCCCAATATACCAGAAACCCTAGGGGAATCGACGAAATATCCATCCAGCCGCCGCAGAGTCCAGAACCACCAGATCCAATCTAGACACCATCACGGAGGGGTTACCCACTTCCATTGGTGCCTCTCTGATGATGCGTGAGTAGTTCTTTGTAGACCTTTGGGTCCGTAGTTAGTAGCTAGATGGCTTTCTCTCTCTCTCACTGAATTCTCAATACAATGGTCTCTTGGAGATCCATATGATGTAACCCTTTTTGCGGTGTGTTTGTTGGGATCTGATGAACTTCGAGTTTATGATCAGTCATATATTTTTTATATCCATGAAGGTGATTTGGGTTTCTTTGATCTCTTATATGCATGATCTCTTATAGCCTCGTATTTCTTCTCCGATGTTTGGGTTTTTTTGGCCAACTTGATAGATTCATCTTGCAATGGGAAGAGGTTCCCGGTAGTGGGTTCGATCTTACGGTGCTTGATCCCAGTGACAGAAAGGGAACCGACACGTATGTATCGTTGCTACTAAGGATAAAAAGTGGGATCTATATCTACCGCCATAGATAAACGGATCTTGTCTACATCATGTCATCGTTCTTATTGCATTACTCCGTTTTTCCCTGAACTTAATACACTAGATGCATGCTGGATAGTGGTCGATGTGTGGAGTCATAGTAGTAGATGCAGGCAGGAGTCGGTCTACTAATCTTGGGCATGATGCCTATGTAATGATCAATGCCTGTATATCGTCATAATTATTTGAAGTTCTATCAATTGCCCAACAGTAATTTGTTTACCCACCGTTTGTGATCTTTCTCGAGAGAAGCCACTAGTGAAAGCTACGGCCCCCGGGTCTTCTTTCTCATATATTTGCTTTGCGATGCACTTTTTATTCAGATATACTAAACCGAAAAGTACAAAAATACTTTGCTGCACTTTATTTTTTTGCGATCTATTTATTCAATCTATTGCAACTTTCTCCCGTGAACACGCAATTTCTGGCGTCGTACCCCAAAAGGGATTGACAACCCCTTTAACACGTCGGGTTGCGAGGTGTTGTTATTTGTGTGCAGGGGTTGTTTACGTTGTGTTGCTTGGTTCTCCTACTGGTTCGATAAGCTTGGTTTCATATCTGAGGGAAATACCTACCGCCCCTGTGCTGCATCATCCCTTCCTCTTTGGGGAAATACCGACGTAGCTTCAAGCGACATCAAACGGAATTTCTGGCACCGTTGTCGGGGAAGATCTTCAACATATACCAGGTTCCTAATCACAAATCTCATCTCCTTGCAATTTACATTATTCTCCATTTGCCTCTCGTTTTCCTCTCCCCCACTTCATAAAAATTTGCCGTTTTATTCGCCTCTCTTTTTCTGTTCGCCGTTTTCTTGCCGGATCTGTTTTTCCGTGCCTTCTTGTTTGCCGTTATGGATAGTTCTTCCTCTATTGCTTGCACTCCCGAGGACGAGGTCCTCAACTTTAGACAAAGGGGAGGAGAAAATTTAAAAGATGCCTGGTATAGAATTTGCAATGCTCATAATAGATCTATCCGTAAGCAATCTACCGTTGTGCTTCTGCGTTGTTTTTATGTTGGAATCACCACTTGGTATAGATTCATCCTTGATACGATTACCGGTGGAAATTTCTTAATGAGTCCTCCTTTTGATGCTCTTAATGCTATGGGAAATTTAGTGGACTCATTACCTCTTATGGTTAATGAAACAATTTTGACTCTTGAGCATGTTATGGAAAGACTAGATGTTATCGAAAAGAAAATGCTCACCGAAGATCATATGGAAATTATACATAAAAAGATGCATAATTTTTCTACTAATGTTGGATCAAAAGCGGGTGATATTTTTAAGTTGTTAAAAGAGATGGGTACCTTAATCCATGAAAGAATAGAAGAAAGTCCGTCTCGGATTGATAAATTGGAAGAAATCTTTAGTAATCTAAGCATGAATTTTACTAGCACTAAAATTATTGAGGGAACTCCCGCAAAGAGTAGGAGATCCAGGAATAAGGGTGCAACATCTAGTGATAGCAATAAAGGAGATCTTAAGATGATTAGTATCCACCCTGATTTTGTTGAAGTGATAAGAGATCCTTTTTGCAATAATGAAATCTTTAAATTTACCCCTAGAAGTATTGCTAACGAAGGTCTTTATGCTAAATCCTTGAAGGATTCTAAGAGTTTGAATAAAGAGTTGGACAAAGATGACAAAATTTAGATCCTTGCTTTATGCCTAGCTAAGGGCGTAAAACTATAGCGCTTGTTGGGAGGCAACCCAATGAATAAAAATTTATTTTTGCTTTTTTTCTTTCTGTTCTTGTGTGTTTGCACAATTATGCTGCTGTTATGATTGTGTTTTTTATGTTTTAATTAGTGTTTGTGCCAAGTAAAGCCTTTAGGATCTTCTTGGGTGCTAGTTGTTTGATCTTGCTGAAAAAGACAGAAACTTTGTGCACACGAAAATAATTTTCATAAATCACAGAAAAGAGCATTTGCTCTGATTCTTTTTGCAGAAGATTAATATACAAATTACCTGGTCGTCCTAATTTGTTAGAATTTTTGGAGTTCCAGAAGTATCCGCAAAAGTCAGATTACTACAGACTGTTCTGTTTTTACAGATTCTGTTTTCTTTGTGTTGTGTGCTTATTTTGATGGCTCTATGGTTTTCTTTGATGAGTTTTTGCCATAGAAAAGTTGGGATACAGTAGATATAATAAAAAAACAAAATATCAGTTGGTTTGTTACAGCACTTATGGTAGTGGTTCGCTTTCTTATACTAATGGATCTCACAAAGGTTTTGTTGAGTTTTGTGTGATTGAAGTTTTCAAGTTTTGGGTTATCTTACGATGGATGAAGGCAGGATGTAAGAGCCTAAGCTTGCGGATGCCCCGGCATCCCAAGCTATAATCCAAGAACGAGCAACCAACTAAGCTTGGGGATACCCCCGGGTGGCATCCCCGCTTTCTTCCAACAACCATCGGTATTTTACTCGAGGCTATATTTTTATTCGTCACATCATATGTGTTTTGCTTCGAGCGTCTTGTATGATATGAGTCATTGCTTGTTTTATTTTGTGTTTTAAGTCATCAATCCTTGCTAGACACACCTATTTGAGGGAGCCAAAATTATATCATGACTTGTTATAATTGCTCTCTATGCTTCACTTAAATCTTTTATGAGCTAGGACTTGCTCTAGTGCTTCACTTATATCTTTTTGAGCACGATGTGCTTTGTTATTTTTGAATAAATGCTCTCTTGCTTCACTTAGATTTATTTGAGAGTTAGTAAAATTTTGAAGAAATTCTCTCTTGCTTCACTTAAATTATTTTGGGAGAAAGAGAATTTGGTATGCTCATGATCTTCACTTATATTTGTTTGAGCTTATGAAAAGCAACACATGAAAATTAGTCCCAAAGTGATAGATATCCAAGAAGGATAAAGAAAAAACATGTCATGAAGATCATTGGACAAAATAAACTTGATTCTTAGTAATAGTTTTGAGATATGATGATGTGATATGTGAGTTATGTTGATGAGTATTGTGCTCTAGTAAGAATATTGGTGTTAAGGTTTGTGATTCCCTATGCATGCACGAAAGTCAATAATCATGCAATGAAAATTATATCCTACTTGTGGTGCATTATTCGGTGTTAATTATGCTTAATGCTTGCCTATGAGATTATTCGTTTCTTGGTTGGTCGCTCCTCAATCTTTTGGCCAGCCTTCATTTTGCACCAAGTATGATCTCTACTTGTGCATCCAAAATCCGTTAAACTAGTTTTGCCACATGAGTCCACTATATCTACCTATATGCGGTATTCTTTTGCCGTTCTAAACAAATTTGCATGTGCCATCTCTAATTTTCAAAATAAACTTCTCTTTTGTGTGTTCGTTTCGCTCGGGGAACGGTAACGGATGGCTAATATTTTCCATGTTGGATGTGTTATTCTCACGATGAGTGTTTATTCACTTGTCATTGCACAAGAGTAAGGCAAAGGTCTTAGGGTTGCCCAGTCCTGAATTGCAAAAATGAATTTACTTTATGTTGTCAAATAATAAATTCCTTGGAAAGTGTTGGTATGGAGGGCACCCGTGGATATAGTTAGCCATGCAAACTGAAAGAATGGTGGAAAAAGGAATGAACATTATTTTCTGTTTGGGAACCGCCTATGGCATATCTAGCATTGAAAGTGTTCTGAACTCTGAGTCGTTTTCGTTGGTGGGATGGATACACCTCCCAAAAATTTTTTGTCTCTAATTTTTTCGCTTTGAGCTCTGGCACCTCTAGAAATCCCTACTTCCCTCTGCGAAGGGCCTTTCTTTTACTTTATGCAATTTTTATTTTTGTTTTGAGTGTCCATCTTCTCTCATAAAAAGCACCAACTAGGAGGCAATATGATCATGCTTAAGTATTGGGTGTAGTTTTTATTCGAGTGTGTTTCATGAATGGACCAATGTTTGAGCATGATGGGCTAGGGATAACTTATTTTAGCATTGATATTTTGAAAGACATGGTTGCTTGTTGATATGCTTGAGTATCTAAATTATTATGTCAAAACTAAACTATTGCTTTGAATCACATAAAAGTCCAAATGTCCATGCTATAAAGAAAAGAATATGATATGAAATGATGAACATCACTCCACATCAAAAATTCTGTTTTCATCACTTACCTACTCGAGGACGAGCATGAGTTAAGCTTGGGGATGCTGATACGTCTCCAACGTATCTATAATTTTTTATTGCTCCATGTTGTTTTATTATCAATCTTGGATGTTTTATAATCATTTTATATCATTTTTTGGTACTAACCTATTGACATAGTGCCAACTGCCAGTTGCTGTTTTTTTACATCGCAGGAAATCAATATCAGATGGAGTACAAATGCAACGAAACTTCACGATGACTTTTTATGGACCAGAAGGAAGAAGTTGGGCCCTGGTTACACCTGGGGGGGTCCCGAGGAGGGTACAACCCACCAGGGCGCGCCAGGAGGCCCAGGCGCGCCCTGGGGGGTTGTGCCCACCTCGGGTGCCCCCCGGACCGCCTCTTTGCTCTATAAATACCCCAATATACCAGAAACCCTAGGGGAATCGACGAAATATCCATCCTGCCGCCGCAGAGTCCAGAACCACCAGATCCAATCTAGACACCATCACGGAGGGGTTCACCACTTCCATTGGTGCCTCTCCGATGATGCGTGAGTAGTTCTTTGTAGACCTTTGGGTCCGTAGTTAGTAGCTAGATGGCTTTCTCTCTCTCTCTCTCGCTGAATTCTCAATACAATGGTCTCTTGGAGATCCATATGATATAACTCTTTTTGTGATGTGTTTGTTGGGATCTGATGAACTTCAAGTTATGATCAGCCATATCTTTTTTATATCCATGAAAGTTATTTGAGTTTCTTTGATCTCTTATATGCATGATCTCTTATAGCCTCGTATTTCTTCTCCGATATTTGGGTTTTGTTTGGCCAACTTGATCTATTTATGTTGCAATGGGAATAGGTGCCCGGTAGTGGGTTCAATCTTACGGTGCTTGATCCCAGTGACAGAAAGGGAACCGACACGTATGTATCATTGCTACTAAGGATAAAAAGATGGGATCTATATCTATCGCCATAGATAAACGGATCTTGTCTACATCATGTCATCGTTCTTATTGCATTACTACATTTTTCCATGAACTTAATACACTAGATGCATGTTGGATATCGGTCGATGTGTGGAGTAATAGTAGTAGATGCAGGCAGGAGTCGGTCTACTAATCTTGGACGTGATGCCTATGTAATGATCATTGCCTGGATATCGTCATAAATTTGAAGTTCTATCAATTGCCCAACAGTAATTTGTTTACCCACCATTTGCAATCTTTCTCGAGAGAAGCCACTAGTGAAATCTACGGCCCCCGGGTCTTCTTTCTCATATATTTGCTTTGCGATGTATTTTATGTGCACTTTTTATTCACATCTTCTAAACCAAAAAATACAAAAATATGTTGCTGCACTTTATTTTATTTGTGATCTATTTATTCAATCTATTGCAACTTTCTCCCATCAACACGCAATTTCTGGCGCCGTATCCCGAAAGGGATTGACAACCCCTTTGACACGTTGGGTTGCGAGGTGTCTTTATTTGTGTGCAGGGGCTGTTTACATTGTGTTGCTTGGTTCTTCTACTGGTTCGATAACCTTGGTTTCATATCTGAGGGAAATACCTACCGCCGTTGTGCTGCATCATCCCTTCGTCTATGGGGAAATATCAACGTAGCTTCAAGCGACATCAACCCCGCAAATAAAACTAAGCACACCTGAAATTAAACTAAGCAACTAATCCGGTAGACACTGCATTAGAACCACCATGAGCAAAGACACTGCCACCTTACTCGGACTCCTCGTCCACGTGCTCAACTTCGTCCTTGTCCCTCTTCCTCTTGGGCGATACTTCTTTGCTTGAACCGCACACTTGGCTCTTGCTCTTCATCCAACCCTTGGAGATACTGAAACAAAGGGAGCCATCCATTGCAGCATAGTGGATGTGGTCTATATCTAGTACATTCCACTGCCATGCACGATGAAACTTGGGCGGAGGTTTCTTCAGTTTACCGTACGAAGGATGAACCATGGCTCCTGCCAGGGTCAGCATTGAAGACTAATCACAGGAGGGCACCAACCCATTCTTCTGGAGGTCGAAGGGGTTGCCTACAACGAGGCCTATCCGACCCAGGACCGTTCTGTCGTTCGTAAAGTCTATAGTAACGAATTTTACTAGGCCGCCCTTGAGGAAGTTCTTAAATTCCTCGCACTCAACGTTGGCATGGCATATGTGGTAGACCAAGCATAAGTCATGCACGCAAACCTGGATCACAGCGGGCTTCATCTTCTCTTCCTCCTTTAGATTCTTCTCTTTGTCCATGGTTGTGGTGTACTCAACATCTATCCCAGTGAACCACTCATCATTTGAGTTTTCGAACATGCGTCTGAAGCGAGCAAGGCATCCTTTCGCCGTCGCGGAAGAATGGGTGTAGATGACGTCGAACTCATCGCCGGTGATGGTTCTAACCTTGTACTCACCGCTGATCATGGAGATTTGGAATGCCATGGATTTGGGAGGAGGGTTTGGATTAGTGGAATGCCGTAATGTGAAAGGACGGACGACTAGGAGCGAACTGCCGTAATGTTAAAGGACGTCCGGGGACGAGTAGGAGCGAACTGCCAGCGGTTTTTCGATTGTAAAAATGCTGAGTGGGGCGTGCGAACGGCAGGGTAATGGCTTGCCTAGTGGATAAATGGATTCATGCACAGTACTATGGGGCCCAATTAGATGTCATGTCTACTGGACGCCCAACTAAATGGCTTTCGATGTCATGTCAAGCATCGGGAAAATTACAGGTGATATAAAGCTTTCCATTCTCCCATGATACGGGCTTCCGAGAGTCCTTGGATCTGAGATCGAACGGTTGCATGGCGTGATTCTAGACCTATGGGTGAATATCCTATCCTGGAGGGTTATTCTGCAAATTTTCAGCAACTTAGCATGCGACCATTCGATCTCAGATCCAAGGGCTGTCGACAACACGTATCATGGTCGCGCCTACCACGACCGTCGCCTCGCTCGTGCGGTCGCGCCCTTGGAGATTTAACACGGTGCGTTAGGCTATCTGATGTTGGCATGTCATACATAGTCATCACTTAGTCACTCATACAACAAGGTTAGCTATAAGGTTGGCTATAAGAGTATTTTTTTACTTTTATCTATCTCTTTCTTCGTAGTATTTATTGCATTTGCCAAGGAGTGACCTCTTCCAATGAAATGGTGCTTAAATGAGGTGCTAAGGGCATTAAATGGCTTAGCAACTCAAGTCCCCAATGCATAGGTGCTTAGTTTTTTGTTGCTAAGTTTGCTTCATTTAATTAGCTATAGACTCAAAATTGTCTTTTCACCTAGGTACACGCGCTTAGCATCGTTTCTTCCCGGGGTCACCAAACTAGTTTCTCTCTTCTTAATTAACTTGCCACATCAGACTCTATGCCTATGTGGCAGGCTTAGCACCAGTACGAGCAAGTACAATAGTGGGCTATAAGCCCGCTTACATGGCATTTTTGTATGTGTGGAGGAAAGAGCCAAGGAAAAAGTGGAGTGGGCTCTCATGCAAGAGCCACCCTCTACATGGTGGAGCATTGGGAGAGGCACCTGTATACCATGGAGGTGGTTCGGAATCGGGAGACTCACGCGGTCATTGCGCCGCAGTTAAAATGATAATGGCAAGTCAAATCACGGGGCCCCACCTGTCCAGCAGTAACTCGCTGTCAAATCACATAACCCTACATTTGCAGCAGGCTACTCCCTCATCTTCTCGCGTCTCTGTCGAATCGACTAGGCGGAACTGCCCCGCCTACCGCGTGGGAAAAGCCCTGCCCTCGACTTTTAAATAGTATAGTATACTAATTTTGTATCCATGGATTGCGCCATGGAGCAAAGCCTCAAGATAATGGCGGTACACATGTACGGAGTATACAGCACGCCCGTCGCGTTTGCGTCGCACCCCAGACGGTCGGTCGGCCTGGCACGCCGCTCTCCGAATGGAACGCGCATCATATTGCGTTTGCAGACACATGTGGGACCGCAATTGAGAACCGACCATAGGCACACTCCCCGGCCCCACAAGTCAGGTGAGTTAATAGAAGCGAGAGACGTGCGATAGTTGTCGGGTGGTTGGTGCGACATATGCCAACGGATGGCTTATCATTGTGGGTGCCAATAAGACATCGCCGGTGCCTGGAAACGGGATGAGGCGAAGACATGCATGCCGGCGGATCTTACCCAGGTTCGGGGCTCTCCGAGGAGATAACACCCCTAGTCCTGCTCTGCGGGGTCTCCGCATGATCACTAGATCAGGAAAGGTAGCTACAATCGCTCCTAGAGCTGTTGGGTTTAAGGGAGAAGAAGAACAAGGCTAGCTCTTGCTTCTCTCTATCTCTATGGTGTGTGTGCTGTGTTCAGAAGCTCACCCTTTACATGGGTGCTCCGGGGGGTTTATATAGGCCTACCCCCCGGGGGTACAATTGTAATCTGGCTGGGCTCTGGTCCCAGCCGTCAGTGTCTACACTCGCCGGCTTCTCCGCCGGCTGTTGGGGCCCGCCGACTGGTGGGTCCCGCCGGCTGCCGGCCTCTTGGCCGACAGGCCGGCCCCACCGCCTAGGGTCTTGTCGGCGGCTGCTTACTGTAGCCTCGCCTCTGATGACGAGGGCTTTGTCGAGGTAAGCGTGGCTACAGTGTGCCGCCTCGGGGGCTCTCACTGTAGCCTTACCTCGTCTTGTCTCCTTAATGGGGCTCCTGCTTCGAGGAAGGGAGTAGCCGGCTTCTGGGGGCCGGCTACACCCCTGTCAGACTGGGGGAGGCCGGGCTGCCTTTGCGCCTCTCTCTGGCAGAAGGGGCCCGCCGCCCGTGGGCTGTACAGGAGTCGGTCGTGGATGACGTTGAGGCTGGCGTGGCTACAGTGCCGAGCCGAACGGGAGACGGCCACCCCGTACGGCCTCCTGTGGCCATGCCTGCCTCAGGCCTCGGGGGTAGTGGGCCGTACTGTGGCCACACCCCGTCTTGTCACCGTTATGTGGGTGTAGCTTTGGTGGTTGTGGTCTCGGCCGGCTTCTTGGAGTCGGCGCTCTTCTTGGCCGGCTTCCTGGAGTCGGCCACCCCGTAGTTGTCCTGGGGAGAAGTTGCTGAGGCTGGGTCGCCTTCCGGGAGTCGGTTTCAGAGGTAGCCGGCCAGGGAAGGCGGCCCAATGCTTGGAGGGCTTGAAGGCCCAAAGGCCTGATAATTTTTGCAGAAGAACCAGGGGCAGTCGGTTAGGCTACCCGTGGCCATTTACTCCGACAGTAGTCCCCGAAGCTGATTGTGCTTCGAGGTTGCGTAGGAGTTGAGAAGCTCGATCAGCTTCATATCTTGGCAAGCCGGCAGCTGGGAGCCGGCTTTGGTTAGGCGTGCCGCCTTGGTTGAAAACTCCGGTAGTTGGTGGGCGGGAACTCGCCAGTGCGTGCACCGGGCCGCGGGCCGGCCACTTGCCGTCTGCGAACCATGTGGCCCCTCTTGGCCGGAAAGCCTGCCAGCCCACGCGCGCGACGGGACGTCGCCGCAGGGCGGGGGCCCGCCACGTCCATGCCCGGGCCCAGGCGCGGATTCTCTGCATCCCGAAACCGCCCGCACGTCTTCTTGCGGCAGTTTTGGCTCGCCTTTAGGGCGTAATAATCGCGAGGCGTGGGGTGAGTGGGTGCAGTTAATCCCACGTCTCCCCCCACGTCCGGCCTCCCCGGCCTTGCCTCGCGAGGCTATAAGTAGGGGGAGAGGGAGAGCGGCAGGCTCTCGCACGCTCCTCCTCCTTCCACTGTCTTCTTCTTCTTGCCGTTTCTCGCGACAGCGCCTCGCCGCCGCGCTCTTCCGCAACTCGCTCCTTCGTCGCCGCACTTGTTCTCACCATGCCTCCCGCCACGGAGCAGTATGGCGGGGATTGGGACGGCTCCAATGTCCACGAAGATCACGTCGAGTTCCTCCGCCAGACGCGGCGGCTGCCCGGCGCGGACAAGGTGGAGGTCCGCCTCGCACCGGCGAGGGAAATTACGCCGGAGCCGCGGGAGGGCGAGCGGGTGGTCTTCGGCTCGCACTTCTTGCGTGGCATCGGCCTGCCAGTGAGCGCCTTCTTCCGCTCCTGGCTCGATTTCTACCAGCTCCAGCCGCACCACCTCACCCCAAACGCGGTGGTGCTGCTATCAGCCTTCGTCACCCTGTGCGAGGGCTACCTCGGCGTCCTCCCTACCCTCGAGCTCTGGGGGGAGTTCTTCCAGTCCAAGCTGGGCATGCGCATGCAGGGCGTGCCGGCTCAGACTGGCGCCTTCATCGCGTCGCGGAGGTCGGTCGTCGACAACCCCTTCCCCGTCATCACGCTGATTCAATCGGTGAAGAAGTGGCAAAAGTCGTACTTCTACGTGCGGAACATCGACCCGCGGGGCGAATACATCAACCTGCCGGCTTACGTAGCCGGCCCACCGGCGGGCAGGCGGCCCCAGTGTCCTTCCGGGCCGTGACTCTGACGCCGGCCGGGTCCACAGCCGTCGCCCGAGTGCGAGTGCTGACCCAGTCGGAGGGCTTGACGGGGCCCGACCTGCTGGCCGCCTTCGTCACGCGCCGGGTACTTCCGCTCCAGAGCCGCCCTCATCTGATCTGTCAGATGAGCGGCCAGCTCGATCTGAGCCGAATGTGCACCAAGGACATGCCGCACGCGGAGGTCGCCTATATGGTGAACTACCTCGCGAACTGCAAATTCACCGAAGAGTGGCAGTTCGGCAAGGAGCCATATAGCCGAGCCAATCCGCCGCCTACGGTATGTTCTCCTTGTCTCTTTTTCTTCTCTTAACCTCATTGTCGAGTTCCTTTTGACCGACTCTAACTTAGTCGGCTTGTTTTTTGACAGAGCCCTCTTCTTCGGCCGGCCGGCGGGTCAGACGCGGAGCGTCGATTCGTCCCCGACCGGACGGAACATGACCTGGAGGACCCCGACTTGGGGGCGGCCGCTATGGACGACAACATCGAGCCGGGTGGTGGCCAAGCCGGCGGCGAAGCAGGCGGCTCCGGGCACGGAGTCACCTTCGACGACTGGCCGGACTCCGATGAGGCCGAAGTCACCCCGCGCCGCCGGCCGGCATCTGGACGCGGCGCGGGTTCCTTCGCTGCACCGCCTGCTCGGGGCGGAGGGCAGAAGCGTCGCGCCGCCCAGGGTTTGTTCGGCAGTCGGACAAAGAAACCCAGGGGCGGGGCGGCAGCCACCAGGCGGGAGGAGGCGGCCGCGAAGGCGGCTCGCTTCCGCAAGACGGTGTAGCAACCGCAGACCGTGTCGGCGTAAGTTCACATTCTTTCGTATACTCTTTTTTTTTCTTTCTTTTCTCTGGTGGTTTCTGAACCCTTGTCTTTTTTCTCCAAACGATCAGAGCTCCGTTGTCGCTTGAGCGGGCGGCTGCCGCTTCCGTCGTCGAGTCGCCGAGGGGGTCGGGGAGCACCACTCGCCGCATGGACCCCCGTGCCGACCTTCAAGAAGCGACAGAACAGAACGCGCGGGAGGTGCGGGAGGAACGGGAGGCGCGAGAGGCGGAGGCACGGAGGGCGGCCGCCGCCCAGGCGGCACGGGAGGAGGAGGCGGCGAAGGCGCTCGCCGACGCCGCAGCCAGGGCCCAAGCGGAGGCTGCAGCTGCAGCGGCGGCGGGGGAGGTCCTGATGGTCACCCCGCTGCGCATCGTAGCGCCTGGGGACATGGAGCCCTCGCCAGAAGGGGCCAGCGGCGACCAGCCAGGACTTGAGAGGGACGACGACGTCATCGTCCTGGAGAGGGCGCCGGTGCCCACCCCGCCAACTGGGGCGGCTCAAGGCGGCAGGCCTGATCCGTCGCCTGCGCAGTCGGCGGGGGGCGAGCCGGTCGCGAGGACTGAGATGGCGGTCCGGATGCCCCCGAGTCGTCGTGCGGGGAAAGCTGCGTCGGAGCCACAGAAGGCCGCGTCGGAGCCGCAGCCGGCCGTGGGCTCCAGCTCGTCGTCCCAAGATGCAGAGGCGGCCAGTGCTACTTCGGGGTGGACGCCAGGCGGAGGGACGGCCGTGATGAACGTGGCCGCGCAGGACGTCCGGACCCGGCTCCAGGGCCAGGCTATGGCGCTGAGGCAGTTCACCGACGAGTTCCTTGCGACGCGGGCGGCTATCCGGGTTAGTCTTCCCATCTTGCTTCTTCTTGATTTTGATTTCTTCTTGATCTTGATATCTTCCGTGGGGGCGCGTTAGCGCACCCACTGGGTGTAGTCCCCGAGTTCCGAGTCGGCTGCTGAGCAGGCGGCTTGGAACTTCTTAGTGGATTTGTCTTTGCTATTCTTGTTCTTACTTCGATCTTCTGTCTATTTTGCAGGACTACCACAATCTTCGTGCGGCCGCGTTCAACTCCCAGGCTCGGGAGCTGACCCAGAAGACCGCCGACCTTACTGAGAGCCGAGGTACGTGCTTTGTTCTTTATCTCATGTGGTGGCGCGTCAGCGCACCCACTGGGTGTAGTCCCCGAGATTCGGGCCGACTGCTGCGCAGTCGGGTCGGATCTTCCTTGACGACTTCCTCTTACTGTTCTTTCTTTTTCTGCCGTCTCTGCAGCGGCCAATGCCAGTCTGAGGGCACAGCTGGGGGAGTCTCAGACTGCCCTTCGTGCCAAGGATGCCGAGCTCGCCGCCTTGGTGCAGGAACGCGATCGCCTGGCCAAGAAGTTGGCCGACCAGGAGGAAGGCCACAAGGCGGCTCTGAAGGTGGTGCAGGACCGCGAAGCCGCCCTCCAGGCCGAGTACGAGACGGAGGCGGCTGGCTGGGCTGAGGCCAGGCAGACTCTGATCTCTGGCTACGGTCAGATCGAAGATCTGGTTGACGGTAAGCCGCCTACCTCTTCGTCCTTTCTTACCATCTGCCACTTTTGGCTCGTTTTCTGACTTGGTGCTTTTTTCTTCTTCTCTTCTTCCTTCTTGCGCAGAATATTTCCCTGGCTATTCTACCGCCGCCAACCAGACCATCGAGGCCCGCCGCCAGGCGCGGAGGCAGGCTGGCTTCGAGATTTCGCCAACCGCCGGCCGTTCGCTGGAGGAGCAGCTCTTGGCGATCCAGGCCCGCATCCAGCCAGCTCACCGACTGCTCCGCCGGCTTCAGCGTGCCGGGGCGCAAGTCTTGGCCGCCCTCTGGCCCGGCCAAGTGGTTCCTCGCACCCCCAGTCGGACTGCCGACTGGCTGGAGGTGGCAGTCGGCCGCTTGGAAGCTTGGAAGGCCTCGGCGGCTCGCTCCGGCGCCAGGCGGGCGCTGGAGTTCGTCAAGGCCTGGTATCCCGGCCTGAGCCTGGATCAGCTGGCTACCTGGTGGCAGCAAGCCGACACGGAGCTGGAGCCGGCGCGGCCGGCTATCATCCGGCGGGCTTCGGCGATCGCCGACTACACCGACACCAGCGTCTTCGCCCCCGAGGTAGACGACAACGGTGTCGCCCAGCCGGAAGAGTGGTTCGGGCTGAACCCGGCGGACGGTGAAGACTCGGCGGAGGAGATCGACTCCAGCGACGAGGGCGAAGAGGAGGAGGAGGAGGGTGAAGACGCCGAGCCGGCTGGTGGAGCACCGACCCGCCTCAGCTTGACCGCGCCTCCAGCACTACGTCGCGTGCAAGTGCGTTGCTTGCCACTGGTGGTGGCCAAGCCGAGACCCGCTAGGCGGCCACTCCTTCAGCCGGCAAGGCCGTCTCCACCGACCAGCTCGGCTTCCGCGCCGCGCCCTAGTCTGCCATCTTTTGTTTTCCTGTCTTGTTACTTTTGGAACAATTTTTGGTTAAGTCTGCACAATTCCACCCACTGGGTGTAGTCGAACTTATGTCTGTTGCCAGCCTGTTGGGGGCTTTTTATATGTATATATAACTTATGCATGCATTTGGCCTTTCCTTGTACTTTGCTTTTTATCCTTCCACTTTTTCCTTTGCCGCCCTCCCTTGGTTGTCGCCTCCCCTGTCCAACAGTTGCTCTGCAATCTGTAGCTGGAGGAGTGCTTGGCCGATTGGGGGGGAGTACTCTAGCTTTGCTGGACTAAAGCTAAGTGTTTAGGAAGCCAGCCAGCCGGCTGTTCTGACAGCCGGCAGGCGTGTTTGGAGGCCGTCCTTTTGCTATATAAGTTCGTTGGTCCTTAGCCGTTTTTCGTGTGGGCATCCTTTCTGCCTTGCCTCTTGCTAGTCGGACAGTCGGTTCTTCGAGCTGCGACTTTCAACAAGAGAGGACTCGGGAGCCGGCACACTACTTTTCTGACTTTAGGTAGAATTTTTAATATAGCTCAAGGCGGCCAGTCCCCGGGCCGACTAGTCGAACCCGGTGCCAGACAATAAATCAAATGTAATAATACATTCATGGATATGACACTTGTCATTCATAGATAAACAAAGGCAGTCCCCGAGTACTGTTCGGGGGGCCTGTTGGTTTGTACTTAACACAAAAGGGGTAGCATGATACATACTGCTTTCAATTGTAAAATCGTCTCAGGAGGTTTGCGTTCCATGGTCGCTTCGACTCCTTGCCGGAGTCGTCTCTCTTGCGTGCTCTTGGTTTTTGTGCGTCGATCAGGTAGTAGGAGTCGTTGCTGAGTGCCTTGCTGACGACGAAGGGGCCTTCCCAAGGGGCCGAGAGCTTGTGCTGGCCGGCTGTTCGCTGGATCAGCCGGAGCACAAGGTCGCCCTCTTGGAAGGATCTTGGCTTGACCTTGCGGTTGTAGTAGAGGCGCAGCCCTTGCTGGTAGATGGCGGACCGGCTGAGTGCTAACAGCCGGCCTTCTTCCAGTAGGTTGACGCCGTCTTCTCTTGCTTCTTTGGCCTCCTCCTCCGTGTACATGGTGATCCGAGGCGAGTCGAACTCGATGTCTGTTGGGATGACAGCCTCGGCACCGTACACAAGGAAAAATGGAGTGAAGCCGGTTGACTTGTTGGGTGTAGTGCGCAGACTCCAGAGGACAGCCGGCAGCTCATCGAGCCAGCAGCCGGCCGATCGCTCCAGTGGCACAACCAGTCGGGGCTTGATGCCGGAGAGGATGAGTCCATTTGCTCGCTCGACCTGGCCGTTTGACTGCGGGTGGGCAACGGACGCTAGGTCCAGTCGGATGCCCTGCGTCGCGCAGAAACGTGCCAGTGCTCCTTTGGCGAAGTTCGTGCCGTTGTCGGTGATGATGCTGTGCGGCAGGCCGTACCGAGTAGTGATGTCGGTGATGAATGTCACGGCAGTCGGCCCGTTCAGCTTCTTGATTGGCTTTGCTTCGATCCACTTTGTGAACTTGTCCACAGCAACAAGTAGATGTGTCAGGCTGCCGCGGGCTGTCTTGAAAGGGCCCACCATGTCCAATCCCCAGACGGCAAAGGGCCAGGTGAGGGGAATGGTTTTGAGTGCAGAAGCCAGCAGGTGTTGCTTGGAACTAAAAACTTGGCATCCTCTGCGGCTCTTGACTATTTCTTTAGCATCCTCCAAGGCAGTCGGCGAGAAGAAACCATGGCGGAAAGCCTTGGCCACAAGGGATCTTGAGGCTGCGTGGTGGCCGCATTCGCCTTGGTGGATGTCTTTGAGGATTGCCACTCCTTTTTCTGGCTCGACACAACGCTGGAAGACTCTAGTGACGCTGCGCTTCACAAGCTCTCTGTTGATTATTGTATATGCTGCGGCTCGTCGTTGCACTAGTCTTGCTGAGATCTCGTCAGCCGGCAGCTCTCTGCTGACTAGGAACTTGAGGATGGGCTGGGCCCATGACGGAGCTGTGACTTCTTCTTCTGTTAATGTAGCCACCATGACCCGGGTGGGTGGGTTGGGTGGCGTGGAGTTGGAGTCGGCCGCCACTTCTTGTGTCGTTGCAGTCCCCGGGCCGACTGCTGCAGTCCCCGGGCCGGGTTCTGAAGTCCCCGGGCCGGGTGCGACCATGGCAGTCCCCGGGCCAGTTGTCGAAGTCCCCGTGCCGCCTGCGGGGTTCTTCCAGTCGGATCCGGCTGTATCTGGCGCAGGCGGTACGAAGATGGAGTCCGACTCTGGAGATGGTTTGATGGACGGCTTGAGGAGGCGCTAGAGGGAGACGCCAATCGGTATGGCTTGTCGGGTGGAGCCGATCCGTGCTAGGGCATCTGCTTGGTCGTTGTCGGCCCTTGGCACGTGAAGGAACTCGCACCCTTCAAAGTATCCGCTGATCTGCTGGACGAGGAATCGATAGCTCGCCATGTTCGCATCCTTGGCGTCCCAGTCGCCAGACGACTGCTGGACCACCAAGTCTGAGTCGCCGTAACACAGTATCCGGCGTATGCCGAGTTCTTTGGCTAGCCGGAGCCCATGTACGAGCGCCTCGTACTCGGCCGCGTTGTTGGAGGCGGCGAAGTGGATCTGCAGCGTGTACTTGAGCTTGTCGCCTTTGGGAGAGGTGAGGACGATGCCGGCTCCCAAGCCGGTGCGCATCTTGGACCCGTCCAAGTGCATCCGCCAATGGGTAGAGTCGGGAGCCGGCGGTAGGTACTGGGTCTCGGCCCAGTCAACGAGGAAGTCGGCCAATGCTTGGGACTTGATGGCGGTGCGAGGTTGGTAGAATATCGTGTAGGGCGCCAGTGCAATGGCCCATTTAGCCATCCGGCCGGATGCATCCCGGCTGCCTATGATCTCGGCGAGCGGGGCGGTGCACACGACCGTGATGGGGTGCTCTTGGAAATAGGGCTTCAGTTTCTTGGCAGCGAAGTGCACCCCATAGCACATCTTCTGATAGTGCGGGTAGTTTTGCTTTGAGCTGGATAGCACTTCGCTGAGATAGTACACCGGCCTCTGGACTAGCTGGGCTCGGCCTTCTTCCGGGCGCTGGACTACAATAACAGTGCTGAAGACTCGGCTAGTCGGGCGATGTAGAGGAGCATGGGCTCCTTCTCAGTCGGCGCTGCCAGGACAGGCGGAGTGGTCAGCATTTTCTTCAACTCATGGAAGGCTTGGTCGGCTTGGTCGTTCCACTCGAAGTGAGTGGACTTCTTCATGAGTCGGTACAGGGGGAGAGCCTTCTCTCCTAGTCGGCTGATAAAACGATTCAGGGAGGCTAAGCAGCCAGTGAAATTCTGCACATCTCGCAGTTTGGTGGGGATCTCCATCCTCTCGATGGCCTTGATCTTGACGGGGTTGCACTCGATGCCGCGTTCGGAGACCAGGAAGCCTAGCAGCTGGCCGGCTGGTACTCCGAACACGCACTTCTCGGGGTTGAGCTTGATTTGGAATCGGCGCAGGTTGGCGAATGTTTCTTTCAGGTCTTCCAGCAGGGTGCCGCGCTTCTCTGTCTTCACCACAATGTCGTCTACATAGACGTGGGCATTTCTGCCGAGTTGTTTCAAGAGACATTTCTGCATGCAACGCTGAAAAGTGGCACCGGCATTTCTCAAGCCGAATGTCATAGTCAGGTAGCAGAAAGCTCCAAAGGGTGTGATGAAGGCAGTCTTCAGGCGATCAGCTGGGTCCAACTTGATCTGATGGTACCCTGAGTACGCATCCAAAAAACTTAACAGCTCGCATCCGGCTGTGGAGTCTATCACTTGGTCAATCCGTGGCAGAGCAAACGGATCCTTTGGGCAGGCCTTGTTCAGACTGGTGTAGTCTATACACATACGCCACTTGTTATTCTTCTTCAGAACCAGAACTGGGTTGGCAAGCCACTCTGGAAAAAATACTTCCATGATGAAGCCGGCGGCAAGGAGCCGGGCTATCTCTTCTCCCACAATTCTTCGCTTCTCTTCTGACAGTCGGCGGAGGGGCTGCTTGACCGGCTTCGCATCGTCTCGGACATGTAATTTGTGCTCGGCGAAATCCTTCTGGACAACCGGCATGTCCTTTGGGGACCATGCAAAGATGTCTCGATTCTCACGGAGGAAGTCGACGAGCTCGCCTTCCTATTTACTGTCCAAGTTCGCCCCAATGACAGCGAACCTCTCCGGGTTCTCCGGGTCCAGAGGAATCTTCTTCGTCTCTTTGGCAGGCTAGAAGGAGCCCTGCGCATCACAATCCTTGGGGTTGGGGGACAAGGCCGGCTGCTTGCCGGCCATGGCCACAACCCGTTCCAGCATCTTCTTCTCTTCTGCCACCACGAGGGACTCGGCCAGCCGGCTACTGGCCATGGCGCACTCGATGGACTTCTTGTAGTTGCCGGCTACCGTGATGATCCCCTTCGAGCTCGGCATCTTCATCTTCAGGTAGGCGTAGTGGGGCACAGCCATGAACTTGGCCAAAGCAGGTCGGCCAAGCAGCGCATGATAGGGGCTCTCCAAATCCACTACCTCGAACCATATTGCTTCTCGGCGGAAATGATCTTTGTCTCCGAAGAGCACATCCATTTTGATCTTGCCGATTGGGGAGCAAGACAGGCCAGGGACGATACCATGGAAGACAGTGCGGCTCGGCATGAGCTGCTTCGCTTTGACGTTCAGTTTTTCCATGGTATCGCGGTACAGTATGTTGATACTGCTTCCGCCGTCTATCAGGACGCGGGAAAATCTGGCAGCTCGCCTCTCCATCGCAAGGGTGACATCCAAGACCATTGCATAGGAGCCAGGAGAGGGCATCACCTCTGGGAGGTCGACCTGGCTCCAGCTGATTGGCTTTTCTGACCAGTGCATGAACTCGGGGGCGCTAGAGGAGACTGCATTAACTTCTTGGTGCTGTCGGCGCCGACTGCGTTTGTCGTCGGCTTGACTGGTGAAGACGACGTAGGCGGCGTGCTCTTCAGGGAATTCGTCTTGGATAGCGCCGACTGCCGGCCGAGCCGCCGGCTGCTGGGGGGCTGGAGGCGGCGGGCCGGGAGGCGGAGGCGGCAACATCCCCTCGCCCTTGGTGATGCGGGTGAGCCAATGGCATTTCCAGGTTGTGTGGTTGGACGGCTTCGCGCCGCTGTGGAATTTGCAGGGGGCATCAAGAGCTTGCTCGTAGGAGAAAGCCAGCTGCCAAGCCGGCCTGCCACCCTTCTTCTTGGGAGCGGGCCGTTCTTCAGGCTGCCCATCTTCAACAGTGGCCACCTGCCGACTGGTGGAAGTCGGCATGGGGGCCTTGCGCTTGTGGTTGTTCTGGTAGGGGCGCCGATTAGGGTCGCCAGCCGGCGTCTTGGGAGCCGGGGCGATCACCTTCCCAGAGGCGTCTACTCGCAGCTCGGTCTTCATCGAGGAGTCTGCCGTGGCGTACTTGTCTGCGGTGACCAGTAATTCGTCGAGGGTGGCCGGCTCGTCGCAGAGGAGTCGGTGCTTGAGGAGGGTGCCTGGACCTCATGCACCCCCTCGCAGGAGTTGCGGAGCTCGGCCCACCGCGTGAGGTAGTCGCGGGTCGACTCGTCGGGCCCTTGGATGCAGAGGCAGAGCTGGCGAGGCTTGGGAGGCCGCTTGTAGGTGCTGGTGAAGTTGCGAACAAAGACTTCCGTGAAGTCCAGCCAGCTGTTGATGCTGTACGGCTTGAGGCTGTTGAGCCATGTGCGTGTCGTGCCTTGCAGCATGAGGGGGACGTACTTCACGGCGACGCGCCGATTGCCGTTAGCTATGCTGACAGCCGTGGAGTAGTCGATGAGCCAATCCTCCGGCTTCACTGAGCCGTTGTACTTGGGCGTGTCTCTGGGGAGCGAGAACCCTTTGGGGAAGGGCTCGTCGCGGATGCGGGGGCCAAAACATGGCGGGCCGACATCGTCTTCTTCTTCTAACGCCAAGGATCGAGCAAGGCGGTCGATCCGGTGGCGGGCGTCGCTCTCGCCGACTCCTTCTCGGCGGCCGAGTCGGTCGCCAAGAGTCGGGTGCGTGACAGGCGGCGGAGTGAGACGTCTTTCTCTTCGAGGCGGGGGAGGAGGCAGATTTCCTTGGTGCTCCACGGCTCGAGGGCGGCCCTCCGCGTCGCGCTCGATGGTGATGCGAGTCCGGCTGCGGCTGGCAGCCGGCTCCTTGTCTTTCTTCTGGCGCGCGCCGCTCGCAGTCGGCGAGCGGGACGTCGCGGCGTGCTCCCGGCGCGGGGGTTGACTATCAGCTCGGGCGCCGGCTTCGTGCCGTTCTGCAGCCGCGTCGAGCAGCTGCTGGATCCGTCTCGTCATGTAGGGGAGCTCATCGGCTCCCAACCCATTGAGCTCTTCTGCGGCCGCCTGAGCGGCTCGCAGATTCTCGAGCGGGGTGGCGTAGACGGGGCGATCTGCCCCCAGCATGCTGGCGACGGCCGCGCCGCGCTTCTGGACGAAGCCGGGTCGGCTCGGGCCGCTAGGCGGCGGTGTACCGAAGGCGGCGCGGTCGACTTCGCGCTGGTGGGCCTCGGTGAGGCGTCTCATGGAGGCTATCTTCTGGCCTTCCGCGATGAGGGCAAGGCGGCGTGCCTCCAGGGTCTCGGCGTCGGCGTCGGCCGGGATGGGGACGGAGAGGTCGTGCATTGCCGCTTGCAGGGCGTCGTGGGCATTCTCGCCCGAGTTGGCGACGTGGCTGATGACCAGCACTTCGGTGACAGCGCTGCTGCCACTGTCAGCTCGAGGGAGAGGGTCGTCGAAGACCACCACGTCGGTGGGGTAGGCGTCGAGCGATGCCGTGTCGGAGTCGACGAGCATCGGGTCGGTGGAGCCGACCGACTCCATGTCTGCAGCAGGCTCGCTGGAGACATGAAGCTGGTCGAGGAGGCTGACGAGGCGGCTCTCGGGGTAGTCCGTGCCTGCGTTGGACGCAGGCTCGTCGGAGATGCGAGTCTCGCCGAGCAGATCGGCGAGGCAGCTCGCTGCGCAGGCGTCGTCGACGCCTTGCAGCGCGTCGAGGCAAACACCATCGGGCGCAGCAGGCTGGCTGCGCTCGCGGGGGAGGAAGAGGGTTCCCGTCCAGAACAGGTCTCCGGACGATGGTGCACCTGGCCCCAAGGTGGGCGCCAAATGTCGGGTGGTTGGTGCGACATATGCCAACGGATGGCTTATCATTGTGGGTGCCAATAAGACATCGCCGGTGCCTGGAAACGGGATGAGGCGAAGACATGCACCCCGGCGGATCTTACCCAGGTTCGGGGCTCTCCGAGGAGATAACACCCCTAGTCCTGCTCTGCGGGGTCTCCGCATGATCACTAGATCAGGAAAGGTAGCTACAATCGCTCCTAGAGCTGTTGGGTTTAAGGGAGAAGAAGAACAAGGCTAGCTCTTGCTTCTCTCTATCTCTATGGTGTGTGTGCTGTGTTCAGAAGCTCACCCTTTACATGGGTGCTCCGGGGGGTTTATATAGGCCTACCCCCCGGGGGTACAATTGTAATCCGGCTGGGCTCTGGTCCCAGCCGTCAGTGTCTACACTCGCCGGCTTCTCCGCCGGCTGTTGGGGCCCGCCGACTGGTGGGTCCTGCCGGCTGCCGGCCTCTTGGCCGACAGTCCGGCCCCACCGCCTAGGGTCTTGTCGGCGGCTGCTTACTGTAGCCTCGCCTCTGATAACGAGGGCTTTGTCGAGGTAAGCGTGGCTACAGTGTGCCGCCTCGGGGGCTCTCACTGTAGCCTTACCTCGTCTTGTCTCCTTAATGGGGCTCCTGCTTCGAGGAAGGGAGTAGCCGGCTTCTGGGGGCCGGCTACACCCCTGTCCGACTGGGGGAGGCCGGGCCGCCTTTGCGTCTCTCTCTGGCAGAAGGGGCCCGCCGCCCGCGGGCCGTACAGGAGTCGGTCGTGGATGACGTTGAGGCTGGCGTGGTTACAGTGCCGAGCCGAACGGGAGACGGCCATCCCGTACGGCCTCCTGTGGCCATGCCTGCCTCGGGCCTCGGGGGTTGTGGGCCGTACTGTGGCCACACCCCGTCTTGTCACCGTTATGTGGGTGTAGCTTTGGTGGTTGTGGTCTCGGCCGGCTTCTTGGAGTCGGCACTCTTCTTGGCCGGCTTCCTGGAGTCGGCCACCCCGTAGTTGTCCTGGGGAGAGGTTGCTGAGGCTGGGTCGCCTTCCGGGAGTCGGTTTCAGAGGTAGCCGGCCAGGGAAGGCGGCCCAATGCTTGGAGGGCTTGAAGGCCCAAAGGCCTGATAATTTTTGCAGAAGAACCAGGGGCAGTCGGTTAGGCTACCCGTGGCCATTTACTCCGACAATAGTAGAGAACTAGAGAAGTGTTGTACATACGTTGGTGCCTCGATGATCCCTGCATGACACGGAAGATCAGTTCGTCCATGCATGTGACAAGACTGCAGTAGACACGCCTGGATTGGCTATCGTCTACATATCGTGCAGGCTGTGTTGTACAGGGCTGTAGTTCTGATGAGAAATCTAAAAAAAGGTTTCTTGTCATCTCGCAATATTAAGTGTCATGTGCTTCGGATCACTGTGAGGGTTAAACAGCGACAACTGAGTTCCTCCAAGGCACTGGTCATTGGGGGCACATGCACGAAGACTACTCGGCTGCCATCTACGTCAAGCCGGCTATGTTAATTAGGACATCTATCGATGGACCCCTTTTCTATGAGTTTATCTTTAATTTGAGCTTTGATCCTCGTCTAGTTTGTCCGTCGGGATTCATGTTGTCTCCTTTGGGCAGTGAGGTTATGGTTTCATGTCATGTGGCATTTTTTCATGTTATATGTTATAATCTAGTGCTTCAGATCAAAATGACGACAATTGCGCCTCCAGGGCACGTGCATGAAGACTTCTCGACAGTCATTAACGAGGTCAAGCCGGCTCCGGTAGACAAAAGAAAACTAGTACTCCACATATAGACAGGAGCCTCCGTGCTTGCTTGCTAGTGTTGCTCTCTTCACACTATCTCCTCCTCTCTAGATCTAAACACGACAGCAGTGGCCACACACACTCTCTCTCTCTCTCTCTGCTCACCGCTGGTCACAGATCCAGCTGGATCCTCTCCGCCGGGGAAGGTGAGAAGGTGCAATGTTCATGCAGTCGTCCTCGGTGACGGCTCTTACCCACTGTCGGCGCGTCCCGATCAGCGTGTGTCGGGGGGATGGACCCCGGGCAGGCAATGAAACCCGGATCCTCTTCAAAAAACAACGGGGTTGGCACCGCCCCTAAATACCGGCACGCGCTTGGCCGGGTCGCTCGACCCGGCCAAGCCCCGCAAGCCGGCCAGACTAGCCGACCCGGCAAGACACGTCGACTCGGCCCCAACGACTAGCGCAAGACAGCCGAACCCGGCACGGCCAAAGCCTCCTCAACAAGCCAGCGCCACCCATGGCGTGCTACGCAATCCACCCGCGGGTCAACTCCCGTCCCATCCACGCCGTATGATGGGGATGAGACTTCAATCAACGATGACCGAGGCAACAGTGCCCCGCCCATGCCTCTGGTCAGCAGGAACGTGGCAATAGTGCCCCTCACCTACCCGCTGACCAGGACTGGCGTGGCTACAGTGCCCCCGTCCTCACCGCTGACGACAGCAAGCGGCAACCAGACGGAGAGCACTGTACGCGACTCGACTCGGCCGTGCCCTGACGATCGACAAGACGGCGCACAGTCCCCCTAGGCTTGCGGGGCCCGCACCTAGGGGAACCCGGCGAACCACAAGCCCTCAGCGGGACCCAGCCCGGGTCCCCGGACACCGACAATACGGAACCACCGACTTGTAACATTACCATTGTACCCCCAGGGGGTTGGACTATAAAACCCCCCGGGAGCCCACGATCATTCGGGGAGCGAGCGAGAGGGCAAGCAGAAAACACATACGAGAGAAAAACAAGCATAGGACTAGCCACAAAACAGAAACACCGGAGAGAAGGAGCAGCCCAAACCTTGGCCAGCTTCCTTCCTCCTCCATACAGCTCCAGGAGCAACATTGTACTATCGATCATCCAACTACACGCGGCAAGACTAGGGGTATTATCTCTCCGGAGAGCCCCGAACCTGGGTATGTCCGGCGTCCCGCGCCCGCTCATGCCAACCTCGCCTCTGGAGTCAACCAGCGCCCTCGAGCCTCCTCCTCTCTTTAGCCATCCCTTGGCATCTGCCGTGCACCCACCACGACAGTTGGCACCCACCGTGGGGCAGCTCGAGGAGCTGGCCGGGAGCATGCTTCAGACGGGGCCATTCTCCTACACGGACGAGTCCGTCGCGCTGGCGGACGACGTCGTCGGCGCGCTTGTCTCCTCCTTCGCCGCGCTGCTCATCTTCGATGCGTTCGCGGCCGACGAGTACCCCAGCGAGATGCTCAACTACTCCGACTCTCCCCTCTCCCTCGGCGGCGGCGTTTCCGCCGGGGCAATGGACGTCCATGTGGAGGTCTTCGTCACCGGCGACGGCGCCTCCTCCTCGTCGAGCAAGACGAGGAAGGCTTCCGAAGCCAGGGCCACAGCGGATCGGATCGAGCCGTCCGATCTATTGCGCGCCGCGATGCAGAGCCTTCGCATCCCCATCGGCACCAACGTCGACGCCACCAACGTCGCTGAGGCCCGAACCCAGCTCGAGGAAAGGCGCCAGCAGATGCTGGACCTGTCCGAGACGCTCGCCGCCACTCAGCGTCGCCTGGACGCCACTCAGCTGGAGCGCGATGCCGCCTACGGATTCACGCCCGCCGTGGCCGAGCCAAGCCGGGTCGCCGATGTGCGTGCCCGGGGAGGAGCGATCGGCCGGGACCTCGGCGCCGTCCCAACCGTCTGTGAGACCTTAGCGAAGAACATGCACGCTGCCCAGGCAGCCGCAGCCAGCCTGGACCAGCTCGCGGGTGAGGAGCTGAAAGAGCGCATCAGGCGGATGCGCGAACTCCTCCACGCTGCCAACACCCAGCAGGACCGCCTCAACCAGCTCGCCAAGCCGGCGGGGTCCGGTTCCGCCCGCCTTGGCGGGCCCGCGAACTTCTGCACACCGCTTCCTCGCCACCCGGCGAGGCGCACTCTGGCCGAGCCCGGACTCGGCGCGACCCGGCCGCTACAGCCGCCGGCAGATTGGGCGACGAGCCCGTCCTGGAGATCCAGCGCGGACCCGGCCAGCATGGCCGGCGTCCGGCTCCAACCGACCCGGCCCCCGTGGCCTGGCCGCAAGTCGACTCGGCCCACGCGCCATCGACGATGTCGACGCTCGCCACCGCCTCGATCAGCTTGCTCGCTCCCTGGTGGTGGAGGAGAGCGGCGCTATCGGGCCGGCGTGCTTCGGCCCGCGCATCCGGGAGGACCCCTTCCCCAAAGGATTCATGCTCCCCCGCGACACCCCCAAGTACAACGGGATGGTGAAGCCAGAAGACTGGCTCACCGACTACACCACGGCCACCCCCAAGTGCCAATCGTCGTCTTGCTGTGCGCTTCGCACCGCTCATGCTCCAAGGGTCGGCCCGCACGTGGTTGAACAGCCTGCCGATGGGCAGCATCAACACGTGGGTGGACTTCGAGGAAGCCTTCGTCCGCAACTTCACGGGGACCTACAAGCGACCCGGCCGCCCTAGCCAGCTCGCCATGTGCGTGCAAGGGCCTACGGAGACCGGTCGCGAGTACCTCGCACGCTGGACTGAGCTCCGGAACAGCTGCGAGGGCGTCCATGAAGTCCAGGCGATCCAGTACTTCCTCAGCGGGTGCCGAGACGGCACCCTCCTCAAGCACAAGCTCTTACGCTCCGAGCCGGCCACCATGGCCGTGCTCATGGTGATGGCGGACAAGTACGCCAATGCCGACTCTGCCATGAAGATCCAGGTGGCGCTGGATGAAGCCGGCAAGGCGAAGCCGATTCCCCCTCCGAAGCCGGCCGGCGAAAGCAGCCGGCAGCAGCATCACCAGAACAACAAGCGCAAGGCCGACCAGCCGGCGCCGCGTCACGACAACCGGCTCGTCGTGGCCACCGAGCCCGCGGCGGACCCGGCGGCGGAGCGCCGACAAATCGGCAAGACGGCATGGCAACCCGCCATGAGCTTCGAGCAGATGCTCGACGCCCCCTGCAAGCACCACAGTGGCGCAAGACCCTCCACACACACGCTTCAGCAGTGCGCCATCACCAAGCGCATCGTGAGGGGCGACGTCCCGCCCCCTCCGGCCCCGGCTCCAGGCGCGGGACAGCCGCCTCCGCCTCCACCGCCGCCTCCAGCTGGCGGCGCGATGCGCGACGACGCCTACCCGGACCATAACACGGCCTACGTCGTCTTCACCAGCCTCGGCGACGACAAAAGCAGTGAGCGCCTCCTTCGGCAGGAGGTGAACACCGTCGTCCCGGCCAAGCCGGAGTTCATGCATTGGTCGGATCGCCTGATCACCTAGACCCGGGAGGATCACCCGGCAGTCATGCCGAGCCCGGGAGGTTACGCCCTCGTCCTCAACCCCACCATCGTCGCGCGGCACACATGCAAGTTCTCCCGAGTCCTCATCGACGGCGGCAGCAGCATCAACATCCTCTACCGCGACACGATGACCAAGCTCGGCCTCAAGGCCGAGGACCTGGAGCCAACCCGAACGATCTTCCATGGCATCGTGCCTGGCCTCTCCTGCTCCCCCATTGGCCGGGTCCGGCTAGATGTCCTGTTCAGTGACAGCAGCCACTTCCGGCGCGAACCAATCTGGTTCGAGGTGGTGGACCTGTCCAGCGCGTATCACGCGTTGCTGGGCCGGCCCGCGCTCACCAAGTTCATGGTGGTTCCCCACTACGCGTACCTGAAGATGAAGATGCCGGGTCCCAAGGGCCTCATCACCATCACCGGCGATTACCGCAAGTCCCTGGAGTGCGCCCGAGACGGCGCCAAGTTGGCAGAGTGCTGGTCATTGCCGAGGAGCGGCGCCAGCTCGACCGGATCGTCGCCCTGGCAGGCGAGGCCTCCGCCGCGTCGATCCCGACCCCGGACCCGGCCGACGAGGCCGCCTTCAAGCCCTCCAAGGAGACCAAGAAAGTGAAGCTCAACCCAGAAGACCCCAGCTGCAGCAAGTACGTTGTCATAGGCGCCCACCTCGACAGCAAATAGGAAGGCGAGCTTGTCGACTTCCTCCGTGAGAATCGGGATATCTTCGCATGGACCCCCAAGGACATGCCGGTATCCCGAGGAAGTACGCCGAGCACAAACTTCACGTCCGCAAGGACGCCAAGCCTGTTCGTCAACCCCTACGACGATTTTCCGAAGAGAAGAACCATTGGTGAAGAGGTCGCCAAGCTTTTGGCGGCCGGCTTCATAATGGAAGTGTTTCACCCCGAGTGGCTGGCCAATCCAGTCCTCGTCCTGGAGAAGAACAAGACCTGGCGCATGTGTATCGACTACACCAGCCTCAACAAGGCCTATCCCAAGGATCCGTTCACCCTCCCGCGGATCGACCAAGTCATCGACTCGACCGCCGGGTGTTAGCTCCTGTCCTTCCTGGACGCTTACTCCGGCTACCAACAGATCAGGCTGGACCCGGCCGACGCCTTGAAGACGTCCTTCATCACGCCCTTTGGGGCGTATTGCTACATCACCATGTCGTTCGGCTTGAAGAACGCCGGTGCTAACTTCCAGTGCTGCATGCAGAAATGCCTACTGCCGCAACTCGGCTGCAATATCCACGTATACGTGGACGACATCGTGGTGAAGACCAAGCAGCACCTCACGCTCCTCGACGATTTGAAGGAAACCTTCGCCAACCTCCGCGAATACAAGGTCAAGCTTAACCCAGAAAAATGCGTCTTCGGCGTCCCGGCCGGAAAGCTACTCAGCTTCCTCGTCTCGGAACGCGGCATTGAGGCGAACCCGGAGAAGATCAAGGCCATCGAGCGCATGCGCAAGCCGGCTCGGCTGCGCGATGTCCAGAAGTTCACCGGATGCTTGGCCTCGGTCAGCCGGTTTCTAAGCCGGCTGGGCGAGAGGGCGCTACCCCTGTACCAGCTGATGAAGAAGACGAGCCCGTTCGAATGGAACGGCAAGGCAGACGAGGCCTTCCAAGACCTCAAGCGCATGCTCTCCACCGCACAAGTCCTGGCCGCACCGACCGACAAGGAGCCGCTGTTGCTCTACATAGCTGCGACTTCGCGGGCGGTCAGCATGGTGCTGGTGGTCGAGCGACCAGAGAAGGGCAAGATCCAAGCCGTCCAGCGCCCAGTCTACTACCTGAGCGAGGTGCTCTCCATCTCCAAGCAGAACTACCCGCACTACCAGAAGATGTGTTACGGCGTGTACTTCACCGCCAAGAAGCTGAAGCAGTATTTCCAAGGGCACGTTGTCACCGTGGTCAGCACGGCGCCTATCGAAGAAATCATCGGGTGCCGGGATGCCTTTCCCCGGGTTGCCAAGTGGGCGATCTAGCTAGCCGGCCACACCATCCTCTACGAGCCCCGGACAGGGATCAAGTCTCAAGCCCTGGCCGACTTCCTCGTCGACTGGACCGAGACCCAGTACTTGCCGCCGCCTCCCGACTCGACGCATTGGCACATGCACTTCGACGGGTCCAAGATGCGACTCGGCTTGGGGGCCGGCATCGTACTGTCGTCCCTGAAGGGCGCCCGGCTCCGCTACGCGCTCCAGATCCACTTTGCCGCCTCCAACAACGTCGCCGAGTACGAAGCCCTTGTGCACGGCCTCCGGCTTGCCAAGGAACTCGGCATCCGGCGCATCCTGTGCTACGGCGACTCGGACCTGGTGGTGCAGCAGTGCTCCGGCTAATGGGACGTCCGCGACTCCAACATGGCAAGCTACCGCTTCCTCGTCCAGAAGCTGTCCGGATCCTTCGAGGGCTGCGAGTTCCTCCATGTCCCGCGTGCGGAGAACTAAGCAGCCGACACGCTCGCCAAGATCGCCTCGTCACGACAAGCCATCCCGTCCGGCGTCTCCCTCGAACACCTGCGCAAG
Source organism: Triticum aestivum (assembly GCF_018294505.1). Taxonomy (NCBI): domain Eukaryota; kingdom Viridiplantae; phylum Streptophyta; class Magnoliopsida; order Poales; family Poaceae; genus Triticum; species Triticum aestivum. The sequence continues at coordinate 67,536,314 of NC_057805.1, forward strand.
CCGTCCGTCAAGCCACCGCCGGACTCCGAGTCCATCCACGTTCCAGACGACCCGGCCGCACCTCAACCCGGCCCGGGGACTGCTGAACCCGGCCCAGGGGCTGCTCAGCTCGACCCGGCCACCATCGTCCCGGACCCGGCCGTCGCCATCCCCGACCCGGGGGCTGCTCAACCCGGCTCGGGGGGTGCCGACTTGGAACCCACCCTGGTGGCCGTCTTCGCCGTGGTTACGGCTCCATCTTGGGCCCTCCCAATATCAGAATTTTTGGAGAACGGGGTTCTCCCCACAGACGAGACCGAAGCTCGGCAAGTGCAGCGCTGGGCGTCCGCCTACAGCATCATCAACAACGAGCTCGTCAAGCGCAGCTCCACCGGCGTGTTCCAGCACTGCGTCGAGCAGGAACGGGGCATCGACATCCTCCTCGACATACATCAGGGCGAGTGTGGGCACCACACCGCATCACGATCCCTGGTGGCCAAGGCGTTCCGCCACGGTTTCTACTGGCCCACGGCCCTCCAAGATGCCGAGTCGCTCGTCCTCAAGTGTGAGGGATGCCAGCGCTTCAGCAACGCAGCCACCAGCTGGCGTCAGCACTCCGCACCATACCGATCGCCCGGCCCTTCGCGGTCTATGGACTCGACATGGTGGGACCCTTCAAAACCGCTCGAGGCGGCATGACGCACTTGCTGGTGGCAGTGGACAAATTCACCAAGTGGATCGAGGCAAGACCAATCAAGAAACTGGACGGGCCAACAGCCGTCCGGTTCATCAAGGACATAGCGGTGGGCTATGGCATGCCGAACAGCATCATCACCGACAACGGCACCAACTTCGCCAAGGGCGCGCTCGAGCAATACTGCTCCGTCTCCGGCGTCCGCCTTGACCTGGCCTCCATTGCACATCCGCAGTCCAATGGGCAGGTTGAGCGGGCCAATGGACTCATTATGTCCAGCGTCAAGCCACGACTCGTCGAGCCACTCATCCGCTCACCCGGCAGCTGGCTTGACGAGTTGCCAGCCGTTCTCTGGAGTCTACGCACCATGCCGAATCGGTCGACCGGGTTCATCCCGTTCTTCCTCGTCTACGGAGCCGAAGCCGTCATCCCGACCGACGTCGAGTTCGACTCGCCGCGCGTCGCGATGTACACCGAAGCCGAAGCCAGAGAAGCCCGCGAAGATGGCGTCGACCTGCTCGAAGAAGCACACCTCCTGGCGCTCAGTCGCTCGGCCATCTACCAGCAAGGCCTGAGGCACTACCACAGCAAGAAGATCAAGCCCCTCGCGTTCCGCGAGGGCGACCTCGTCCTCCGACTCGTCCAAGAGCAGGCAGGCCAGCACAAGTTGTCCCCTCCATGGGAGGGCCCATTCATCGTGAGCAGGGCCTTGCGCGACCGCAACGCCTACTACCTCATCGACGCACGCAAGTCAAGGAAGCGCAAGAAGGACACCGCCGGTGAAGAAACGGCCCGGCCGTGGAACGCGGAACTCCTCCGCCCGTTTTACAGTTAGCCGCACGAGCGTATGTATCATCGCCTTTTGTAAACACATGAAACCATGGGGTCCCCGAACGAGAGTCGGGGGCTGCCTTTTGTCGACCAATTTGTTGTGTCCCTATTTTCTTGGATCACTATACCACTGAACCCGGCCACCGGTCCGACTCGCTCGACCCGGGGGCTCGGGGGCTGGCCGGCTCGGTCGCCACCCCGCCGCCTTACTTGGTGATTCCTGATAAAGTTAGGATGCCGCGGTCCCCCACTTCGCCCTAAAGCCACAGATCCAGCTTTGGCTGTCGGCTGGCAAGCACAACGGGCCAAAGCTCCTTTACGCTTCATACACTAAGTCAAAGGCTGCCGGGTCGATCAACCCGGCCCACCATTCATCAAATGAACAGCCGCACGACCGGCTGCTCGCCAACCGGCTTCGCCGGATTGCCGCCAGCCGGCCCAGTGGGTGTTTCGTTCGCGCTCAACGTTTCGAGGGACCCAAGTCCTGCGCGCTCCTCTCAAAGAACCGAACTCCTTGTCACGGACCGGAGCCTCGGCCGTCTGACTCGCGGGGGGGGAGGTTTGAGAAAGGAAAAGCGCATGAAATCGGTCCAAAAATGGAAGGCAAAAAGCAAAAGCACCCACGACATCTACACAAGTATTTAAGAAAAGGCCCACGGCCCGAGCGCATTACACCCTAAAACCCCCAGTGGGTGGGTGGACCTGCTATTTAACAGATTTTACACAAAGTGTCTCAGGCATCTCCAGCGCCGCGTCCTGACGTTGACGGCTCTCCCCTGGCGGCCTCTGGGTCCAGCGAGGCGCCGGTGTCCTCCTCAGCTCCCGCGTCGCGGTAAACGCCCGTCTCCTCTGAGCTCCCCTCCAGATCATGGAGGAACAAGCCGTAGTCGTCGCCGTCCACGGCCCTGCCGTCTTCCGTCCGCTCCGGATGGAACTCGTCGTGGAAGGCGAACTCGGCGATGTAACTGGCCCGGGAGGCGATCCGGCCGGCTTGCTCCTGCAAGAGCTGCTCCGTACCGCCCGCTGCCCCATCAACGCGTCCAGCTGCAGGTCCGGATGCCAGGACAGTGCGAACCGGAGTGCTATCTCAGCATCGGCACGAGCGGCGGAGACGCACCACTGGCCAAGCCGGTCTGGCCCCATCTCCAACCAACGCGCCAGGCGTGAGAAGCTGCTCGGTTGGACGGAGTCCGGCCATAGGGCCGCCGTCATTGTGGTGCCGGCCTGGGACAGCCGCCCCAACTGCGTTCCCAGGACCTGCAGGCGGGCCTCAGCGGCAGCGATGATCTCCGGGAAGGTCCAGGCCACCCGCGGATCCGTCCCGGACCCAACGACGCCGGTCGGGTTGCGCTGATAGCGGACGGCTTCCTCCGCCAGCCGCTGCGTCTCTAGGAAGGCCCCTGCCGCAAAGGAAGAAGCAAGTTAGAAGAAGAACAACAAGGAAGACAGGCCGGATCCCGACCCGGCAAATGACAAGAAAAAGCACTTACTGGAGAAGGACTCTTCCAGGTGTTGCGCCTCAAGCAACGTACCACGCCGCTCCCGTTCGATGGCGCGGTCGCGCTCCTCGAGCGCCTTCTCCAGATCGGCCACCTTGGCAAGGGCCGCCTTCAGATCGGCGTCCTTGTCTTCGGCCGCCTTCTCGGCCGCCTCGCGGCGACGGGCCTCGTCCTGACGGGCCCCCTCAGCCATGGTGACCTGCCCCGCAGGCGATCCACCTCGGCCTGGAGCCGGCCCTTGTCATCGGCCAGCTGGCCGCGCTGCTGGTCCGCCTCCACCAGGGCCTGCTGCGCCTCTGCCACCTTGGCAGCTTCCGCCTTAAGGAGCTCCACCTCGGCCTCGAGGCGGCTCTTGTGACCCGCCGGCTGCTCATGTAGCCGGTTGGCCTCGTCGAGAGACCGCCGAGCCGCGGCCGCCTCCGCCCTCGCCTGCGCCGCCTCGACGCCAAGACGGCCGGTGTCGGCAACGAGCCGGTCGTAGTGATGACCGGCTCGGAGCATACGAGTCCGCCAAGACAGCACCTCGGCTGCGAATCTCGGGGGCTACACCCAGTGGGTGCGCTAGCGTGCCCCCACTAGAAAAGAGCACAAGAATACCTGCGGCGACGCGGAGCTCCTCCTCCTTGGCGGCAAGCTGCTCCATGATCTCCCGGTGCTTGCCCAGGAGACGATTGTAGGCCCGGAAGGCGTCGAGATGCTGAAGAAAGCAGAAATCAGAACAAGGCCAACACTCCAAAGATTCAACCCAACTACTACGTAGTTGGCCCGAACCTCGGGGGCTACACCCAGTGGGTTCGCTGGCGCGCCCCCACAAAGAAGAAATTACAAGAAGACTTACCAGAACGACGCGCTCCAGGTCACGCGTCCGCTCCACCTCGGCCTGGGCGAAAGCCTCGGGCCGTTCCGTCCGGCCTCGCAGGCGGCGACTGACGGCATCCAGCGCCGCCTCCTCCTGGGTTTGAGGCCCGAAGACAACGGCGCCCCCGCTCCGCACCGGCTGCGGCACGGCAGCTCGGCGCCCTCCCTGCCGGGGCACCAAGGCGTACTCCCCGCTGGCCGCTCGCGATGCGGCCAGCACCTCCTCCGACGCCCCTCCCAGCGCCAACGACGACCCGGACGCCGGGACGCCCTGCGTCGCCGTCTCTAACCCGGACGCCGGGACGCCCTGCGCCGCCGTCTTCGGCCCAGCTGCCGGGGTGGCCTCCGGCAACGCCGCCCGCAGTGCCTCCTCCAAAACCGGCGGCGCCTCCGACACCGCCGCCCGCAGCGTCTCTTCCAAAACGACGCCGCCTCCACCACCATCAGTCCCCGCTCGCTCAACCACTTCGGCCCGCGGCGGGGTGTCATCCGCCACCTCCACGACCTCCCGGTCGGGGATCACCACCTCAGCCCGGCCTCCACGGCCGCGCTCCCTCACCGACGACGGCTCAAAGACCGTCGCCGCCACCACCGTGCCCTCCGGCATCTCGCGCCAGGCCGGCTCCGCGCCGGCTCGCGCCCATGCTGCCGCCGCGTCTGTCCAAGCACGGACCGACGCCGCCTCCAGCTCCGCCTCGGCCCGTTTTCTGTCCTGCCAGGCCAAGGCTTCGGCGTCGTTCGGATCCAGGCCGAGGTCCGAGTCGGCCCGTCCCTCCACCTCGGCCTGGTTGGCGAGGTCGGACCGGCTCCTGCGGAACGTGGCCCCTTCGGCGGTCGCGGCTTCCGCCGCCGCCCACGCCAGCGCGATTGGCGACCTGGAGAAGAAGACAGAATGAGCAGAAAAGAAACAAGACTAGCTCAAGAAAAAAAATCTGAGTGCAAACGAGAGATGAAGCTTACCCCGCCAAGACCGGGACCGGGGTTGGCCTCCCGTGCCCGCCGCCGCACTTCCTCTTGGCCGGCCTCCCGGCCCCGGCCGGGTCCGCCGTGCGCTTCGGGGCCCGGGGTCGTGGCGCGACGCTGTCTTTCCCATGCGGGCGGCTCGGCGCCGCCCCATGCGGGGACCCAGCTCTGCCCGCGTCGCCGCCTCCCCCGCCCAACGCCACTACACCGACAACTGGCGTCAGCACCAACCGTTCCATGCCGCGGTCGGCAATTCAAGACACATGAAGAAAAGCACGAGACTTACCCGCGCGACGCCCAGCGCCGGCGTCGGACTCGGCCTCCTCCTCCCCGCCATGAGCCGCGGGCTCCTCTGGCGCCACCTGCGACGGGGCCCGGGCGTAAGGATGTCGAATCGCGTTCAGAAGTACCCCCCGCATCGCGTCAACGCGGATGAGAAGGTGCGCGGCAGCAAAGTAAGAAGACCAGACACTCACCTGCGGCGCCGGGTTCGACTGGCTGTACGGCGCCTTGCCGAACCGCCAGTCCTTCCCAAGGTTGGCCTTGGAGATGTCATTCACGCCGCGCGCGATCTGCTCCGCGGACAGCCGCGTCGACCCCATGCGGTTGGGGTCGTGAAGGCCGACCATTTCACCGATGAGGCAGGAGCGCCCCTGAAGCGGAAGGACCCGGCGCATGATGAACGCGGCGAGGAGGTCGGTGCCGGTGAGCCCCTCCTGCGTCCTCATCACCGTCACCCGCTCGCAGAGATTGACGATCTCCTGCGACGGGCGCCTGGGCGAGTAGCCCCAGTTCGTCTTCGCCCGCGGCGGTGCGATGGCGAAGGCCGGAAGGTTGATGCGATCCGCACCAAGGTTGCATACGTAGAAGGAGTTCTGCCACTTCTTGGCAGAATCCTCCAGCGGGATCTTGGGGAAATCCGCCCCCGACCGCTTCGAGATGACGGCGGCGCCGCAATCGGCGAACTCCCCAACCGACGGGCCCTGCTGCTTCAAGGAGAAGAAGTGCGCCCAGAGGTCGATCGTAGGCTCGACCCCCAGGTACCCCTCGCAGAGGGTGACGAAGTCGAAGAGCTGACGATGGTGCCGGCGCTAAGATGATGCGGCTGGAGCCCGAAGAACTCCAGGAACGCGCGGAAGAAGGTGCTCGCCGGCAGCCCGAACCCGTGCTCGAAGTGCGTGAGGAAGACCACGCGCTCCTGCCCCTCGGGCCGAGGCCTCTGCTCGCCGTGCGGCAGGCGGACGCCGATGTCCGTCTCCCGCGGCAGGCGCTGAGTCGCCCGGAGTTGGGTGATGTCCTCGGAGGTGACATTCGAACCCATCCAGGAGCCCGATGGCAGCGACATGATCAAAGGAATAAGAAGGAAGATGGACGGCGAAGGAGTTCTGCTCGGAGCAGCGGGCGCCGAAGTGCGTCAGTTGCAAAGAGTGGAGCGAGAGCAAAGGGACAGGAGGGCGCGAGCGAGAATAATGTCCGCCGCCCCCTGCCCCCCGATTTATAACCCTCGGTTTGAATGTGGGGAAGTGGGGAAGTGGGATCGTCTGCACGCGCCCGTTCCACTACCCCGTAATAAGGGCGCACGTACACGCGCAGTAACTGCCCGGGGAAGAGCAACAGGCCCCCGGACGCCGCAATAAATCCGCGCGCTTGGGCCGAGGGCGCGCGGCGGTGGGCCCTAGCCCGTCGCCCAGTCCCGTCACGCGCGTGGCCTGTCAGGCCCCTCCGACTTCCAGGCACCACGTGGCACCCGCGCAAAGCCCGAGGGATTGCCCCAAGATTCGGCAGACTTCTCGGTCCCCGCCACGGCCGGGATGCCACGATCCGGTTTCCGAGAAAACCGGCACACAGTGGGTGTTGCCGGACCCGGCGCTCGCAGAATCCTCCTTGCTTAAGGGGGAAACTGCGAAGGCCCACTCATCCGAAGACGGCGGACCTTCACAGCTTCGGGGACTACATTCGGGGGGATGGACCCCGGGCAGGCAACGGAACCCGGATCCTCTTCAAAAAACAACGGGGTTGGCACCGCCCCTCAATACTGGCACGCGCTTGGCCGGGTCGCTTGACCCGGCCAAGCCCCGCAAGCCGGCCAGACTAGCCGACCCGGCAAAACACGTCGACTCGGCCCCAACGACTAGCGCAAGACAGCCGAACCCGGCACGGCCAAAGCCTCCTCAACAAGCCAGCGCCACCCATGGCGTGCTACGCAATCCAGCCGCGGGTCAACTCCCGTCCCATCCAGGCCGTATGATGGGGACGAGACTTCAATCAACGATGAACGAGGCAACAGTGCCCCGCCCATGCCCCTGGTCAGCAAGAACGTGGCAACAGTGCCCCTCACCTACCCGCTGACCAGGGCTGGCATGGCTACAGTGCCCCCGCCCTCACCGCTGACGACAGCAAGCGGCAACCTGACGGAGAGCACTGTACGCGACTCGACTCGGCCACGCCCTGACGATCGACAAGACGGCGCACATTCCCCCTAGGCTTGCGGGGCCCGCACCTAGGGGAACCCGGCGAACCACAAGCCCTCAGCGGGACCCAGCCCGGGTCCCCGGACACCGACAATACGGACCCACCGACTTGTAACATTACCATTGTACCCCCGGGGGGTTGGACTATAAAACCCCCCGGGAGCCCACGATCATTCGGGGGGCGAGCGAGAGGGCAAGCAGAAAACACATACGAGAGAAAAGCAAGCATAGGACTAGCCACAAAACAGCAACACCGGAGAGAAGGAGCAGCCCAAGCCTTGGCCAGCTTCCTTCCTCCTCCATACAGCTCCATGAGCAACATTGTACTATCGATCATCCAACTACACTCGGCAGGACTAGGGGTATTATCTCTCCGGAGAGCCCCGAACCTGGGTATGTCCGGCGTCCCGCGCCCGCTCATGCCAACCTCGCCTCTGGAGTCCATTAGCGCCCTCGAGCCTCCTCCTCTCTTTAGCCATCCCTTGGCATCTGCCGTGCGCCCACCACGACAGCGTGCCTTGCCGTTCTCTCCCAAGCACCGCTAGCTAGGGAGGGCCTCCGACCCCTTCTTCCTCACTACCGTAGTGTGGGCAGATCCGACCTCCCGCCGCCCACCTAGCGACATCCCGGCGACCCTCAGGTATAACTTCCTTCAAAACCGTCCTTGCTCTACTTCCCGAGCTCCTGACGTTGCTGCATTTGTATCTTTTACTATTTCTCAGGCCCCCTCATAGATAGGATCGATCGACTATTCGAAAGCCAGCTAAATTTTTACTATTAAGAGGTAAAACTAGTTCATGCACTCGAATCTAGTACTACTTGGTTCAAACAAGGAAGAAAGGGGATGGGGGTGGGGGGTGGGGGAAGATTTGTTACTTGAATCTAGGACTTGGTCGAAAGAGGAAATAATGGGGGCAAAAAGTAGCAGAGACTGGCTATCCAACTGGCCTCTTGGTCTAATAGGGAAATAAAGGGAAACACAGTACAAACTCAATATAAACCAGATCTATTTGTTGAAAAAGGAAAGAAAGTGGTGACTGGGGGACAAGTCAACGGAGTAAGTCCAGCACTAGATTTGTTAGCCTCACACAGTATAAGGTGGTTATACCGAACAAAAATGGGACCAACCGAGATATCCTGTTCTGATGTTTGTTGCCCCGAGCCACTCTTATGTAATGCCACCGGTAAAATGTAGCAGTCGCACTGTTAAAAGTAAGGACACGTTAAACCAATGTTGTTTTCAATGTAATGCCTCCAGTAATATAAATCAATGGCACTTTTTTCATGTCCTGCTAAATTTCCCATTAAGATAAGTTGCTTCTTTTCGTTAGAAATGCAACTGTCCTGGTCCGCCTACTCTCCCGTGCCCAAATACCAACTCTGTAGCAGCTGTTAATGTAATGTTGCTGGTAAAATGAAGCAATGGTACCATTAAAGTAATGTCGTATTTAACAGTTGTCATAGTTAATCCTAATGCCCACACTAATATCTAGCAATGCTGCTGCTTGAGAAATTGCTACTGTCCTTGTAGGATTGCCATTCTGATAAGGAACATGCTTATTTTCATTTGATGTATGTTTCATCACTTGTTAGTCACCCTCCTTATTTCCACCTTTTTTGTGCAAACAGAGATATACATTTCACACTTGATCTTAGTTGAACTGCACAAATGATATCCAAATTATAGTTCAACATTCCAGGAGCTTCACAACCAACCTTGATGTTGCTCAATTTTATTACAACTAATGAAGAAGAAGCTCTGTGGGTTTCGTTTTCTGATGGAAATGGAACCGGGGCTGGAGCCCTTTTCTTAAAGAAAATGAAGAAGCTGCTAGCTCATGGGACATTGCTTCATTTTAGGTGAACTGCACCAAAAGGTCCCATGAATTGAATCATCCATGTTGGTGACTGGTGTCACCCCTTCTACGATGGCGTTGACTGCAGATATGGTTCCCATCACGAGGTATGTTCCTTTTTGGTCTGACCATTTGCCAAAGATCATGCATGTTGAGTCTGCTCTTGTGCTACTGTTTTGGCACTGCCATGATAAAGCAGTAATGTTATTATTTTGCACCTTAATCTAGTGGCACTATTAATTTGAGGCAATGTTTTGGCACTGTAGTGCCACTGATTTTTTTATATATCGAAAGAGGGGGAAGATAGGGAACCATTATCCGACAACATCTCAGTGTAAACGGGCAGTTATGCAACTACTACTAGAATGGACTGAGTACTAGCAGGAGACAAGTTCGCCACATAAGCTAGGCAGGTAGGGAGACACAGCACCAGCTCGACCAAGTTTGGATTACAACCCAAATCCTACCACAGAAACATCAGGGGGGAACATAGGGACTGAAAGAGCCAGCTTTAGCATCCCAGTCTAAGCACCCCCGGCCTCCATCCTTGTGCCGCACGGTACACCTCGTTTGCCACCTGCTCGACCCTAGTGCCACTGATAAAATGAAGTAATAATATAGTTAAAATAGAGCGAGTGTCCTCTCTATCATTTCATTTCCAATGTAGATAAAGAAAGTGCTTCTCTTTGTTAGTATATGTTTCATCAACTAGTCCCATTGTTAATGTTTAAGCGTTTCTGCAAACTGGGGTGCTTAATTTTAGTTGATCTGCACAAAAATAGAGATTGGAATGTCTCAAGGCCCCTCCTTGTACTACCGCTGTACACTGATGTTCATCACTGGCAGAAGGTGTATCGGGGAGACTTGGGTCGATTTCCAGTATGAGGCGTACCGTATGAGGCATCGCGGGGCCCATCTCGCCCTCGCAGCATGGCATCCTATGATACTATCGCAATATTTTTTCTATTTATTAGTGTATGTTTCCTCAACTAGTGCCACTATAATGTAATCACGCTTTTTCATTATCTGTGCAAACAGGGTTATTCAGCTGCATTTTGGTGGAACTGCACAAATGTACGGATGGAACCGGCATATATGCAAAGTGCAAGGTGTGCCAAGTAAAAATTACCGACACCAACCATGCTCCATGCACGCATTGGCATCCACCACCACAGTGGGATGTGTGGCGCTCTCTGTGGACGGATCTTTCTCGGCAGCAAATCCTCCAACCAAATACTAGTAGCTTATATAGGCAATTTTCTAGGGAGTACTCTTTTCTGAAAGAAGCACCAATCTATTTTTCTTTATTTGTACACAGTGTCACAACTTTGACACAAAGGTCCAGAGCTATTTTAGGGTGATTGGCATAGTACTCGGAGACTGATTGTAAGCGATTTTCATTAGCTGTCACACTGATTATAAGCATGAGCAGATGGAAGATTAGGTTAGTGCGAAGCTTACCTTAAACCCTACCGCCGCCGTTGAAACGAGGTGAACGTCGAGGGAACCGTGGAGAACGGCGGGGAAGCAACATCGCGCCAACCGACCTCCTCTTACGGTGGGAGAACAAATAATCCTGTGCCTCTGGCTGGTTCTGCACCCTCACGAATGGCACACCGTACTCGATCGATTCGTTATCCTCTGGGTGCTCGACCTTCGACCTGTACGCCCACCACCTCCGCCTAACTTCCGCCTTGGGTAAATCTGTCTGCTCCATCTCCCAGAGGAGATACTCGATGAACTCGAAGGACTGCGGTGTGACTGCCGCCGAGGAGTACATCGCCGCCCTCATCGTCGTCGTCTCGCTCTTTCGCATACATTGCCACATGGCCCTCAACGTCCTCGAAATCTCCCACTCATTGTCAAACCAAGTAAAGATCTCCTTCAACCTGGCTAACTTTGCCTTGTCGCCGCCGGCGATCTGCCTGATTCGCTGCTGCATCCTCTCCAAAGATGTCCTTCTGAGTGGTCCGATGCTAGCTTTGGAAGATGGGAGGAGAGACGGTGGTCTTGCAATAGAGAAGAGGGAGGGGCGAGATGCTGGTTTTGAAATGGAGATGATGGAGAGGAGAGGGGTAGTTTTGCAATGGAGAAGAGGGAGAGGAGAGACGGTGGTTTTGGAATGGAGATGATGGAGAGGAGAGGTGGTGGTTTTGCAATGGAGAAGAGGGAGAGGCGAGACGGTGGTTTTGGAATGGAGATGATGGAGAGGAGGGGAGGTGGTTTTGCAATGGAGAAGAGGGAGAGGAGTGTGCGGCGGCGATTTAGGATTGGACGAGAGGGCCGGCGCGCTGTGACGGGATCAAAATCAAAATCAATTTACCCTTCAATTAAGAAAGCGACCCCACATTAACTAGTCTCCCTTTTATTCTGGGTCATAATTGACCATGATTTTAACAAATAAAATATATGTTATACGTTGCAAAAATAATATAATTTGAAAGTACATTCAGATACAAACCAAATGGTACAATTTTTGGTGACATGCATTCACATTTTGCTTGTCAAATACAGTACGTGGTCAAACTTTGACCCAAAATACGCAAAACAAAAAATACTTCCAAGACCAGCGCCACTCCTCTCCTCTTAGACCACCGCCGCTCCTCTCCTATTCCAATCTAAATCCAGCGCCGCTCCTCTCCTCTTCCATTTCAAAACCACCGCCCCTCCTCTCCTGTTCTAATCCAAAACCAGCGTCGCTCCTCTCCCGTTCTAATCCAAAACCAGCGCTGCTCCTCTCCCCTTCCATTCAAAAACCACCGCCAGTGACTGAAGGTGTTGTGGAGAAGTAGATCGATGGAGGAGTACAACTGATATGTGAGGATCGCAGACGGCGACCCTGTGAAGCTAGCTAGGATGTTGGAGATACAGTCTTGGTTTGACAACAAGGACCAACTAGCGGCGACGGCGACATCCATGGCCAAATATCTGCAACAGAGCGAAAAGGCGGCGATACTCCCGAAGGGAGTCGCGTGGGAGTACATAGAGCTGCTCCTCTGGTCCATGGAGCAAACAGATTCACCGAATCCGATCGGAAGGAGCGGTGGTGGGAGTATCGATCCCAGATGGAGCATCCACCAGAGATTGAAGGATCGAGCATCTATAGGGTGCCGTTTGTGCGGGTGTCGTGCTAGAGCGAGCCGGTGGAGTCTTCGTCGACCGAACCCAACTGCAAGAGGAGAAAAGCAGTTGGCCCGATGACGCTTCCCCGCCATCCTCTCCCTCGCCGTTCACATCGCCTCATGGGGCGGCTTGATACGTCTCCAACGTATCTATAATTTTTTATTGTTCCATGCTATTATATTATCTGTTTTGGATGTTTAATGGGCTTTATTATACACTTTTATATTATTTTTGGGACTAACCTACTAACCAAAGGCCCAGTGCAAATTGTTGTTTTTTGCCTATTTTAGTGTTTCGCAGAAAAGGAATATCAAACGGAATCCAAACAGAATGAAACCTTCGGGAGAGTTATTTTTGGAACAAACATGATCCAGGGGACTTGGAGTGGACATCAAGAAAGAAGCGAGGAGGCCACGAGGCAGGGAGGCGCGCCTGCCCCCCTGGGCGCGCCCCCGCCCTCGTGGGCCCCTCGCAGCTCCACCGACCTACTTCTTCCTCCTATATATACCCATATACCCCAAAAACATCCAAGAGCACCACGAAACCCTATTTCCACCGCCGCAACCTTCTGTACCCGTGAGATCCCATCTTGGGGCCTTTTCCGGCGCTCCGCCGGAGGGGGAATCGATCACGAAGGGCTTCTACATCAACACCATAGCCTCTCTGATGAAGTGTGAGTAGTTTACCACAGACCTTCGGGTCCATAGTTATTAGCTAGATGGCTTCTTCTCTCTCTTTGGATCTCAATACAAAGTTCTCCTCGATCTTCTTGGAGATCTATTTGATGTAATTCTTTTTGGGGTGTGTTTGTCGAGATCCGATGAATTGTGGGTTTATGATCAAGATTATCTATGAACAATATTTGAATCTCCTCTAAATTCTTTTATGTATGATTTGTTATCTTTGCAAGTCTCTTCGAATTATCAGTTTGGTTTGGCCTGCTAGATTGATCTTTCTTGCAACGGGAGAAGTGCTTAGCTTTGGGTTCAATCTTGCGGTGTCCTTTCCCAGTGACAGCAGGGGCAGCAAGGCACGCATTGTATTGTTGCCATCGAGGATAAAAAGATGGGGTTTATATCATATTGCTTGAGTTTATCCCTCTACATCATGTCATCTTGCCTAATGCGTTACTCTATTCTTATGAACTTAATACTCTAGATGCATGCTGGAGAGCGGTCGATGTGTGGAGTAATAGTAGTAGATGCAGAATCGTTTCGGTCTACTTGTCGCGGACGTGATGCCTATATACATGATCATGCCTACATATTCTCATAATTATGCACTTTTCTATCGATTGCTCGACAATAATTTGTTCACCCACCGTAATACTTATACTATCTTGAGAGAAGCCACTAGTGAAACCTATGGCCCCCGGGTCTATTGTCCATCATATAAGTTTCCAATCTATTTTATTTTGCAATCTTTACTTTCCAATCTATATCATAAAAATACCAAAAATATTTATCTTATTATCTCTATCAGATCTCACTTTTGCAAGTGTCCGTGAAGGGATTGACAACCCCTTTATCACGTTGTTTGCAAGGTTCTTATTTGTTTGTGTAGGTACGAGGCGACTTGCGTGTAGTCTGCTACTGGATTGATACCTTGGTTCTCAAAAACTAAGGGAAATACTTACGCTACTTTGCTACATCACCCTTTCCTCTTCAAGGGAAAAACCAATGCAAGCTCAAGAGGTAGCAAGAAGGATTTCTGGCGCCGTTGCCGGGGAGATCTACGCCAAGTCAAGTCAAGTCAAGACATACCAAGTACCCATCACAACTCTTATCCCTCGCATTACATTATTCGCCATTTGCCTCTCGTTTTCCTCTCCCCCACTTCACCTTTGCCGTTTTATTCGCCCTCTTTTCCCGTTCATCTCTTTTCGCTTGCTTCTTGTGTGCTTGTGTGTTGGATTGTTTGTCACGATGGCTCAAGACAATACTAAATTGTGTGATTTTTCCAATACCAACAACAATGATTTTCTTAGCACTCCGACTGCTCCTATTACCGATGCTGAATCTTGTGAAATTAATGTTGCTTTATTGAATCTTGTCATGAAAGATCAATTCTCTGGCCTTCCTACCGCTACACATCTAAACAACTTTGTTGATTTATGTGATATGCAAAAGAAGAAAGACGTGGATAATGATATTGTTAAATTGAAGTTGTTTCCGTTTTCGCTTAGAGATCGTGCTAAAACTTGGTTTTCGTCTTTGCCTAAAAATAGTATTGATTCTTGGAATAAGTGCAAAGATGCTTTTATCTCTAAGTATTTTCCTCCCGCTAAGATCATCTCTCTTAGAAACGATATTATGAATTTTAAGCAACTTGATGAACATGTTTCACAAGCTTGGGAGAGGATGAAATTAATGGTACGTAATTTCCCTACACATGGTTTGAATTTATGGATGATTATACAAAAAAATTATGCTGGATTGAATTTTGCTTCTAGAAATCTTTTAGATTCGGCCGCGGGAAGCACTTTTATGGAAATCACCTTAGGAGAAGCTACTAAACTCCTAGATAATATTATGGTTAATTATTCTCAATGGCACACCGAAAGATCTAATAGTAAAAAGGTTCATGCGATAGAAGAGATTAATGTTTTGAGTGGAAAGATGGATGAACTTATGAATTTTTTTGCTAATAAGAGTGCTTCTTCTGATACTAATGATATGCCTTTGTCTGCTTTGATTGAGAATAATAATGAATCTATGAATGTGAATTTTGTTGGTAGGAACAATTTTGGTAACAACGCTTATAGAGGAAACTTTAATCCTAGGTCGTTTCCTAGTAATTCCTCTAATAATTATGGTAATTCCTACAAAAACTCTTATGGAAATTTTAATAAATTGCCCTCTGATTTTGAGACTAGTGTCAAAGAATTTATGATTTATCAAAAGAATTTTAATGCTTTGCTTGAAGAAAAATTGCCTAAAATTGATGAGTTGGCTAGGAACGTGGATAGAATTTCTCTTTATGTTGATTCTTTAAAACTTAGATCTATTCCACCTAAGCATGATATCAATGAGTCTCTCAAAGCTATGAGAATTTCCATTGATGAGTGCAAAGAAAGAACCGCTAGGATGCGTGCTAAAAAAGATTGCTTTGTAAAAGCGTGTTCTTCTAGTTTTCATGATAATAGGGATGAAGATCTAAAAGTGATCGATGTGTCTCCTATTAAATATTTGTTTTGCAATATGAATCTTGATAATGATGGGACTGAAGATGAGTCAACTTTAGTTAAAAGGCATCCCAATGATTCGGAGTTTTTAGATCTTGATGCAAAAATTGCTAAAAGTGGGATTGAAGAGGTCAAAACTTTACATAGCAATGAACCCACTATTTTGGATTTCAAGGAATTTAATTATGATAATTTTTCTTTAATAGATTGTATTTCCTTGTTGCAATCCGTGTTAAATTCTCCTCATGCTTGTAGTCAAAATAAAGCTTTTACCAAGCATATCGTTGATGCTTTAATGCAATCTTATGAAGAAAAGCTTGAATTAGAAGTTTCTATCCCTAGAAAACTTTATGATGAGTGGGAACCTACTATTAAAATTAGGATTAAACATCATGAATGCTATGCTTTATGTGATTTGGGTGCTAGTGTTTCCACGATTCCGAAAACTTTGTGTGATGTATTAGGTTTCCGTGAATTTGATGGTTGTTCTTTAAATTTGCATCTTGCGGATTCCACCATTAAGAAACCTATGGGAAGAATTAATGATGTTCTTATTGTTGCCAATAGGAATTATGTGCCTGTAGATTTCATTGTTCTTGACATAGATTGCAATCCTACATGTCCTATTATTCTTGGTAGACCTTTCCTTAGAACGATTGGTGCAATTATTGATATGAAAGAAGGAAATATTAGATTCCAATTTCCGTTAAGGAAAGGCATGGAACACTTTCCTAGGAAGAAAATTAAATTACCTTATGAATCTATTATAAGAGCCACTTATGGATTGCATACCAAAGATGGCAATACCTAGATCTATCCTTGCCTTTCTGCCTAGCTAGGGGCGTTGAACGATAGCGCTTGTTGGGAGGCAACCCAATTTTATTTTTGTTTCTTGCTTTTTGGTTCTGTTTAGTAATAAATAATTCTTCTAGCTTCTGTTTAGATGTGGTTTTATGTTTTAAATTAGCGTTTGTGCCAAGTAAAACCTATAGGATCTTCTTGGATGATAGTTATTTGATCTTGCTGAAAAAATTAGAAACTTTCTGCTCACGAAAACAATTGTTAAAAATCACCAGAACGTGATAAAATACTGATTCCAATTGTAGTAGATCATAAACAAATTATTTAGGTCGTCCTATTTTGGTAGAATTTTTGAGTTACAGAAAGTTTACGTTTGATACAGATTACTACAGACTGTTATGTTTTTGACAGATTCTGTTTTTTGTGTGCTGTTTGCTTATTTTGATGAATCTATGGCTAGTATCGAAGGGTATAAACCATAGAGAAGTTGGAATACAGTAGGTTTAACACCAATATAAATAAAGAATGAGTTCATTACAGTACCTTGAAGTGGTGGTTTGTTTTCTTTCGCTAATGGAGCTCATGAGATTTTCTGTTGAGTTTTGTGTTGTGAAGTTTTCAAGTTTTGGGTAAAGATTTGATGGATTATGGAATAAGGAGTGGCAAGAGCCTAACCTTGGGGATGCCCAAGGCACCCCAAGGTAAAATTCAAGGACAACCAAAAGCCTAAGCTTCGGGATGCCCCGGAAGGCATCCCCTCTTTCGTCTTCGTCCATCGGTAACTTTACTTGAGGCTATATTTTTATTCACCACATGATATGTGTTTTGCTTGGAGCGTCTTGTATGATTTGAGTCTTTGCTTTTAGTTTACCACAATCATCCTTGCTGTACACACCTTTTGGGAGAGACACACATGAATCGGAATTTATTAGAATACTCTATGTGCTTCACTTATATCTTTTGAGCTAGATAATTTTGCTCTAGTGCTTCACTTATATCTTTTAGAGCACGGTGGTGGTTATTTTATAGAAATTATTGATCTCTCATGCTTCACTTATATTATTTTGAGAGTCCTTTAGAACAGCATGGTAATTTGCTTTGGCTATAAAATTATTCCTAATATGATAGGCATCCAAGATGGGTATAATAAAAACTTTCATAAAAAGTGCATTGAATACTATGAGAAGTTTGATACTTGATGATTGTTTTGAGATATGAAGATGGTAATATTAGAGTCGTGCTAGTTGAGTAGTTGTGAATTTGAGAAATACTTGTGTTAAAGTTTGCAAGTCTCGTAGCATGCACGTATGGTAAACGTTGGGTAACAAATTTGAAGCATGAGGTGTTCTTTGATTGTCATCCTTATGAGTGGCGGTCGGGGACGAGCGATGGTCTTTTCCTACCAATCTATCCCCCTAGGAGCATGTGCGTAATGCTTGGTTTTTGATGACTTGTATATTTTTGCAATAAGTATGTGAGTTCTTTATGACTAATGTTGAGTCCATGGATTATACGCACTCTCACCTTTCCATCATTGCTAGCCTCTTCGGTACCGTGCATTGCCCTTTCTCACCTTGAGAGTTGGTGCAAATTCGCCGGTGCATCCAAACCCCGTGATATGATACGCTCTATCACACATAAACCTCCTTATATCTTCCTCAAAACAGCCGCCATACCTACCTATTATGGCATTTCCATAGCCATTCTGAGATATATTGCCATGCAACTTTCCACCGTTTCATTTATTATGACACGCTTCATCATTGTCATATTGCCTTGCATGATCATGTAGTTGACATCGTATTTGTGGCAAAGCCACCATGGATAATTTATCATACATGTAACTCTTGATTCATTGCCCATCCTGGTACACCGCCGGAGGAATTCATATAGAGTCATACTTTGTTCTAGTATCGAGTTGTAATCATTGAGTTGTAAATAAATACAAGTGTGATAATCGTCATTAATAGAGCATTGCCCCCCAAAAAAAGAGAAAGGCCAAAAAAAAGAGAAAGGCCCAAAAAAAGAAATAAAAAGGGACAATGCTACTATCCTTTTTTCCACACTTGTGCTTCAAAGT
Organism: Triticum aestivum; assembly: GCF_018294505.1. Taxonomy (NCBI): domain Eukaryota; kingdom Viridiplantae; phylum Streptophyta; class Magnoliopsida; order Poales; family Poaceae; genus Triticum; species Triticum aestivum. The sequence continues at coordinate 67,554,653 of NC_057805.1, forward strand.
AGCACCATGATCTTTATGATAGAGAGTCTTTTGTTTTGTCACTTTCATATACTAGTGGGAATTTTTCATTATAGAACTTGGCTTGTATATTCCAACAATGGGCTTCCTCAAATGCCCTAGGTCTTCATGAGCAAGCAAGTTGGATGCACACCCACTTAGTTTCTTTTGTTGAGCTTTCATACATTTATAGCTCTGGTGCATCTGTTGCATGGCAATCCCTACTCCTTGCATTGACATCAATTGATGGGCATCTCCCTAGCCCGTTGATTAGCCGCGTCAATGTGAGACTTTCTCCCTTTTTGTCTTCTCCACATAACCCCCGTCATCATACTCTATTCCACCCATAGTGCTATATCCATGGCTCACGCTCATGTATTACGTGAAAGTTGAAAAAGTTTGAGATTACTAAAATATGAAACAATTTCTAGGCTTGTCATAGGGGTTGTGCATGATGATAGAATTCTTGTGTGACGAAAATGGAGCATGACCAAACTATATGATTTTGTAGGGATGAACTTTCTTTGGCCATGTTATTTTGAGAAGACATAATTGCTTAGTTAGTATGCTTGAAGTATTATTATTTTTATGTCAATATTAAACTTTTATCTTGAATCTTTCGGATCTGAACATTCATGCCACAATAAAGAAAATTACATAGAAAATTATACTAGGTAGCATTCCACATCAAAAATTCTGGTTTTATCATTTACCTACTCGGGGACTAGCAGGAATTAAGCTTGGGGATGCTTGATACGTCTCCAACGTATCTATAATTTTTGATTGTTCCATGCTATTATATTATCTGTTTTGGATGTTTAATGGGCTTTATTATACACTTTTATATTAATTTTTGGGACTAACCTACTAACCAAAGGCCCAGTGCAAATTGCTTTTTTTGCCTATTTCAGTGTTTTGCAGAAAAGGAATATCAAACGGAATCCAAACGGAATGAAACCTTCGGGAGAGTTATTTTTGGAACAAACGTGATTCAGGGGACTTGGAGTGGACGTCAAGAAAGAAACGAGGAGGCCACGAGGCAGGGAGGCGCGCCTGCCCCCTAGGCGCGCCCCCACCCTCGTGGGCCCCTTGCAACTCCACCGACCTACTTCTTCCTCCTATATATACCCATATACCCCAAAAACATCCAGGAGCACCACGAAACCCTATTTCCACCGCCGCAACCTTCTGTACCCGTGAGATCCCATCTTGGGGCCTTTTCCGACGCTCCGCCGGAGGGGGAATCGATCACGGAGGGCTTCTACATCAACACCATAGCCTCTTCGATGAAGTGTGAGTAGTTTACCACAGACCTTCGGGTCCATAGTTATTAGCTAGATGGCTTCTTCTCTCTCTTTGGATCTCAATACAAAGTTCTCCTCGATCTGCTTGGACATCTATTCGATGTAATTCTTTTTGCGGTGTGTTTGTCGAGATCCGATGAATTGTGGGTTTATGATCAAGATTATCTATGAACAATATTTGAATCTCCTCTCAATTCTTTTATGTATGATTTCTTATCTTTGCAAGTCTCTTCGAATTATCAGTTTGGTTCGGCCTACTAGATTGATCTTTCTTGCAATGGGAGAAGTGCTTAGCTTTGGGTTCAATCTTGCGGTGTCCTTTCCCACTGACAGCAGGGGCAGCAAGGCACGCATTGTATTGTTGCCATCAAGGATAAAAAGATGGGGTTTATATCATATTGCTTGAGTTTATCCCTCTACATCATGTCATCTTGCCTAATGCGTTACTCTGTTCTTATGAACTTAATACTCTTGATGCATGCTGGATAGCGGTCGATGTGTGGAGTAATAGTAGTAGATACAGAATCGTTTCGGTCTACTTGTCGCGGACGTGATGCCTATATACATGATCATGCCTAGATATTCCCATAATTATGCACTTTTCTATCAATTGCTCGATAGTAATTTGTTCACCCACCGTAATACTTATGCTATCTTGAGAGAAGCCACTAGTGAAACCTATGGCCCCCGGGTCTATTTTCCATCATATAAGTTTCCAATCTATTTTATTTTGCAATCTTTACTTGCCAATCTATATCATAAAAATACCAAAAATATTTATCTTATTATCTCTATCAGATCTCACTTTTGCAAGTGGCCGTGAAGGGATTGGCAACCCCTTTATCGCGTTGGTTGCAAGGTTCTTATTTGTTTGTGTAGGTACGAGGCGACTTGTGTGTAGTCTCCTACTGGATTGATACCTTGGTTCTCAAAAACTGTGGAAAATACTTACGCTACTTTGCTACATCACCCTTTCCTCTTCAAGGAAAAAACCAACGCAAGCTCAAGAGGTAGCACGGCTGTCTGCCGCTGAGGAATAGGAGGGGACTGCCCCCAGCCCAATAGTCGGGCAGGTTGTGAATTGTCAGGAGGAGCTTAGGGTTGTCAGTATTTGCAGGTTGTGAATTGTGTTTTGTGTTGTATATTTTAAGAGTACTTCCGCATATGAATGTCTTTTGAATTTCAGATTTTCCGTATTGAGCATATGAAGTATTTTATGAATTCTAGAGATCTATTTTTAGCACTTAAAAAATGTAGTTTCATAGGAGTATAAAAGTGCAGACAATGTGATTCTCAGAGAAGAAACTGCAAGTTCAGTTTCGGATAAGAAACTGCAACTTTCAGAGGCAGAGCATTTATATTAACACGGCCTTTTCAAACAGGGATAACATCATGTTGGAAGTTTTATTCATGGTCGAAATTGGAACTACCAGCCAGTTAACATCATGCTAATCAATATTCATGCATAGCACATCTTCATATGGTGCACAGTCAAAAAGATATGCTATTTTCAAAATACCCACACAATGTCGAGTGTGCAAAAAATAGAGAAAACGAGGGACGAAGTTTTGGCAAGTGTTGGACGTGGTGTGCATAGATGACAATGGGGACCCACATGTCAATAATGGCAGAGGCAAAAAAATTTGGAGATATTTTCCCTGCATCAGGTGGAATGCAGAGGCAAAAAAATATATTTATAACAAAATGCTCAGCCCCTGTTTATTTTTTGATAACATTGTTGCGCCCAACCCAACATTATAATTAGAATCAGCCCAGCAAAATCGTGTATTTCGAGAAAGTGTAAATGGCCTGTAATTTTTAGGAAAAAAATAAATGGGCCACATGGACGCTATATTATTTGTTCACCCAGCCTAGCAAATGGACTGTAATTCTAAAAAAAAAGATCAAATTGACTGTAAATTCTGAAAAAATCGGCTGAATACGTGCCACATTTTTGGAGGCTGGAATGTGGGCCAATAAGTCGAAGCCAACACAAGTCGTTGTCAACTTAGTCAAAAAATGATTCTGACATCGTTAGCCGTTGGATTTACATCCAACGACCGGCATCCATCTTCAATCTCTCGTCTTCTTCCTCCAGCGCCGCCGGGACCACCTGCTCCTGCCTCCTGCTGCTAGCAGCTCTGCTTAGCACGCTTCGCTGTGAAGCGCTAACCCACCGCCGGCCAGGCCATCCCTCGACCCCTCCACACCTCCTATTCTTCTCCACCGACTGTCGAACCACACCGCACCAGAACCAGCTAACCCTCGTACACCTCTCCGTCTGCGACTCCACTCCCGCGTCTTCCCATCTCTGGCTCGTTGCTGTCCGGGGCCTCGTGCTACCTCTTGAGCATGTGTTTGTTTTCCCTTGAAGAGGAAAGGGTGATGCAGCAAAGTAGCGTAAGTATTTCCCTCAGTTTTTGAGAACCAAGGTATCAATCTAGTAGGAGACTACACGGAAATCGCCTAGTACCTGCACAAACAATCAAGAACCTTGCAACCAACGCGATAAAAGAGGTTGTCAGTACCTTCACGGCCACTTGCAAAAGTGAGATCTGATAAAGATAATAAGATAAATATTTTTGGTTTTTTTTGTATAGATTGAAAAGTAAAGATTGCAAAATAAATAGTACACTAGAATTATAGATCGGAAACTTATATGATGTAAAGTCGGGGGCCATAGGTTTCACTAGTGGCTTCTCTCAAGATAGCATATATTACGGTGGGTGAACAAATTACTGCCGAGCAATTGATAGAAAAAAGCGCATAGTTATGAGAATATCTAGGCATGATCATGAACATAGGCATCACGTCCGTGTCAAGTAGACCGAAACGATTCTGCATCTACTACTATTACTCCACACATTGACCGCTATCCAGCATGCATCTAGAGTATTAAGTTCATAAGAACAGAGTAACGCATTAGGCAAGATGACATGATGTAGAGGGATAAACTCAAGCAATATGATATAAACCCCATCTTTTTATCCTCGATGGCAACAATACAATACGTGTCGGTTCCCTTTCTGTCACTGGGATCGAGCACCGCAAGATTGAACCCAAAGCTAAGCACTTCTCCCATTGCAAGAAAGATCAATCTAGTAGGCCAAACTAAACCGATAATTCAAAGAGACTAGCAAAGATATCAAATCATGCATATAAGAATTCAGAGAAGAATCAAATATTGTTCATAGATAATCTTGATCATAAACCTACAATTCATCGGATCTCAGCAAACACACTGCAAAAATTATTACATCGAGGAGAACTTTGTATTGAGAACCAAAGAGAGAGAAGAAGCCATCTAGCTAATAACTATGGACCCGAAGGTCTGTCGTAAACTACTCACACATCATCGGAGAGGCTATGGTGTTGAGGTAGAAGCCCTCCGTGATCGAATCCCCCTCCGGAAGATCGCCGGAAAAGGCCCCAAGATGGGATCTCACGGGTAGAGAAGGTTGCGGCGGTGGAAAAGTGGTTTCGTGGCTCCCTTGGATGTTTTCAGGGTATAATAGTATATATAGGCAAAAGAAGTAGGTCGGTGGAGCTACGAGGGGCCCACGAGGGTGGGGGGCGCCTACCCCCCTGGGCACGCCCTCCTGCCTCGTGGCCGCCTCGTTGCGTCTCTGACTTCCACTCCAAGTCTCCTGGATTGCGTTTGTTCCAATAAAGATCCTCGCGAAGGTTTCGTTCCATTTGGATTCCGTTTGATATTCCTTTTCTCCGAAACACTGAAATAGGCAAAAAAACAGCAATTTGCACTCGGCCTTCGGTTAATAGGTTAGTCCCAAAAATAATATAAAATATTATATTAAAGCCCATTAAACATCCAAAACAGATAATATAATAGCATGGAACAATCAAAAATTATAGATACGTTGGAGACGTATCACCTCGCCGTCGTCCACCACCTTGGATGCGCTCGGCGCGGAGTGGTCAACGAACGACATCCATCGGAAGTGGACTGTACGTGGACAGGCTGACAGCTGGGTCCACGGTCACACACAAGGAAATGCCTCCTTATTACGCAAAAAATAATGATTCCTCCACCTGACAGCTGGGACCCACCAGAAGGGCCTTTGTATTTCATGAAAAAACGTTTCCCCCGCTGACAGGTCGGACCCACCAGCGATATCTTCGCACACAAGGAAGTGCCTCATTATTACGCAAAAAATGAATACTCCCCCTGCTAGCTAGGACCCACCATAGTGGGAGGCTGACTTGTGGGCCTACTAAGTTGACGTGGACAGAGGGATTTGTCAACTTAGTCAATATGAACAATTCTAGCTCCAGTGATCGTACGATGTCCATCCAACGCCCGTAGTGCTTCTTCAACCTCTGGTCTTCTTGCTCCAGCTGCCCAAAGCAGCGCCAGTTGTGCCGCCTGCTCCTGCCTCCCGTGGCCGGTTGTGCTGCCGCAGAGGCCTCCTACTACTTCCACTGCTAGCCAGGCCATCCCTCTACTCACCCACACCCCCTGTTATTCTGCGGCGACGGCAGCCTCACACCGCAGCCGAACTAGTGAACCCTCGTACTCCTCTTCGCGTGGCCATCCACTGCCGCGTCTTCCCCGGCTCCGCGTCGTCCCCTTCCTAGGCCTCGTCGTCATCCACCGCCTTGGTGCTCTCGGCACAGCGAGGTCAATGTGGTCAACAAACGACTTCCATCGGAAGAGTACTGTATGTGGAGAGGCTGACAGCTGGGTCCACGGTCGCGGCAAGGAAGTGCCTCCTTATTACGCGGAAAATAATGATTCCTCCACTTGACAGCAGGGACCCATCGGACGGGCCATCGTATTTTGTGAAAAAATGTTTCCCCCTGACTGTTGGGACCCACCAGCTACATCTTCGCACGCAAGGAAGTGCCTGACAGTCGGGACCCACCTGGGAAAAGCGTATGTAGCATTGTCATTCTGGTCGCGAATGTGTACATACATACGATCGGTCTGTCTGCAGGCTGCAGCGATGAACCGTGGCCATGTAAGGAAGGGCACGTGTTGTAGTAGAGGCGCGCACGTAGCATGTATATGTAAGTACAGCCAGGGTGCAAGAAAGTAAAGACGGCCATGTACGTACATATGAGCGGGGTCTCGAACGCCTACTCGTGCATACGTACGGCCAGGGCTCGTGTACATGGCTGGGTCGGAACTAAGAAACTGCGTTGTCTTTGTGTTCATCGGGAGGCAACGGAAGGCGTCGTGTTCATCAGGAGGCAACGGAACACGTCGTGTTCATCAGGAGCCAACCGGCTTGGACGGAACAGCCGATCGAAACGAAGCCTCGCATACCGTACAACGGAGGAAACAGCCTTGTGTTCGACCGGCTGTGGTCGAAACGGGATCCTGTTCATCGGGAGGGGTCTGGTGTACCACAAAACGGAGGAAACGGACTTCTCTTGGACATCCTACGGTTGTAACGGGGTCCTGTTGATCAGGAGGGGTGTGGCGTACCACAAACGGAGGAAACGAACTTGTGTTGGAGCGCTACGGTCGAAACGGGGGTCTTGTTCATCGGGAGGGGTGTGGCGTACTGCAAAACGGGACTCCACGGGATACTGTTCATCTCCACCGTCGACCTCCTCCAGCCTCCATGGGCTACTGTTCATCCACGGTCGACCTCCTCCAGCCTCCACCTGCGACTGTTCATCCACGGGCTCCTGTTCATCCAGCCTCCACCGCTCCTCCACCGGCTACTGTTCAACCAGCCCTCTCCACGGGGTCCTGTTCAACCACCCTTCCACAGGCTACTGTTCATCCAGCCCTCCACTGGCTACTATTCAACCAGCCCTCCACGGGGTCCTGTTCATCCACCCCCAACCGGCTCGATCGGGGTCCTATTCATCCAGCGACAACAGCCTCTACTAACACCGGGTCCTGTTCATCCAACCCCCCACCAGGAACTGTTCATCCAAACCCCCAACAACGCTCACTGTTCATCAAGAGGCAGCATCAATTGGCTTTAGTTAGCAGCAGTAGCGAAGGAATCACTCGGGTTCAGTTAATAGCAAGGGATCGATCGCTCGGGTTCAGTAACGTAGCTAGTGCAATCGCTTGGGTTCAGTTAGAGCCCAACACCTCGCTCGGGTTCAGTTAGAGCGCAACGCCTCGCACACACGCGCATACATGTATGAGAGAAACGCACATCGCTCGGCCCCCGACCACCCACCGTAACCGGGAACTCCCCGATATTTTCCTCACCCTCGCTTCTACCACAGTTTTTTCCGTCATGGACGGCCCAAAGAATGTCATGCAGCTACGTCTCCGGCCCGCCCAGGACGAAAAGCCCATTTTCTATCATGATTTTTTGGCATAGAAGTAGGAGCCCACCACATCTATGATGATACCGGGTTTTGTCACAATTATCATCATAGAAGTGTCATAAGCATGACAGAAAAAAATTGTTCGGCCAAAAATGTCACGGATGTGTCTTTTTTTGGTAGTGAGCCCTAGAGTTCGTACTGAAATAACACCTTAAGACACACATCAACCAAAACCCTAACGTCAGCTCGATACTCCAATGTCACCACAAGTATCCGCGGGTTTGATTATTTGATATGCATCACACAATCTCAGATTCATCTATTCAAACCAACACAAAGAACTTCAAAGAGTGCCCCAAAGTTTCTACCGGAGAGTCAAGACGAAAACGTGTGCCAACCCCTATGCATAAGTTCAAAAGGTCACAGAACCCGCAAGTTGATCACCAAAACATACATCAACTAGATCACGTGAATATCCCATTTGTCACCACAGATAAGCACATGCAAGACATACATAAAGTGTTCACAATTCCTTAAAGACTCAATCCGATAAGATAACTTCAAAGGGAAAACTCAATCCATTACAAGAAGATAGAGGGGGGGCATCATAAGATCCAACTATAATAGCAAAGCTCGCGGTACATCAAGATCGTGTCAAATCAAGAACACGAGAGAGAGAGAGAGAGATCAAACACATAGCTACTGGTACATACCCTCAGCCCCGAGGGTGAACTACTCCCTCCTCATCATGGAGAGCGCCGGGATGATGAAGATGGCCACCGGTGATGGTTTTCCCCTCCGACAGGGTGCTAGAACAGGGCCCCGATTGGTTTTTGGTGGCTACAGAGGCTTGCGGCGGCGGAACTCCCGATCTAGGTTTATTTCTGGGGGTTTCTATATTTATAGGAATTTTTTGCGTCGAGGACAAGTCAGGGGGGTCCACGAGTCAACGACAAGGACGGAGGACGCGCCCAGGGGGTAGGGCGCGCCCTCCAACCTTGTGATTGGGTCGGGACTCTTCTGGCCCAACTCTTTTGCTTCGGGGGCTTCTTCTGGTCCATAAAAAATCACCATAAATTTTCAGCTCGTTTGGACTCCGTTTGATATTCCTTTTCTGCGAAACTCAAAAATAAGGAAAAATAGAAACTCGCACTGGGCTCTAGGTTAATAGGTTAGTCCCAAAAATCATATCAAATAGCATATAAATGCATATAAAACATCTAAGATAGATAATATAATAGCATGGAACAATCAAAAATTATAGATACATTGGAGACGTATCAAGCATCCCCAAGCTTAATTCCTGCTCGTCCTCGAGTAGGTAAATGATAAAAACTGAACTTTTGATGTGGAATGCTACCTAACATATTCATCCAAGTAATTTTTATTTATTGTGGCATGAATGTTCAGATCCATAAGATTCAAAACAAAAGTTTAATATTGACATAAAAAATAATACTTCAAGCATACTAACAAGGCAATTATGTCTTCTCAAAATAGCATGGCCACAGAAAGCTTATCCCTACAGTCTGGCTATGCTCCATATTCATCACACAAAATATTCAAATCATGCACAACCCCAATGAAAAGCCTACCAATTGTTTCATACTTTTGATGTTCTCAAACTTTTCAACTTTCACGCAATACATGAGCGTGAGCCATGGACATAACACCATAGGTGGAATAGAATATGGTGGTTTTGGAGAAGACAAAAAGAGGGAGATAGTCTCACATCAACTAGGCGTATCAAAGGGCTATGGAGATGCCCATCAATAGATATCAATGTGAGTGAGTAGGGATTGCCATGCAACGGATGCACTAGAGCTATAAGTTTATGAAAGCTCAAAAAGAAAACTAAGTGGGTGTGCATCCAACTTGCTTGCTCATGAAGACCTAGGGCAATTTGTGGAAGCCCATCATTGGAATATACAAGCCAAGTTCTATAATGAAAAATTCCCACTAGTATATGAAAGTGACAACATATGAGACTCTCTATGATGAAGATCATGGTGCTACTTTGAAGCACAAGTGTGGTAAAAGGATAGTAGCATTGCCCCTTCTCTCTTTTTCTCTCATTTTTTTGGGCCTTCTCTTTTTTTGCCTTTCCTATTTTTTTTATTTCCTCACATGGGACAATGCTCTAATAATGAAAGTCATCACACTTTTATTTACTTTACAACTCGATACTTAGACCAAAATATGACTCTATATGAATGCCTCAGACGGTGTACCGAGATGTGCAATGAATCAAGAGTGACATGTATGAAAGAATTATGAAAGGTGGCTTTCCCACATATACGATGTCAACTACATGATCATGCAAAGCAATATGACAATGATGAAGTGTGTCATAATAAACGGAACGGTGGAAGTTGCATTGCAATATATCTCGAAATGGCTATGGAAATGCCATAATAGGTAGGTATGGTGGTTGTTTTGAGGAAGGTATATGGTGGGTGTATGGTACCGGCGAAAGTTGCGCGATACTAGAGAGGCTAGCAATGGTGGAAGGGTGAGAGTGCGTATAATCCATGGACTCAACATTAGTCATAAAGAACTCACATACTTATTGCAAAAATCTATTAGTTAACAAAACAAAGTACTACGCACATGCTCCTAGGGGGATAGATTGGTAGGAAAAGACCATCGCTCGTCCCCGACCGCCACTCATAAGGAAGACAATCAATAATTAAATCATGCTCCGACTTCATCACATAACGGTTCATCATACGTGCATGCTACGGGAATCACAAACTTTAACACAAGTATTTCTCAAATTCACAATTACTCACTAGCGTGACTCTAATATCACCATCTTCATATCTCAAAACAATCATAAGGAATCAAACTTCTCATAGTATTCAATGCACTTTATATGAAAGTTTTTATTATATCCCTCTTGGATGCCCATCATATTAGGACTAAATTCATAACCTAAGCAAATTAACATGCTGTTTAGAGACTCTCAAAATAATATAAGTGAAGCATGAGAGTTCATCAATTTCTTTAAAATAAAACCACCGCCGTGATCTAAAACGATATAAGTGAAGCACTAGAGCAAATGACAAACTACTCCAAATGATATAAGTGAAGATCAATGAGTAGTCGAATAATTACGTAACTATGTGCAGACTCCTTCTTATAAATAAATTCAAATCTTAAGTACCTTATTTAAAAAGCAAGCAAAACAAAATAAAATGACATTGCAAGGATAGCTATTATCATGTGAAGAAGCAAAAAGTTAGGCTCAACCAAAACCGACCGATAGTTGTTGAAGAAGAAAGGTGTGATGCCTACCGGGGCATCCCCAAGCTTAGATGCTTGAGACTTCTTGGAATATTAACTTGGGATGCCTTGGGCATCCCCAAGCTTGAGCTTTTGTGTCTCCTTAATTCCTCTCATATCACAATTTCCCTATTCTTAAAAACTTCATCCACACAAAACTCAACAAGAACTCGTGAGATAGGTCAGTATAAATCCATGCAAAACCTTATCATTCTCTACTGTAGAAAATCACTAAAATTATTATTTGATATTTCATATTAAATGCCTATGTATATTTAATACTCCTATCCTCAAATAGAATCATTAAACAAGCAAACATATGCAAACAATGCAAACATAACAGCAATCTGTCTAAATAGAACAGTCTGTAAAGAATTCTAGAGGAATCATACTTCTCTAACTCCAAAAATCCTGAAAACTTACCACACTGTAGAAAATTTGTTGTTACTCATTGTGTAAAAATTTCAAGATTTTATCATGTTCTGACTATTCACAAATATTCAAAACATAACAACAAAATTTCTATTTTTAAAACAGCAACATATGGACTTGCAAAATAAGCATGGTAAAGGCCATACTTGACCTTTTTATTGAACTAAAAGGTGCAAAACATTACTCTAAATAACAGCAAGTAAATCCTAATAAAATAAAATGACGCTCCAAGCAAAACACATACATGTGGTCAATAAAACTATAGCTCCAAGTAAGGTTATCGATGAACGAAGACAAAAGAGGGGATGCCATCCGGGACATCCCCAAGCTTAGTTGCTTGGGTATTACTTGAATATTACCTTGGGGTGCCTTGGGCATCCCCAAGCTTAGGCTCTTTCCACTCCTTATTCCGTAGTCCATCAAAATTACCCAAAACTTGAAAACTTCACAACACAAAACTTAACAGAAAACTCGTAAGCTCCGTTAGTAAAATAAAGCAAATCACCACTTAGGTACTGTCAAGACAAGATTCATAATTTTTCTCACATGATGCCTACTGTACCCTATCATTTCTACAATTTATATTAAGCAATATAAGCCATAGAAACTAGAAAACAAGCAAACTATGCATCGAAAACAGAATCTGTCAAAAACAGGACAGTCTGTAGTAATCTGTAACCCTCGAATACTTCTGTAACTCCAAAAATTCTGAAAAATTAGGAAAACCTGATAAATTTGTTTATTAATCTTCTGCAAAAAGAATCAGTATTTTATCATGCTTCTGTTAAAAATGAGAATTGTTTTCCTGAGCGCAAAAGTTTCTGTTTTTCAGCAAGATCAAATCAACTATCACCATAGACCATCCTAAAGGTCTTACTTGGCACTTTATTGAAACAAAAGCTATAAAATATGATTACTACAGTAGCATAATCATGTGAACACACAAAAACAGTAGCGGTAAATGTTGGGTTGTCTCCCAACAAGCGCATCTCTTTAATGCCTTTTTAGCTAGGCATGATGATTTCAATGATGCTCACATAAAAGATAAGAATTGAAACATAACGGGAGCATCATGAAACATATGACTAGCACATTTGAGTCTAACCCACTTCCTATGCATAGGGATTTTGTGAGAAAACAATTCATGGGAACAAAAATCATCTAGCATAGGAAGGCAAAACAAGTGCAACTTCAAGATTTTCAACACATAGAGAGAAAATTTGATATTATTGCAATATGTAGAAGCATATGTTCCTCTCTCATAATAATTTTCAGTAGCATCATGAATGAATTCAATAATATAACCATCACACAAAGCATTCTTTTCATGATCCACAAGCATAGAAAAATTACTACTCTCCACATAAGTAAAATTCTTCTTATTCATAATAGTGGGAGCAAATTCAAGAAAATAACTATCATGGGAGGCATAATCCAATTGAAAACTAAAATCATGATGACAAGTTTCATGGTTATCATTATTCTTTATAGCATACATGTCATCACAATAATCATCATAGCAACTTTGTTCTGATAATCAATTGGAACCTCTTCCAAAATAGTGGAATCACTAAATAATGTCATGACCTCTCCCAATCCACTTTCATAAATATTATGAGATTCAACACCCTCCAAACTAGTGGGATCATTACCTAGAGTTGACACTCTTCCAAACCCACTTTCATCAATATAATCATCATAAATAGGAGGCATGCCATCATCATAATAATTTTGCTCATCAAAACTTGGGGGACAACAAATATCATCTTCATCAAACATAGCATCCCCAAGCTTGTGGCTTTGCATATCATTAGCATCATGGATATTCAAAGAATTCAAACTAGAACATTGCAATCATGCTCATCATTCAAAGATTTAGTGCCAAACATTTTATAGACTTCTTCTTCTAACACTTAAGCACAATTTTCCTTTCCATCATTTTCACGAAAGACATTAAAAAGATGAAGCATATGAGGCAAACTCAATTCCATTTTTTGTAGTTCTTTTATAGACTAAACTAGTGATAAAACAAGAAACCAAAAGATTCGATTGCAAGATCTAAAGATATACCTTCAAGCACTAACCTCCCCGGCAACGGCGCCAGAAAAGAGCTTGATGTCTACTATGCAACTTTATCCTTGTAGACGTTGTTGGGCCTCCAAGTGCAGAGTTTTGTAGGACAACCGCGAATTTCCCTCAAGTGGATGACCTAAGGTTATCAATCCGTGGGAGGCGTAGGATGAAGATGGTCTCTCTCAAACAACCCTGCAACCATATAACAAAGAGTCTCTTGTGTCCCCAACACACCCAATACAATGGTAAATTGTATAGGTGCACTAGTTCAGCGAAGAGATGGTGATACAAATGCAATATGGATGGTAGATATAGGTTTTTGTAATCTGAAAATATAAAAACTGCAAGGTAACTAGTAACAAAAGTGAGCAAAAATGGTATTGCAATGCTTGGAAACAAGGCCTAGGGTTCATACTTTCACTGGTGCAAGTTCTCTCAACAATGATAACATAATTAGATCATATAACAATCCCTCAACGTGCAACAAATAGTCACTCTAAAGTCACTAATAGCGGAGAACAAACAAAGAGATTATTGTAGGGTACGAAACCACCTCAAAGTTATTCTTTCCGATCGATCTATTGGGCTATTCCTATAAGTGTCACAAACAGCCCTAGAGTTCGTAATAAAATAACACCTTAAGGCACAAATCAACCAAAACCCTAATGTCACCTAGATACTCCAATGCACCACAAGTTTCCGCGGGTTTGATTATACGATATGCATCACACAATCTCAGATACATCTATTCAAACCAACACAAAGAACTTCAAAGAGTGCCCCAAAGTTTCTACCGGAGAGTCAAGACGAAAACGTGTGCCAAACCCTATGCATAAGTTCACAAGGTCACAGAACCCACAAGTTGATCACCAAAACATACATCAAGTAGATCACGTGAATATCCCATTGTCACCCCAGATAAGCACATGCAAGACATACATCAAGTGTTCTCAATTCCTTAAAGACTCAATCCGATAAAATAACTTCAAAGGGAAAACTCAATCCATTACAAGAAGGTAGAGGGGGAGAAACATCATAAGATCCAACTATAATAGTAAAGCTCGCGGTACATCAAGATCATGCCAAATCAAGAACAAGAGAGAGAGAGAGAGAGAGAGAGATCAAACACATAGCTACTGGTACATACCCTCAGCCCCGAGGGTGAACTACTCCTTCCTTGTCATGAAAAGCACCGGGATGATGAAGATGGTCACCAGTGATGGTTTCCCCCTCCGGCAGGGTGCCGGAACAGGGTCTCAATTGGTTTTGGTGGCTACAGAGGCTTGCGGCGGCGGAACTCCCGATCTAGGTTTATTTCTAGGGGTTTCTATATTTATAGGAATTTTTGGCGTCGAGAACAAGTCAGGGGGTCCACGAGTCAACGACAAGGACGGAGGACGCGCCCTCCAACCTTGTGATTGACTCGGGACTCTTATGCCCCAACTCTTTTGCTTCGGGGGCTTCTTCTGGTCCATAAAGAATCATCGTAAATTTTCAGCTCGTTTGGACTCCGTTTGATATTCCTTTTCTGCGAAACTCAAAAACAAGGAAAAAACAGAAACTGGCACTGGGCTCTAGGTTAATAGGTTAGTCCCAAAATCATATAAAATGGCATATAAATGCATATAAAACATCCAAGATAGATAATATAATAGCATGGAACAATCACAAATTATAGATACGTTGGAGATGTATCAGAACGCCATGGCCGCGATGGAAGTCCCGACGTCTGTCCTCCGTGCGATTGATGCCCTGCGGCGCTCCTTCCTTTGGTCCGGTGCGGACAAAGCGTCGGGGGCGCAGTGCCTTGTCGCTTGGGACCGCGTCACCCGGGCCAAGGATGAAGGTGGTCCGGGGGTGCGCGCCCTGCCGGTCCAGAATTGGTGCCTCCTGATGAAGCTCCTCCACAGTCCACACTCTTGCCAGGACACCCCATGGGTGCGCTGGGTTTGGGGTGAGCTGGGTCGCTCATTGCTAACCCCAGCGTCGGCCATGTCGCTCCTCGGACCACATTGGGCCTCCCTGGCCAAGCTTATGCCTCTGTACAGGGCGATCACCAGGGTCTCCATCGGGGACGGGCGCACGACGGCGTTCTGGCTCGACTCTTGGCTCCCCGGCGGCGCCCTCTCTGTCCGGATGAGCTCTCTCTTCTCCCACACCACCTTGCCGGATGTCTCGGTTGCCCACGTCATCCAACACGGGCTGGACAGGGGGCTTGTCCCGCGGCTGAACAACACTGGGGCGCGGGAGCGTGAGGTCCTCCTCCCCATCATCCAGGCGCTGGTGTTGTCTGAGGGGGCCAATGTGCAGACACTTCGCCCTGGCTGTGCCAAAGGCGCCGCTCTCTCCTCTGCCGGGGTCTACCAACTCTGCCACTTCGGTGGAGTGAGAGCGCTGTTCGTCGACTTCGTCTGGGCGAACTACGCCCCCAGCAGGGTCCGATTCTTCGCCTGGCTCCTGGTCCAAGCTCGGATACACACGAGGGATGTCCTCTTGCGTAAACACATTGTTGAGCCTGCCGGAGCAGGTTGCCCAATCTGCTCGACGCTGCTCGAGACGGCCGAGCACCTCATCTTTGCCTACCCCTTTGCCCGGCAGTTGTGGGCCTCAGTTGGGGCGACCGATGGTCTCCTCCGTCAAGCTGCTCCACCTTATGTCCCCGCCAAGCTCGCCCCCCCCCCCCCCCCCCCCCGCCCGGACGGGGACGACCTTCCTGCTCCTATGCTGTTGGCAACTTTGGAAGCACTGCAACATGGTCGTCTTCCAGGGCTTGCCCCCGTCGCTTCCCCGACTGCTGCAACTATGTAGAGAGGACGCCGTTCTCTGGCGTGTTTGCCTCCCAGCCGCTCTTAAGCAGGCTGTTGATGTGTGGCTAGGGTGCCTAACCCCCCTGATGTTACACCCTACCCCTTCCTCCTCCTCCTCCTCCTCTCTCTGTGCTTGTAAAAATGTACTGGTGACAGATGTTTTACTCGGGAGTTTTGGCCCAGATATATGACAATTTAGGTGGGGAAATCCCCCCCCCCCCCCCCCCCCCCGCGCGAAAATTCAAGAAAAAAATCTAAGTGAGTTGTAAACAAATATAAGATGTTTCAGATATTTATTTATGAAGGGAGTTTCAGATATTTATTTGTAGACGGAGCACAAGTACACGGTACACTAAATCTTGTGTTTGAGTTTAGTTAAAATCTTAATACCCATTTAAGTTGCATGACAAATGTGTAAGTTTAGTACCACACTGTTAGCTTGGTGAAAGAAAAACACCGATATAAAAGGGGAGATGTTCTAGTCTTCCTTGTACCATGAGAAATGAGCAACAACGCACATGCTTACTCATTCATTTCGTGTCGTGTGAGTCGAGTTTGTGCTAATATATGCACCTTATTAGAAGAACTACAAGTTTGCATGGCAGTACACTGTCCGGCTCTAGTTGTACAACCCATTTATGTAGAGGAGATACAAAAGAGAAAGAGGCTACACACACAATGAAGAATAGAGCAGAAAACAAAACACACCCTCTAGCCGAGTCCTTCTAGTGCTGAGCTGCTTCTATGATGACCGTGTGCACCACCGTCCAGAACGATAGCGCTTCGAAACCACATCCCTTGAGAGCCTGCACCGGCTGAGGAGCGATAAGGGTTTTGAGGAGCAGCTCGGAATGACTACTCGCATAAATTCGAATACATCTGACGTTTCTCTGCATGCTTCGACTGCTTACTCTACGACGGATGACCACCTTGTTTTTCATAACGATGGCTGAAGAAGTTCTTACACCTGAGTTTTCGGTGCCTTCGTATGTTCTCTCCCTCCCTCTGTTGACATGTGCCCTTGATCCATATGCCTATATGCGATGTTCCTAGTCTGTTGTATGTGATTTGTCATGTCAGTAATTTTGTGATGATGCTAATCTAAATTAAGCTTAAAAGAAAATATGTATAATATTAACATATACCCCTAATCTGAATTTAGGGGGGGGGGGGTTGTACCGAAGGAGAAGTATTGTGTTTTTCTTTGCCTTCGTGTTTCTTGTTTCCTTTTTATTTCTTTTAGTTTTTCCTCATTATTTCCCCACTTTAATTATTCAAAATTATATTTTACTTTTCTTTTTACACTTTTTATAATTTCATTAGTAAAAACACATTTTCATGTTCGTGATCATTTTTATCAAGAGTACATTGTGATTTTTTTTCCAATTTTTTAAGTGTACTATGAACATTTTTTAGTTCATGGTGTACATTTTTTTATATGATGGCCATTTTTAAAGTGTTCACGTATTTTTAGAAATATGTTCACCAACTTTTAGAAAATGATCACATATTTTATAAAAACAAAATCATGTAGATATTTATTGCATATTTTCTTAAGAAAAGAATCAAGGAGTTTACGGGGACAAGAAACCTTACCAAACTGGAGCAGACCCAAAAAACCAAACAAAAAATCACCCAAAACCAGATGAACGCTGCTGGCCGGCCCGTATGTTTGGAAGCATGCGTTGCCTTAACATTTTGACGCATTTCGTAGCGGTACAAAGTGTCTCCTTAAGATAAATAACAGTGCAAGATGGGCTCGCAAGGAAAACAATTAAAGGTGTGTTCTACATATTGCAATGGTGCCATGGTCGAGGATGCTACCCAAAATAAAATGTTCGAAGATGCTCGCTTCAAGGATGAAAGCGAACCTCAAATGGAGAACGCTTACGGTTTGGCGAAAGTGGTAACGGGATTGCCAATGTACCGTTGATGATCTACAAATGAACATACTTCCACTATATAACTATATAGAAAGGGTAGGTACGATGATAGAGAAGTGTATGTTTTCTTTTCACTGTTGTAATAGGGCGCATAATGCTATAAGATTATTTCAGTATTGTACGCATTGTGACGAGTATAGGATGCGAATTCACACTGTTTCAGTATAATAACTGTACTCCACTGAGGAGTGAGGGATCTCAGATTCAGCATCACATTAATTTGGACCGATCTGCGCTTGTATGTCCCAAAGGGAGCAATTTGCATTCTCTCACACATTCATCATCGATAATGATTGTAATGAATCGATCTGATTAGAGAGAGGAATAACATTACACCAGGTTAATCGTAATTGGCCTGCCGGAAGAGACTTGTTGATCCAGCAAGAAACGAAACCAACCAACAGAAAGGGGGAACAAATATCAAGAAGAATAAGAAGACCTGGTTACCGACAACTACATCCCTTTCGTCAGTCCAGCACCCCGTACGTGGAGCATCTTCCCCGACGCCGACGTCGGGCGTCACGCACGGGTCAGTTCAATTCAGTCGCCGTGCCCGCGCGCGCGCGTTCGCCGGCGTCCGTTGCTTATATATCATGCGACCTGGTCGGAATGGTTAATCGATCGACACCTGCTACACCTGCTACGGCTGCGGTGTGGATCACGTCCTGACCCGGCGCAGGGCGAAGTATGCCAGCAGGCGGTAGCCGAAGAACATGGCGACGAGGGCGGCGACGCAGGTCCACGTGCCGGCCTCGCCGTGCGTGGACTCGAGCGGGAGCAGCTGGGCGAGGTGCCCGCTGTACTGCACGGCGATGAGCAGGCGGTAGCAGTAGTAGGTGAAGGAGGAGTACTTGGCCCAGATCATGAAGATCGGCACGTTGTGGACGTAGAAGCCGCCGGTGAGGAGGTAGGCGAGCATGATGACGGTGGCGAGCGTGGAGGCGCGCTTGGCGTCCATCATGAGGGCGCCGATGGCGAGCCCGAGCCCCTCGGCGACGAGCACGTAGGAGAGGATCACGACGAGCGTGAGCGCGAACGCTGCGGGCGCCGGGTTGAGCCCCGCCATGAGGTAGACGATGACGGTGAAGGCGGCGGGCAGCGCGAGCTCCATGGGCAGGTCGCCGGCCATCCTGGCCATGAAGTAGGAGGAGAGGGAGTACATGCCGGAGGCGCGCTCGCGGGCGAGGACGGGGCGCTCCTGCGGGAAGGCGAAGACGGCGTTGAAGGAGGCGAAGACGCCCCAGAAGATGGAGATGAAGAAGAGGAGGCCCATCCGGTCCTGCACCTCCAGCGGCGTGGAGCGCCACCACATGGCCCCCGCCACCAGCGCCGGCGCGATGATCTGGAAGAGGCGGAGCGACGTGAAGGTCTCGTGGCGGCGCTCCTTGAGGCTGCGCCGGAGCAGGATGGTGAACTGGTTGGTCCAGCTGGTGCACCCAGACCCGCTGCAGCTCTCCAGCGGCTGCTCGCCCGCGCCGCCGCCGGCGTGACCATTCTCGACGTGCGCGCCGGCGCCGATGGCGGCCTTTACCTTGGGGGCGAGCTCCCTGGCGTAGGACGCGATCAGCGACTGCTTGACGCTGACTCCCTCCGCCGCGCGATCGCTGTACTCCGCTTGCGCAAAGCCTGCACAGACACACATCGAACAGTCAGAAATACAACCTTTCACGTGGTCTAGAAAAGAAAAGTTGGCGATAATGGGCATCATGATCATCAAACAGCGACAACGATAGGCGCGTGAACGTTCAGTCTGCGTCTGCGGAATCTAGCGGACGTCGCAGTGAACGAACGGATCATAACGAGTTTCGTGTGCGTGCTCTGATGATGTGCCGGTGCACTCAACAGGTTCGTGCCGTGCCAAGCCAAGCAAAGCAGCAGAAAAGAAAATGACTCTTTCTTCCATCTCTTTCTTCTATCTCGAAAGGGCGCGGAATTGCACCGAGAAACGATTCCTCCTGTCTAAAGCGGGCGGTATATCTCCAACTGTAGCGACACAGGCGCCCGGAACAATATCGACGGTGGTTGCCTCCCGGGATCCGCTTCTCCTTCCTTCTCATCCTCATCTCAGGTGAGGTGGCCGGTGCTAACGCGCCACGGGAAAGACGACGCTAGCTGCCACAGCCGGAAACGGATCCAACTGAAAGCTGCCACAGGTGTCGGACGGATCTACCTACGTATCAACTATTCATTTCTTCAGTTGTCTGATGAAAGTACGTACAGCACTGAAAACACATGCAGTTCTAGCAAGCCTCCAGTCTGCGTATAAAGTGAGGTTGGGAGGAGCATGATGGGATCTTGATGATCCGCGCAAATGGCTAGAGAGATGTGCTTGGGATTTTCTTTGTCTTCTTCAGAAAACTTGTGCGGCGTAGGTCAAATCACCCGTGAAGTGGTAAGCCCGGTCGCCAAAAATGCGGGCAGGTTGCCGCCGAGAGTTCTTTCTTTCTTGACTAGACAGTGGTTACATTACACTACACCGGAGAAGTAGAGTAGGGGGAACGCACTGGACTGGACTGTGTGGCGAGAGCTATCGGCATCGGTCCAGTATTTATGATGTGCAGCCCCACTAGCAGCGTCCCACCGATGGGAGCCCTCCGTGACATGTGTCCGGTGGGTGCGATTATTCAGCCATAATTAAAGTGCTTTGCGCAAAAGCTAGCACACTACTGCTAGTACTAGCTATCTAGGGCACTCGCACCGCTCTTTTTGGTTGTGCACCTTCTCTCGCTCTTCCGATCTTTTTTGTTGGGTGCACTCCACACTCGCCTGCCGGATTTGTTTTGCTCGTCTCCAATGTCATCATCACTAATCCAAAAATCTAGTCACCCGCGATGCTAAAAGGGGGACATAAACATGTACGTACGCTACTATTCCTGCTGCCTTAGCTTTCAGTTTCCTCCTCTAGATTGTGTAGTGCTTCGGTGAATCTAGATCTCTAATCTTACTCTAGTTGGCTAGTTTCATGGAAAGAAGGTTAATTACTGGCGTGAGTGCTCACCATTAGCGAGGTCGAGCATGAAGTCGGCCGGGTTGACGTGGAAGCCCGGCGCGAAGCCGACGGAGGCGAAGTAGTCCATGGCGTCGCGGCCGGGGCCGTGGTACATGCAGCTCCCCTCGGAGAGCAGCAGCACGGAGTCGAACGCCCGGTACACGCGGCTGGACGGCTGGTGCACGGACAGCACCACCGTGCGCCCCCTGCGCGCCAGCGCCGACAGCGTGGCCACCAGCCGGGACGCGGCGGTGGAGTCCAGCCCGGAGGTGGGCTCGTCGAGGACCAGCAGGCTCGGGTTCACCAGCAGCTCGTGCCCGATGCTCACGCGCTTCCGCTCGCCGCCGGACACGCCGCGCACGAACGCGTTGCCCACGATGGTGTCGGCGCAGGCGCCGAGGCCCAGCTCCGCGATCACGGCGTCGGCGGCGGCCAGCTTGGCGGAGGTCGGGGCGGAGGTGGGGAGCCGCAGCATGGCGCAGAAGGCGAGGGTCTCGCGGACGGTGAGGTGCGGGTGGAGGATGTCGTCCTGGGCGACGAATCCCGTGCGGCGCTGCACGGCGCGGCACGGGGCGCGGCCGCCGGTCAGGACCGTGCCCGAGTAGCGGCCGGCGAGGCGGCCACCGAGGATGGACAGGAGCGTCGACTTGCCGCTGCCGGACGGGCCTAGCACGGCCAGGACCTCCCCGGGCCGCGCCTCGCCGGTGATCCCCTTGAGTATCGTCCTCTCCTCAACAGCCGCCGACACGCCGCCGAGGCCACCACCACCACCACCCGAGTGCGATATCCTTCCCGGTGGCTCCTTCGCCGGCCCCGCCGTCCTCTCCACCTTGACGCGGTACGCGACGTCGATGAACTGCAACACACACCATCGAGCGCACGCCCGCCGTCATAAACAAGTCGGCGACTGAAAGTTCAAACCGTGCGCGCGTGCGCATGCAGCAGCACGCACGCACGATCGGCCATGCATGTACGTACCTGGAGATTCAGCGGCGTGCAGACGGACGTGAGGAAGCAGTCCATCTTGGACGACGGCGCCGGCGCGGCCGTGGGCGAGACTAAGCCGCCGCCGCCGCCGCCGCCATGCACGCTCTGCCCGTTCGGAGGCATCGCGGTCGTGGCTCGAACTTAATTTTGCTCGACACCACACGATCGATATGGACCAGCAGAGACGATCGACGCTGACGACAAAGAGAAAGAGCGAGTGGAAATCTGACGGCGAGACGAACGAGAGTGGTGGAGGTGGAGGTGGTTGGCGAGAGCTCGGTCGAGCGGGATGGGATGGTGGAGGTGGTGATCGATCGGGTATGAGAAGATCGAAGGGGATGTGGGAGGTTGGAGGGGTATATAAAGGAGGGGGAGGCCATGGCACATGGACATGGAGGTGGTGAGGGCCACGTCACCGGCGCGGGGGACGGGGCACGTGGCGGGAGGGGCGCGGCGAGTGGAGTGGCGGGCCCACCGGCGGCGGTGAGCTTTTGGCGCGCGGCACCCCACCCATGCCCCCGCCTTTCTGGTTGGACCGGCGCCGCTGGGGTCGCCGTGGAAGAGAAGAGAAGAGAGGTGAGCGAGCACACGTTGCTGCTGGCTGCGTTTGGTTTGGTTCGGGGAATCGAAGCGAGGAGGAAGAAAAGCGCGCGCGCGAGAGGCTGGTGCGCGAGGTGGTGCGGTGGCATCAGCAGAGCGCACCTGCGTGCGCGCCCCACCACGGGCATCACAGCCCTGCCCGGACCTCCTACTGTGCCGGGGCGGTTAATATTAACAAAGCCGCGGTCGCGGATTTTACAAAGTGACTATTGACTTGTCAAATTGCTGTTTCTCAGTCAACTCAGTCGCTGGACATCCTCGAGCGTAATTTTTTCACAAAACATTGTGCGCAGTTAGGCCTAGAAACGCAATGTTTGTTACTATGGTTGCATATTTTGATGTAGAGGACCTGGGTTATCCTCTTTTTGGGAAGAGAAGTTGCATGTTTACCGTGTAAATAAAGTTGCACGTAATCTCTAAACGTGCAGCCGTCTAGTAGACCATCACATTAGAAACCATCGATTTAAAGGTAAAAGTTTTTCCATCACCCGATTATTATTTTCAAAAACGTCGAATTTATATACCCTTCGAGGAAGCTATGCAATGTACAGAGTTTTTTTTTCGCGGGAAAAGGATTTTTATTCCATATTGAGAGAGTTACAGTCGAGAGGTAAAAGATCCTCAATACATGGTGGTCCTACATGCATCCACACAGCCGTGGTACACTCTATGCGACTATAATTTGCCAAACGATCGGCAACTCTGGTTTGATCACTATTCAACTTATGAGGAATAAACTCCCTATGTCTCATCAACTCCTTAATTTCAGCCACAAGATGACCATAGGCAGAACGAAGAAGTCCGTTCCCTGATAGACATAACAACGCCTCACTTGAGTCAGATTGAACGATGACCGAAAGAGTGGAATGTTGTATAGCTAGCGCCATCCCTTGCATGATTGCATGAATCTCAGCTTCCAGAGAATCGGTACAATTGAAAATGTATTCCGGTCAGTTGTGTGTTTGTGGTACTACTAGTAGAATTCATCACATCAAAGTAAAAAAAATGGAGACATTTTTTTGTCTTTAAATAATGGGCTGGTTCCAATTTTGTGTTACTAGTAGTAAAATTCATCATAGAGTACATGAACGTTAGTAAAACACATTTGATCCCAAAGACTTGGAATTGGAAAAATCTCGTCTTTGAGCTATATTTTTAGTCAAACCAATATGACCAATTAGGTTTCTTTATAAAAGGATGACCAATTAGGTGGTGTGGACTCGCAGGAGAACAAATGTAGGGAAGTAAAAATGCATAAATAAACTAAAGATGCTGAAAAAATAATAAACAACACATAGCGTGACCATGACTTCCTCTCGTATTCCTTCCCTGGCCATAGGCGGTTAGGGTAAACTCTCTCATCCAGGCTTCGGCGGCAAGCCTGTGCCTGGCGCTCCGGCGGCCGGTGGTGGGGTGAGGGATCCCGGTGTCTTCGCTCCGGTTTATAGTTTAGGTTAGGGTTTTTTAGTCTGTGCATTTGCGTCGCTCGGACAGATGGCTGCGCTTCTTCTTCGACTTTTCCTTCTAGGATTTGATCCTCCACGAGTTCTTCCGTCTGGACGTAATCAGCGGAGCACTGGTGTAAATTCCTGTCATCTCCTCGGGCCGGTGAGGTTAGAGTTTCTTGTCATATGTCAAGATTTAGTGTTAGGTGCTTCAGATCCATGCAAGAGTTCAACCAATACAACTGCAACTTCAGGCCGCTAGTTCTTAGGGGCACGTGCGCGAAGACTTCCTGACGGTCATCGACAAGGTCAAGTAGGCCCCAATAGGGGAGCGGCGAAAATGACGCGTCGACAGCTCATTCTAGAGGCATTAGTGATTGTTCGGTGGTCTCTAAACCTTGGTGTAATGTTTATTATGTTTAAGATGCTTTGTATTTTCAATGCACTTCTTTTTCGCCAAAAAAAAAACAAAAGAAAGAAAGAAACATGTACTTTTTGAACACTATTTTTTATCACTAAATAGGCCAGGGAACAGATTACACAATACGGTGGATTTCGAGGAAAAAAATGAAAACCATGGTTCTCTGAATGATGACCCAAATTTTAATTTTTAAAAATATCATTAGCATTCCACTATTTCGAGTAATTCATGAAAACTGAAACATAATTTAGAAACAATAACTCAAAATCAAGAAATGGTGATTAAGCAATATTAAAAACTTATAAATCATTTGCACTTTTCTGGAGCTCCAGCTTCTTTTCTTACATTCTAATATCCCAACAGTTTTAAGATATTCGTGGAATAATATTACTTTCGGTGATTGCCAATATTTGTTTTCGAGATTCTTATTCACATTATCTAATACTTTGGCCTCCTCTCTTTTTCCACAATTATTGATTTTTTTATCTTTTTCTTTGTTAAAGCACCATCATTGCACTTCATATATGTTGCATCACTTTCCTTTACCTCATCTTGTATCATTTTGGCTGATGTCAAGGATCCAAATTTTCCGTTTTCAAACATTTTAGTCTGGTGTTGAAATTCAAAAAAATAAAATATGGATCATTGAGGCGCCAACAATAGATACTGGCATATGGCATTTTTCCTTTACGACTCTATTTTTTAGCAGGTACCTGATACTTTTGTTGGATCGGTCGATTCTCTCATGCGTGTAGCCTTAAGGCTGAGATGGGGACGTCGAGACCAAACGCAACGTCCCCCGGCGAGCTCTCACCTCGAACAAGTGTAGGATCGAGAAGAGGGGTCTAGAGGGGGGGGTGATTTGACCCTTAACAAGTAAAAGTGACAGTTTTTAAGATTTTTCAAGTTAAGGCTGAGTTTAGCACATGTTAAAGGGCACATAATACATTTTACACAAGCATAGCAAGAGTATAGGCAGCGGGAAGAGTAAAGCATGCAAGTGCAAGAATGTAAAAGAGATGTGAATTGGAATGAGCAAACACAAAGGAGAAGCAGATATTTTTGGCGTGGTTCCGATAGGTGGTGCTATCATACGTCCACGTTGATGGAGACTTCAACCCACGGAGGGGAACACTTGCGCGAGTCCACATAGGGCTCCGCCTATGAAGGGTCCACGAAGAAGCTAAAGAAAATATGCCCTAGAGGCAATAATAAAGTTATTATTTATTTCCTTATTTCATGATGAATGTTTATTATTCATGCTAGAATTGTATTAACCGGAAACATAATACATGTGTGAATACATAGACAAACAGAGTGTCACTAGTATGCCTCTACTTGACTAGCTCGTTAATTAAAGATGGTTATGTTTCCTAACCATAGACATGAGTTGTCATTTGATTAACGGGTTCACATCATTAGGAGAATGATGTGATTGACTTGGCCCATTCTGTTAGCTTAGCACTCGATCGTTCAGTATTCTGCTATTGCTTTCTTCATGACTTATACATGTTCCTATGACTATGAGATTATGCAACTCCCGTTTACCGGAGGAACACTTTGTGTGCTACCAAACGTCAGAACGTAACTGGGTGATTATAAAGGTGCTCTACAGGTGTCTCCGAAGGTACTTGTTGGGTTGGCGTATTTCGAGATTAGGATTTGTCACTCCGATTGTCGGAGAGGTATCTCTGGGCCCACTCAGTAATGCACATCACTATAAGCCTTGCAAGCATTGTAACTAATGAGTTAGTTGCGGGATGATGTGGGGGATCGTAGCAGAATTTTAGAATTTTCCTACGCACCACCAAGATCATCTATGGAGTATACTAGCAACGAGGGGAAAGGAGTGCATCTACATACCCTTGTAGATCGCGAGCGGAAGCGTTCCAATGAACGAGGTTGATGGAGTAGTACTCGCCGTGATCCAAATCACCGATGACCAAGTGCCGAACGAACGGCACCTCCGCGTTCAACACACGTATGGAGCAGCGACGTCTCCTCCTTCTTGATCCAGCAAGGGGGAAGGAGAGGTTGATGGAGATCCAGCAGCACGACGGCGTGGTGGTGGATGTAGCGGGATCTCGGCAGGGCTTCGCCAAGCTTCTTCGAGAGGGAGAGGTGTTGCAGGGGAGGAGGGAGGCCCCCGGGGAGGGGGAGCGCCGGCCAGGAACCCATCTGCATGGGGGGCGGCGGCCAGGGGGGAGACTTGCCCCCCAAGGCAAGTGGGGCGCCCCCCCCCACCCTACGGTTTCCAACCCTAGGCGCAGGGGGGAGGCCCATGGGGGCGCCCCAGCCCACTAAGGGCTGGTTCCCTTCCCACTTCAGCCCATGGGGCCCTCCGGGATAGGTGGCCCCACCCGGTGGACCCCCGGGACCCTTCCGGTGGTCCCGGTACAATACCGATAACCCCCGAAACTTTCCCGGTGGCCGAAACTGGACTTCCTATATATAATTCTTCACCTCCGGACCATTCCGGAACTCCTCGTGACGCCCGGAATCTCATCCGGGACTCCGAACAACTTTCGGGTTTCCGCATACTCATATCTCTACAACCCTAGCGTCACCGAACCTTAAGTGTGTAGACCCTACGGGTTCGGGAGACATGCAGACATGACCGAGACGCCTCCCCGGTCAATAACCAACAGCGGGATCTGGATACCCATGTTGGCTCCCACATGTTCCACGATGATCTCATCGGATGAACCACGATGTCGAGGATTTAATCAATCCCGTATACAATTCCCTTCGTCAATCGGTATGTTACTTGCCCGAGATTCGATCGTCGGTATCCCAATACCTTGTTCAATCTCGTTACCGGCAAGTCTCTTTACTCGTACCGCAATGCATGATCCCGTGACTAACTCCTTAGTCACACTGAGCTCATTATCATGATGCATTACCGAGTGGGCCCAGAGATACCTCTCCGTCATACGGAGTGACAAATCCCAGTCTCGATCCGTGCCAACCCAACAGACACTTTCGGAGATACCCGTAGTGTACCTTTATAGTCACCCAGTTACGTTGTGACGTTTGGCACACCCAAAGTACTCCTACGGTATCCGGGAGTTGCACGATCTCATGGTCTAAGGAGAAGATACTTGACATTGGAAAAGCTCTAGCAAACGAACTACACGATCTTTGAGCTATGCTTAGGATTGGGTCTTGTCCATCACATCATTCTCCTAATGATGTGATCCCGTTATCAATGACATCCAATGTCCATAGTCAGGAAACCATGACTATCTGTTGATCAACGAGCTAGTCAACTAGAGGCTTACTAGGGACACGTTGTGGTCTATGTATTCACACATGCATTACGATTTCCGGATAACACAATTATAGCATGAACAATAGACAATTACCATGAACAAAGAAATATAATAATAACCATTTATTATTTCCTCTAGGGCATATTTCCAACAGTCTCCCACTTGCACTAGAGTCAATAATCTAGTTACATTGTGATGAATCGAACACCCATTGCATCCTGGTGTTGATCATGTTTTGCTCTAGGGAGAGGTTTAGTCAACGGATCTGCTAAATTCAGGTCCGTATGTACTTTACAAATATCTATGTCTCCATTTTGAACACTTTCACGAATGGAGTTGAAGCGACGCTTGATATGCCTGGTCTTCCTGTGAAACCTGGGCTCCTTCGCAAGGGCAATAGCTCCAGTGTTGTCACAGAAGAGAGTCATTGGGCCCGACGCATTGGGAATCACCCCTAGGTTGGTAATGAACTCCTTCATCCAGACTGCTTCCTGTGCTGCCTCCGAGGCTGCCATGTACTCCGCTTCACATGTAGATCCCGCCACGACGCTTTGCTTGCAACTGCACCAGCTTACTGCTCCTCCATTCAAAATATACACGTATCCGGTTTGTGACTTTGAGTCATCCAGATCTGTGTCGAAGCTAGCGTCGACGTAACCCTTTACGACGAGCTCTTTGTCACCTCCATAAACGAGAAACATATCCTTAGTCCTCTTCAGGTACTTCAGGATATTCTTGACCGCTGTCCAGTGTTCCATGCCGGGATTACTTTGGTACCTTCCTACCAAACTTACGGCAAGGTTTACATCAGGTCTGGTACACAGCATGGCATACATAATAGACCCTATGGCCGAGGCATAGGGGATGACACTCAACTTTTCTTTATCTTCTGCCGTGGTCGGGCATTGAGCCGTGCTCAATTGCACACCTTGCAATACAGGCAAGAACCCCTTCTTGGACTGATCCATATTGAACTTCTTCAATATCTTGTCAAGGTACGTACTCTGTGAAAGACCAATGAGGCGTCTTGATCTATCTCTATAGATCTTGATGCCTAATATATAAGCAGCTTCTCCAAAGTCCTTCATTGAAAAACACTTATTCAAATAGGCCTTTATACTTTCCAAGAATTCTATATCATTTCCCATCAATAGTATGTCATCCACATATAATATGAGAAATGCTACAGAGCTCCCACTCACTTTCTTGTAAACACAGGCTTCTCCATAAGTCTGTGTAAACCCAAACGCTTTGATCATCTCATCAAAGCGAATGTTCCAACTCCGAGATGCTTGCACCAGCCCATAGATTGAGCGCTGGAGTTTGCATACTTTGTTAGCATTCTTAGGATCGACAAAACCTTCCGGCTGCATCATATACAATTCTTCCTTAAGGAAGCCATTAAGGAATGCCGTTTTGACGTCCATCTGCCATATCTCATAATCATAGTATGCGGCAATTGCTAACATGATTCGGACGGACTTCAGCTTCGCTACGGGTGAGAAAGTCTCATCGTAGTCAACCCCTTGAACTTGTCGATAACCCTTAGCGACAAGTCGAGCCTTATAGATGGTCACATTACCATCTGCGTCTGTATTCTTCTTAAAGATCCATTTATTTTCTATGGCTCGCCGATCATCGGGCAAGTCAGTCAAAGTCCATACTTCGTTTTCATACATGGATCCTATATCGGATTTCATGGCTTCTAGCCATTTGTCGTAATCCGGGCCCGCCAACGCTTCTTCATAGTTCGAAGGTTCACCGTTGTCTAACAACATGATTTCCAGGACAGGGTTGCCGTACCACTCTGGTGCGGAACGTGTCCTTGTGGACCTACAAAGTTCAGCAGTAACTTGATCCGAAGCTTCATGATCATCATCATTAACTTCCTCCCCAGTCGGTGTAGGCACCACAGGAACATCTTCCCGCGCTATGCTACTTTCCGATTCGGAAGGGGTGACTATCACCTCATCAAGTTCCACTTTCCTCCCACTTAATTCTTTCGAGAGAAACTCTTTCTCCAGAAAGGACCCGTTCTTGGCAACGAAGATCTTGCCTTCGGATCTGAGGTAGAAGGTATACCCAATAGTTTCCTTAGGGTATCCTATGAAGACGCATTTCTCCGACTTGGGTTCGAGCTTTTCAGGTTGAAGTTTCTTGACATAAGCATCGCATCCCCAAACTTTTAGAAACGACAGCTTGGGTTTCTTCCCAAACCATAATTCATACGGTGTCGTCTCAACGGATTTCGACGGAGCCCTATTTAAAGTGAATGCGGCAGTCTCTAAAGCATAGCCCCAAAATGAGAGCGGTAAATCGGTAAGAGACATCATAGATCGCACCATATCCAATAGAGTGCGATTACGACGTTCGAACACACCGTTTCGCTGAGGTGTTCCAGGCGGCGTGAGTTGTGAAACGATTCCACATTTCCTCAAGTGTGCACCAAACTCGTGACTTAAATATTCCCCACCACGATCTGATCATAAGAATTTTATTTTTCTATCACGTTGATTCTCAACCTCACTCTGAAATTCCTTAAACTTTTCAAAGGTTTCAGACTTGTGTTTCATTAGGTAGACATACCCATATCTACTTAAGTCATCAGTGAGAGTGAGAACATAACGGATATCCTCCGCGAGCCTCAACACTCATTGGACCGCACACATCGGTATGTATGATTTCCAATAAGTTGGTTGCTCGCTCCATTGTTCCGGAGAACGGAGTCTTGGTCATCTTACCCATGAGGCATGGTTCGCACGTGTCAAATGATTCGTAATCAAGAGACTCCAAAAGTCCATCTGCATGGAGCTTCTTCATGCGTTTGACACCAATGTGACCAAGGCGGCAGTGCCACAAGTATGTGGGACTATCGTTATCAACTTTACATCTTTTGGTATTCACACTATGAATATGTGTAACATCACGTTCGAGATTCATCAAGAATAAACCATTGACCAGCGGGGCATGACCATAAAACATATCTCTCATATAAATAGAACAACCATTATTCTCGGATTTAAATGAGTAGCCATCTCGAATTAAACGAGATCCAGATACAATGTTCATGCTCAAAGCTGGCACTAAATAACAATTATTGAGGTTTAAAACTAATCCCGTAGGTAGATGCAGAGGTAGCGTGCCGACAGCGATCACATCGACCTTGGAACCATTCCCGACGCGCATCGTCACCTCGTCCTTTGCCAGTCTCCGTTTATTCCGCAGTTCCTATTTTGGTTACAAATATGAGCAACCGCACCGGTATCAAATACCCAGGAGCTACTACGAGTACTGGTAAGGTACACATCAATTACATGTATATCACATATACCTTTGGTGTTGCCGGCCTTCTTGTCCGCTAAGTATTTGGGGCAGTTCCGCTTCCAGTGACCACTTCCCTTGCAATAAAAGCACTCAGTCTCAGGCTTGGGTCCATTCCTTGGCTTCTTCCCAGTAACTGGCTTACCGGGCGCGGCAACTCCCTTACCGTCCTTCTTGAAGTTCTTCTTACCCTTGCCCTTCTTGAACTTAGTGGTTTTATTCACCATCAACACTTGATGTTCTTTTCTGATCTCCACCTCCGCTGATTTCAGCATCAAATATACCTCAGGAATGGTCTTTTCCATCCCCTGCATATTGAAGTTCATCACAAAGCTCTTGTAGCTTGGTGGAAGCGACTGAAGGATTCTGTCAATGACCGCGTCATCCGGGAGATTAACTCCCAGCTGAGACAAGCGGTTGTGTAACCCAGACATTCTGAGTATGTGCTCACTAACAGAACTATTTTCCTCCATTTTACAGCTGAAGAACTTGTCAGAGACTTCATATCTCTCGACCCGGGCATGAGCTTGGAAAACCATTTTCAGCTCTTCGAACATCTCATATGCTCCATGTTTCTCAAAACGCTTTTGGAGACCCGGTTCTAAGCTGTAAAGCATGTCGCACTGAACGATGGAGTAATCATCAGCACGTGATTGCCAAGCGTTCATAACGTCTTGGTTCTCCGGGATTGGTGCTTCACCTAGCGGTGCTTCCAGGACATAATCTTTCTTGGCAGCTATGAGGATGATCCTCAGGTTCCGGACCCAGTCCGTATAGTTACTGCCATCATCTTTCAGCTTGGTTTTCTCTAGGAACGCGTTGAAGTTGAGGACAACGTGGGCCATTTGATCTACAAGACATATTGTAAAGATTTTAGACTAAGTTCATGATAATTAAGTTCATCTAATCAAATTACTCAATGAACTCCCACTCAGATAGACATCCCTCTAGTCATCTAAGTGAAACATGATCCGAGTTAACTAGGCCGTGTCCGATCATCACGTGAGACGGACTAGTCAAGATCGGTGGACATCTCCATGTTGATCGTATCTTCTATACGACTCATGCTCGACCTTTCGGTCCTCCGTGTTTCGAGGCCATGTCTGTACATGCTAGGCTCGTCAAGTCAACCTAAGTGTATTGCGTGTGTTCCGAGGCCATGTCTGTACATGCTAGGCTCGTCAAGTCAACCTAAGTGTATTGCGTGTGTTCCGAGGCCATGTCTGTACATGCTAGGCTCGTCAACACCCGTTGTATGCGAACGTTAGAATCTATCACACCCGATCATCACGTGGTGCTTCGAAACAACGAACCTTCGCAACGGTGCACAGTTAGGGGGAACACTTTCTTGAAATTATTATAAGGGATCATCTTACTTACTACCGTCGTTCTAAGCAAAAAAGATGCAAAACATGATAAACATCACATGCAATCAAATAGTGACATGATATGGCTAATATCATTTTGCTCCTTTGATCTCCATCTTCGGGGCACCATGATCATCTTTGTCACCGGCATGACACCATGATCTCCAACATCATGATCTCCATCATTGTGTCTTCATGAAGTTGTCACGCCAACGATTACTTCTACTTCTATGGCTAACGCGTTTAGCAATAAAGTAAAGTAATTTACATGGCGTTATTCAATGACACGCAGGTCATACAAAAAATAAAGACAACTCCTATGGCTCCTGCCAGTTGTCATACTCATCGACATGCAAGTCGTGATTCCTATTACAAGAATATGATCAATCTCATACATCACATATATCATTCATCACATCTTCTGGCCATATCACATCACATAACACATGCTGCAAAAACAAGTTAGACGTCCTCTAATTGTTGTTGCAAGTTTTTACGTGGCTTGTATAGGTTTCTAGCAAGAACGTTTCTTACCTACGTAAAACCACAACGTGATATGCCAATTTCTATTTACCCTTCATAAGGAGCCTTTTCATCGAATCCATTCCGACTAAAGTGGGAGAGACAGACACCCGCTAGCCACCTTATGCAACTAGTGCATGTCAGTCGGTGGAACCTGTCTCACGTAAGCGTACGTGTAAGGTCGGTCCGGGCCGCTTCATCCCACAATACCGCCGAAACAAGATAAGACTAGTAGCGGCAAGAAGAATTGGCAACATCTACGCCCACAACTGCTTTGTGTTCTACTCGTGCATAGTAACTATGCATAGGTCTGGCTCATGATGCCACTGTTGGGGATCGTAGCAGAATTTTAGAATTTTCCTACGCATCACCAAGATCATCTATGGAGTATACTAGCAACGAGGGGAAAGGAGTGCATCTACATACCCTTGTAGATCGCGGGCGGAAGCGTTCCAATGAACGAGGTTGATGGAGTCGTACTCGCCGTGATCCAAATCACCGATGACCGAGTGCCGAACGGACGGCACCTCCGCGTTCAACACATGTACGGAGCAGCGACATCTCCTCCTTCTTGATCCAGCAAGGGGGAAGGAGAGGTTGATGGAGATCCAGCAGCACGACGGCGTGGTGGTGGATGTAGCGGGATCTCGGCAGGGCTTCGCCAAGCTTCTTCGAGAGGGAGAGGTGTTGCAGGGGAGGAGGGAGGCGCCAAAGGCTGTAGTACTATTGCCCTCCCTCCCCCCTTTATATAGGCCCCCTGGCAGGGGGAGCGCCGGCCAGGAACCCATCTGCATGGGGGGCGGCGGCCAGGGGGGAGACTTGCCCCCCAATGCAAGTGGGGCGCCCCCCCACCCTAGGGTTTCCAACCCTAGGCGCAGGGGGAGGCCCATGGGGGGCGCCCCAGCCCACTAAGGGATGGTTCCCTTCCCACTTCAGCCCATGGGGCCCTCCGGGATAGGTGGCCCCACCCGGTGGACCCCCGGGACCCTTCCGGTGGTCCCGGTACAATACCGATAACCCCCGAAACTTTCCCGGTGGCCGAAACTGGACTTCCTATATATAATTCTTCACCTCCGGACCATTCCGGAACTCCTCGTGACGTCCGGGATCTCATCCGGGACTCCGAACAACTTTTGGGTTTCTGCATACTCATATCTCTACAACCCTAGCGTCACCGAACCTTAAGTTTGTAGACCCTATGGGTTCGGGAGACATGCAGACATGACCGAGACGCCTCTCCGGTCAATAACCAACAGCGGGATCTGGATACCCATGTTGGCTCCCACATGTTCCACGATGATCTCATCGGATGAACCTTGATGTCGAGGATTTAATCAATCCCGTATACAATTCCCTTTGTCAATCGGTATGTTACTTGCCCGAGATTCGATCGTCGGTATCCCAATACCTTGTTCAATCTCGTTACCGGCAAGTCTCTTTACTCGTACCGCAATGCATGATCCCGTGACTAACTCCTTAGTCACATTGAGCTCATTATGATGATGCATTACCGAGTGGGCCCAGAGATACCTCTCCGTCATACGGAGTGACAAATCCCAGTCTCGATCCGTGCCAACCCAACAGACACTTTCGGAGATACCTGTAGTGTACCTTTATAGTCACCCAGTTACGTTGTGACGTTTGGCACACCCAAAGTGAAGGAAATATGCCCTAGAGGCAATAATAAAGTATTATTTATTTCCTTATATCATGATAAATGTTTATTATTCATGCTAGAATTGTATTAACCGGAAACATAATACATGTGTGCATACATAGACAAACAGAGTGTCACTAGTATGCCTCTACTTGACTAGCTCGTTAATCAAAGATGGTTATGTTTCCTAGCCATAGACATGAGTTGTCATTTGATTAACGGGATCACCTCATTAGGAAAATGACGTGATTGACTTGACCCATTCCGTTAGCT
The DNA here is from genome assembly GCF_018294505.1 of Triticum aestivum. Taxonomy (NCBI): domain Eukaryota; kingdom Viridiplantae; phylum Streptophyta; class Magnoliopsida; order Poales; family Poaceae; genus Triticum; species Triticum aestivum. Next base: position 67,589,606 of record NC_057805.1, read on the forward strand.
TAGCACCCGATCGTTTAGTATGTTGCTATTGCTTTCTTCATGACTTATACATGTTCCTATAACTATGAGATTATGCAACTCCCGTTTACCGGAGGAACACTTTGTGTGCTACCAAACGTCACAACGTAAATGGGTGATTATAAAGGTGCTCTACAGGTGTCTCCAAAGGTACTTGTTGGGTTGGCGTATTTCGAGATTAGGATTTGTCACTCCGATTGTCGGAGAGGTATCTCTGGGCCCACTCGGTAATGCACATCACTATAAGCCTTGCAAGCATTGTGACTAATGAGTTAGTTGCGGGATGATGTGTTACAGAACGAGTAAAGAGACTTGCCGGTAACGAGATTGAACTAGGTATCGAGATACCGACGATCAAATCTCGGGCAAGTAACATACCGGTGACAAAGGGAACAACGTATGTTGTTATGCGGTCTGACCGATAAAGATCTTCGTAGAATATGTGGGAGCCAATATGGGCATCCAGGTCCCGCTAATGGTTATTGACCGGAAACGTGTCTCGGTCATGTCTACATAGTTCTCGAACCCGTAGGGTCCGCACGCTTAACGTTACGATGACAGTTTTATTGAGTTTTGATGTACCGAAGGAGTTCGGAGTCCCAGATGAGATCGGGGACATGACGAGGAGTCTCGAAATGGCCGAGACATAAAGATCGATATATTGCACAACTATATTCGGACTTCGGAAAGGTTCCGAGTGATTCGGGTATTTTTCGGAGTACCGGAGAGTTACGGGAATACGTATTGGGCCTTATTGGGCCATACGGGAAAGAAGAAAAAGGGCCTCAAGGGTGGCCGCACCCCTCCCCTTGGTCTGGTCCGAATTGGACTAGGGAAGGGGGGCGCCCCCTTCCTTCCTTCTCTTTTTCCCTTCCTCTTTTCCTATTCCATATGGGAGGTGGAATCCTACTAGGACTAGGGAGTCCTAGTAGGACTCCACACTTGGTGCGCCCCCTCCTAGGGCCGGCCTCCTCCTCCCTTGCTCCTTTATATACAGGGGTAGGGGGGCACCCTAGAGACACAACAATTGATTCTTGAGATCTTTTAGCCGTGTGCGGTGCCCCCCTCGACCATATTACACCTCGATAATACCGTTGCGGAGCTTAGGCGAAGCCCTGCGTCGGTGGAACATCATCATCGTCACCACGCCGTCGTGCTGACAAAACTCTCCCTCAACACTCGGCTGGATCGGAGTTCAAGGGACGTCATCGAGCTGAACGTGTGTAGAAATCGGAGGTGCCGTACGTTCGGTACTTGATCGGTCGGATCGTGAAGACGTAAGACTACATCAACCGCGTTGTGATAACGCTTCCGCTGTCGGTCTACGAGGGTACGTGGACAACACTCTCCCCTCTCGTTGCTATGCATCACCATGATCTTGTGTGTGCGTAGGAATTTTTTTGAAATTACTACGTTCCCCAACACAAAGAACTCCTACGGTATCCGGGAGTTGCACGATCTCATGGTCTAAGGAGAAGATACTTGACATTGGAAAAGCTCTAGCAAACGAACTACACGATCTTTGAGCTATGCTTAGGATTGGGTCTTGTCCATCACATCATTCTTCTAATGATGTGATCCCGTTATCAATGACATCCAATGTCCATAGTCAGGAAAACATGACTACCTGTTCATCAACGAGCTAGTCAACTAGAGGCTTACTAGGGACACGTTGTGGTCTATGTATTCACACATGCATTACGATTTCCGGATAACACAATTATAGCATGAACAATAGACAATTACCATGAACAAAGAAATATAATAATAACCATTTATTATTTCCTCTAGGGCATATTTCCAACAGATGATGTATTACGGAACGAGTAAAGAGACTTGCCGGTAACGAGATTTAACTAGTTATTGAGATACCGACGATCGAATCTCGGGCAAGTAACATACTGATGACAAATGGAACAACGTATGTTGTTATGCGGTTTGACCGATAAAGATCTTCGTAGAATATGTGGGAGCCAATATGAGCATCCAGGTTCCGCTATTGGTTATTGACCGGAGACGTGTCTCGGTCATGTATACATTGTTCTCTAACCCGTAGGGTCCGCACGCTTAAAGTTCCATGACGGTTATATTATGAGTTTATGTGTTTTGATGTACCGAAGGTAGTTCGGAGTCCCGGATGAGATCGGGGACATGACGAAGAGCCTCGAAATGGTCGAGACGTAAAGATCGATATATTAGACGACTATATTCGGACATCTGAAAGGTTCCGAGTGATTCGGGTATTTTTCGGAGTACCGGAGAGTTACGGGAATTCACCGGGGAGTATATGGGCCTTATTGGGCTTTATGGGAAAGAGAGAGGAGAGGCTACGCGCCCCCCCAAGGCCTAGTCCGAATTGGACTAGGGGGAGGGGCTGCGCCCCCTCCTTCCTTCTCTTCTCTCTCCCTTTTCCTTGACTCCTACTCCTACTACTTGGAAGGGGGGAATCCTACTCCCGATGGGAGTAGGACTCCTCCTGGCACGCCTCCTCCTGGCCGGCCGCCTCTCCCTCCCTTGATCCTTTATATATGGGGGCAGGGGGCACCCCATAGACACAACCATTGATCTCTTGATCTCTTAGCCATGTGCGGTGCCCCCTTCACCATAATCCACCTCGATAATATCGTAGCGGTGCTTAGGCGAAGCCCTGCGTCGGTAGAACATCATCATCGTCACCACGCCGTCGTGCTGACGGAACTCTCCCTCAAAGCACGGCTGGATCGGAATTTGAGGGACGTCATCGAGCTGAACGTGTGCTGAACTCAGAGGTGCCGTGCGTTCGGTACTTGATCGGTCGAATCGTGAAGACGTACGACTACATCAACCGCGGTGTGCTAACGCTTCCGCTTTCGGTCTACGAGGGTACGTGGATAACACTCTCCCCTCTCGTTGCTATGCATCACCATGATCTTGCGTGTGCGTAGGATTTTTTTTGAAATTACTACGTTCCCCAACAGTGGTATCAGAGCCTGGTTTTATGCGTTGATGTAATATGCACGAGTAGAGCACAAGTGAGTTGTGGGCGATATAAGTCATACTGCTTACCAGCATGTCACACTTTGGTTCGGCGGTATTGTTGGATGAAGCGGCCCGGACCGACATTACGCGTACGCTTACGCGAGACTGGTTTTACCGCCGTGCTATGCACACAGGTGACTAGCGGGTGTCAGTTTCTCCAACTTTAGTTGGACTGAGTGTGGCTACGCCCGGTCCTTGCGAAGGTTAAAACAGCACCAACTTGACAAACTATCGTTGTGGTTTTGATGCGTAGGTAAGAACGGTTCTTACTCAGCCCGTAGCAGCCACGTAAAACTTGCAACAACAAAGTAGAGGACGTCTAACTTGTTTTCGCAGGGCATGTTGTGATGTGATATGGTCAAGGCATGATACTATATTTTATTGTATGAGATGATCATGTTTTGTAACCGAGTTATCGGCAACTGGTAGGAGCCATATGGTTTTCGCTTTATTGTATGCAATGCAATCGCCCTGTAATTGCTTTACTTTATCACTAAGCGGTAGCGATAGTCGCAGAAACAATAGTTGGCGAGACGACAACAATGCTACGATGGAGATCAAGGTGTCGCGGCGATGACGATTGTGATCATGATGGTGCTTCAGAGATGGAGATCACAAGCACAAGATGATGATGGCCATATCATATCATTTATATTGATTGCATGTGATGTTTATCTTTTATGCATCTTATTCTGCTTAGATCGACGGTAGCATTATAAGATGATCTCTCACTAAATTATCAAGGTATAAGTGTTCTCCCTAAGTATGCACCAGGACTCAAGACCTGACCACAGCAGAAGAAAGAGAAAGGACGAAGGTCGTCCCCTATGCTTCAGACGTAGGCTCTACAGTATGCTATGCTGTGTACCGCACATGAAGTGTGCCTTGCCATGAGTTGGTCAAGGGGTACAATAGTGATCCGGGAATGGATCACATGACAGCGGTCGAACATATCCTTAGTACCTAGTGGACTAAGGAATTTTCTCGATTATGGAGGTGAAAAGGAGTTCGTCGTAAAGGGTTACGTCGATGCGAACTTTGACACTAATCCGGATGACTCTGAGTAGTAAACCGGATTCGTATAGTAGAGCAATTACTTGAAATGGCTCCAAATAGCGCGTGGTAGCATCCACAAGATGACATAGATATTCGTAAAGCACACACGGATCTGAAAGGTTCAGACCCGTTGACTAAATAACCTCTCTCACAAGCATAACATGATCAAACCAGAACTCATTGAGTGTTAATCACATAGAGATGTGAACTAGATTGTTGACTCTAGTAAACTCTTGGGTGTTGGTCACATGGTGATGTGACCTGTCAGTGTTAATCACATGGTGATGTGAACTAGATTATTGACTCTAGTGCAAGTGGGAGACTGTTGGAAATATGCCCTAGAGGCAATAATAAATAGGTTATTATTATATTTCCTTGTTCATGATAATCGTTTATTATCCATGCTAGAATTGTATTGATAGGAAACTCAGATACATGTGTGGATACATAGACAACACCATGTCCCTAGTAAGCCTCTAGGAGACTAGCTCGTTGATCAAAAGATGGTTACGGTTTCCTGACCATGGACATTGGATGTCGTTGATAACGGGATCACATCATTAGGAGAATGATTTGATGGACAAGACCCAATCCTAAGCCTAGCACAAGATCGTGTAGTTCGTTTGCTCAGAGCTTTTCTAATGTCAAGTATCACTTCCTTAGACCATGAGATTGTGCAACTCCCGGATACCGTAGGAATGCTTTGGGTGTACCAAACGTCACAACGTAACTGGGTGGCTATAAAGGTGCACTACGGGTATCTCCGAAAGTGTCTGTTGGGTTGGCACGAATCGAGACTGGGATTTGTCACTCCGTGTAAACGGAGAGGTATCTCTGGGCCCACTCGGTAGGACATCATCATAATGTGCACAGTGTGACCAAGGAGTTGATCACGGGATGATGTGAGTTACGGAACGAGTAAAGAGACTTGCCGGTAACGAGATTGAACAAGGTATAGGGATACCGACGATCGAATCTCGGGCAAGTAACATACCGTTAGACAAAGGGAATTGAATACGGGATTGATTGAATCCCCGACATCGTGGTTCATCCGATGAGATCATCGTGGAACATGTGGGAGCCAACATGGGTATCCAGATCCCGCTGTTGGTTATTGACCGGAGAACGTCTCGGTCATGTCTGCATGGTTCCCGAACCCGTAGGGTCTACACGCTTAAGGTTCGATGACGCTAGGGTTATAGGGAAAGCATGTACGTGGTTACCGAATGTTGTTCGGAGTCCCGGATGAGATCCCGGACGTCACGAGGAGTTCCGGAATGGTCCGGAGGTAAAGATTTATATATGGGAAGTCCTGTTTTGGTCACCGGAAAAGTTTCGGGTGAAATCGGTAATGTACCGGGACCACCGGGAGGGTCCCGGGGGTCCACCAAGTGGGGCCACCAGCCCCAGAAGGCTGCGTGGGCCAAGTGTGGGAGGGGACCAGCCCCAGGTGGGCTGGTGCGCCCCCCCACCAAGGCCCAAGGCGCATGGGAGAGTGGGAGGGGGCAAACCCTAGGTCCAGATGGGCCTTAGGGCCCATCTAGTGGGGCGCCTCCCCCTCTCCTCCCCTTGGCCGCCCCCCTTGATGGGATCTAGGGCTGGCCGCCTCCTCTTGGGGGTGGAAACCCTAAGGGGGGCGCAGCCCCCTTCCCCCCTATATATACTTGAGGTTTGGGCTGCCATACACACACGAGAAAGTCTCCTTTTGGTGCAGCCCTACCCCTCTTCCTCCTCCTCCTCTCCCGCGGTGCTTGGCGAAGCCCTGCGGGATTGCCACGCTCCTCCACCACCACCATGCCGTCGTGTTGCTGCTGGATGGAGTCTTCCCAACCTCTCCCTCTCTTCTTGCTGGATCAAGGCGTGGGAGACGTCACCGGGCTGCACGTGTGTTGAACGCGGAGGCACCGTACTTTCGGTGCTTAGATCGGAATCAACCGCGATCTGAATCGCTACGAGTACGACTCCCTCATCCGCGTTCTTGCAACGCTTCCGCATCGCGATCTACAAGGGTATGTAGATTCACTCCCCTTCCCCTCGTTGCTAGATTACTCCATAGATTGATCTTGGTGATGCGTAGAAAATTTTGAATTTCTGCTACGTTACCCAACAGTGGCATCATGAGCTAGGTCTATGCGTAGTTTCTATGCACGAGTAGAACACAAAGTAGTTGTGGGCGTCGATTTTGTCAATTCCTCTTGCCGCTACTAGTCTTATCTTGTTTCGGCGGCATTGTGGGATGAAGCGGCCCGGACCGACCTTACACGTACACTTACGTGAGACAGGTTCCACCGACTGACATGCACTAGTTGCATAAGGTGGCTAGCGGGTGTCTGTCTCTCCCACTTTAGTCGGAACGGATTCGATGAAAAGGGTCCTTATGAAGGGTAAATGGAAATTGGCAAATCACGTTGTGGTCATACGTAGGTAAGAAACGTTCTTGCTAGAAACCTACAAACCACGTAAAAAACTTGCAACAACAATTAGAGGACGTCTAACTTGTTTTTGCAGCATGTGCCTTGTGATGTGATATGGCCAGAAGATGTGATGAATGATATATGTGATGTATGAGATTGATCATAGTCTTGTAATAAGAATCACGACTTGCATGTCGATGAGAATGACAACCGGCAGGAGCCATAGGAGTTGTCTTTATTATTTTGTATGACCTGCGTGTCATTGAATAACGCCATGTAAGTTACTTTACTTTATTGCTAAGCGCGTTAGCCATAGAAGTAGAAGTAACCATTGGCATGACAACTTCAAGAAGACACAATGATGGAGATCATGATGATGGAGATCATGGTGTCATGCCGGTGACAAAGATGATCATGGTGCCCCGAAGATGGAGATCAAAGGAGCATAATGATATTGGCCATATCATGTCACTATTTGATTGCATGTGATGTTTATCATGTTTTTGCATCTTATTTGCTTAGAACGACGGTAGCAAGTAGGATGATCCCTTATAATAATTTCAAGAAAGTGTTCACCCTAACTGTGCACCGTTGCGAAGGTTCGTCGTTTCGAAGCACCACGTGATGATCGGGTGTGATAGATTCTTACGTTCGAATACAACGGGTGTTGACGAGCCTAGCATGTACAGACATGGCCTCGGCACACACGCAATACACTTAGGTTGACTTGACGAGCCTAGCATGTACAGACATGGCCTCGGAACACGGAGGACCGAAAGGTCGAGCATGAGTCGTATAGAAGATACGATCAACATGGAGATGTTCACCGATCTTGACTAGTCCGTCTCACGTGATGATCGGACACGGCCTAGTTGAACTCGGATCATGTTTCACTTAGATGACTAGAGGGATGTCTATCTGAGTGGGAGTTCATAATCAGATGAACTTCATTATCATGAACATAGTCAAAAAGGTATTTGCAAATTATGTCATAGCTTGCGCTTTAAGTTCTACTGGTTTAGATATGTTCCTAGAGAAAAATTTAGTTGAAAGTTGGTAGTAGCAATTATGCGGACTGGGTCCGTAAACTGAGGATTGTCCTCATTGCTGCACAGAAGGCTTATGTCCTTAATGCACCGCTCGGTGTGCTGAACCTCAGCGTCGTCTGTAGATGTTGCGGAACATCTGAAATACACGTTTTGATAACTACGTGATAGTTTAGTGCGTAATGCTAACGGTTTAGAATTGTGGCACCAAAGACGTTTTGAAACGTCGCAGAACATATGAGATGTTCCGAAGACTGAAATTGGGATTTCAGACTAGTGCCCACGTCAAGAGGTATGAGACCTCTGACAAGTTTCTTAAGCCTTAAGACTAAGGGAGAAAAGCTCAATCGTTGAGCATGTGCTCAGATTGTCTGAGTGCCACAATCGCTTGAACCGAGTGGGAGTTTATCTTCCAGATGAGATAGTGATGGTTCTCCATAGTCACTGCCACCAAGCTAGTAGAGCTTCGTGATGAACTATAACATATCAAGGATAGTTATGATGATCCTTGAGCTATTCGCGATGTTTGACACCGCGAGAGTAGAAATCAAGAAGGAGCATCAATTGTTGATGGTTAGTAGAACCACTAGTTTAAGAAGGGCAAGGGCAAAAGGGATAATTCATGAAACAGCAAGTCGTTTGCTGCTCTAGTGAAGAATCCCAAGGTTGAACCCAAACCCGAGACTAAGTGCTTCTGTAATAAGAGGAACGGTCACTGAAGCAGTACTACCCTAGATACTTGGTAGATGAGAAGGCAGGCAAGGTCGACAGAAGTATATTGGATATACATTGTATGAATGTGTACTTTACTAGTACTCCTAGCAGCACCAGGGTATTAGATACCGGTTCGGTTGCTAAGTGTTAGTAACTCGAAATAAAAGCTGCGGAATAAACGGAGACTAGCTAAAGGTGAGATGACGATGTGCGTTGGAAGTGTTTCCAAGGTTGATGTGATCAAGCATCGCATCCTCCCTCTACTATCAAGATTTGGTGTTTGCGTTGAACATGATTGGATTATGTTTATCGCAAAACGGTTATTCATTTAAGGAGAATAATGGTTACTCTGCTTATTTGAATAATACTTTCAATGGTCTTGCACCTAAAATGAATCTCGATCGTAGTGATACACATGTTCATGCCAAAAAGATATAAGATAGTAATGATAGTACCACATACTTGTGGCACTGCCACTTGAGTCATATTGGTATAGAACACATGAAGAAGCTCCATGTGGATGGATCTTTGGACTCACTCATTTTTGAAAAGATTGAGACATGCGAACCATGTCTATTGGTATATATGCATGAAGAAACTCCATACAGATGGATCGTTTAGACTCACTTGATTATGAATCACTTGAGACATGCAAATCATACCACATGGGCAAGATGACTGAAAGTCCTCGTTTTCAGTAAGATGGAACAAGAGAGCAACTTATTGGAAGTAATACATTTTGATGTACACAGTCCAATGAATGCTGAGGCACGCAGTGGATATCGTTATGTTCTTACTTCACAGATGATTTGAGTAGATGCTGAGTGTATTTACTTGATGAAACACTAGTCTGAATTATTGAAAGGTTCAAGTAATTTCAGAGTGAAGTTGAAGATCGTCGTAACAAGAGGATAAAATGTCTGTGATATGATCATAGAGATGAGTATCTGAGATACGAGTTTGGCACACAATTGAGACATTGTGGAAAGTGTTTCACAATTAATACCACCTGGAACACCATAGTGTGATGGTGTGTCCGAACATCACAACTGCACCCTATTGGATATGGTGCACACCATGATGTTTCTTATCAAATTACCACTATCGTTTATGGGTTAGGCATTAGAGACAACCACATTCACTTTAAAAGGGGCACCACGCAATTCCGTTGAGACGACACCGTTTAGAGACACCTAAGTTGTCGTTTCTTAAAAGTTTGGGGCTGCGATGCTTATGAGAAAAAGTTTCAGGCTGATAAGCTCGAACCCAAAGCGGATAAATGCATCTTCATAGAAAACCCAAAACAGTTGGGTATACCTCCTGTTTCAGATCTGGAAGCAAAAGTAATTGCTTCTAGAAACGAGTCCTTTCTCGAGGAAAAGTTTCTCTCGAAAGAATTGAGTGGGAGGATGGTGGAGACTTGATAAGGTTATAGAACCGTCACTTCAACTAGTGTGTAGCAGGGCACAGGAAGTTGTTCCTGTGGCACCTACACCAATTGAAGTGGAAGCTTATGATAGTGATCATGAAACTTCGGATCAAGTCACTACCAAACCTCGTAGGACGACGAGGATGCGTGCTACTTCAGAGTGGTACGTGATCCTGTCTGAGATATCATGTTGTTGGACAATACTGAACCTACGAGCTATGGAGAAGCGATGGTGGGCCCATATTCCGACAAATGGTTAAGAGCCATGAAATCCGAGATAAATGGATCTTTGAGAAGAAGACGGACGTGGACGGTAATGTTACCGTCTATGAAGCTCGACTTGTGGCAAAGAGTATTTCCACAAGTTCAAGGAGTTGACTACGATGAGATTTTCTCATCCGTAGCGGTGCTTAAGTCCGTCGGAATCATGTTAGCATTATCTGCATTTGTGAAATCTAGCAGATGGATGTCAAAACAAGTTTCCTTACCAGTTTTCGTAAGGAAAGGTTGTATGTGATACAATCAGAAAGGTTTTGTCGATCCTAAGGATGCTAAAAGGTATGCTAGCTCCAGCGATCCTTCTAAGGACTGGAGTAAGCATCTCGGAGTTGGAATGTACACTTTGATGAGATGATCAAAGATTTTGGATTTATACAAAGTTTATGAGAAACTTGTATTTACAATAAAGTGAGTGGGAGCGCTACAACATTTCTGATAAGTATATGTGAATGACATATTGTTGATCCGAAATGATGTAAAATTTCTGGAAAGCATAAAGGGTTGTTTGAAAGGAGTTTTTCAAAGGAAGACCTGGATAAAGCTGCTTACACATTGGGCATCAAGATCTATAGAGATAGATCAAGACGCTTGATGATACTTTCAAAGAACGCACACCTTGACATGATTTTGAAAGAGTTCAAATAGATCAGCAAAGAAGGAGTTCTTGGCTGTGTTACAAGGTGTGAGTATTGAGTAGGACTCAAGACCTGACCACAGCAGAAGAAAGAGAAAGGACGAAGGTCGTCCCCTATGCTTCAGACGTAGGCTCTACAGTATGCTATGCTGTGTACCGCACATGAAGTGTGCCTTGCCATGAGTTGGTCAAGGGGTACAATAGTGATCCGGGAATGGATCACATGACAGCGGTCGAACATATCCTTAGTACCTAGTGGACTAAGGAATTTTCTCGATTATGGAGGTGAAAAGGAGTTCGTCGTAAAGGGTTACGTCGATGCGAACTTTGACACTAATCCGGATGACTCTGAGTAGTAAACCGGATTCGTATAGTAGAGCAATTACTTGAAATGGCTCCAAATAGCGCGTGGTAGCATCCACAAGATGACATAGATATTCGTAAAGCACACACGGATCTGAAAGGTTCAGACCCGTTGACTAATAACCTCTCTCACAAGCATAACATGATCAAACCAGAACTCATTGAGTGTTAATCACATAGAGATGTGAACTAGATTGTTGACTCTAGTAAACTCTTGGGTGTTGGTCACATGGTGATGTGACCTGTCAGTGTTAATCACATGGTGATGTGAACTAGATTATTGACTCTAGTGCAAGTGGGAGACTGTTGGAAATATGCCCTAGAGGCAATAATAAATAGGTTATTATTATATTTCCTTGTTCATGATAATCGTTTATTATCCATGCTAGAATTGTATTGATAGGAAACTCAGATACATGTGTGGATACATAGACAACACCATGTCCCTAGTAAGCCTCTAGGAGACTAGCTCGTTGATCAAAAGATGGTTACGGTTTCCTGACCATGGACATTGGATGTCGTTGATAACGGGATCACATCATTAGGAGAATGATTTGATGGACAAGACCCAATCCTAAGCCTAGCACAAGATCGTGTAGTTCGTTTGCTCAGAGCTTTTCTAATGTCAAGTATCACTTCCTTAGACCATGAGATTGTGCAACTCCCGGATACCGTAGGAATGCTTTGGGTGTACCAAACGTCACAACGTAACTGGGTGGCTATAAAGGTGCACTACGGGTATCTCCGAAAGTGTCTGTTGGGTTGGCACGAATCGAGACTGGGATTTGTCACTCCGTGTAAACGGAGAGGTATCTCTGGGCCCACTCGGTAGGACATCATCATAATGTGCACAGTGTGACCAAGGAGTTGATCACGGGATGATGTGAGTTACGGAACGAGTAAAGAGACTTGCCGGTAACGAGATTGAACAAGGTATAGGGATACCGACGATCGAATCTCGGGCAAGTAACATACCGTTAGACAAAGGGAATTGAATACGGGATTGATTGAATCCCCGACATCGTGGTTCATCCGATGAGATCATCGTGGAACATGTGGGAGCCAACATGGGTATCCAGATCCCGCTGTTGGTTATTGACCGGAGAACGTCTCGGTCATGTCTGCATGGTTCCCGAACCCGTAGGGTCTACACGCTTAAGGTTCGATGACGCTAGGGTTATAGGGAAAGCATGTACGTGGTTACCGAATGTTGTTCGGAGTCCCGGATGAGATCCCGGACGTCATGAGGAGTTCCGGAATGGTCCGGAGGTAAAGATTTATATATGGGAAGTCCTGTTTTGGTCACCGGAAAAGTTTCGGGTGAAATCGGTAATGTACCGGGACCACCGGGAGGGTCCCGGGGGTCCACCAAGTGGGGCCACCAGCCCCAGAAGGCTGCGTGGGCCAAGTGTGGGAGGGGACCAGCCCCAGGTGGGCTGGTGCGCCCCCCCACCAAGGCCCAAGGCGCATGGGAGAGTGGGAGGGGGCAAACCCTAGGTCCAGATGGGCCTTAGGGCCCATCTAGTGGGGCGCCTCCCCCTCTCCTCCCCTTGGCCGCCCCCCTTGATGGGATCTAGGGCTGGCCGCCTCCTCTTGGGGGTGGAAACCCTAAGGGGGGCGCAGCCCCCTTCCCCCCTATATATACTTGAGGTTTGGGCTGCCATACACACACGAGAAAGTCTCCTTTTGGTGCAGCCCTACCCCTCTTCCTCCTCCTCCTCTCCCGCGGTGCTTGGCGAAGCCCTGCGGGATTGCCACGCTCCTCCACCACCACCATGCCGTCGTGTTGCTGCTGGATGGAGTCTTCCCAACCTCTCCCTCTCTTCTTGCTGGATCAAGGCGTGGGAGACGTCACCGGGCTGCACGTGTGTTGAACGCGGAGGCACCGTACTTTCGGTGCTTAGATCGGAATCAACCGCGATCTGAATCGCTACGAGTACGACTCCCTCATCCGCGTTCTTGCAACGCTTCCGCATCGCGATCTACAAGGGTATGTAGATTCACTCCCCTTCCCCTCGTTGCTAGATTACTCCATAGATTGATCTTGGTGATGCGTAGAAAATTTTGAATTTCTGCTACGTTACCCAACAAAATAGTGATTGACAGAATTCTCTAGTCACCATCGCCAAGTTAGTAGAACTTCGTGATGAACTATAATATGCAAGGGATGACGAAAACAATTCCCAAGCTCTTCGCGATGCTAAAATCGGCGAAGGTAGAAATCAAGAAAAACATCAAGTGTTGATGGTTGACAAGACCACTAGTTTCAAGAGAAAGGGCAAAGGGAAGAAGGGGAACTTCAAGAAGAATGGCAAGCAAGTTGCTGCACAAGTGAAGAAGCCCAAGTCTGGACCTAAGCCTAAGACTAAGTGCTTCTACTGCAAAGGGACCGGTCACTAGAAGCGGAACCACCCCAAGTATTTGGCGGATAAGAAGGATGGCAAAGTGAACAAGCTATATTTGATATACATGTTATTGATGTGTACCTTACTAGTGTTTATAGTAGCCCATGGGTATTTGATACTTGTTCGGTTGCTAAAAATTAGTAACTCGAAACAGGAGTTACAGAATGAACAAAGACTAGTTAAGGGTGAAGTGACGATGTGTGTTGGAAGTGGTTCCAAGATTGATATGATCATCATCGCACACTCCCTATACTTTCGGGATTAGTGTTGCACCTAAATAAGTGTTATTTGGTGTTTGCGTTGAGCATAAATATGATTTGATCATGTTTATTGCAATACGGTTATTCATTTAAGTTAGAGAACAATTGTTGTTCTGTTTACATGAATAGAACCTTCTATGGTCATACACACCAACGAAAATGGTTTGTTGGATCTCAATCGTAGTGATACACATATTCATAATATTGAAGCCAAAAAGATGCAAAGTTAATAATGATAGTGCAACTTATTTGTGGCGCTGCCGTTTAGGTCATATTGGTGTAAAGCGCATGAAGAAACTCCATGCTGATGGGCTTTTGGAATCACTTGATTATGAATCACTTGATGGTTGCGAACCATGCCTCTTGGGCAAGATGACTAAAACACCGTTCTCCGGAACAATGGAGCAAGCAACAGATTTGTTGGAAATCATACATACTGATGTATGTGGTCCGATGAATATTGAGGCTCGCAGCGGGTATCATTATTTTCTGACCTTCACAGATGATTTGAGCAAATATGGGTATATCTACTTGATGAAACATAAGTCTGAAACATTTGAAAAGTTCAAAGAATTTCAGAGTGAAGTGGAAAATCATCGTGACAAGAAAATAAGGTTTCTACGATCTGATCGCGGAGACAAATATTTGAGTTACGAGTTTCGTCTTCAATTAAAACAATATGGAATAGTTTCACAAATTCGTGCCACCTGGAACACCACAGCATAATGGTGTGTCCGAACGTCATAACCGTACTTTATTGGATATAGTGCAATCTATGATGTTTCTTACCGATTTACCACTATAGTTTTGGGGTTATGCATTAGAGACAGCTGCAGTCACGTAAAAAAAAGGGCACCATCTAAATTCGTTTGGGACGACACCGTATGAACTGTGGTTTGGCAAGAAACCAAAGTTGTCGTTTCTTAAAGTTTAGGGTTGCGATGCTTATAAGAAAAAGTTTCATCCTGATAAGCTCAAACCCAAATCAGAGAAATGTGTCTTCATAGGATACCCAAAGGAGATAGTTGGGTACACCTTCTATCACAGATCCAAAGGCAAGACATTCGTTGCTAAGAATGGATCCTTTCTAGAGAAGGAGTTTCTCTCGAAAGAAGTGAGTGAGAGGAAAGTAGAACTTGATGAGGTAACTGTACCTGCTCCCTTATTGGAAAGTAGTTCATCACAGAAATCTGTTCCTGTGACTCCTACACCAATTAGTGAGGAAGCTAATGATGATGATCATGTAACTTCAGATCAAGTTACTACCGAACCTCGTAGGTAAACCAGAGTGAGATCCACACCAGAGTGGTACGGTAATCCTGTTCTGGAGGTCATGTTACTTGACCATGACGAACCTACGAACTATGAGGAAGCGATGATGAGCCCAGATTCCGCGAAATGGTTTGAGGCCATGAAATCTGAGATAGGATCCATGTATGAGAACAAAGTGTGGACTTTGGTTGACTTGCCCGATGATCGGCAAGCCATAGAAAATAAATGGATCTTCAAGAGGAAGACGGGCGCTGATAGTAGTGTTACTATCTACAAAGCTAGACTTGTCGAAAAAGGTTTTTTTTGACAAAGTTCAAGGTGTTGACTACGATGAGATTTTCTCACTCGTATCGATGCTTAAAGTCTGTCCGAATCATGTTAGCAATTGCCACATTTTATGAAATCTGGCAAATGGATAAAAAAATTGTAATCCTTAATGGATTTATTAAAGAAGAGTTGTATATGATGCAACCAGAAGGTTTTGTCAATCCTAAAGGTGCTAAAAAAATATGCAAGCTCCAGCGATCCATCTATGGACTGGTGCAAGCATCTCGGAGTTGGAATATACGCTTTGATAAGTTGATCAAAGCATATAGTTTTATACAGACTTGCGGTGAAGCCTGTATTTACAAGAAAGTGAGTGGGAGCACTACAACATTTCTGATAAGTATATGTGAATGACATATTTTTGATCGGAAATAATGTAGAATTTTCTGGAAAGCATAAAGGAGTATTTGAAAGGAGTTTTTCAAAGAAAGACCTCGGTGAAGCCGCTTACATATTGAGCATCAAGATCTATAGAGATAGATCAAGACGCTTGATAAGTTTTTTCAATGAGTACATACCTTGACAAGTTTTTGAAGTAGTTCAAAATGGAACAGTCAAAGATAGAGTTCTTGCCTGTGTTACAAGGTGTGAAATTGAGTAAGACTCAAAGCCCGACCACGGTAGAAGATAGAAAGAGAATGAAAGTCATTCCCTATGCCTTGGCCATTGGTTCTATAAAGTATGTCATGTTGTGTACCAGATCTATTGTATACCCTACACTGATTTTTGCAAGGGAGTACAATAGTGATCTAGGAGTAGATCACTGGACAGTGGTCAAAATTATCCTTAGTGGAATAAGGATATGTTTCTCGATTATGGAGGTGACAAAAAGGTTCATCGTAAAGGGTTACATCGATGCAAAATACTGATCCAGATGACTATAAGTCTCAATCTGGATACATATTGAAAGTGGGAGCAATTAGCTAGAGTAGCTCCGTGCAGAGCATTGTTGACATAGAAATTTGCAAAATACATACGGATCTGAAGGTGGCAGACCCGTTGATTAAACTTCTGTCAGAAGCAAAACATGATCACACCTTAGTACTCTTTGGGTGTTAATCACATAGCGATGTGAACTAGATTATTGACTCTAGTAAACCCTTTGGGTGTTGGTCACATGACGATATGAACTATGGGTGTTAATCACATGGTGATGTGAACTATTGGTATTAAATCACATGGTGATGTGAACTAGACTATTGACTCTAGTGCAAGTGGGAGACTGAAGGAAATATGCCCTAGAGGCAATAATAAAGTTATTATTTATTTCCTTATATCATGATAAATGTTTATTATTCATGCTAGAATTGTATTAACCGGAAACATAATACATGTGTGAATACATAGACAAACAGAGTGTCAATAGTATGCCTCTACTTGACTAGCTCGTTAATTAAAGACGATTATGTTTCCTAACCATAAACATGAGTTGTCATTTGATTAACGGGATCACATCATTAGGAGAATGATGTGATTGACTTGACCTATTCCGTTAGCTTAGCACTCGATCGTTTAGTATTCTGCTATTGCTTTCTTCATGACTTATACATGTTCCTATGACTATGAGATTATGCAACTCCCGTTTACCGGAGGAACACTTTGTGTGCTACCAAATGTCACAACGTAACTGGGTGATTATAAAGGTGCTCTACAGGTGTCTCCGAAGGTACTTGTTGGGTCGGTGTATTTCGAGATTAGGATTTGTCACTCTGATTGTCGGAGAGGTATCTCTGGGCCCACTCAGTAATGCACATCACTATAAGCCTTGCAAGCATTGTAACTAATGAGTTAATTGCGGGATGATGTATTACGGAACGAGTAAAGAGACTTACGGTAACGAGATTGAACTAGGTATTGAGATACCGACGATCGAATCTCGGGCAAGTAACATACCGATGACAAAGGGAGCAACGTATGTTGTTATGCGGTTTGACCGGTAAAGATCTTCGTAGAATATGTGGGAGCCAATATGAGCATCCAGGTTCCGCTATTGGTTATTGACCGGAGACGTGTCTCGGTCATGTCTACATTGTTCTCGAACCCGTAGGGTCCGCACGCTTAAAGTTCCATGACGGTTATATTATGAGTTTATGTGTTTTGATGTACCGAAGGTAGTTCGGTGTCCCGGATGAGATCGGGGACATGACGAGGAGTCTCGAAATGGTCGAGACGTAAAGATCGATATATTGGACGACTATATTCGGACATCGGAAAGGTTCCGAGTGATTCGGGTATTTTTCGGAGTACCGGAGAGTTACGGGAATTCGTCGGGGAGTATATGGGCCTTATTGGGCTTTAGGGAAAGAGAGAGGAGAGGCTGCGCGCCCCCAAGGCCTAGTCCGAATTGGACTAGGGGGAGGGGCTGCGCCCCCTCCTTCCTTCTCTTCTCTCTCCCCTTCCCTTGACTCCTACTCCTACTACTTGGAAGGGGGGAATCCTACTCCCGATGGGAGTAGGACTACTCCTGGCGCGCCTCCTCCTGGCCGGCCGCCTTCCCTCCCCATAGACACAACAATTGATCTCTTGATCTCTTAGCCGTGTGCGGTGCCCCCTCCACCATAATCCACCTCGATAATATCGTAGCGGTGCTTAGGCGGAGCCCTGCGTCGGTAGAACATCATCATCGTCACCACGCCGTCGTGCTGATGGAACTCTCCCTTAAAGCTCGGCTGGATCAGAGTTCGAGGGACGCCATCGAGCTGAACGTGTGCTGAACTCGGAGGTGTCGTGCGTTCGGTACTTGATTGGTCGGATCATGAAGACGTACGACTACATCAACCGCGTTGTGCTAACGCTTCCGCTTTCGGTCTACGAGGGTACGTGGACAACACTCTCCCCTCTCGTTGCTATGCATCACCATGATCTTGCGTGTGCGTAGGAATTTTTTTGAAATTACTACGTTCCCCAACAGAAGCAACCATGTCTATTCCACCATGGATTACGTCCATGAAGGACTAGCCTCACTCGGGTAGATCTTCATGAAGTAGGCGATCGCCTTGCCATTACAAACTCCTTGGTTCAACTCCACATGATCTTGGAGGCTCCCAAGTGACACCTAACCAATCTAGGGGACACCACTCTCCAAAAGGTAATAGATGTTGTGTTGGTGATGAACTCCTTGCTCTTGTGCTTCAAATGATAGTCTCCTCAATGCTCAATCTCTCACATAGATTTGGCTTGGGTAGGATAAGGATTGAAGTGGAAAGCAACTTGAGGAGGCTAGAAATCAAGGTTCAAATGGTAGGAATGGAAACTCTTGATCTCAACACATGAGCAGGTGGTTCTCTCTCAGAAAACAAATGGTGGAAGTTGTATTTCGTTTTGAAGGCTTTCTTACTGGGTAAGAGGGGGTGGAGGGGGTATAAATAGCCTCCACACGAAATCCAACTTTTACACAATTTTGACCAAACTCGGTGGCACTGACTGAAATTATCGGTGAGATCGACTTGTGCAAAAGACATGAATGTTGGGGGGCTCGGTGGGACCAACTAGATCAACTCGGTGAGATCGGGGTGCAGTGGCAAAGGCTGAACCCTATTTCGGTAATTCCGATTAGTTTAACTCGGTGATTCCGAGATGAAGTGATTTCATCAAAGAATCTTGGTCAGGCCATCTCGGTGGGACCGAGAGACGTTTAGGTCATACCGAAAAGCTAGGGTTTTGGTTGTGGCAGTAGTAGGATCATCTCGGTGGGTCCAGAATGGAATGTACCGATGGGACCGAAATGATGAATTAGGGTTTTGGACCGATGTGGTTTCGGAATGTGATTGAGGGTTTTTGGAGCAATATCACTGAGCACTTGAGCAACAACCTCATCAACAATACCTCATCCCCTTTTAATAGTATTGGCTTTCCTACGGGACTTAATGTGATCTTGGATCACTAAACCAAAAATGTAGAGTCTTGGGGTAGCCAAAATTGTTCTTCACATTTTGAGGGGGGGGGTCATATCCTCTTTTCCTTGCCACAGCACCATTCAACTTATCTGAAATATTCTAGGTAGAACTGTTAGTCCAATAGTATGTATGTTGACATTGATTACTAGAACACGCAAGGGAGCAAATGTGCTTTCAACAATCCAAATCCGTGATCCCGTGGCCAACTAAATGTGAGTCGGAAGCTTAACGGTTCGGGTGAGGAGAGTGTGGAGAGGTGAATGTTGACGAAGATCGTGATGAGTATAGAGGGACAGTTGGGGTGGAGGAGGTGACAAGTTGGGCAAGATAGGGCGGAACTCAATACTGGGCGTAGGTCATGGGTGCGGCGGATGGCAACTCAGCTAGCGTCGGAGTGGGGCTCAACAACGTTCAAGGAGGAAGAAGGGGATCACGCTGGGGAGGAAATAAGCTAGATAAAGAAGATAAACAGTGGTCAAAACAAGGGTAGGGCGTTGGACTGACATCTAATGGTACAAACAAAATTGACAAACTTCTTACCTTGAGTCACTGCTTCGAAAGATGAGAGCATCTGACGAGGAGATGGCTCTTTGGTGTTGATCTCCCTTTTATGCAACACGTGAGGCGACTCACCACTGCCACTCTGGCTCTCCCATGTCACCACCTGCCCATCCCCTACCCCTCCTCCCTTCTCACCTCCATCCTCTTATGCTCCTGCCCGGTGTAGATCCAACCGCTTCTGGTCCCTTGCCGTTGACAACGACTCTGAGTCAGAGGACGATGATCTCTTGGGAGAGCCCGTGGTCGGTGCTATGGATCTCGTTCTATCCCGTGTCGGCAGTGATTATCCTCCTTCGGCGAGTGTTGGCTTAGATCAGGGTTCGAGCAAGCGCTTTGCTTTCACGCGGGTGGACATAATTTCGTATTCTCCGACATCGTGGGCTTGGCCGACCTCGCATGTCATGTGATTTTGTCGATATCTCACAAAAAATTGGTTTTTCCTTCTCTCTGTGGCGATCGATGCAAACCTTCTGGGGAAGTTCTCATTGCCACTGGTGCATCTTCCCTCCTCCTTCATGCTCAGGAGTGCGAGGTGACCCTCCCCAACCTCCTGTCACCAGTCTCCATGGGACGATGATGGCGTGCTCTCCTGGTATGAAAACCCTAGTCGATGCTTTGTCTGATGAAACATTCATGGGCCTTGGGCCTCCTATGGATGGTGGGCCTCTAGTCATGGCTAGGCCCATTGTCTCCTCTACAGACCAGCCCGGGCCTTTCAGCTAGTCTTCCGACTTCCTTCATCTCCATGAGACCGTTGTGGGCCGGGCCCATGTGCCTGCTCCTCTGAACTTCCCTCCTCGACATACTATAACACACCCATCGAGATATATATGGCCCCGTAAGGGTTCTTTGGATCATTCATTATGGTTTTCCGCCTCTCTTGCTGAGATCTGTCACGTCGCTCGACTCATAATAAATTTACCATTGAACATCTGTTCCCTAACCGTCCTGTTGTTTGTCCGTTCAATATGGCCACCCTTTTGCAGCAATGGAAGCCGCTCACTAAGGCCATGGACATGGATGCCATATCCATGATCATCTCCAAGATCCGTGCCTCTGCATCACTCTCTGCCATCTTTCTACACCGCCTCTGGCATAGCTTAGTGCTATCTTGTTGTTCTTCTGGGTGGCATAGATGCCTGTTTACCCGACCATGTTTGGTCTACACCTAGCCAGATCACCGATTTATCGTGTTGCTACCCTAACTGTCGTTTATTGGATAATTTGCCGTTATTGCTTTATTTATAAAATCAGGCATACATACTGATTTTTTCTTTGATAGCTTGATTTGTAGGTGACCCCTTTCTCTCAGTATTTCACAATGTTCCTCCAATGTTCTCTCCCTCATGGAGTAAATGATTTGGAAAGCTTAGGCACCACCAAAAGTAAGGTCTTTGTTTGGTTGACACTTCAAGATAGAATTTGAATCGTCGATAGGTTTTCCAAGAGAAGGTGGCGAAATTGTGATCTTTACCTACTTTGCAAGAGAGAGCAAGAATGTGAGTATCCACCTTTTCTTCAATTGTCACTACACCTTTAGGTTTGGAACTTGGTCACTGAGAGGCTACACCATCACAACATGGACACCTTTGTGGCACTTGGAGGACTCTGTCAAGGCTTGGTGGGCTAATAGAACTGCCTTTGGCACCCCCAGTTGATGCCCTTTTCACTATTCTGACCCTTTGAACGAACTTTGTCACAAAATGAACTTGACGTGAAAGTATTTCACGATCTGACCCTTTTAGCAATGTCATAGCCCGCAGCATTTCTGCCAAACATAAAAACGCCGAGCTAGCTAGCGTTTCTGACCAAAGAAGAAACACCGAGGTAGCTACCATTTCTCACCGAGTAAGAAACGCCGATGCTTATGGCGTTTTTGACCAGGTAAGAAACGCCATATGTCTTGGCGTTTAGGCCCTGGTTATGGAGCAGTTTTTTACCTTGGCGTTTCTAAGAAGGCCGGAAACGTCGCTGACCTTGGCGTTTCTAGCCTGGCGTCTCTGGCGGTTGAGCAGAAAGAACCTGACGGGGCATCTAGTGGGTTGGGTGCCAGCGAAGAAACACCAAGCCCTATGGCGTTTCTTATCTGGTCCGCAACGCGAGCTACCTCGGCGTTTCTTCTTTGGACAGGAACGCTAGCTAGCTCGGCGTTTCTATGTTTGACAGAAACGTCGCAGGCTATGGCGTTGCTAAAAGGGTCAGATCGTGAAATATTTTCATGTCGAGTTCACTTTATGACAAAGTTTGCTGAAAGGGTCAGAATAGTGATTTCGGCCCACAATTGAAATGGCATGGCTTCGCTTATCATGCTTGTGACTTGAACCATTTAGAATGAGAGGGACGTCCAAATGTTTTGTCACAATCGCTCCGCCATAATTGGATCTGGGAGGTGCAATAAAAAACTAGCCAAGGTCAAATGTGTTGTGAGAATAATCATCCATGCCATCTCCTTAATCAATAGATGAGGTAACTCTCTCAAAAAATAAATAAAAATGAGGTAACTCTTATGCCTTTTTCTTCGGAAGAAAACAATGTTCCTCCAAACTTTTCGATCGACACACTTGCAGACGCATGCAACGCAACAGTACCGGACGGGACGGGTCAAGCGGACGTTCGTTCCCCACGCGCCGAGACGATGGATCAATTAAAGACGCGGTTGCATCTGGGCTAGCGCGGTACGTGAGCACGTCACTCTAGCCGTAGAGTCTCGAGCCGGTGAAGTGCACCGAGGAAGCCGTTTTTACGTACGCGGGGGTTCCGGCAGCGGGCTATAGCAGCAGGCTCCCGCTTTCTGTTGCAGTTGGTAACGCGTGGTGCCGCTGGTGGCGGCAGCGGCAGATGGATAGGCACGCCTACGCCTGCGTAGTATACGTTGCAGACCGCGAAAGGATCCAAAGCTACTTTCTACTACTAGCACTGCATGCTAATCTAGGAGTACTCATCTAGCCATAGGGTGGCAACGGCAGGCAGGGGCAGGCCAGCTGGTGTGCAGCAGTGCAGCACCCTTGTTTTCCTCCCCGATGACAAGGGGTTGCATACACGCTTGAATGCGCGCGTTGATTTTCGTCGATCCCGTCCTCGGTCACCATGCCCCGGCGGGAAACCGGCGACCCTTGCCTTGGACTCGGGCGCGACGTGGACGCCGGCTTACGTGCATGCAAACAAAGTGTACCACATCACGAAACTAGCAGTAGCTCTCTGCAATCTAGTAAGTGCACTTCTTGCGGTGAACCGTCAACGTGTCTTGCTTTTGCATGCTATATATAGCTGGCAAGCTGGCTTGGTATCTACTCATCTCGCTATAAATCGTACCAGTGGCATAGGCATTCTGTACCACTTACACGCATGTGTAAGCGTAATTAGCATCCTTACCTGCTAAACATATAACCGCCGTATTGCGTCACAAAACAGTTGATAAACTGATGCATGTTTTTCTCCTTTTCTTCCACTAAACGTGGGAGATTCAAGGTAGCCTCCCTCTCGTGAGCTTATCGTTGGTACCGGCGGTTACACCTGCACCGGACATACACGATGGATGCGTGCACGCAAGTGCTGAGCTGAAAAGTTAGAGCGGTGATCATCGAGCATAATGATCACTCTATCTGATATAGTGATATACATGAATGTAGTACTACTTTTAATTAATTCGAGATAATGACTTGCAGATCCATTCCATTGTATGTCTGCCCAGATCTGTATCCGTACGACAAGGAAAGGTGATCAGCTAAATAACAAGGGACATGTGAGGCATCTGGGGTGGCCGGTGCACGTAATTTACAGTTAGTAGTGTACTGCAAGGAAAAGGAAATGTCGGAGAGAATGATGCAAAGCAAGGACAACAACTCAAAGGCGCAGCCACGAGCACATTCTCGCGGGAGAAAAGATTCTAGTGTTTTAGATGTTAACAATTGTAAACATTTGCATTTAGTTTACCTCATCTTTAGTTATGCAGAGGCGGGGTGTTGCTCATCCCTGTCTATGCCTTTAGTTTACCTGTCATGTTTACCCGTGATACGCACGTTTGTGCGTATTCTACAAAAAAAGATGTTTACGCATTTGTGATGGTTGATCTGGATTACAAGGAAGAAAGCTTACTTTTGATATACCTCATGATCCGGTTGTTGTCAAATTTGATTAGTCATTGGCTTCATATGTGGTCTTTGTTGTACACACGGTAGGAAAAGGTAAAATCTTTTGTGAGGAGCAAAGTTGTTTGAACAAGTGGCAAAAGGAGGTTTTACACACAGCAAGGGCTGTCGACCATACAGAGATTAATCTGTTGATACTGCTCAGCGAATTTAAGAAGATTTTAGCCCCCCTACATTGCAAATGGACGTGATCGTATATGCTATCTGTTTGCAGGAGGTTCCTCTTTTGTTCTTTTGCAGTATGTGGTGTGCGGAACCAGATGTTGTAGCTTTTGAGTGCTGCTTTTTGTGCAGTTGATTCAACCTGCATTGTTGTTTTACATGTAGAGTTTCCTGCAATCCGTATCATTCGCTATATGATCTGTAAGAGAAAGTGTAGTGAACTACTGGTTTTTTATAACAGAAATCAGAGAAGGTCCTCTTAAAAATTAATTTTATTCATTTATATGATTTTGTTGTTGTTGATGCATGTGTTTTCATGTTAAAACAGGTTTTCTGCCTTGTGTAAGCAATAACAAGTTTAGTGCCTATTAAATATTTTTACAAGATTTTTTTAAGAAAGAGGCAAAAGCATTGCCTTTTAATTAATTAACAAAGGGAAGACTTTACATGGAAATTACACACTCCAAGGGCCAAGAGTAAGAACAACTCAATGTGGACTAAAACATTGCTATAACAATAACTACTCAGTCTGCATCAGGCTACTCAAGTGTTTTACACCCGCCTGTCCTCAAAAAATTATTTTGTCCTTGATCTCAACACAATGGAGAGAGTTGGGGTCTCGACGTGGCGGAACACCCGATCATTTCTCTTATTTCACACATTCTGCGAGATGAAGCTAGCAATGGTCCCAAAGAGCTGATGACACACAGTAGAGGAGCTGATCAAATTCGGAAAGTGGGGGTGTACAAAGACTTCAGGTGAATAATATGAAGGCTAAGCCAAGAAAAAGGCGCAAAATCATGATGGTGAATCTACACTTGAAGAGTAGGTGTGGTGTCCACTCTTGCTTGCACGTACACAGTTGGCAAGAACCATAGTTAGGCCAACCACATCGTCGCAGCTGAACCTCTATCCAAAGGTTTTCCTAGAGGGCTAGGCATATGAAGAACTTATGCTGAGGCGGGTGGAGTAGAAATAGTCCATGGTGAACTCCCAACGAATCAAATCCACTAACTTGTGTTGCATTTGAACCCCACTTACCTCTCCCATAGGGAAGAGAATCCCTGGACCTCCGGGGTGAGAATATTGCTTATCGCAATCCAATCGACCCACTTCTTGTTCTCCAAAGCCTCTTTGACAATTGTTTTCTTCTTTGAGGATAATTCAGAACTTTTTGGGGCATGGCATCCTTTGGCCTCAGACCCTAGACAAAGGCGAGGTCTGGAACTGGAGCTTCTCTATCTCACTCATTGCATGGTTATCCAGATCAATGCATGTCCCAGAAGCATCGGTCCACTCTAACCATGGCCATGGTCTCTTAAGAGTGGAGGCAAGCTTGACTAAGTTGAGGATACCAAGAGAGTCAATCTCCTTGGGCCAGCATACCATGTCCATTGCATTTGCCGCTCGAAATCTTGCTGCACGTGGCCCAAAGATAGGGATGTAGAAGCTTGTCCATCGGAGCATCTAAGGGCGTGAGGTAGTAAATGACCATGGAAGAGAGCACATACTTGACCAACACGTCCTTACGCCACGGGGAGGTGCCTACAGCTCAAAGGCTTCAAGTTACCGACCTCTTTTTCCTCAAGTTTGCTTAAAGTCATGGAGTCTTAGGTGAGTTCTGGAAAGCGGGAGGCCAAGAGAACGTATCATCATGCTTTCACACAAGGCAATGCATATTTTGTTTTGCTCCATGAAAAAACTAAGAAGCATATGGAAAGTTCGAACGTTTACATGAGTGGTTATTTTTGCATTTTTTGCCAGTTATGTATATTTTGTTATTTGTACTATTCATTTTAGTAGTATGTCCACGTGCCAGGGAGGTATCTTGCCTCTCTCTCTCTCTCTCTCTCTCTCTCTCTCACACACACACACACACACACACACACACACACAAACACACACACACACTAATTGAGTTATTTCGTCTTGGGAGGCAAAATATTTCAGAACCCTCTGTCCCCGATTTACATTCTCATTTGGTTATTCTTGTTCCATGGATCGTGAAGAGATTATGTTTTAGTGAAGCATCTTATGGCGCAACTTAGGGCATGTACAATGGTGCCATCTTAAGGTGGAACTATGGAAGCAAGGAACAATAACTTGCAATCCGATGTATTACTAATGAGGTGGCCTGGATCAAACCGTAAGGGACACACTGTTGGATCCTTAAATGGAACTTTTCATCTCTTCGGCAAAATTAATAGATGCAACTTCTAATAAACGCTGGGTGAAGTAATGCATGATGCTTAGAGATGCTATTGTTGATTGTTTGGGTTAGCCAGAAGCTAGCTTAAAACTCACAAGAGAGTGTACGATGCTTCTGCTATTAACTAATGAGCAGTGCACCATTTTGTAATTAGATGCTTTTGTCCACTTTGTTCTACATCAGCTAAAGAGCAAAAAAGGTTGATCGAGCGGCGCCCAATAACAAGAACGTCTTTGATTTGATTTTTAAGCAGTCTTTGCTTTATACTATCATATTTTAAGTAGAGAAGAGAATATATAAATTATAACTAATTCCTCTTCAATATGGACCGTGTAACCAGCATATTCTTCTTCATAAAAGATATGACAGTTCCTCAAATATAAATGTTAAAGCCATAATGTAAGTATTTGATATATAAAGCGGTGAAAGCAAGAAAGAACTATAAAATTATAATGTGTACGCACTTTTTGGTTTTTTTTAGCCGAAACACTTTTTGGGTGTTAATTACCACTTTGTTCTCTTCTTGTTTGTTTGCTACTTTAACAGGGAACATCCATTAAGTAATTATTGTTCTTCTCTTTTTTTGCGGGGATTTTTTTCTTTTCTTTGCCCATACCTTAGTGTTAGCATTTAATTATAATAATTAACACCCAAAATGTTATTGGCTGGAAATAGAATTAACTTTCAGCACCGTCCCACATGATCTCCACCTGACGAAACTAACGTTGGAACATAACGTGATATGTTGCTTTGTTTCGGTTTGTTAGAGACACATGTACTACCTAGATGATCAATTTGATCAACCAAATACAAGTTACATGCCAAAAATATGTGTTATTAGAAACATTTTCCAAAAAATGAAAATGATATGATTTTTGTGTGTTATGTAATACGTATTTAGTCGGTTAAACTGATGGTCTAGATCCCGCTAAGACAAAATTGATGATTTACAAATGATATTCGTACCCTATAAACTGAAAGGGCGATAGACGACTCCTTTTTTGTATATGCCTCAATAATCCAGCAATATTCTCTAGAGATCAGAACTTGTGGCATGTTCTACCGAAAAAGTAACATTGGGCAAAACACTTTTTTCCCGCTGATTGGGCAAAACACTTAACGAGATATCATAAGTAAGTTCCAGTGCAAGTCTGTTGCATTGGTGAGAGACAGATATTTTCCACCGGCAAGTTAGAAAACTAAGATACATATTATTCACCGACAAGTTGTAAAACTTACCAAATAGTTTGTCGTTCATATCCAATCTGACCGCTCCGGCTGCCTTTTTATTTTCCACCAGAAGCCTAGTTTTTATTGTAGTTGTCACCACATCACCGTGTCAATCGAGCTTCATTTTGTAGCTTTGCATGCTACATATTGCTTGTTTAGTTCATTTTGGTTTTCTTACGTAGTTGTTGCACTAGATAAACTTTTCAGTTTTGTAATTTAAAAAATCGATTACTTTAGAGAACATTTATAGTTAATTCTATTTGTACCCCAAAGTTTCACACTTTTGACAGGTTTTACTCCATTTAAGAAAATAATCCTCCATTTTACTTCATTTAATCAATTCTTTGCCACTTTTTATTCATTTTTCATTTTTCTCATGACCTGTCAAATCGAACTCACATCTTAGTGCTTATTGGCATGACACATAGATGGGTTTGTTTGTCGCTGGTCCACGGCTTATTGTCAAGAGCGTTGTCGTCCTCCTTGGTGGCGTACCCGGCCTTGTCTATGGCATCTCATAGTCGCTTACATTGACGACAATGTGGGTCAAGTCAACGGGTGTGTCCTCCCCGGACTTGCTCTCCGGTGACAAGCTCGTCGTAACGTTGCTCGTCGACGCCATCATCCACTCGATGCCGAAGCAGAGCTCCCCTGAAGAGAACGAGTGGGGCCGTCACGCAGGAAGGCACGGGCCGTTGGACGCCACCGCGACGGACGTCCAGCGGTAGCCTCTGGTACCGATCTCAATCAAACTACGACATCTTCCCTTTCCTCTTCATGCTAGTGTATATTGCAATGTGGATCCAACCAACATTCGTGAATAATCGCATCTACTGGAATTTGCAGTGCAGAACGAGGGAAGCACTCAACTAGCAAGTGTTGCAGATCAAGCCTAAAGCGATAGGAGGTGCCCAAGGCGGGCCTCATTAACTTTGTTTGATTATGTGTACCCATCCGCTAAAAGATGTTGATTTCAAGTTTTTTTTCGTAAAACTATCTACATAACACACGACATAAGTATATGTGGGTCCACATTGCCAGAACTCCAAAAGAACTTAATAGGGGTAAAAACTAGCAAAAGGATTGATTAAATGGAGTAAAATGAAGGAATTTCTGTTAAATGGGATAAATGATGTAAACAAAAATGTGAAACTTAGGGGTAAAAATGGAATTACCTCCACCCCCCCCCCCCCCCCCCCGCCCCACCACCCGCACACACCCACACACATTCACCCTTAGCTAACAACTTGGTCCTTTGACGACGGCCACCGCAAAGATGATGTCCTAGAGGACGTGCAACCAAACATGTCTAGTTAACCTCAATCATCTTTAAAAGGAAAGAAAATTACACATTTCAGATATTGCATTCACATATTTTTAAAAATGAAGGAAATTGAAAAGAATGAAGGGAGTATCTTCCAACAATTAATAGCTCTGATCTAATTAATTAGCTTTTGCAAAGGGGCAAAGATATTCCTTGTACTAGTAAAACCAATACAAGATACTTGTACACTCCCACCGTCATGTACGCCTCTTCTCATTAAAAACAGGCAACAAAAGGAGGTCCTGTTTGATTAAATACTGCCAAATGATGCAGAGAGAACAAGGGCACAAACAAGGACGTAGTATATATGCACGGATTATCACGATGATTACTTATAGAAAAAAAGGCAAGCTTTGCGTGTTTGGGTCCATTGTCAAGCAAGAACATGATTCCAGGACGATCGATTTGAAACGAAGATCTGTCTGTGAACTTGCTTGCTCTCATGGCCATCCATCTATCCACGTAGGCATGCATTAGTTTGGCAACTTCAACTGATTTTCTAGGCTAAATTTCTGCCAGCCTCTCCTTGTTTTTTCAATCATCTTCTACCTATGGTGTACTGCTGATAGTTTAGGCACCCACTAGCTGCTGGTACATTCACAAAGGCACTAAGATATTTTATTATATGTAGTCCTGCCAGGAAGAATGATATCTATGCCACGCTGTTATTTAGATAAAACATGAGCATCAGAAATATCCTCTTAGATTTTATTTTATTTTCATGAATACGCGTGGAGCGTATCATTCCATTGACAGGGTAGAAAAACTCAGTGGTGAGCCTCGTGATGCCTTAGATATTAGTACTGTATTATGTTTAGTGGTGTTTTGCCAAGATCCTTTGTCCGCCCGACAATTGATGGATGGCCATCCAAACTGGTGGCTCCGCATCGCCGGCGGGCTGAAGCATAGCCCGCATCGGAACGTGCCACTCCTTCAAAAAGAAGAAGCAAAAAACTAGTCCATTTACGTTGAACTAGGAACGTAGGCCATCTAGTCGAATGCACTTACATGCATCTGGCACGGCCCACCACCTACGTACACACGCTCACCGGTCACAGCTATCTCTTCACCAGTCGCCCGATACCGTTATCCGTCCTGTCGACCGTGACGTGGTGATTAATCGACTGTGATCAGCTTTAATCGGCTGGCCGTCGACCATTCGACGAAAGGGTTGGTTGTATCGATCACCCGATGCCATTGCCAGGTCCGTCGATCAGCGCATCAAATCGGGATTCCACATGCGTTCATGCACGCGTGCATGGCCAGTTACCGGCCCTGCGACGAACACGTAGCTCCAGGTTGTCCCGTGGACGACGCGAATCGCCCAGATGGACGTAAAGGAAGAGCCAGCGAGCAGTACACTGAATGAACCACCGATCATCCACACATACACACATTGATAGATAGATAGGCTTTTTGTCCAAAGCGTTAAAGCAGAGCAGGTGGTATATATGGCGCGATCGCGCCGCACTGGCCAGAGGGCGGTACAGGTGTGCGGCTGCTGGCCCGTCTGCGAAAAAGAGGACGACGCATCGCCCGCCCATGCATGTGGGAGCGAGCTAGCCAGCGGTCGATCCATCGACCGACCGACCGACCCGCGCTTGGTCAGCAACACGCAGAAATTTTGGCTTTCTGTCGCTGGCACACTGTATGTAACGTGAGCGCCCATTGACCATGTGTTTAGTGCATGAGAAACACTGGGAAAATATGGATCATGCATGTGATTGCCCACCGTGGATGGAGAGCGATCCATGGCAGTAGGGACGACGCTTGGGAGGGATGGGCCCTACCATCATCTGCGCCGTCAAAAAGTAACTGTTGGTGGGCCCAACCTTTCATTGGAGCTGCCGCTGCTTCCTTTCTAGCAGGCCGACCGCCGGTGGACTGGGCCCGCGCGGCGGCACGTGTCCGCTTGTGGCTCTCGCGTGGATCGGCCGGCCGGTTGTTGCCGTAGTTGGGCCGGAGAAATGGTGCGGGCCCACACATTAGCGTAGTGGTAGTGCAGCGCTGCTTTTTGGTGGAATAATCCTCTTCCCTTTTTGATCAAAATAATTTTCTTCTCTTCTTATTACAACAAAAAAGATGTGCCCCGTAAAAAAACTGAGTAGAATTAATTAATGGTATGGAAGGAAGCTTCGGAATCTTCCTTTCGTTTGCTTTGGCAAGTGTTGCAGTTGTGGTTCAACATGATTGTCTAAAAGGAACTCCTGTCAAAGTAAGGGTTTAATCACTAGTACTACCTCTATAACTTAACATAAGATGTTTTAGTGTAAAAAAACTTATATTTTGATACAGAGGGAGTATTTCCCAACCAGAGAGTATATGTATCTTCTGATCAAAATTTGCTCTTCTAGACCCACTATGATATGATGCTTAATTAATGGGAAACATTAAAAACCTAACATCGAATTTTTAAGCATGGAAAAGCGAACATTTTTATGACAATTTATGTTGCCGTGTGGATAGCAATTTTCTTTAAAGCAAATTCTGACAAAAAACTGAACATGGCGGATTTGTCATGCTTGCTACAGGAAATTATCAGCCTCACAACAACATATTTTACCACAGAAACATTCGTTTTGCCATGCTTATAAAAATCTAACGCCCGCTGGTTATCAGAAATTTATTATTAATAAATAATTAAATGTACGGCAACCAATCCTTTTGTAATAATTAAATAAGTAAGGGTTTAGTCACTGGTACTACCTCTATAACTTAACATAAGATGTTTTAGGGTAAAAAATATCTTATATTTGATACAGAGAAAGTATTTTCCAAAAAGTGAGTATATGTATCTTCTGATCAAAATTTTCTCTAGACCCACTATGATATGATGCTTAATTAATGGGAAATGTTAAAAAACTAATGTCAAATTTTTAAACATGGCAAAACAAACATTTTTTTATGGCAATTTATGTCGTCGTGTGTATGGCAATTTTCTTTAAAGCAAATTCAGACAAAAAATTGAACCTGTCGGATTTGTCATGCTTGCTACAAACTGAACATGACGGATTTGTCATGCTTGCTACAGAAAATTGTCAGCCTCATGACAACATATTTTACCATAGAAACATTCGTTTTGCCATGCTTATAAAAATCTAACGTCCGCTGGCTATCAAAAATTTATTAATAAATAATTAAATATACGGCAACCGATCCTAGCTTACATTGGACGCTAACCGAAGTCCCAAAGGTTTGGAGCGTTGCAAGAGCTGGCATATCAACCCTTGCAATGCACTCTACACTTGCAAAACCTATGGCACGATCATAACGCGGGAAAGCAAGTTCCAAAACACAGGTCAACCAATAGCAGTGCATAGATCGATACGCATCTTTACAAGTATAGAGATAACATATCTTACGTACGTGCCTAGTAGCTTAGCCCCTGCACACACACACACACAATTGACTTGCATTGTTAATCTTGAGCCGCATGCAGAGGCACACGTACGTACGTCGATCGACACGGCGTCCCGTCCGCTCCTTTCCCTTGCGTGCTCGCTCTTTTTCTAAAGCCATTAAAGGGCGCCAAATTAAAGATGTGGCGCCAGCACAAAGGATATCCGATCTCGCCGAATCTTCCTCCCTACAGCTCAAAGGGTTTTATCTTGTGTTATCTCTAGATAGATGTGTCGCCGGATCGAGCCCGGCCCGTACGGGGCACGTGAATCTTTTTCGCAGAAGATAAACCGATCCCTGTGAAGTTCTTGCGTCTCAAACATGGCAGCGTGGGATGATAGATAAAGTGATAATGTGTATATGTGTCGTCCAACAAATCCCTGAATCTTTCCGTAAAATCATTGTGAAATTTCTGGCTAGAACTATTGCGTTATCTCAATGTTTTATTAGAATGTGCAAGGAGAATGCGAATGAACTCTCCTTATTTAGATGTCTAGCTAGTGTATGATTAGTCATAGTGGGGTATTACAATTTCAATAGTTTGACTACGAACTAAAGGTGAGCTAACTAGCTAGCTAGCTTGCTAAATGTAAAAGTAGGTGACTTACCTCGTGTGGTCGATTTGATAGTGCTGAAGCACGCTTGCTTGCTACAGGTAAGTCAGAATTTTAATCAGCTAAGCATCTGAAGAATCTAGGTGCACAAAATGGCCATGATCATATCTGCAAGTTCAGTGTATATTTGGGTCGTCCATATTGCATGATGTGGGGACAAATAATTCAATGATTAGTCGCATTCCATGCATAGTCATTGTTACCAGCACATAAGATACCAATCTGCATAATGCTAGCTTATGGTAAGGTAGCTAGCTCTAGGCAGCTAGCTACATACTATTTGTGCATGCACTCGTCAAAACTTGACGATCTAGACAATCAATTGACAACGATATATTCCCTCCATCCTACATTACTTGAAGTTTTAGCTTTGTTCTAACTCAAACTTCTTTAAGCTTGACTATTTATAGAAAAAATATGTACAACAAATATTAGTTTCATTAGATTCATCCTAAAATATACCTGCAAAAGAAAGATTCCGCTTAAAATATAATTACATATTTTTTTGATATTCCAGATATTAGCAATTTCTTTGATA
Organism: Triticum aestivum; assembly: GCF_018294505.1. Classification (NCBI taxonomy): domain Eukaryota; kingdom Viridiplantae; phylum Streptophyta; class Magnoliopsida; order Poales; family Poaceae; genus Triticum; species Triticum aestivum. The sequence goes on from NC_057805.1 coordinate 67,622,922, forward strand.
TATTTGAGACGCAAAGGAAATGTTTTATTAGGATGTGCTACTTTAATATATCTAAATAAGGATGTTTTATTTGAGACGCAAAGGAAATGCTAGCTTATGGTAAGGTAGCTAGCTCTAGGCAGCTAGCTACATACTACTTCTCAAAACATGATCGATCTAGACAATCAATTGACAACGATATATTCCCTCCGTCCTACATTACTTGAAGTTTTAGCTTTGTTCTAACTCAAACTTCTTTAAGCTTGACTATTTATAGAAAAAATATGTACAACAAATATTAGTTTCATTAGATTCATCCTAAAATATACCTGCAAAAGAAAGATCCCTCCTAAAATATAATTACATATTTTTTTGATATTCCAGATATTAGCAATTTCTTCAATAAACTTGTTCAAACTTTTTTTTTGACTTAGGACAAAGCTGCAACTTGAAATATTTGAAACGAAGGGAGTATGCATTTAGCTTTCGCTGCATATAGGGCAGTTGTATATCGTGCATTCATGCATGCATTGAACTAATTGCCAGAATAAGGTTAGGCCAAAGGCATTTGCATATTTGAACAGTCCAAAATATTGGGCTAGCTAGCTAATCAGCACACAACCACTTACTTTCGATGGAACATGAATTATGCAGTCCTGGCTAAATAATGATTCTATATACACACACACACATATACTCCCACAGATTTAGGAAAAGTATAGCAAGGGGCAAAATCAGTATATTCATTTTCTACATATCCAAAACGTGAAGAAGAACTAACCAGGATCGTTATTAGCTCTCTAAGACCGGAAGAAAAATCAAACATACTGTTTGCCACTAGATGGCGGCCAGCTAGCAGCGATATATACGGTTTGGGAATATGAAGGACATTTGGGTCGACGCCTGAGAATATATTTTGGAACAATGATCGAATCTGCAGGACGGATAAACAGTTGCTGTCGAGGTACGAAAATTGAACAGGAGTTGAAGAAAAAGAGAGGCCGGCACAATTCATCTTACGCGTCAGGAATGATGCTATCGCCAGGGAATCCAAGCTTACTTGTCATGCTTACACGCTAAGTGCTCCTCCTGATTGTGCTCTTGTTTTTGATGGCCATAATCATTGGTGGGTCGATATATATGCGCTGATCCTGACATGGATAGATGCTACCTTACACGTTGCATGTAGGTTGCCTTCGTCTTTCTTTTCAAGCCGCTTATTATTGACGACATGTAGCCATCCTCCAAAAAGCTGCCTTCTTTTTCTCGCGGCCTGGCTGGCTACCTCTATCTGTTTCATTTCTCCCTCTTCTTTGTGTGCTTCCTCTGTCTACGCACTAGCTAGGCTTGGCTAGCTACACATGCAAATGCGAGATATGATCGAGCTGTAGCTAGATCTCAGATGGACCTGCCCGCATAATTGGCTGCCGGTTTTTGGAGAAGATCTCTCTCATATAATTGGCTGCCGGTTTTTGGAGAAGATCTCTCTCATATAATTGGCTGCCGGTTTTTGGAGAAGATCTCTCTCATAATTGGTGCACTGTCTGGGAGATCTTGAATACTGTTACACTAGCAGAAATTTAAGCACATGCTGTGTACATTCAGGTACGAAAGCACCAGAGGTGTCTGTGCGCACCTTGTTGATGCCGAGGCCTAGAGACAAGCAGAAAAAAATGGCAGAGCGGGATAACATGTTTTCTAGAAAACGTACTACGAGTAGCATTTTCTCTACCACCCTAGAGCGAGAGCCCCTTTCCCTGACAAAAATCAGGTATTGAGGAAGTTGGGCCAAAAACCTAGGTCCAGCAGATTTCCATCTGCAAAAATATATTGGTAAACACCAATTAAACATCCCAACTTTCATCTATTTAGTAGAAAATGACGCCTCTTCAATATAATAAGCATTAATTATGTCATGTCAGTGCCACCGTCAATACCCACCGCACCGCCGACAACCACAACACTGCCACCGACGAGCACCCTTGTCGTCATCGCTCGTCCGCCCACAACCACCGCCGCCCAACACCGTGTCGCCGCCGTCGCCGCTCACTCGTCTGCCCCCGTGCTGCTGCAACTAATGGCAATGTGTTACTCTCTCTGTAATTGAATATAAAACATTTTTTGACACTGTCATGAACTCTTGAAAGGTTTTATAATTATAGAGGTATTCCCTCTGTTCCTAAACATATGTCATTTTAGAGGTTTTAATTGTGACTGCATACGGAGCAAGATGAGTGAACGTACAATTTAAAAAATGTTTATATACATCTGTATGTTGTTTTTTTTAAATCTCTAAAAAGACTTATATCTAGAAAGGAAGGGAGCATAAATGAAAAGCATGCATGTCCTGGGAGCCAACAGGGCTGACCCACACCATGGTTGCTGAACCTGATCAGGTGCATGCTGCATGTGTGTGTTTACCTTTTTCGCTTTGGATGTGTGACCCTTGCATTCGCAACACCTGGCGCACCAACTTTTCCCCTGTAGGCGTGTAGCCCAGTTGCTGCTGCACGTGGAAGCCTAAGTGCTCCCACTACGCAGGCTAGTAGCTACGGGCCGGCCGGCAGGAGAAATTCCATACCTTATGCTAAGTTCAACGGCTTGTATCAAAACACCTCTAGTATCTGCATCGTGTGACCGGCTTTCAACGTAGTACCTTGTGTTCTTTTTTGAGGGGTGAAACAAACTTTATTCATCGAAAGCCATATGAAGTGGGATACAGCTCGAGTAATGGGGTTGTCCCAACCAAGTGTGACGCCCCGGACCGAGATTAAGAGAGTAATTAGCTAGTATATGTGCTTCATAATTAACAACATGATTTTTAAAAGTAAAATTACATTGAAACGTAGAAGCTCTAAGAGTTATTTCATGGATGATAGACCCGTTCTTCCCTCTGCTGCCTTGAGTATGTCCAATATTGTTTGTTTGGAGTTCGAGGCGACAACAAAATTCTGCAAATTAAGATCTTCTGCTAGCGCTAAAGCCTCTCGGCAGGCTATCGCCTCCAGTATCGCCGGATCACACAGACCTGCGATCACGAGTGAGGAGCTCCCCAAATAATTTCCCTGGCTATCCCGACAGACAGCAGCAGCCGATCCACCCCTTCTAGTCCTCACGCCTGGATCCACATGAATTTTTGCAAAACCAACAGGCGGGGCCTTCGGGCGAGTTGGGAGTGCAGTGGAAGCACCCCGCTGGGCTGTCGATCCTCTATTCTCATTCACCATATGTAGCTCCTCGATGAATCTCGTGACAAAGGCCTGAGTACCTAGTGGTGTTTGGAAAATTCCTTCATGAATCGCCTTACGCCGAGCCGTCCAGATGGCCCAGAGTGTGACAATCAGAAGAACGAACTGATCATGTGGTAATGATTCCATTAGGGTAAACGACCACTGCTTAGCATTCGGCTCCGTCCCTGTTACTAGCTTTTGAGTTAGCTCCTCATCAACTAGTGCCCATGTGCATCTTGATGTAGTACAGCTGATCAAAGAATGCCGCCAAGAGTCCAGGGAGCCGCATAAACCACATGATGAGTCATCTGCCATATGTCTATGCGCCCTAATGTCCTCTGTGGGCAGAGAATGTTTAGATAATCTCCAAAGAAACATCTTTACCTTGGCTGGTACGTGGGTTTTCCACATCCTCTTCCATGATCCTTCCTCAACGGCGCCCGAAGATGAGCCCGCTGACCCCTCCAGCCAGGCTTCACGGCGTTGCCGTGTTGAAACCAGCATACGGTAGGCTGACTTGACTGAAAAATTCCCATTCTTCTCATAGTTCCAGCTCCAAAAATCTTGTATGTTACGAGTACACAGTGGTATTCCCATAATAGTTTGGGCATCCATTGGCAGAAATACCTCGTTGATGCGGTGGGCGTCCCAAGTTGCACTTGTGTGGTCTATTAATTCTGAAACCAACATTGGGGGGTCAGCAACCCTGCAACCGCACGGCCTTAGCATTTCGTCCCTAGGGAGCCATGTATCTATCCATATATGTGTGGACTCACCATTACCAATCCTTCGAATCAGCCCCTGTTTTAGAACATCACGGCCACCCACAATAGCCCTCCAAATCTGACTTGGATGGTTTCCAAGCGGTGCCTGCAAAATTGTAGCGTCGGGATAGTATATGCTTTTCAGCAAACGAGCGGTAAGTGATTTCGGGGCTTGGAGCAATCTCCATGCCTGGCGTGCTAACATTGCAAGGTTAAAAAGTTCAAAGTCCTTGAAACCCAGTCCTCCCATGCCTTTAGGTTGGGTCATAGCCTTCCATGAAACCCAATGTGGTTTCCGTTTTCCATCCTTACTACCCCACCAGAACTTTCTGATAAGCATATTGAGGTGTTCGCACAACCCTCTAAGCAACTTAAAACATGACATAGAATAGACTAGTATGGCTTGGGCAGCCGATTTAACTAGAACTTCTTTACCTGCAGTTGAGAGAGTATTTTCTATCCATCCCTGAACTTTACTCCATAGGCGGTCTTTCAAATATTTGAAAGCACCATTTTTTGAACTCCCCACATCTGAAGGCATACCAAGGTACTTCTCATTTAAAGTCTCATTTGGAACATTGAGCCACCCCTTGATCTCCTGTCTTGCACTATCTGGCACTCCTTTGCTAAAAAAGATGGAAGATATGGCATAATTGATTCGCTGACCAGAAGCTTGACAGTAAGTATTCAAGACATGGTTCACCTCATTGGCTCCCGCACTATTTACCTTACAGAACAGCAGGCTATCATCAGCGAATAGAAGGTGGCTTACTGGTGGCGCCGAAGGTGCCACTTGTAGACCGCCCAAATTTGATGACTCACTTTTTGATTTTAACAGGCACGACAGGCCCTCTGCTGCTAGCAAGAACAAGTACGGGGAAATTCGATCCCCCTGTCTGATCCCACGTGAGGGTTCAAACTCCTCTAATTTCTTCCCATTAAACATGACAGGGAATTTAACAGTGGTGACAAGGCTCATAACAATATTTACCCAATTCTCGGTAAAGCCCAGTTTCAAACATTATTGCTTTGAGATAAGGCCACTCAACTCTATCATAAGCTTTCATCATGTCAAGCTTCAATGCATAAGATTGGTGCTTCTTTGCTTTGTTTCTCTTCATAAAATGGAGACATTCATATGCTACAATGATATTGTCAGTAATCAACCTGCCCGGGACAAAAGCGGATTGCTCCTCCGAAATTATGTCAGGTAGTATCACCTTAAGACGGTTTGAGATCACCTTGGAAGCAATTTTGTATAGAACATTGCACAGACTAATGGGACGAAACTGGGACAACAGGGTGGGGTTGTTTACCGTTGGGATCAGTACTAGAACTGTTTCATTAATGCATGCCGCTGACTCGGTTCCCTCAACAATTTTTAACAACACTTCAGTCACTTCATATCCACAGATCTCCTAGTGGCGCTGAAAAAATGGGCAGGAAACCCGTCGTGACCAGGGGCTTTAATTGGAAACATCTGAAAGAGTGCTGTTTTTACCTCCTCCCTACTGTAAGGTGCATTCAAGGACTCGTTCATCGACTGTGTGACTTTACATGGGACCGTCTCTAGGACCTGCTCCATGTTGCTCACCCCCTCTGATGTATAGAGATCCTTGTAAAACGCTGTCGTCATGTTCTCCATCTCAGCAGCACTATCTGTCATTTGTCCGTCAGGCTTCTGTAACATTTTAATCTGATTCTTCCTCCTGCGCCTACTAGCTCGAAGGTGAAAAAAGTAGGTGTTTTTGTCCCCGTGTATTAACCAATCAACCCTCGCCCTCTGTCTCTAGAGTATTTCCTCTCGATGGAATAGTTCCACAAGGCGATCGGTTATTTTAATTTCCTGGCGGCTAGGACCGGATCTTCCTGGAACTCCTCGTAGCACCGACAGTTCATTTTTTAAAGCTGCTATCTCCTGTCTGACCTTGCCAAATTGCACCCAATCCCATGTCGCTAGTTGATACGTCTCCAACGTATCTATAATTTTTTATTGTTCCATTCTACTATATTATCAATCGTGGATGTTTTATATGCTATTTTATATAATTTTCTGGACTAACCTATTAACCTAGAGCCAATTGTCAGTTCTGTTTTTTCCTTGTTTTTGAGTATCACAGAAAAGGAATACCAAACGGAGTCCAATTGACGTGCCAATTTTTGATGATTTTTTATGGACCAAAAGAAGCCCCCGGAGTAAAAGAGTTGCGCCAGAAGAGTCCCGGGCTGTCCACGAGGGTGGGGGCACGCCCTACCCCCTGGGTGTGGGCCCCTATCTCATGGATGACTCGGAGACCCCCCTGACGTGAGACCTACGCCAAAAATTCCTATAAATACAGAAACCTCCAGAAAATAACCTAGATCAGGAGTTCCGGCGCCGCAAGCCTCTGTAGCCACCAGAAACCAATCGGGACCCTGTTTCGGCACCCTGCCGGAGGGCGGAATCCCTCACCGGTGGCCATCTTCATCATCCCGGCTCTCTCCATGACGAGGAGGGAGTAGTTCACCCTCGGGTCTGAGGGTATATACCAGTAGCAATGTGTTTGATCTCTCTCTCTCTCGTGTTCTTGATTCGGCACGATCTTGATGTATCGCGAGCTTTGCTATTATAGTTGGATCTTATGATGTTTCTCCCCCTCTACTCTCTTGTAATGGATTGAGTTTTCCCTTTGAAGTTATCTTATCGGATTAAGTCTTTAAGGATTTGAGAACACTTGATGTATGTCTTGCATGTGCTTATCTGTGATGACAATGGGATATTCACGTGATCTACTTGATGTATGTTTTGGTGATCAACTTGCGGGTTCAGTGACCTTGTGAACTTATGCATAGGGGTTGGCACACGTTTTCTTCTTGACTCTCCGGTACAATCTTTGGGGCACTCTTTGAAGTTCTTTGTGTTGGTTGAATAGATGAACCTGAGATTGTGTGATGCATATCGTATAATCATACCCGCGGATACTTGTGGTGACATTGGAGTATCTAGGTGACATTAGGATTTTGGTTGATTTGTGTCTTAAGGTGTTATTCTAGTACAAACTCTAGTATAGATCGAACGGAAAGAATAGCTTCATGTTATTTTACTACGGACTCTTGAATAGATCGATCAGAAAGAATAACTTTGAGGTGGTTTCGTACCCTACAATAATCTCTTCGTTTGTTCTTCGCTATTAGTGACTTTGGAGTGACTCTTTGTTGCATACTGAGGGATAGTTATATGATCCAACTATGTTATTATTGTTGAGAGAACTTGCACTAGTGAAAGTATGAACCTTAGGCCTTGTTTCCTATCATTGCAATACCGTTTACGCTCACTTTTATCGCTTGTTACCTTGCTGTTTTTATATTTTCAGATTACAAAAACCTATATCTACCATCCATATTGCACTTGTATCACCATCTCTTCGCCGAACTAGTGCACCTATACAATTGACCATTTATTGGGTGTGTTGGGGACACAAGAGACTCTTTGTTATTTGGTTGTAAGGTTGTTTGAGAGAGACCTTCTTTATCCTACGCCTCCCACGGATTGATAAACCTTAGGTCATCCACCTGAGGGAAATTTGCTACTGTCCTACAAACCTCTGCACTTGGAGGCCCAACAACGTCTACAAGAAGAAGGTTGTGTAGTAGACATCAGGCTCTTTTCTGGCGCCGTTGCCGGGGAGGTGAGTGCTTGAAGGTATATCTTTAGATCTTGCAATCGAATCTTTTAGTTTCTTGTTTTATCAGTAGTTTAGTTTATGAAAGAAAACTACAAAAAATGGAATTAAGGTTGCCTCATATGCTTCATCTTTTTAATGTCTTTCGTGAAAACAAGGATTCCGATAATTGTGCTCAAGTGCTAGAAGAAGAATGCATTAGAATGTTTGGCACTAAATATTTGAATGATGAGCATGATTGCAATGTTGTTAGTATGAATTCTTTGAATACCCATGATGCTAATGATATGCAAAGCCACAAGCTTGGGGATGCTATGTTTGATGAAGATGATATGTTTAGTCCCCCAAGTTTTGATGAGCAAATTTATTACGATGAAAGCATGCCTCCTATTTATGATGATTATTGTGATGACACGTATGCTATAAAGAATAAAGATAACCATGAAACTTGTCATCATGATTTTAATTTTCAATTGGATTATGCTTCACAGGATAGTTATTTTGTTGAGTTTGCTCCCACTACTATTGATGAGAATAAATTTGCTTATGTGGAGAGTAGTAAAATTTCTATGCAAGTAGATCATGAAAAGAATCCTTTATGGGCTGGTTATATGGTTGAATTCATTCATGATGCTACTGAAAAATATTATGAGAGAGGATCATATGCTTCTACATATTGCTATAATATCAAGTTTCCTCTCTATGTGCTTAAAGTTTTGATGTTATGCTTGTTTTGCTTCCTATGCTAGTTGATTATTGTCCCCATAAGTTATTTGCTCACAAAATCCCTATGCATAGGAAGTGGGTTAGACTTAAATGTTCTAGTCATATTCTTCATGATGCTTTCTTTATGTTTCAATTCTTATCTTTTATGTGAGCATCATTGAAATCATCATGCCTAGCTAGGGGCGTTAAACTATAGCGCTTGTTGGGAGGCAACCCAATTTTTTTTTGTTCTTTGCCTTTGCTCCTGTTTAGTAATAAATAATATATCTAGCCTCTGGTTAGATGTGGTTTTATGTTTTAATTAGTGTTTATGCCAAGTAGAACCAATAGGATCTTCTTGGGAGATAGTTGTTTGATCTTGCTGAAAAAGACAGAAACTTTGTGCTCACGAAAATAATTGTTAAAATTCACCAGAACGTGATAAAATACCAATTCTTTTTGCAGTAAATCAATATACAAATTATCCGGGTTGTCCTAGTTTTTCAGAAGTTTTGGAGTTTCATAAGTATTCGAACAAATCAGATTTCTACAGACTGTTTTGTTTTTGACAGATTCTGTTTTCTATGTGTTGTTTGCTTATTTTGATGAATCTATGAGTAGTATCGGAGGGTATACATAGAGAAGTTGGAATACAGTAGATATTACACAAATATAAATAAAGAATGAGTTCACAACAGTACCTAAGTGGTGGTTTTATTTTCTTATACTAACGTAGCTTACGAGTTTTCTGTTGAGTTTTGCGTTGTGAAGTTTTCAAGTTTTGGGTAAAGATTCGATGGACTATGGAATAAGGAGTGGCAAGAGCCTAAGCTTGGGGATGCCCAAGGCACCCCAAGGTAATATTCAAGGACAACCAAGAGCCTAAGCTTGGGGATGCCCCGGATGGCATCCCCTCTTTCGTCTTTGTTCATCGGTAACTTTACTTGAAGCTATATTTTTTATTCACCACATGATATGCGTTTTGCTTGGAGCGTCATTTTATTTTCTTTTATTTTGCTTGCTGTTTGAATAAAATACCAAGATCTGAAATTCTTAAATGTTAGAGAGTCTTCACATAGTTGCATAATTATTCAACTACTCATTGATCTTCACTTATATTTTTCGGAGTAGTTTGTCGTTTGCTCTAGTGCTTCACTTATATCTTTTTTAGAGCATGGTGCTGGTTTTATTTTATAGAAATTATTGATCTCTCATGCTTCACTTATATTATTTTGAGAGTCTTTTAGAACAGCATGGTAATTTGCTTTGGTTATAAAATTAGTCCTAATATGATGGGCATTCAAGATGGGTATAATAAAAACTTCCATATAGAGTGCATTGAATACTATGAGAAGTTTGATACTTGATGATTGTTTTGAGATATGAAGATGGTGATATTAGAGTCGTCCTAGTTGAGTAATTGTGAATTTGAGAAATACTTGTGTTGAGGTTTGCAAGTCCCGTAGCATGCACATATGGTAACCGTTGTGTAACAAATTTGAAGCATGAGGTGTTTCTTTGATTGTCTTCCTTATGAGTGGTGGTCGGGGACGAGCGATGGTATTTTCCTACCAAGCTACCCCCCTAGGAGCATGCGCGTAGTGCTTGGTTTTTGATGACTTGTAGATTTTTGCAATAAGTATGTGAGTTCTTTGTGACTAATGTTGAGTCCATGGATTATACGCACTCTCACCTTTCCATCATTGCTAGCCTCTTCGGTACCGTGCATTGCCCTTTCTCACCTTGAGAGTTGGTGCAAACTTCGCCGGTGCATCCAACCCCCGTGATATGATACGCTCTATCACACATAAACCTCCTTATATCTTCCACAAAACAGCCACCATACCTACCTATTATGGCATTTCCATAGCCATTCCGAGATATGTTGCCATGCAACTTTCCACCGTTCCATTTATTATGACACGATTCATCATTGTCATATTGTCTTCCATGATCATGTAGTTGACATCGTATTTGTGGCAAAGCCACCATGCATAATTTATCATACATGTCACTCTTGATTCATTGCCCATCCTGGTACACTGCCGGCGGCACTCATATAGAGTCAAATTTTGTTCTAGTATTGAGTTGTAAATATATAGAAGTGTGATGATCATAATTAATAGAGCATTGTCCCATAAAAAAGGAAAGGCCAGATAAAAAAATAAAAAAGGAAAGGCCAAATAAAGAAAGGAAGGCCCCCCCAAAAAGGAAGGGACAATGCTACTATCCTTTTTCCACACTTGTGCTTCAAAATAGCACCATGATCTTTATGATAGAGAGTCTCATATTTTGTCACTTTCATATACTAGTGGGAATTTTTCATTGTAGGACTTGGCTTGTATATTCCAACAATGGGCTTCCTCAAATGCCCTAGGTCTTCGTGAGCAAGCAAGTTGGATGCACACCCACTTAGTTTCTTTTGTTGAGCTTTCATACATTTATAGCTCTAGTGCATCCGTTGCATGGCAATCCCTACTCCTTGCATTGACATCAATTGATGGGCATCTCCCTAGCCCATTGATTAGCTGCGTCAATGTGAGACTTTCTCCTTTTTTGTCTTCTCCACACAACCCCCATCATTATATTCCATTCCACCCAAAGTGTTATGTCCATGGCCCACGCTCATGCATTGCGTGAAAGTTGAAAAAAGTTTGAGATTACTAAAGTATGAAACAATTGCTTGGCTTGTCATCGGGGTTGTGCATGATGAGAGCATTTTGTGTGACGAAAATGAAGCATAGCCAAACTATATGATTTTGTAGGGATAAGCTTTCTTTGGCCATGTTATTTTGAGAAGACATAATTGCTTTGTTAGTATGCTTGAAGTATTATTGTTTTTATGTCAATATTAAACTTTTGTCTTGGATCTTTCGGATCTGAATATTCTTGCCACAATAAAGAAAATTACATTGAAAATTATGTTAGGAAGCATTCCACATCAAAAATTCTATTTTTATCATTTACCTACTCGAGGACGAGCAGGAATTAAGCTTAGGGATGCTTAATACGTCTCCAACCTATCTATAATTTTTGATTGTTCCATGCTATTATATTATCAATCGTGGATGTTTTATATGCATTTATATGCTATATTATATGATTTTTGGGACTAAGCTATTAACCTAGAGCCCAGTGCCAGTGCCAGTTTCTGTTTTTTCCTTGTTTTTGAGTATCGGAGAAAACGAATACCAAACAGAGTCCAATTGACGTGCCACTTTTTGATGATTTTTTATGGACCAAAAGAAGCCCCCGGAGTAAAAGAGTTGGGCCAGAAGAGTCTCGGGCTGTCCACGAGGGTGGGGGCGCGCCCTACCCCCTGGGCGTGGGCCCCTATCTCGTGGACGACTCGGAGACCCCCCTGACGTGAGACCTACGCCAAAAATTCCTATAAATACAGAAACCTCCAGAAAATAACCTACATCGGGAGTTCCGCCGCCGCAAGCCTCTGTAGCCACCAGAAACCAATCGGGACCCTGTTCCAGCACCCTGCCGGAGGGGGGATCCCTCACCGGTGGCCATCTTCATCATCCCGGCGCTCTCCATGACGAGGAGGGAGTAGTTCACCCTCGGGGCTGAGGGTATATACCAGTAGCTATGTGTTTGATCTCTCTCTCTCTCGTGGTCTTGATTCGGCACGATCTTGATGTATCATGAGCTTTGCTATTATAGTTGGATCTTATGATGTTTCTCCCCCTCTACTCTCTTGTAATGGATTGAGTTTTCCCTTTGAAGTTATCTTATCGGATTGAGTCTTTAAGGATTTGAGAACACTTGATGTATGTCTTGCATGTGCTTATCTGTGGTGACAATGGGATATTCACGTGATCTACTTGATGTATGTTTTGGTGATCAACTTGCGGGTTCACTGACCTTGTGAACTTATGCATAGGGGTTGGCACACGTTTTCATCTTGACTCTCCGGTACAAACTTTGGGGCACTTTTTGAAGTTCTTTGTGTTGGTTGAATAGATGAATCTGAGATTGTGTGATGCATATCGTATAATTATACCCGCGGATACTTGTGGTGACATTGGAGTATCTAGGTGACATTAGGCTTTTGGTTGATTTGTGTCTTAACGTGTTATTCTAGTACGAACTCTAGGATAGATCGAACCGAAAGAATAGCTTCGTGTTATTTTACTACGGACTCTTGAATAGATCGATCAGAAAGAATAACTTTGAGGTGGTTTCGTACCTACAATAATCTCTTCGTTTGTTCTCCGCTATTAGTGACTTTGGAGTGACTCTTTGTTGCATGTTGAGGGATAGTTATATGATCCAACTATGTTATTATTGTTGAGAGAACTTGCACTAGTGAAAGTATGAACCTTAGGCCTTGTTTCCTATCATTGCAATACTGTTTACGCTCACTTTTATCGCTTGTTACCTTGCTGTTTTTATATTTTCAGATTACAAAAACCTATATCTATCATTCATATTGCACTTGTATCACCATCTCTTCGCCGAACTAGTGCACCTATACAATTTACCATTGTATTGGGTGTGTTGGGGACACAAGAGACTCTTTGTTATTTGGTTGCAGGGTTGTTTGAGAGAGACCATCTTCATCCTACGCCTCCCACGGATTGATAAACCTTAGGTCATCCACTTGAGGGAAATTTGCTACTGTCCTACAAACCTCTGCACTTGGAGGCCCAACAACGTCTACAAGAAGAAGGTTGTGTAGTAGACATCACTAGTTCCCCTGACAGATTCTGTAGTTTACTTTTCACCTGACCAACCGATTCCCCCGGGCCAAGCGCCCAGCTATTACTCACCACATCTGACAACGAGGGGTCCCTCTCCCAGCAGACTTCGTACTTGAAAGGTCGAGGGCCCCTTTTGCATGCATTTACCTCATGTAGGCGAAGAAACAAAGGCACATGATCTGAACTGGCCGCGGTCAAGTGCTCCACTGTGGCCGCTGGGAAGGCAAGAGACCATGCAGGGTTTGCCACTCCCCGATCAAACCGCACTCTTGTGTATGTTCCCCCGGCCACTTTCCTCTCGAAAGTCCAGTCCAGACCCTTGTAACCAATATCAGTTAAGCCACATATATCTAGAGCATCACGGAAAGCATCCATCTGTGTTTGGCTGCGACTACCAATTCCACCATGTTCATATGCATGGAGAATTTCATTTGCTCCTATTACAACCCATGGCTGATTCCCTGACCCTGCAATGCCACGCAAATCTCCCATGTTTTATACCTTTCACTTGTTTGAGCTTCTCCATAGACAAAAGTTATTCTAGTTTGTACTTCTGCCATCTCATCTACAGTCACATCAATATGATATTCCGAGTAACCAATAACTTCAAGCTTTATTTCATTGTTCCAAAAAAAAAATCCAAGACCACCACTCCTACTAGAGCTACTTACAGCAAAGCTTTTATTATATCCTAAAGATCCTACCAGATCCTCAACACGTGAGCCCTCTATCTGAGTTTCAAGGATGCATACAATAGAGGGGGCAAGTTGCCTCGAGAGATCTCGAAGCTCGCGAACTATCGCAGGTTTGCCAATCCCGCGACAGTTCCATACTAAGCAACTCATTATGCTTGGCGCGACCCATTGCTGGGGTCCGCCAGACGCGCATCATTAGTTGTATTTGCTGCTTTGTTCTTCTCATTGTGTTTCTCCACGGTAGTAGGATTTGTCTTTGGCCTCTTAGGAATCTGTTTTGAAGAAGGGCTTTGAGGTATAGTAGATACAGAGGTAGTAGGATCCCCCATCTGTTGTGAGGTCGTCATCGGCGCCATGAGCAAAGGTGTATTGCCTCGAGTCCTCTTGCTGCTACCATCCACATCCACATCCTCCATATCAGCATCGACAGGGTTTTCAGTGTCAAACTGCTCCTCGGGTGATGGTCCTGTGCCCCGGCCTCCACGCCCTGAGCGACCGTTTCCTCGGCCTCCTTGTGATCTACCTCCCCCTCGATTGCCCTTTCCTTCACCAGGTCCACTGCCCGGTCCCCTAAACCAAGAAGCTCGCAGATTCTTAAAAATTAAAGCCTTTGGGGGATGAACTCCGTCCCCACATTCTTTGAAGACATGCCCTAGATGGCCACAAACAGCACACCAATCAGGCAGCCTTTCATATTTAACTCGGAAGATCTCTCTCTTTTTGTTCTTGACTATGGAAACAACATTCTTTAGTGGCTCTCTGACATTGATTTTCACACGAACACGGTAGAAATTGCCTTCAAAGTCCTGTGACTTCGGCTCTGCAAAGACAAACTCACTAATGGTAGCAGCTAGGGATTTGATTAGCGGGAAGTACCCTTCTGGAAAGTCGTGAATCTGAGCCCAGATTCCCATCTTGTCAAGAGGTATGGTCGATGGTCTGGTGAATCCATCATATGGCTCAATAACCACTGCTTTCCCTTTGTAAGCCCAAGGACCTTCTTCCATGACCCTCTCCCAATCCCCTAAGAACTGAAACTGAAAAGTATACAAATTTTCTTCTAGAGGGCGGATTTTGACTTCCCTCGCAAGGTCCCACGCCACCCTCATGGTGCGATAGAACCAGTACTGACTGTAGGTTTTGTCTGTGTGCACTCGAGCGATCGCCATCCACCTCGTCGCTTCCTGTGGGAGATCGCCGTCGTTCACCACGACATCTTGAAGATTGCCTTCATTCAGACCTAACTCCTCCATCATGGCCTCTAGCTCGGTCGCATCCGAGCCCGAAGCCGCCGCCGCCATTAGATCTCAGTAGTACCTTGTGTGGATCAGTTCGGATTGAATTCTCACAAACCTAAACTAAACTTGAGGAGCTTTGGGGTGTGCCGACCGTTTATTTGGCCCACTATTAGTTGGATTACATGTGTTGCAGCCCATACACTTTTCCCTCTAGGCCCGTGTGGGCCACCTGCTGTTCGGATTTTATGCATATTTAATGCGTATAGTTGGATGACCAACCCCTATCACTATGCGTGGAATGTCCGGACATGTCCGCGTACTTTTGAGGTGTTTAATGTATAACGTTGAAGTTGCCCTTACACCCACGAATTTGCGGACCAAATATACTCTATGTCTCTATGGTTCGAGTATCGTTCATTTGAAGGTTTCAACCTTCAATTTGTGATGACTTCTTATGACTTTTGTGGCTGTATATAGGGCAGCGGAATACAAACTTGATCTGACTTTCTTGCGGAGCTTGACTAGATTTATGCATAAGAATCTTTTCACATGTTGGTGGAAGGGGATTTAACATTATTTGGCGGCAGAAAGAGATAAATAGAAATAATTTTGATGCGACATGGCCATTTATGTCTAGTGGCATTATTGAGAGCTTGGACCTGTGAGAGATAGCTTTAGAGGGTGCTTGGATCCAAGGGACTTATTTTAGTCTGACTAAAAATAGTCTCTTTAAGAGGCTAAAGTTCCAAGCACCCCTGACTAAAGAGGGGCTAAAACTAGTCTTGAGACTAAATTTTTTTAGTCAGGGGTACCCCTACTAAAATGGGATTAGTCCTCTCTCTCCTCATTTAACTCCTCTCCTTTAACACATGCGAGTTCTGGATTGGAGGGTTTGGAGGATAATAAATGCTCATTAACTTGATTTTAGTCTCTTTAGTATTTGGATCCAAGCATGGGTGAGGCTAGCAAGTTTTAGTCCCACTACTTTTAGTCATGAGACTAAAACGTATCCAAGCACCCTCTTATCGGCTCGCCAATTTACTTGGGCTAATAACTTACTCCCACCGAATTATGAAATGCTAGATTGTGTGTTGATGAGTGTTGAGTGGGAATGAAATTTTACTTTGTTGACGGTTCGTGCTCACCATAGAAGTATCTCCGATCACACTCCTCTTCTTTTGGATTTCAGTGAGGAGGCTCATCCGAGAAACAAGACCGCTTTTTTCTTTGAAACATCTTGGTTTGAGAAGGAAAATTTTCTCGGTACCATAGCTCATCAATGGTCAAAGGAGATTACATGAGTTACTAGCATTGAGAAGTGACAATTTAAAATCAGTCACCTTAGAAAATCCCTTCGGGGTTTGGCTAGGTGTATTAGTGGTGACTACAAGAAAGAAAAGGCCTGGATTCTGCGTGACCATGGCCGAGACGACATCGTTGTTCGCCTGCTAGGGCGGTTCGCCCCTCCATGAGTCGGTGCTTGCTACTCATGATGGATTTTTTGGATTTCCCCGAATAGGAAGGGTGAAATAGTATAATAGAATATAATATTTCACTCAGTTAAGAACCAAGGTTATCAAACCAGAAAAAGATGGCACACAAACAACATGAATGGTATCTGCACACACATAAAGCACATGCTTGCACCCAACAAAGGCAACGGGGTCGTCACGCCCCTTGTTCTTGCCAGTTGCAAGAATTAAATCCGGTAGTGATAGGCAAACAAATGAAAATAAAATAAAGCAAAATAAAAAACAAGATAATTGTAGGATTCTTAGTAATAATTGAGAATGGGCCCGGGGGCCATAGGTTCACTAGAGGCATCTCTCTCATAAGCATAGCAACGATGGGTAAACAAATTAACGCTGGACAATTGACAGAATTGTGCATAGGTATGATGATCATCCAAGGCATGATCAATATATAGGCATTTCGTCCGTGACAAGTAGAACGCTAATTCAATTGCATCTACTACTATTACTCCACCCCAAGACCGCTATCCAGCATGCATCTCAAAGTATTAAGTTCAGACAAACAGAATAACACATCAAGCAAGATGACATAATCTAGACAAAGGAAGACCAAACAATATGATCAAACCCCGTCGGTTTATTCTTAGTAGCAACAATACAAATACGTGCCTTACTCCTCCTGAGACAGGGCAAGATCACCCCAAGATTGAACATACTATAAAGCACCTCCCCCACCGAAGATGAATCAGTCTAACTTGGCCAAAGTAGACGGATAGATCGTAGAGAAATACAAAGCTATAAAATTACGTAAAAAATAAATATCAAGGGACTCAAATAGTGGGATAATTCTGATTACAAACTCACAATTCATCATATTTCAACAAACACACCACAGAAATTTACATCGGATTGTTCTTAGAGAAGATCATTGTATCAGAGAGAGAGAGCCATCTAACTACTACTATGGACCCGTAGGTCCCGAAGGAACTACTCACACATCATCTTTGAGGCAGTAAGGTTGATGATGATTGCCTTCCCAATGGTTTCGTCCTCTGGCAGACTGCCGGAATATGGCTCAAGATGGGTTCACTTCGGAACAGAGGTTTGCAGCGGTGAAAGAATTGTTTTAGGGTCTCACTCAGAGGGTTTCAGAAAATATGGAAATTTATAGGACAAAAATTAGGGCAATTAGAGCTACATGGGACCCACAAGTTAGGGGGCGCGCCACCCTATCTTATGGGGTCCATGTAGGTATTCTGGTCCTCCCCGAAGCTTCTAGGCAATCCTATGTTCCAGAAAAAATTATCGTAAAATTTCATCGTGTTTGGACTTTGATATGTATGGTTTTTCCACGAAACAAAAAACATGCAAAAAACATGAATTGACACTAGCACCGAGTTAATAGGTTATTAGTCCATAAAAATAATATAAAATGACATATAAAGCATACAAAAGTGATAATATAATAGCATGAAACAACCAAAATTATAGATACATTGGAGACGTATCAGTGCTCGTCAAGGAGCCGGAGGTTTGTAGCTTTGGTCCTCCTGCACCTAGTGGACGCCAACACAGGCGGTGCCACTTGCTCTTATGCCATGATGTCGTTGAAGTGTGCCTACAAGGGCGAGTCGTCGGCTCATCATCGGATTCATCCTCCATTGTCTGGTCCTCGTAGCTGACCTCCAGAGAGCTATCCGACAAGCTAAGCCCCAGTCCGTTGTGCGTGACTGGACTGCCAGTAGGCCGCAATGCCGACCAACTGTTGTTGCTGCTCTGTCGAGAGGCACTCCCACATCGCTCTAGAGCTGGACGACGTGGTGCGGTGTGGGTCGTGCCGAGCTAGGAGGCAGCGTTTAAAAGTGGATGCCGGCAAGGCCAAGCGGCGGGTTGTGTCAATGCGGGTGCTGGAATGGGTTTCTCGGCCGTCGTGCCTGTTTAGTGTCGGTAGGCAGACGGATGGGAGCTGTTTTGAATACGGTACACAACTGTCCAGTCTCGTCCGGCCACACGTGTTCTGCATTGGAACAGGCGCGGAAATCGGGGGGCCTCTCGACTGATGCACCGCTTCATTGACGGCTCCAGTGAAAAGCCGCGTCCGCTCTAGGCCGGCATGAATGTGGTGTTGGTACTCTGGGGCAGCGTGGACCGACATGAATGCATGGCAACCGCTTTGCACAAGAGAGGACACCAGCGAGGGGGAGGTTTTTGTGTGGGTCTGGCTGTCGGACGCAGCAGCGGTCCGGACGCCCACAGAGCCCCTTAGTTTGCCTCCAGTTTATGGGATTTCAGATATCTAGACCATAACCGTTTGTGTACCGTGTTGCATGGAAAATTGCATCCGAATCGCTCAATGTAGACGGTTGCGGACGGTTTAAAGGTCCATGTAGAAGATGCCCTAAAAAAGATCAACCACAACATGATAATGCATGTAAAAAATGTACACCACTTGGAATCCTTAAATAGCCTATACATCTCCATAATAATCAAATATTCATGGTCCAACTTCGCCAAAAATATATAACAAACCATTTCCACAATGACATGCGGGGTATCACCTAGTTTCGGTAATACACCTTCCCTACTTGATACATTGTACAACGAAATGGCGAAGACTATTCCTGTTAAGTCGGAAGAAAGTCACTTTCGACATTTTGTCTCACACGTGAGGCTCTGTTGTCATAATGTGCCAGCTCAGTACATCAGTAACCAGCCTTTTTTTTGATAAAACATCACTAACCAGCCTTGTTACGCAGAATAATACTAACATGTAACTAAACCCGCCTGGTAGTGACGGTGCATTCAACCAACGATCGTTGTGGGTCCGGGCCTGACGTTCAGGCAACGCAACACCAACAAAAAAATAATTTATACTATCATGCATGCATGGCAGGCATTAGTAAAAACCTTTGCGGGTCCGGGCCTGACGTTTGGGCAACACAATACCAACAAAAAGATTAAAATGATATCATGCATGCATGAAAGGCATTAGTAAAAAAGATCAATTCTGATCGTGGAGGCTAGGATGTCATCAAGGTAAATGACATGCGCAGTGACGTCATTTTCTTGTCTCTTCATCCCGGAGAAGATTCCACCAAGCAAATAATATAGTTAATCAACTATTAATGGGAAACAAACCTCGATTAAAGGCAATGTGTGTTCTTTTCAATCTTTACATTTCCAGCTTACGCATCCCCGCTGGCCTACACGGCAACAAATGACCCAGCAACACTAGCTCATGTATATTTAAAAGATGAATTAACAGGAAGAAATATACTCCATAGCATTATTGTTCATTTCATTATCCAACAACCTTTTATCTGACTCGAGAAAGGCCCTAAGTGACAAGCTAGGCGTCTGTCTCATTTGCAGCCAGGTGAGCATGCAAACCACCATTTCAAGTACTAGGGCATCTCAACCACTAATCCTCAAACCGTCTGCATCCGTGCGGATCGAATGGCCCAGACAACACAAGTCATCCGAGGAAAACAAATCAGGATCGACTGACTTAGTGAAAAGAAGTGAAACTCGAGGGGCCTTGTGAGCGTCCGGACCACTGCTACACGCGCGCCCGACACCATGGTCCCACCCAAAACCCACTCTCGTTGTCGCGCCCTCTCCCGCGTGATGTGAATCGGAAACACTAGGAAGAAATATAGGGGATGGGGATGGGATCCTCACCTGCGAATCGGCGGCCATCCACCGAGAACCGGACCATGCCACCGCCCGAAAACGCCACGAATGGAGGAGAGGGAGAGCAATGGCCAATGCGAACCGCGGTGCGCGAAACGGGGGAGAAGTAATGCGGGGCGGAGGAGGGGAGAGGGAGTGGAGTTCGTGCGCATTGGGCAAGAGGGGGGTTTCGACCCGGACCCACATGTCATCAACGCCAAATACTGTAACGGCTACACGCAAGCCCCCAGCAACACGCGCTTCACTCGCGCGGAACTGCCAACCAACTATGAGCCGTTTGATTCAAAACGAAGGGCATCTGGGTCATTTGGATCTGAAACAACTGATCGATCAGTCGGAAATTAGCTTTCTCATAATTTGAAGATGAACAGGCGCAACAACGCGCGCCTTCTTGGTCCAGTGTATAACACGAGACCCATGATACCCCGGATCTAGAGTGGCAGATAAAGCTCGGGCACTTTAATTTTGCAACTTTGACTCAGCGAATTAGCTGTAATAAGATGAAATATATTAGCAGCAGAAAAATGAACAAACTGGACGCAATCCGAGGCTGTAAGAGTGTGATGCCGACTGGGTAAGCACCAGTTTATTACTAGTAGTATATGTCAGTTGCGTCCACGTGCACGTACGTACGTACGGCTAGCTGAGTGCAGGCCAGAAATATCTCCATCGCTTTTCACTGTCCGATGACTCCCCGTATATAAAAGCGATGGACTTAACTAATTAGCTAGAGACCCCTCAAAGAAAGCTAATTAGCTACTCCCTCCATCCCTAATATAAGAGCGTTTTTTCACATACACTAGTATAAACAACGTTTTTATATTATGAGACGGAGGAAGTAGATAAGAAGTAAACCGGTAGATTTTTCTTTTTGACGTTCCTTAGATTTTTCTTATCAGAGATAAACATCGTGATCGCGATGCAAGGATGAACTTGGCCCTAGTATCGATCTGAAAAGCTACTAGCTAGGCGGTCTCTCGATTGAACTATTCTACTACTCTACATGGCAAGCTGTCTGTGCTGTGCCCACTGAAGTATGAACATGCTGGATTATCCTTTATTGTTAATCGTTGCTAATGCGGGGTTCTGCTGAAAGCTCGCCGTGGTTAGTCAATGCCGCAAATATCTCTGCATAATATCAGCAGCGCTACCAGTGCACCTTGTGGGAGCCGATTAATGTTAATAATTACATGGATTTTCTTTTAAGCTTAATTCAGATTAGCATCATCACGAAATTATTGACATGACAAATCACATACAACAGACTAGGAACATCGCATATAGGCATATGGATCAAGGGCACACGTGAACTGAGGGAGGGACAGAACATACAAGTTTTCACTACCAGGTAGAACTCAAATGGGTAGTGAAAATTCAAACTGAGGGACAGAACATACAAGGGCACCGGAAACTCAGGTGCAAGAAGTTACACATTTGTCATGCAACTCAAATGGGTAATTAAGGATTTTAACTAAGCTCAGACACAAGATTTAGTGTGTCGTGTACTTATACTCCCTCTATAAATAAATATTTAAAACGTCTTATATTTTTTTAGAGCTCACTCAGATCACTAAAGACGGAGATGTTTTATATTACTACTTTAATAATCTAAAACATTTTATATTTGTTTACAGAGAAATATATGTATAGTTATTAGAGCATCTATAGCCGCATATGCAAATCTGACCCCTCAAAGCAGTGACCGGGTACTCCTCAAATTAACATAATTACAACCGGACATCTCATACTAAATTCAAAAATCCATACAAAAAGCATAGAAACAATAAAACCTATGTACTACGTAGAGATCTAGCTACTCCTCGTCGGATATGTCGACAATCTACGTGCCCGGCTCCAGCAGTATGGTCGGCAGCTGCAGCTCTCAAGCCTCCGGCGGCCTTGTCAGTGTCAAAACCGGCGGATCTCGGGTAGGGGATCCCGAACTGTGCGTCTAAAGTCGGTGGTAATAGGAGACGGGGGACATGATGTTTACCCAGGTTCGGGCCCTCTCGATGGAGGTAATACCCTACTTCCTACTTGATTGATCTTGATGGATATGAGGATTACAAGAGTTGATCTACCACGAGATCGTAATGGCTAAACCCTAGATGTCTAGCCTGTATGATTGTGATTGCCTCTACGGACTAAACCCTCCGGTTTATATAGACACCGGATGGGCCTAGGGTTGTACAGAGTCGGTTTACAGAGGAAGGAATCTACATATCTGAACGCCAAGCTTGCCATCCACGCAAAGGAGAGTCCCATCCGGACACGGGAGAAAGTCTTCTGTCTTGTATCTTCACGACCCATTAGTCCGGCCCACGTCACATAGCCCAGACGTCCGAGGACCCCTTCATCCAGGACTCCCTCAGTAGCCCCTGAACCAGGCTTCAATGACGATGTGTCCGGCGTGCAGATTGTTTTCGGCATTGCAAGGCGGGTTCCTCCTCCGAATACTCCAAAACAGCCTTCGAACACAGAAAACGTGTCCGGCTCTGCAAAACAAGTACCACACACCCCCGCAGAGAGTATAATATTTCACGAGTCCAATCTACTGACAACCTTTGTAGCGCGACATCACGTCGCTGCCCAGTCATTATTTCGAACCGTTTTTTAGCCTCCCACTCCATGTTTCAAGATGCGGTTTTATTGACACGTCTTGTCGAAGCAGAGATCGTGTCCCCTTATTGCGGGATGCTCATCAATACGGGCGTGGGTAATCCAACCGCGCCGTCTGCACGGCCCTTGGGGAATAGGCGAGTTTTAAGGCGAGTGGGGAGGCGCTTGATATTCGCTGCCTTTATAAGGAGATAAGGATTCACCCTTTCACCCACGCCTTCTTTCTCTCTGCCCACCCATTCTCGAGCTCGAGTGCCCAAGCTCTCATCCTCTCCGCCTCAGAAAAGTACTCCGACCATGTCCGGATCTGGAGCGCAGGTCAAGTGGATGGTCTCCTCCGTCAAGGAGAAGGACATCACCAAGCTCCGAGAGGTTGGGTACTTAGCCCAGGAAATCGCCCACCGGCTTCTGATAACCCACAAGTATAGGGGATCGCAACAGTTTTCGATTGTAGAGTATTCAACCCAAATTTATTGATTCGATACAAGGGGAGCCAAAGGATATTCTCAAGTATTAGCAGTTGAGTTGTCAATTCAACCACACCTGGATAACTTAGTATCTGCAGCAAAGTGTTTAGTAGCAAAGTAGTATGGAAGTAACGGTAACGGTAGCAAAAGTAATATTTTTGCGTTTTGTAGTGATTGTAACAGTAGCAACGGAAAAGTAAATAAGCGGAGAACAATATGTGAAAAGCTCGTAGGCATTGGATCGGTGATGGAGAATTATGCCGGATGCGGTTCATCATGTAACAGTCATAAGACAGGGTGACACAGAACTAGCTCCAATTCATCAATGTAATGTAGGCATGTATTCCGAATATAGTCATACGTGCTTATGGAAAAGAACTTGCATGACATCTTTTGTCCTACCCTCCCGTGGCAGCGGGGTCCTAGCGGAAACTAAGGGATATTAAGGCCTCCTTTTAATAGAGTACCGGAACAATGCATTAACACATAGTGAATATATGAACTCCTCAAACTACGGTCATCACCGGGAGTGGTCCCGATTATTGTCACTTCGGGGTTGCCGGATCATAACACATAGTAGGTGACTATAGACTTGCAAGATAGGATCAAGAACTCACATATATTCATGAAAACATAATAGGTTCAGATCTGAAATCATGGCACTCGGGCCCTAGTGACAAGCATTAAGCATAGCAAAGTCATAGCAACATCAATCTCAGAACATAGTGGATACTAGGGATCAAACCCTAACAAAACTAACTCGATTACATGATAAATCTCATCCAACCCATCACCGTCCAGCAAGCCTACGATAGAATTAGTCACGCACGGCGGTGAGCATCATGAAATTGGTGATGGAGGATGGTTGATGATGATGACGGCGACGGATTCCCCTCTCCGGAGCCCCGAACGGACTCCAGATCAGCCCTCCCGGGAGGTTTTAGGGCTTGGGGGCGGCTCCGTATCGTAAAATGTGATGAATCCTTCTCTCTGATTTTTTTCTCCCCGAACACGAATATATGGAGTTGGAGTTGAGGTCGGTGGAGCGTCAGGGGGCCCACGAGGCAGGGGGGTGCGCCCCCACCCTCGTGGACAGGGGTGTGGGCCCCCTGACGTGGATTCTTCTTCCAGTATTTTTAATATTTTCCAAAAATATGTTCCGTGGAGTTTCAGGTCATTCCGAGAACTTTTGTTTCTGCACATAAATAACACCATGGCAATTCTGCTGAAAACAGCACCAGTCCGGGTTAGTTCCATTCAAATCATGCAAGTTAGAGTCCAAAACAAGGGCAAAAGTGTTTGGAAAAGTAGATACGACGGAGACGTATTAGCTTCCAGCAAAGGGGCAGATCATCCCCACCCCGGAGCCCCATGAGAGGGTGGTATTCATCCTCCACTTCGTCCGCGGATTGGGATTCCCTCTCCACCCATTCGTCCGCGGACTCATGTTCTACTACGGGCTGGATTTCCACGATCTGGCCCCCAACTCCTTCCTCAACATCTCGGCATTCATTGTCGTGTGCGAGGCCTTCCTCCGCATCCCACCCCACTTCGGATTATGGTTAAAGATCTTCAATGTGAAGCCGGAGGTGGTGGGTGGTCAACACGCAGAGTGCGGAGGCGCTGATATGTCTCCAACGTATCTATAATTTATGAAGTATTCATGCTATTATATTATCCTTCTAGGATGTTTTATATGCATTTATATGCTATTTTATATGATTTTTGGGACTAACCTATTAACCTAGAGCCCAGTGCCAGTTTCTGTTTTTTCCTTGTTTTTGAGTTTCGCAGAAAAGGAAAACCAAACGGAGTCCAATTGAGCTGAAATTTTACGGATATCATTTTTGGACCAAAAGAAGCCCACGGAGTACCGGAAGTGGGCCAGAAGAGCCCCGAGGCCACCACGAGGGTGGGGGGCGCGCCCTACCCCCTGGGTGCGCCCCCTGCCTCGTGGCCGCCTCGGGGACCCCCTGACTTGTTCCCAACTCCAACACCTCTTATATAACCCCAAACTTCCAAAAAGAAACCTAGATCGGGAGTTCCGCCACCGCAAGCCTTTGTAGCCACCAAAAACCAATCGGGACCCTGTTCCGGCACCCTGCCGGAGGGGGGATCCCTCACCGGTGGCCATCTTCATCAACCCGGCACTCTCCATGACGAGGAGGGAGTAGTTCACCCTCGGGGCTGAGGGTATGTACCAGTAGCTATGTGTTTGATCTCTCTCTCTCTTGTGTTCTTGATGTGGCACGATCTTGATGTATCACGAGCTTTGCTATTTTAGTTGGATCTTATGATGTTTCTCCCCCTCTACTCTCTTGTAATGGATTGAGTTTTTCCCTTTGAAGTTATCTTATCGGATTGAGTCTTTAAGGATTTGAGAACACTTGATGTATGTCTTGCATGTGCTTATTTGTGGTGACAATGAGATATTCACGTGATCCACTTGATGTATGTTTTGGTGATCAACTTGCGGGTTCCGTAACATTGTGAACTTATGCATAGGGGTTGGCACACGTTTTCGTCTTGACTCTCCGGTAGAAACTTTGGGGCACTCTTTGAAGTTCTTTGTGATTGGTTGAATAGATGAATCTGAGATTGTGTGATGCATATCATATAATCATACCCACGGATACTTGAGGTGACATTGGAGTATCTAGGTGACATTAGGGTTTTGGTTGATATGTGTCTTAAGGTGTTATTCTAGTACGAACTCTTGAATAGATCGATCCGAAAGAATAACTTTGAGGTGGTTTCGTACCCTACAATAATCTCTTCGTTTGTTCTCCGCTATTAGTG
This sequence comes from Triticum aestivum, assembly GCF_018294505.1. Lineage (NCBI taxonomy): Eukaryota > Viridiplantae > Streptophyta > Magnoliopsida > Poales > Poaceae > Triticum > Triticum aestivum. Next base: position 67,648,957 of record NC_057805.1, read on the forward strand.
ACTTTGAAGTGACTCTTTGTTGCATGTTGAGGGATAGTTATATGATCCAATTATGTTATTATTGTTGAAAGAACTTTCACTAGTGAAAGTATGAACCCTAGGCCTTGTTTCAACGTATTGCAGTACCGTTTGTGCTCACTTTTATCACTTGCTACCTTGCTGTTTTTATATTTTCATATTACAAAAACCTATATCTACCATCCATATTGCACATGTATCACCATCTCTTCGCCGGACTAGTGCACCTATACAATTTACCATTGTATTGGGTGTGTTGGGGACACAAGAAACTCTTTGTTATTTGGTTGCAGGGTTGCTTGAGAGAGACCATCTTCATCCTACGCCTCCCACAGATTGATAAATCTTAGTTCATCCACTTGAGGGAAATTTGCTACTGTCCTACAAACCTCTGCACTTGGAGGCCCAACAACGTCTACAAGAAGAAGGTTGTGTAGTAGACATCAAGCTCTTTTCTGGCGCCGTTGCCGGGGAGGTGAGTGCTTGAAGGTATATATTTAGATCTTGCAATCGAATCTTTTTGTTTCTTGTTTTATCACTAGTTTAGTCTATAAAAGAAAACTACAAAAAAATGGAATTAAGGGTGCCTCATATGCTTCATCTTTTTAATGTCTTTCGTGAAAATGATGGGAAGGAAAATTGTGCTCAAGTACTAGAAGAAGAATTACATTGAATGCTTGGCATAAAATATGTGAATGATGAGCATGATTGCAATGTTGTTAGTATGAATTCTTTGAATACCCATGATGCTAATGGTATGCAAAGCCACAAGCTTGGGGATGCTATGTTTGATGAAGATGATATGTTTAGTCCCCCAAGTTTTGATGAGCAAATTTATTATGATGAAAGTATGCCTCCTATTTATGATGATTATTGTGATGACACGTATGCTATAAAGAATAAAGATAACCATGAAACTTTTCATCATGATTTTAATTTTCAATTGGATTATGCTTCACATGATAGTTATTTTGTTGAGTTTGCTCCCACTACTATTCTGAATGAGAAGAATTTTGCTTATGTGGAGAGTAATAAAATTTCTACGCTTGTAGATCATGAAAAGAATGCTTAAGGTGCTGGCTATATTGTTGAATTCGTTCATGATGCTACTGAAAATTATTATGAGGGAGGAATATATGCTTGTAGGAATTGCAATAATATCAAGTTTCCTCTCTATGTGCTTAAAGTTTTGAAGTTATGCTTGTTTTGCCTTCCTATGCTAGTTGATTATTGTTCCCATAAGTTGTTTGCTCACAAAATCCCTATGCATAGGAAGTGGGTTAAACTTAAATGTGTTTGCCATATGTTTCATGATGCTCTCTTTATGTTTCAATTCTTATCTTTTATGTGAGCATCATTCATCATGCCTAGCTAGGGGCGTTAAACGTTAGCGCTTGTTGGGAGGCAACCCAATTTTATTTTTGTTTGTTGCTTTTTGGTTCTGTTTAGTAATAAATATTTGATCTAGACTCTGGTTAGATGTGTTTTCATGTTTTAATTAGTGCTTGTGCCAAGTAGAACCTATAGGATCTTCTTGGATGATAGTTATTTGATATTGCTGAAAAAGTCAGAAACTTTCTGCTCACAAAAACAATTGTTAAAAATCACCAGAGAGTGATAATATACTGATTTCAATTGCAGTAGATCAATAATAAAATTATCTAGGTCGTCCTATTTTGGAAGATTTTTATGAGTTCCAGAAGTTTGCGTTTGATGCAGATTACTACAGACTATTCTGTTTTTGACAGATTCTGTTTTCCATGTGTTGTTTGCTTATTTTGATGAATCTATGAGTAGTATCGGAGGGTATGAACCATAGATAAGTTGGAATACAATAGATATTACACCAATATGAATTTAGAATTAGTTCACAACAGTACCTAAGTGGTGATTTATTTTCTTATACTAACGGAGCTTACGAGTTTTCTGTTGAGTTTTGTGTTGTGAAGTTTTCAAGTTTTGGGTAAAGATTCGATGGACTATGGAATAAGGAGTGGCAAGATCCTAAGCTTGGGGATGCCCAAGGCACCCCAAGGTAATATTCAAGGACAACCAAGAGCCTAAGCTTGGGGATGACCGGAAGTCACCCCCTCTTTGGTCTTCGTTAATCGGTAACTTTACTTGGAGCTATATTTTTATTCACCACATGATATGTCTTTTGCTTGGAGCGTCATTTTATTTTGTTAGTATGTGATTGCTGTTATTTAGAATAATGTTTTGCATCTCTATTTTCAATAAAAATGTCAAGGATAACCTTTACCATGCTTATTTTGCAAGTATACATGTTGTTGTTTCAAAACAGAAAGTTTATCGCTGTTGCAAAAGTTCCCTAGAAAAGTCAGAATATGATAAAATATTGAAACTTTTTGCATATTGAGCTCTGATAAATTTTCTACAGTATGGTAGAATTTCATAATGTTTGGAGTTAGGGAAGTATGATGAATCTTGCATTCTTTACAGACTGTACTGTTTTGGCATATTGCTGTTATGTTTGCATTGTTTGCATATGTTTGCTTGTTTAATGATTCTATTTGAGGATAGGAGTTAAATATGCAGAGGAATTTAGTATGCAATGTTGAATAATAATTTTAGTGATTTGTTACAGTAGAAAATGATAAGGTTTTTGCACTGGTTTATACTAATTTATCTCACGAGTTCTTGTTGAGTTTGGTGTGGATGAAGCTTTCGAGATTTAGGAAACCGTGATATGAGAGGAATCAAGGAGACACAAAAGCTCAAGCTTGGGGATGCCCAAGGCACCCCAAGATAATATTTCAAGAAGTCTCAAGCATCTAAGCTTGGGGATGCCCCGGTAGGCATCCCACCTTTCTTCTTCAACAATTATTGGTTAGTATCGATTGAGCCTAAGTTTTTGCTTCTTCACACTACAAGAAATATGTCAACTTGTGACCACCACTATTGGTCACTGAAAGGTCATTGTTTTTCATTTGCGACCTTTTTGTGACCAAAAACAGAAGGTCAAAAGCTGGCAGTCGTAAACTGAAATTAACGACCTTCTCTGTGAAAAGGAAAAGGTCGTTGGTTACACGACCAAATTTTTGGTCACTGGCAGCATCCCCAGGCCACGTAGAATCCAGCGTGGCAAGCTGACGTGGATAAGATTCAGCCCGGTCCAATTCAGTGTCTATATGGGCCAAGCCCAACAATTCAGCCTTTCTATATTTTTTTCCTGTGAATTTTTGGTCGACTTCATGGGCCTAGCCCAACAATTTGGCCTTTTGATTTTCTGGGCCATGGCCCTTTTGCGGACCATTTCATTAAGCCTTTTTGTTCAGGTTTTCCAGAAATAAACAATGTTCCAGTCCACTATTATTTGGGCCGTAGCCTTTTTAGAGCCCATATATTATTTGGTCTAATAGAACATTTGGTCTTTTTATCACTGATTTCCAGTTTACACATTTGAACAGCAAACACTCAATAATTCTCTTGATTAAATGATTAAATTCAGAATGATTTAGCCAAATACACACAACAGCACATACAAGTCCGCACGTCCAACATCAACTTAAACAAGCAAAAACAGATGCACAAGCACGATACACAAGCACATACAAGTGTGCTTACGAGCAAAAACAGAGACACAAGCACCAGAACATGGTGCAACATCAACTAAAACTATGGTGCGCATCTCAATGCCTCTTCTGGTCTTCCGTCACAGCAGCAGCAACCTAAACAACATTAGATCCTGATCCAGATCACCAAAAAGAAACATTATTAAATGTTTAGAGACAATGCCATCAACATGAGGCAGTAATCCAACATAACACTTTGTCAACATATTTTACATATGCAAATAACTAAGCTTACTGTATAAGTTTAAGATCCACATGCAATGTGAAACTGAATTGCCAAATAGGAGCATGATACATTGGTACAAGTGCAGTTCGTCAATGAACATCACTGTAACAGGTTCACCACAAGTTCTATGATGCATCCAAACTTGTGAAATTCATGCATAGATTCAAGTATGATACTAAGTGAGCATGGTAGAATCACCCAAGCATGGAGGCAAGTGTCTCACCTGCGGCAACTGAACAGGAGCGAAGTTGAGCATGGCCGTGGATGGAGCAGCTGGAGTAGCACGGCCGGCGTTGAGGTCCGGGCATCCACAGCCTGCCTGGCATTGGGTGCCCAGAGCGAGGGGAGCATCGGGGCGTGCCTGCATGATGAAGGAAAGCAGCATCAGAAAGTGAAAGACTAAAGGACATGTGGTAGCAAAAGGAATATCAAACTGCTGTCATAACTTGATTGTGAAGTTAAGGTACCTCTTTAGTCTTTACTTTGCAGAGAAGGGAGCATGTAGGTAATGATAACTAATGTACTAGTAGACAAGTGGTAAATTAGAAGATCCTCTGCACAATGAATGGGCAGATCCATCCTTGAACCCACTCTAGTGGCTCGGAAAGATTAATCTCAAACAACAACCAAATTCCAGAGTGCTCAGGCCCAAATTCTACAAGACGTCTTAAGTACAGTAATATACAATACATCATAGCAAACTGACTGGACGAGTTTAGTTTGTACAACCCACTAAACAATTCAGCAATAAGAGCATACAACTACAGCAAAACAGAGCATAATTCAGTTCTAATATGCACAACTGAAACTACTCCAATTTTGGTTTTAATATGTATACATCACACATCATTGACCATGGAGCATAAGGCCACAACAAAACAAGGGAGCAATTCAGGGAAAGGAATACTACAGTTGCTTGAGACATGTGCTACTCGCTCGAAAGTAATCAGCAACCAACGAGTCAATAAAAGTGTGCAAGTAGGGCACTCTACCCAGTGAGATTAATACACTACAGAATCTATATGATGCGTAGTAATTAAAAAGATGATTGTATAGTTGGTATTTCCAATAGCCGAGGTACCCGTACATATATATTTCTCTAGTTCTAATTCCCTTACATGAGTTCCATATATACGTATCTCATCTTAAAACTGTACCTCAGCCACACAAATCTGTACGTGACTACATTTGAGCATGTCTTGGAGGGACTATAATTATGGCTTGATATTACTCAACATACATGTCAACAGAAAGAGGAGAACATCACAGCACATTTTCATTTTCGAAAAGCACATTAAATAAAAGCCTTTTGACTATTTTATTGTTTGCTTGTCACTAAATTGAAAATATTTTTGAGTGTACAGCAGAATGCAACCAAGGAAGCAAAACATTTAAAAGGACCTGCTTTTCATGTACCAGGACCACTACGGAGCAAAAGAGGGTCAAAGCGAGCTCACCATGGTCAGTAATTAATTGGATAGATATTGATTCAAAACACACAAAACTGGGCACATATATCATCATAAGAATAACAGTGTCAGAGACAAGCATTCTTTTACAACATATCTAATCAGATACACCACATATATGTTTTGCAACAAACTAAAAAACAAAACAAGGCATACATTAATCAGATAGATATTGATTCAAAAATTCCAGACTCCAGAACATAACTAACAAGTTCAAATAAAAAGGGTTTAGGGGTTTAGGGTACGTTGCAAGAAAGAACATGCTTCCACCTTGTTTCAACAGACCTTTTAAATTGTTTTCTTATCCACGGCATCATCAGTCTTAACCAAACCAGAGCAAGTAAAGGATCTTGTGTTTAGAGCATACGCTACACTGGCAGCAGCACAAGCTTATGTTCAGAGCATACACTACAGCCTATCTTACTTAACAGGTGGTTGTTCTAATCACCTACAGCCTGCCTCAAGCCCTCAACTCGATACAGTCAATCTACCCAGACAATCGACAGCTAAAGAATAATGCAGCATTCTGGTGAAGCAGCAAGCATGCCTAGATGGTGACCCCCGTGAACAGAGAACCCTACCACTTGGGGACATAAACGAGGAGTAGCCGAGGTTCCTGCTTGTGTTGCCATTGTTGAAAGAAAAGTATACATTAATGCTTAAACAAGATAAACAGTACATGGATACAAAAAGGGTAGCAGGATTAAAAGAATGATTTAGACAATGGACGATTGGTCCACATAAAAGTCAGAACATCAATCAAACAATCGACAATTTTCTTCGACAACGCGAACTGCAAATCCAAATGCAGATTCTAGAAAGTATGCACCCCAAGCATCTGTCCAAAATAAGAACAAAAACAAAAAGGAGGGCTAGCAAACTCAATCTACTCTAAACACTACAGCAAAAGGTCTGTCGGCATGAACGACAAGAATAGCATGTAAACCAGAACTTGATGTCATTTTATAGCTAGTTGTTTTAGCCTGTCGACTTGCTAATTAGATACATTTGGCTTTCATCGCACTATAAGCCTCCAAGGTCCAACAGTTAGTAGATAAGCCTCTATAGATGGATACCTTTGGCTGTCATTTAATACATTGAGGACCACAGACAGATAAACCAACTAAATTCAGAAACAAATGTGAGTTATCGACCCTTCAGACTAGCGTACTTATGTCAGTTTATCCTTACGTAGCTTAATGTCCTAAGAAACAGCATGCAGGCTATCCACATCTACTGTCCAGCACACAATAGAAACAACTAGTGGTGCAGCAACTCCTCCAAGACGAAACTAGAATTGTTAGCTGCAAAATTATTTCATTCCTCATGGCCATACAAGCAGTAATCCATATGCTACAGAGTGTGGCTCAGTCACGGGATCTAGGTAGAGGAGGGAGGCAGAGGTAAAGTGCTCACCGAAGAGGTTACTGGCGATGCAGCGGTCGCATTGCAGGTCGGCCACCACCGTCGCAGTAGAGGTGGTCGCGGCAGGATGCACGGCCTCTTGGGAGACCCGGCGGAGGAGGTCAGTGTCGCCGCCGTCCAGCCAACGTGTGCGATCACGCCAATCTACGCCAGCACGAATGGCCTTGGAGTGGAGACGAGGTCTCTTGTGCACCTGTGTATGGAGAACTGGCCGCATCAGGGTAGGGGAGAGAGCAAACCAAATCGTGACTGGGGCGCAGAAAGGAGACCTTGAGGACACGAACCCGCAACTGGAGCACGCATGAATCCACGCCTCCCGGTGGTGGCCGTGGTGGCACCCGGGTCGTGCAGGCCTGATCCGAGGCCAGGGAGGCGCCAATCGGATCTGGTCGGAGCGATGCGAGCCCCTTGTTGCGCGGTGCCGTGTGTGGCGGCGGCGTGCAGTACGGGAGAGAGAGGCCAGGGTGGGGGCTGCAGTGGATCTGGCAGGCGACAGTGTTCAGAGGGCAGGCGAGGGAGGGGGTTGAGGCCGGCGGCGAGCGGCGGTGGATGGCGGCGAGGGGAGGGGAGGGATCTGGATTGGGGAGCGCTAGGGTTCGCTGCATGGGGGAGTGAGAGGAGTGGTGTGCGGTGGAGAGAGAGGAGAGAGAGGATGGCCACGACATGAGTAGCCCGAGTGGATCTAGGAGGAGAGGGGAGGGGCTGCCGGCGATGAGGTTGGAGGTCGCCGGTGCGACTGGAGAAGAGGACGGCGGCGGATTGGGTTGGGCTAGGGTTGGGGCAGCGGTGGATTGAGATATAAGGGAGGGAGAGGGCTAGGGTTGGCAGCCGTGGGTGCGTGGGAGAGAAGGGGCCGTGGGTGCGTGGGTGATTGGGCTACGTGGGGTGAGAGGGTGAGGCCGTGAGGGGGTGAGGGCTGCCGTCGGATCGGGGAGTATCCGACTGTGTGGATGCGTGATCCGCGTGAGATGCCTGTGGACCAATCAAAACGCGGTAAACGCTTTGTCAATCTTATGACCATCTAAAATGGTCTTAATTGATTGAAATAAGTATTTTTTGCGTGAAAAAAGCATTTTTCATTTTGATTTTGTTGTGAAGAACCAACCAACTCTTTGTTGCAAACTTGAACCACCTCAATTTTTAAAAATATTAGACCATTTTCCATTTTCATCAGTGAAACAGGAAAAAAATTCCATTTCCCATTTTTTGAATGCCCAAAATGAGTTTTTTTTGTGAATGATGTATCATATATTTGTTGCAAAATTGGATCAAATCAATTTTATAAAGTATTAGAACATATTTAATGCACAATTGACCAAATAGTTGGGTGTCAAAAGTTTCGACCCACCTCTGGTGAAAAATACAAATTTCCGCCAATTCAGCCGGAAGCGGGTCAAATTTGAACGGCAGCTACCTCGTAGTTTACTCTTTATTTTTTTCAAAAATCATTTCTAGATACATAAATATATATTTAATGAGAGAAACATCAAAAGTTTTCCAATATTCAACCACTAGCTAGGAACGGTCATGCCCGCCGTTTTGACCGCATTTTGATACGGGCATAAAAAATTCAAAAAAAATAAAAATTGGAAAACCTTCGCATTGTGTCATTACATGTGACCAAGTTACCAGTAAAAATAATAAACTTGTAATGCGGCGATTATTTTTAAAAAATGTTCTAAAAAAGAGCTAACATGTGTGAAGATTCATGGCTTTCAAGTCAAATTATCAATCTTATAGCCACATTCATGGCATAGTTTGTTAAAATTATATCATATTATGCACAAGGGTGCATCTTGGAATGGCAAACAATGTTGCCTAAGGGAGTTTTCATTTTCTTTGGACGAAAAATTCATTTCCCATTTTTTGAATGCCCAAAATGAGTTTTTTTTGTGAAGGATCTACCATATATTTGTTGCAAAATTGTATCAAATAAATTTTATAATATATTAGGACATATTTAATGCACAATTTACCAAATAGTTGGGTGTCAAAAGTTTCTACCCACCTCTGGTGAAAAAGACAAATTTCCGTCGATTCAGTTGGAAGCGGGTCAAATTTGAACTACGGCTACCTCGTAGTTTGCTCTTTATCTTTTTCAAAAATCATTTCTAGGTACATAAATATCTATTTAATCAGAGAAACATCAAAAGTTTTCCAATATTCAACCACTAGCTAGGAACGGGCATCCCCGCCGTTTTGACCGCATTTTGAAACGGGCATAAAAAATTCAAAAAAAATTGGAAAATTGGAAAACCTTCGCATTGTCTCATTACATGTGACCAAGTTACCAGTAAAAATAATAAACTTGTAATACGCCAATTATTTTAAAAAAGTGTTCTCAAAAAAGAGCTATCATGTATGAAGATTCATGGCTTTCAAGTCAAATGATCAATCTTATAGGCACATTCATGGCATAGTTTGTTAAGATGATTTCATATTATGCACAAGGGTGCATCTTGGAATGGCAAACAATGTTGCCTAAGGGAGTTTTCTTTTTGTTTGGACGAAAAATTCATTTTCCATTTTTTGAATGCCCGAAATGAGTTTTTTGTGAAGGATCTACCATATATTTGTTGCAAAATTGGATCAAATCAATTTTATAATATATTAGGACATATGTAATGCACAATTGACCAAATACTTGGGTGTCAAAAGTTTCTACCCACCCCTGGCGAAAAAGACAAATTTCCGTCGATTCAGTTGGAAGCGGGTCAAATTTGAACTACAGCTACCTCGTAGTTTGCTCTTTATTTTTTTCAAATATCATTTCTAGGTACATCAATATCTATTTAATCATAGAAACATCAAAAGTTTTCCAATATTCAACCCATAGCTAGGAACGGGCATGCCCGCCGTTTTGACCGCATTTTGAAACGGGCATAAAAAATTCAAAAAAATTAAAAAATTGGAAAACCTTCGCATTGTGTCATTATATGTGACCAAGTTACCAGTAAAAATAATAAACTTGTAATACGGCAATTATTTTAAAAAAGTGTTCTCAAAAAAGAGCTATCATGTGTGAAGATTCATGGCTTTCAAGTCAAATGATCAATCTTATAGCCACATTCATGGCATAGTTTGTTAAAATGATATCATATTATGCACAAGGGTGCATCTTGGAATGAAAAACAATGTTGCCTAAGGGAGTTTTCATTTTCTTTGGACAAAAAATTCATTTTTCATTTTTTGAATGCCCAAAATTAGTTTTTTTTATGAAGGATCTACCATATATTTGTTGCAAAATTGGATCAAATCAATTTTATAATATATTAGGACATATTTAATGCAAAATTGACCAAATAGTTGGGTGTCAAAAGTTTCTACCCACCTGTGGTGAAAAAGACAAATTTCCGCCGATTAAGTTGGAAGCGGGTCAAATTTGAACTTCAGCTACCTCGTAGTTTGCTCTTTATTCTTTTTAAAAATCATTTCTAGGTACATCAATATCTATTTAATCATAGAAACATCAAAAGTTTTCCAAGATTCAACCACAAGCTAGGAACGGGCATGCCCGCCGTTTTGACCGCATTTTGAAACGGGCATAAAAAATTCATTTCCCAATTAAAAAATTGGGAAACCTTCGCATAGTGTCATTACATGTGACCAAGTTACCAGTAAAAATAATAAACTTGTAATACGGCAATTATATTAAAAAAAGTGTTCTCAAAAAAGAGCTATCATGTGTGAAGATTTATGGCTTTCAAGTCAAATGATCAATCTTATAGCCACATTCATGGCATAGTTAGTTAAGATGATATCATATTATGCACAAGGGTGCATCTTGGAATGACAAACAATGTTGCCTAAGGGAGTTTTCATTTTCTTTGGACGAAAAATTCATTTTCCATTTTTTGAATGCTCAAAATGAGTTTTTTTGTGAAGGATCTACCGTATATTTGTTGCAAAATTGGATCAAATCAATTTTATAATATATTAGGACATATTTAATGCACAATTGACCAAATAGTTGGGTGTTAAAAGTTTCTACCCACCTCCGGTGAAAAAGACAAATTTCCGCCGATTTAGTTGGAAGCGGGTCAAATTTGAACTACAGCTACCTCGTAATTTGCTCTTTATTTTTTTCAAAAATCATTTCTAGGTGCATCAATATCTATTTAATCAGAGAAACATCAAAAGTTTTCCAAGATTCAACCACTAGCTAGGAACGGTCAAGCCCGCCGTTTTGACCGCATTTTGAAACGGGCATAAAAAATTCAAAAAAAATAAAATTGGAAAACCTTCGCATTGTGTCATTCTTTGTGCCAAGTTTTCAGGAAAAATAATAAACTTGTAATACGACAAATATTAAAAAAACATTCTTAGAAATGAGCTATCATGTTTGGAGATCAATGACTTTCAAGGCAAATTCTCAATCTTATGGCCACATTCATGGAATAGTTTGTTCAGATGATATCATATTGTGCACAAGGGTGCATATTGGAATGGCAAACAATGTTGCCTAAGGAAGTTTTCATTTTCTTTGGACAAAAAATTCATTTTCCATTTTTCGAGCGTCCAAAATGAGTTTTTTTATGAAGAACCTATCAAATAATTGTTACAAAATTGTACCAAATCAATTTTCTAAAATATTAGGCCATATTTAATGCACAATTGACCAAATGGTTGCGTGTAAAAAGACAAATTTCCGCATATTCATTTTCCATTTTTCGAGTTCCCAAAATGAGTTTTTTTGTGAAGAAATTAACAAATATTTGTTGTAAAAAAATTTCTCCATTTTTCAAGAATAATAGACCACATTTTATGAACAAATTTGTGTACACTAGAAACATTTTTTATAGATATTAAACGGTTTTAGTTACATCATTAACATTTTTAATAAATATTTTGATGTCTGATATTTTGAACACATGTCTACATTTTGTAAGACACATTGTACATATTGTTTATATATGTTTAACTTTTTTCAAATACATGATTAACATATTTTCATGTATTCCCAATAAAAAATATCTTTTCATACATAGGTTTTGATGTCTATATTTGTTTTTACACATTGTACATTTTTGTATACATATAAAACATTGTTGATATTGTTTAGAAAAATTTAAAATATGATTAAGATTTTTAGAAAATCTTGTTTTGTTATCTACTTTTCCATATATATATTGTAAAATTTCCATATATACGTACTGATGATTGTTTTTGCATACACATGAATCTTTTTTTATACACATCTAATATCATTTATGATTATCATTTTTTATATGCATGAAACTTTTCAAATGCACACATTTAGTTTTTTGAACACGTGATTAATTTTTTTGAAATATGTATTAACATTAACATTTTTTTGAATTACATGTTTAATTTTGTAATTGCTAAACCATATAGCAAGATTCACGAAGGAGTTCATTATTTTCCTATTCTAATGAAAAACTTGTTATTTTCCCATTTTTGTTGGGCCGAATATATGTTCTTTTTGAGTAATATGAGGGCATCCCACATTTCTTCCTGGATGGGTCGAGGCCTACATCGCACACAGATTTTTTTTAAAAGAAGGTGGCCTCGTTCCACCGAGGCCCAAGCCCAGCTTGAGCGACACCTTAAGTACCAATGCATCCACGTTCACAACCTCATGACCATTTATATTGTCGTAATCAGGTAGAAGAAGGTCGTTGACCACTCTTGTCTGCTTTATGACCATTTGGTGTAAGGCAATTTCAGGGTTTGAGCCCTTCCAAGCGAAATGGCCGTGAATTTACGACCAATTCAGCCGGGGTCACTGAGAGAAGGTCACTAGTTGACATATTTCTTGTAGTGTCACATGATGAGTGCTATCCTTGAAATGTCGTTTTATTTTGTTTTGCTTGCTGTATGAATAAAATACCAAGATCTGAAATTCTTAAATGAGAGAGAGTCTTCACATAGCTACATAATTATTTAACTACTCATTGATCTTCACTTATATCTTTTTGGAGTAGTTTGTCATTTACTCATGTGCTTCACTTATATCCTATTAGTAAATGGTTGAATGATTTGAATGTCATAAATCTGAAATTATATATGTTTCATATGCCTTTTCCATGGAGAGTAATGCCTTCACATATAAGAAGTAGAGGTGGTAAATTTTTTGAAGGTTAGCAAACATTGTATTGGTCACTTGAACAATTCATGAAAGGATATTGAAGGAAGAGAGATTTCACATATAAATATACTATCTTGGATGTCTTCTATGATTGTGATCCCCATTCATTATTTTCAAACTTGATCAAATTAGTTGAAGTTGGACAAGGAAGACAACATAATGAGTTATGCTTGGGTATATTTGTATAAGTTATATTGTTATGGATCCTCTAACATGTGGTGCTTGCTATTTAGAATCCTTTGCTAGCCAAAATATCTGTACTAAGCGGGAATACTGCTTGTGCATCCAAATGCCTTGAACCAAGTTTCTTCCATGAGTGTCTACCATATCTACCTATATGCGGTATTTACCTGCCGTTCCAAGTAAATTTGCATGTGCCAAACTCTAAACCTTCAAATAATAATCTGTTTTGTATGCCCGAATCGCTCATGTAGCGACTAGGGGCTGTCAGTATCTTCCATGCTAGGTGGGTTATTCTCACGATGAGTGGACTCCGCTCATCATTCACGAGAAAATGGCTGGTAACTGGGATGCCCAGTCCTATGATCAAAAGATCAAAAACAAATTCGCAAATAATTTAAACAAAACTCCCCCAGGATTGTTGATATTTGGACGGCACCCGTTGTTTCGGACAAGCCGTGGAGTGTGATTGTTGGTGGAGGGGGAGTAAAATCTTTACCTTTCTGTTTGGGAACTGCCTGTAATGTATCTAGTATGGAAGATATTGGGAACTCTTGGTCGTTATGTTGACAATGAAAGCATACCTCTCAAAATTATTTTCATCTCCGTTTTAAAGCTTCGAGCTCTGGCACCTCTGCAAATCCCTGCTTCCCTCTGCGAAGGGCCTATCTTTTACTTTTATGCAAGAGTCGGTAGTATTCCTTCTCATTCCAACCTATTTTTAGTTGGCAAGCATCGTGTGATGGAAGATCTAAGCATATATGGCCATTCAAATATATTTGATCATGAATTATTATTGTTGACAATTATCTATATGATAAGTAAGTTGGGAGGCAAAACATTAAGCCCCTGTCTTTCTCTATGTTCAATGGATGCTATTTGTTCTAAAAATATGCTTTCAGTGGTAGCAATCATGGAAGACTACATGATAGTTGAGTATGTGGGATTTGCTAAATCAAAGCTCTCACATAGACCCTTCCTGAAAATAAGATGAATTGCAATTGTTTGATGACTGAGAACATAGTTTGTTAGTTTTCAAGAAAGTTTATGGTCTATGCTTTAACATGTGAATAGCTTGTTACTTGATCATGAAAAGTTTTATGAGTTGAGCTACTGTTATGACTTATAATGATGCTAGAAAAGGTGATTGAAATTATCATTGATCAAACTTGTGCACCTGCTAGCATTCACACTTCATAAATTATTTCTTTTATCATTTACCTACTTGAGGATGAGCAGGAATTAAGCTTGGGGATGCTGATACGTCTCCAACGTATCTATAATTTATGAAGTATTCATACTATTATATTATCCTTCTAGGATGTTTTATATGCATTTATATGCTATTTTATATGATTTTTGGGACTAACCTATTAACCTAGAGCCTAGTGTCAGTTTCTGTTTTTCCTTGTTTTTGAGTTTCGCAGAAAAGGAAAACCAAACGGAGTCCAATTGAGCTAAAATTTGACGGAGATCATTTTTGGACCAGAAGAAGCCCACAGAGTACCGGAAGTGGGCCAGAAGATCCCCGTGGCCACCACGAGGGTGGGGGCGCGCCCCCTGCCTCGTGGCCGCCTCGGGGACCCCCCTGACTTGTTCCCGACTCCAACACCTCTTATATAACCCCAAACTTCCAGAAAGAAACCCAGATCGGGAGTTCCACCGCCGCAAGCCTCTGTAGCCACCAAAAACCAATCGGGACCCTGTTCCGGCACCCTGCCGGAGGGGGGATCCCTCACCGGTGGCCATCTTCATCATCCCGGCGCTCTCCATGATGAGGAGGGAGTAGTTCACCCTCGGGGCTGAGGGTATGTACCAGTAGCTATGTGTTTGATCTCTCTCTCTCTCGTGTTCTTGATGTGGCATGATCTTAATGTATTGCGAGCTTTGCTATTTTAGTCGGATCTTATGATGTTTCTCCCCCTCTACTCTCTTGTAATGGATTGAGTTTTCCGTTTGAAGTTATCTTATCGGATTGAGTCTTTAAGGATTTGAGAACACTTGATGTATGTCTTGCATGTGCTTATCTGTGGTGACAATGGGATATTCACGTGATCCACTTGACGTATGTTTTGGTGATCAACTTGCGAGTTCCGTAACATTGTGAACTTATGCATAGGGGTTGGCACACGTTTTCGTCTTGACTCTCCGGTAGAAACTTTGGGGCACTCTTTGAAGTACTTTGTGATTGGTTGAATAGATGAATCTGAGATTGTGTGATGCATATCGTATAATCATACCCACGGATACTTGAGGTGACATTGGAGTATCTAGGTGACATTAGGGTTTTGGTTGATATGTGTCTTAAGGTGTTATTCTAGTACGAACTCTTGAATAGATCGATCCGAAAGAATAACTTTGAGGTGGTTTCTTACCCTACAATAATCTCTTTGTTTTTTCTCCGCTATTAGTGACTTTGGAGTGACTCTTTGTTGCATGTTGAGGGATAGTTATATGATCCAGTTATGTTATTATTGTTGAGAGAACTTGCACTAGTGAAAGTATGAACCCTAGGCCTTGTTTTAACGCATTGCAATACCGTTTGTGCTCACTTTTATCACTTGCTACCTTGTTGTTTTTATATTTTCAGATTACAAAAACCTATATCTATCATCCATATTGCACTTGTATCACCATCTCTTCGCCGAACTAGTGCACCTATACAATTTACCATTGTATTGGGTGTGTTGGGGACACAAGAGACTCTTTGTTATTTGGTTGCAGGGTTGCTTGAGAGAGACCATCTTCATCCTACGCCTCCCACGGATTGATAAACCTTACGTCATCCACTTGAGGGAAATTTGCTACTGTCCTACAAACCTCTACACTTGGAGGCCCAACAACGTCTACAAGAAGAAGGTTGTGTAGTATACATCAAGCTCTTTTCTGGCGCCGTTGCCGGGGAGGTGAGTGCTTGAAGGTATATCTTTAGATCTTGCAATCGAATCTTTTTGTTTCTTGTTTTATCACTAGTTTAGTCTATAAAAGAAAACTACAAAAATGGAATTAAGGGTGCCTCATATGCTTCATCTTTTTAATGTCTTTCGTGAAAATGATGGGAAGGAAAATTGTGCTCAAGTACTAGAAGAAGAATTACATAGAATGCTTGGCATAAAATGTGGCACCCCGGCTCAGAGAAACCGGAATGCCCCATATTCCAGCCCAAAGATCGAGGAGAAGTCTTCTGGAATACGGCACTGCTTAGCATAGAACAAACCGGCTTTCTATTATTACATGAATATGAATACAATGTCTCCGATATTATAGTGAATAACATAGGCACGGCGACACTACGCCTGCCACGGTTGCTCCATGCAAGCAGCAGAACAACACGATGCAGCAGAATAAGTTCTAGCAGCGGAACAACGACGACGGTGGTGAACTCCAATCCGCAGGGACTCTAGCTGGAACGTTTGTCCTAGCTCGCGAACACAGGAACAACACCAAACAAGCAACCAATCCAGGCAGGACCTGCAAGCTGGCATGACACGCCAGGTCAGTACATTGAATGTACTTGCAAGCTCACAATAACCAGAAGCATTCAAGACAAACAACAACATGATAATTACAGGTTAAGCAAGAATTATCATGAGATCATCAGGATGACATGGCATGAACAACATGAACATAATACTGCTAGAACAATATGAGCATGGCATGTACAAATAAATCTGACGATACTAGCATGCAACATGATGACACTTTATGCACCATTCATTCTACTTGGGTTACCTCGTAACCATCACAGGCATCACTTACCAACCTCGGACATCACACGATCATCTCAGGATCAAATCAAGCTTGGTATAAACAATACCGTAGTAATCATTAAATGACCACAAGGAGCTTGATCTTTACCCACGATTCTCGCACAACATCACGAATATCCAACAACTCGGTATCCTCGATACCACGGTGATCATCTCATGATCACGAACGGAACCACTCTCGGTTCAACGGGTTACCTCGTAACCAAACGGTGATCATTCCGGCGATCACAACCATGACCAACACTCGGTCTCAAACGGTGATCTTTCCGGCGGTCACAACCAACTTATCTCATCATCGAACCGTGGTTGTTATTAAGCACATTATTATTATTACTGTTGACCCATAGTGTGACCGACACGAACTAGGCCCTTATCCGCGGGCATGGCTATCGATAGATTTAGTATACACTCTGCAGAGGTTAGTACACTGTACCCACACCACGGAACCCATGGCCTCGCACTCCCATTCGAGTGGACCAGCGGCGTTCTGAAAAAACCGATCTACTGCCATGACACTCTCCCGGCCACTCTGACTCACTCCCCACTGGGCTAGTCCTGGGTGGCCCCGTGTCTACCAAAGTCACCAACGGCCACCGTCGTGGCAAAACGGTCCCAAACAGGGACAAAAGCGCTTATCATCCAACTACGGGCACACAAGGTTATGTCTGCTTACCGGGCCAGGGTACCGCATGCCCATAACCTTCCCTCGTTGGATGCACCGGCGAGAGGCATGACAATAGACCCAGTTAGGACCCTCCCATAAAGGTAAGCGTGGTTGCACTGGTCAGCTCGATATGGTGGCACCATGACTCAGCCAACAGTTGTTCAAGTTCAATTTAATCCGGTTAAACTTGAATGCAATATGCTGAGCCATGATAAAAATAACATGATGCAATTACAATGCATGAGCATGATATCAACATAAGCACGGGGTGCAACATAACTATCCACCATACCCACAATGAATCATATCCAACTGAGCATAGTATAATGACGAGCATGAATATCACAAGTACAACACTACTCATAGAAACCTAGCATGACCACTAGCATCAACAATAAATATCATGCAAGACATATCAACAATGCTACCATGCAATCATTTAACCAACTGGATGCAATGGAACATGCATAACGACGGCACTCGGAACAGACGATAGTCATGCACCGAAGGCCATCACCAACATCAACATGTACTACTAGCAAGCATAAGCATATGAAAGGAATACTAGCAACTAGTACAAGATAACCAGGTGCAAGACAACATAACACGAGAGTGAACATGAAACTCTAAGCAGCACCGGAACAACGATAACCATGTTTTAAACAAGCAAACATTTATTAAATATTTGAGTTGAAAACCATGGCTACTGCATGACGATCATGCAAGTGGGTATTGTGGCTTGCCTGGGGTGAAGAAGGCACCGGGAAGAAGTGCGGTGAAGCCGCGAAAAGATTTGCCGGAAACAGTTCTCTCCCGGAGGGGCTGTTTACGTGCAAGGGCAAAATGGTCATTTTCAGAATGTTAACGCATGGAGAAAGTGTGGCCAACAGAACGGGCTGGACGAGACAAAGAAATGGGCTTCGGAATCACCTCATTTGGAGTTACGAGTAAAAAGTTGTGAGGTGAGGAAGTTTAGGGACTAATCTATAAAAATATCATCACAAACAAGCCCCTGAGTGGATATGGCAGAAGCAGATTTTGGAAAATACGCTTTCTAGAGAGGAAAGCGCATTTGCGCCCAAAGAACAAACGAAATACGCTTACTCAAAGAGGAAGCGCACTTCACGCGATACGCTTTATGCAGATGAAAACGCACACACCCGAATACGTCTCCACTTGCCACGTCAGCGTCAGCGGGGTCAACCCCCGGGTCACTAACTGGTGGGGCCGCGGGGTCAACCCCCGGGTCACTAACTGGTGGGGCCGCGGGGTCCACGCGCTCGGTCAATTCCTTCCTCCCTCTCCTCCTCTTCTCCCCCCTGACGCGGGCGTAGAACAGAGGGAGGGGCGCCAGCGCTGGCCTCGCGGCTTCGGCCAACTCCGACCAAGGGGAGGCCACCAACGAGCGCGACGCGGCCCACCGCATCCATCCAGGGGAAAACAAGCCCCGGGAGGAGTGGGGAGGCGGCGACGGTTGGTGGAAGAAGGAGGCAGAGGCGGCAGTTGATCTTGGGGCATGCGGCCAAGGTGGCTCCGGCGGTGGGGCGAGGACACGGGGAGGACCACCGGGGTCTGGGTGGAGCTATGGTGAGGTCAGGAGGGAGGGGGAGTGCTCGGATGGCTCGGATTTAAGCCGAGCTTCGCAGCGGCCATAGCGGCAGAGAGAGGTGGGGAGGGGCTCTGGAGCTCGAGGGAGAGGCCGGGGAGGTTGCTAGAGGTGGTGTGAGGCTGGTGGTGAGGCCGAACAGCCTCGGGGTAGGCTATATATAGGCGGGGCGAGGAGGGGAGGCCGTGGACGCGTGGCCGTGGCTTGGGTGCCGCCGCCCGCGTCCGGCCATGCTTTGGAGACGGCAACGATCACCGGAGGGCGTGGGATCACGACGAGAGAGGTGCGGACGAGCTACATAGGCGCACAGGGCGGGAGGGGCCGAGGGGCACAGAGGGGAAGCGGCCGAACGCCATTAAAGCCTTGTCGGCTACAGCTCGCTCGTGGGCGCGCGGCGACGAGCACCGACGAAGAAGCGGATGGAGGGGGAAATGGCTCCAGGAGGACGGCTACGACGCGGGGAACGCGGTAGACAGGCCCGTGCTCGCTGAGACGTCGAGCAGAGAAGGGGCCCGAGCAAGAAGACGTTCTGGGCGCGGCCAGTGTGTGCCAAAGCGATGGTCACCGCGCGCACTGGTGCACACTGTGCCACACCGTCGCCCAAATGGTGTCTGGGGTTTAGTCCTTCCTGGGTAGGTTGCAACTGAGGTGGTAGCTCGGTTAAAGACGTTATGGTTAAATGGTAAGTGAGCTCTAAAGTTTACTACAGTAAACTTGATCATGAAACAGTGATCAACTGAGGTGAGATTAGAGGCAAACGTGTTGTCTGGTAGATTTAGGTTAGGAAGGACTATAGTCCTGGTAATTATGGAGGGGTTTGGCTCAAGGATTATTGCAGTCGCTTAGCAACTGCATAAATTGGTCCAGAAACAAGATTAGGAAAAAGCACTCACATAGAGTGATGGATTGAGCTGAAAATGAACATGGCAGGGTTATTTTGTGATATGAAGCTGCTGTAAAAGTTTCATGCCATTTGGAAATACCAAAGTGGCAATTGCTTCACAAAACTTCATTCTAGACAGAAACGTGAAAAAATTGCATAGGGCAATTGGATTAACTAATTGAGCTAAAACTTGGAGGGAGTTGATATAGGTAGAAACATGTCCTGGTAAAGTTTCAGCTCAATTGAAGCAATATAAAATATAGTTGCTTCACAAACTGAAAATCTGACCAGAATCTTCTGGACAGAAACTTTGGAAAATCATAATTAAATAATTACTAGACAAATGAGATTGCATTTTGGCATGTGGCAATGATATGGACAGGAAAAGGTGTCCAAGGAGTTTGAGGTCAATTGGGAAAAGGAAAATAGCACTTGCTTCACAATGTGCCATTTAGGGCAGAATAGGAAATGAATTATTTGAGCATGATGATAAACATGACAAATGAAATATTTTGCCATATTTGAGAAAGATATGACCCAAACAATTTATGAGAATTATTTGGGAATTTTAGAAGTGATGGAAATAAAGGTTGCTTCACAACCTAGGGCAATTTGAGTTATTCCTTTAATAGAAAAGGAATATTCCCAATAAAAAGAATATTGGGATTTGGGCTAGGATGAAAATGATAGGGTCTAGGGAAGGATTTGGGAATGACAAGCCACTCTGGAAACAAAGAAGAGCACAACTTCTTCAGTTTCCAGACCACAAAGCCACGGAAAAAGAAAACAGAAGCAAAAACCTCAGAAAAACAAAAGAAAAAGAAAGGGCCAAAAAATCAGGCTGTCACATAAAATTTGTGAATTATGAGCATGATTGCAATGTTGTTAGTATGAATTCTTTGAATACCCATGATGCTAATGATATGCAAAGCCACAAGCTTGGGGATGCTATGTTTGATGAAGATGATATGTTTAGTCCCCCAAGTTTTGATGAGCAAATTTATTATGATGAAAGCATGCCTCCTATTTATGATGATTATTGTGATGACACGTATGCTATAAAGAATAAAGATAACCATGAAACTTTTCATCATGATTTTAATTTTCAATTGGATTATGCTTCACATGATAGTTATTTTGTTAAGTTTGCTCCTACTACTATTCTGAATGAGAAGAATTTTGCTTATGTGGAGAGTAATAAAATTCCTACGCTTGTAGATCATGAAAAGAATGCTTTAGGTGCTGGTTATATTGTTGAATTCGTTCATGATGCTACTGAAAATTATTATGAGAGAGGAATATATGCTTGTAGGAATTGCAATAATATCAAGTTTCCTCTCTATGTGCTTAAAGTTTTGAAGTTATGCTTCTTTTGCCTTCCTATGCTAGTTGATTATTGTTCCCTTAAGTTGTTTGCTCACAAAATCCCTATGCATAGGAAGTGGTTAGACTTAAATGTGCTTACCATGTTTTTCATGATGCTCTCTTTATGTTTGTGAGCATCATTGAAATCATCATGCCTAGCTAGGGGCGTTAAACGTTAGGGCTTGTTGGGAGGCAACCCAATTTTAGTTTTGGTTCTTGCTTTTTGGTTCTGTTTAGTAAGAAATATTTGATATAGTCTCTGGTTAGATGTGTTTTCATGTTTTAATTAGTGCTTGTGCCAAGTAGAACCAATAGGATCTTCTTGGATGAAAGTTATTTGATCTTGCAGAAAAAGTCAGAAACTTTCTTCTCACGAAACAAATTGTTAAAAATCACCAGAGAGTGATAAAATACTGATTCCAATTGCAGTAGATCAATAATAAAATTATCTAGGTCGTCCTATTTTGGAAGATTTTTCTTAGTTCCAGAAGTTTGCGTTTGATGCAGATTACTACAGACTATTCTGTTTTTGACAGATTCTGTTTTCCATGTGTTGTTTGCTTATTTTGATGAATCTATGACTAGTATCGGAGGGTATGAACCATAGATAAGTTGGAATACATTAGATATTACACCAATATGAATTTAGAATTAGTTCACAACAGTACCTAAGTGGTGATTTATTTTCTTATACTAACGGAGCTTACGAGTTTTCTGTTGAGTTTTGTGTTGTGAAGTTTTCAAGTTTTGGGTAAAGATTCGATGGACTATGGAATAAGGAGTGGCAAGAGCCTAAGCTTGGGGATGCCCAAGGCACCCCAAGGTAATATTCAGGGACAACCAAGAGCCTAAGCTTGGGGATGGCCCGGAAGGCATCCCCTCTTACGTCTTCGTTAATCGGTAACTTTACTTGGAGCTATATTTTTATTTACCACGTGATATGTGTTTTGCTTGGAGCGTCATTTTATTTTGTTAGTATTTGCTTGCTGTTATTTAGAATAATATTTTTCATCTCTATTTTCAATAAAAATGTCAAGGATAGCCTTTACCTTGCTTATTTTGCAAGTATACATGTTGCTGTTTCAAAATAGAAACTTTATCGGTGTTGCACAAATTCCCTAGAAAAGTCAGAATATGATAAAATGTTGAAACTTTTTGAATATTGAGCTCTGATAAATTTTCTACACTATGGTAGAATTTCATAATGTTTGGGGTTAGGGAAGTATGATGAATCTTGCATTCTTGACAGACTGTACTGTTTTGGCAGTTTCCTGTTATGTTTGCATATGTTTGCTTGTTTAATGATTCTATTTGAGGATAGGAGTATTAAATATCCAGAGGCATTTAGTATGCAATGTTGAATAATAATTTTAGTGATTTGTTACAGTAGAAAATGATAAGGTTTTTGCATTGGTTTATACTAACTTATCTCACGAGTTCTTGTTGAGTTTGGTGTGGATGAAGCTTTCGAGATTTAGGAAACCGTGATTTGAGAGGAATTAAGGAGACACAAAAGCTCAAGCTTGGGGATTCCCAAGGCACCCCAAGATAATATTTCAAGAAGTCTCAAGCATCTAAGCTTGGGGATGCCCCGGTAGGCATCCCACCTTTCTTCTTCAACAATTATTGGTTAGTATCGATTGAGCCTAAGTTTTTGCTTCTTCACATGATGAGTGCTATCCTTGAAATGTCGTTTTATTTTGTTTTGCTTGCTGTATGAATAAAATACCAAGATCTGAAATTCTTAAATGAGAGAGAGTCTTCACATAGCTACATAATTATTTAACTACTCATTGATCTTCACTTATATCTTTTTGGAGTAGTTTGTCATTTACTCATGTGCTTCGTCGAACGAGCTGACAGCGCTGCAGATGCGCATCCAGAGAATGGTGGACAAGAACATCAAGCTCATCAACGTGATCCAAGTGATGCTCTTCCGCCGGATCCTTCCTTGTCAAAGCCGGACTTGCAATTTGTGGGAGTTCGATCCGGCCAAGCACCAGACCTTGCAACAGTTCTTCGGCACTACGCACGAAGACATCTGGAAGGTGCTCTTTAAGGCCAACGAGACGTGGCCGGCGACGACCGAGGACTGTGGGTACAACCTGGCCCATCCTGCCAGTCCGGTAAGTGTTTCATATGCCAAGGTGTATCCTTTACCTGTACACTCCAGGAAGATGTCTAAACTTCCCTATTTGTTTTTCAGGGCTGGACAAAGAAGGCGGAGCAGATCAAGTGTCCGGCTCCGCTGCCTGACGATCCAGCTATCCTGCTTCTGACGAAGATGCTGGTTCCGGCGCCCTACCAGGCACCGGAGAAGAAGGCCAAGAAGAAGGGCCAGGCGGGAAGAAGCGGCCTTCGCCGCAAAGGCACTTCGGACGTGACGTCCGAAGACGCTGAAACCCACTCCTCTCCCGCCATCGATGATGAGGAGGAGGAGGAGGAAAGCAACTCCCCCCCCCCTGAGGGGGGGAGGAAGAAAATGGCGGCCGCCATGGATCTGGAGGCCGACGCGTCCAAGAAGGGGAGGATCTCCCTCGTGGACAACTCCGCGTTGGGAACTAACAGCAGCTCCGAGTGGCGCCCTAGGGATAAGCCCCTGGCCGAATCGTAAGTACTCAAAGGCACTTATACACACATATTCAACTTCCTTACTTTGTGGTTTTAATGTGCCGAATCATGCGCCGCAGTCCGGCCCACGACAGCCCCCAGGGGTCCTCATCTTCGGGGGGTTCCCTGGATCCAAATGCGATGGACAGTGGGTCACTGCCGGCGGCCTCCTCTCCCAAGGCCACGGACAACGCCGAGGTGCTGTCCCAAAGGACCTTCACTGGCTAGGGAGAGGTACAAGAGGTCATCGGGGCGGCGCCAGAGGGTAATACCTCGGCCGCCGGACACATGGGGGAGCAAATCCCCCTGGAGACTGGCGATGGGGGCCATATCCAATTCAGCCCCCAGCCGAATACCATTCCGGAGACCCATACGGCTCCGGAATCAGGCGAGCAGCCTCCTTTGAAAGAAGGAGGTGCGCCTATTCCGCCGGTGACCTCTATCCATCCAGAGGCACCGGATACTCTACTGGAAGCGCTGCAAAGTGCTTCCATTGTTGAGGAACACCGAATCCTTATGGGTACGGTGGTTGAGAGGGTTCAGTCCATTAAGAGCGGACTGACTGAAGCCTGCACTAGCCTTCTAACAAGCTTTGAGGTATGCGACGTAATTATGCAAAAAGAATGTCATAGTATAGACAATAGCCCCTGAGACTCAGTCCGGTGTTCGGAAAGAAAAGCCGCACAAAGGATCAAATGATTTTTGCAGGAGACTAACCATGCATGTCTATGTGAATAAGCAGGCATCGTTGCTGGCTGCGACCTCCCATTCTGCCGAAGTCTACGGACTGAAGCAGAGTCTGGAGCAGACCGAGGAAGACCTCGGCCGTGTGAAAAAACAGCTGGAGGACAAGCAAGGTATGCAATGACCTTTTGTAGATCCAGAAAGGATGAATGATTTGTGTTGACCATAGTGCCATGATATTTCGTAGGAGCGGCGACCGAGGTGGAGACCCTCAAGAAGGCGCTGGCCGAGGCCTAGAAGAGAGCGGCAAAGGAACAAGCCGCCCGCGAAAAACACGAGGCCAGGGTTGGTGAGGTCCAACAGGAGCTCCAGGACGCCGTGAAAAAATGTGAGTCCTTGGAGCGCAAGATTGCGGACCAAGAGTCCGAACTTGCTAAGGCCCACCAAAGCACACAAGAGGCCCGGGTTGAAGCCCAGGGTGCCCTCTAGGAAATCCAGGAGGCCAGAAAAATCGCGGCGGGTAAGGCCTTTATTATGCAGAGCAAGTATGTGAAGAAAAGGTACCTCTTACTGACCCGGATTTGGAGTTCTCCAGGAGCGTTTGCGGATCTGCCACGCAGTGTTGCTGACACTGCAGAGTTCTTCCGAGCCAAAGAAAGGAGCTCAACGGAGAAGCTGTTCTGGTCGCAATACCTTGCGCCAGAGCATCCAGTGCCCTTTAGCGATCAGCTGAAACAGCTGACCGAACTGCATAGGGTGGCCGAATTGGCCATCAAGGATTTGATAATCCGTCTATGGCCTGCCGAAGCCATACCCAGCAGCTACTTCGGGCTCGTGAAGTGGCTGGTCAATTCCTGCCCTCGGCTTGATGCCATCAAGCAGTCGGTCTGCATCGAAGGTGCGCGGATGGCCTTCGCCCGCGTCAAGGTGCAGTGGGCGAAGATGGACACCGTCAAGCTCGCGACCGAGGGACCGGCCGCAGGCAAGGAGCACCGCACGCCCGAGCGGTATTTTGATGATGTCCTGAAGGGATCCCGCATTGTAGAGGGCCAGTGTGCAAAAGACATTATCTTTGAATGAATATATTCATGTTATCATGTCCTGTATTATGGAACAAAGTCGTTATGTAATATAATGTTTGTTGTTTTAAAATTTTACTTCCTGTGCGGCCGTTTTGTTAAATCTGAGAGTTGGTCAGTCGTCCGCTTCTGCCCCCACGTAGGTAGTACGGGGGTGTTCGGGATGGAATCTAAACACTCTTGATCCAAGAGTTTGGTCCTTGAAGAAGGTGTTTAGCGCAATGAACCAGGCAATCGGACTATGTGGCTTTAGCACCCTCACTTAGCCATAGGAGTTTGGCAATAGAAATGTAGGCGCAGCCCTAGTTAGTATTTAATCCGGACTAGGGTGTTGTAGACACCTGATCGGGTGGAGGCCGATTCATCGCATAATGCGGAAAAAATCGCAAAAGATTTTTAACCTCCGAATAGTTGACCGGCTCTCGCCGCATCATGACAGTCAGTTTTCGGCTTTCTCTACTGAGGTGTTTGCTCGGATAAACCAGAAAGACAATCGCAGTAGTTCTCCCTTTATTACCCTAGCCGATAGGACGGAACGTAAGGTAGTAAGCACAGGAGCCGGGCAACCCAACTATTGACCAAAGACATGATTCAGAGCCGATGCATATAATGCTAATTTCGGGGTGCCGAACTATACTATAAAAAGTGTTCGGACTTTGTTGTCGTAGTATGGAGCACAATGAAGCCCCTGGCGAATTAAAGCGTACCAAAGTGTACGGGTGCAATCGATAAGAATAGCGAAATAAAATGAAGTAGTAAGCTAGTGCCACATAAGTTGGGCCGCAAACTGTTTCCATTATAATTTGATTAATACGTCAAAGCGTATTTGTACAAATAGTGCGATAAGAAACAGGGCTATTTAACATGCCAAGACCAAGGGGGAGCTGCGTGCGGGTCCTGAAGACAGGTAGAATGATCGTCAAGAAGAACATCTAGAGATTCCCCCACACGTCTGTGCTGCTTGCCGCCTTGGTATATCCATCCTTCGAAAGGACCGATGATTAGGCCGTCGGGAGGGGCCTGTAGAGAAGAAGCCTGGAAAGGGAAAGAAAAAAAGAAAAGGGAAGGCATGTGTGCCCAGGTTAGGTTAAGTTGTATTATGGGCCACCATCTAGTTATGCCTCCGTCTCTGCCCATGGTATTTTGAGTGCGTAGTTATGTACGCGCGGTACGTACACCGCCATTTGGTCGGGACTGAGACGGAGGCCAAATTGCTAGTCCAACTCCTGACGAGCTAGACTGTCATGCTGCGGAGTAGTACAGACTCGTTTGATAGTGTCCGGGAGCTTGGCCGCTGAATTAAAATTCTGCTTGATAAGGCCGCTCTATACTTCCGCTGCGAGGGCCGCGGTGTGCTCCTCGGTACGGAGAGAGCGCTCCGTGTTTCCATTGACTGTTATGACACCGCGTGGTCCGGGCATCTTGAGTTTGAGATAAGCATAGTGTGGCACCGCATTGAATCGAGCAAATGCATTTCGTCCAAGCAGTGCGTGATAGCCACTGCGGAAGGGGACCATGTCGAAGATCAAGTCTTCGCTTCAGAAGTTGTCCGGGGATCCGAAGACGACTTCCAATGTGATTGAACCCGTGCATCGGGCCTCTACACCTGGTATTACTCCTTTAAAGGTAGTTTTTGTGGGCTTGATCCTTGATGGATCGATGCCCATTTTGCGGACTGTATCCTGATAGAGCAGGTTGAGGCTGCTGCCACCATCCATGAGGACTCGCGTGAGGTGGAATCCATCAATGATTGGGTCAAGGACCAGTGCGGCTGAACCGCCATGACGGATACTGGTCGGATGGTCCCTGCGATCAAAGGTGATCGGGCTGGACGACCATGGGTTGAATTTTGGGGCGACTGGCTCTATCGCATAGACGTCCCTGAGCGCTTGTTTGCGCTCCCTCTTGGGGATATGGGTAACGTATATCATGTTCACCGTTTTAACCTGGGGGAACTTCTTCTGTCCCCCTGTGTTCGGTGGACGGGGCTCCCCATCGTCGTCCTCACTCTACGACCCCTTCTCCTTGTTCTCGGTATTTAACTTGCCGGCCTGTTTAAAGACCCAACAGCTTCTGTTGGTATGATTGGTTGGTTTATCGGGGGTGCCGTGGATCTGACATGGACGATCGAGTATGCGGTCCAAGCTGGATGAGCCCGGATTGTTCCTTTTAAATGGCTTCTTCCGCTGGCCGGATTTGGAGCCACTGAATCCGGCGTTGACCGCCGTGTCATCGGTATTGTCACCATTGTTTCGATGCTTGTGCGTGTTGAGTCGGTTCTTGTCGTTGCTATTTCTGGCTTCAGAGGTGCCATGTTCGCTTGAATTATTATTTCTACGGGATAGCCAGCTATCTTCGCCCGCTCAAAAGCGGGTCATGAGTGCCGTGAGGGCTATCATGGACTTCGGCTTTTCCTGGCCGAGGTGTCGGGCGAGCCATTCGTCGCGGATGCTATGCTTAAAGGCCGCTAGGGCTTCGGCATCCGGACAGTCGACGATCTGGTTCCTTTTAGTTAGGAACCTAGTCCAGAATTTCCTGGGTGACTCTCTGGGTTGTTGAACTATGTGACTTAAGTCATCGGCATCCGGAGGTCGGACGTATGTACCTTGGAAGTTGTCGCGGAAGGCATCTTCCAAGTCTTCCCAGCTGCCAATGGAGTTTTCAGGCAGGCTGTTCAACCAGTGCCGAGCTGGTCCCTTGAGTTTTAGCGGGAGGTATTTGATGGCATGAAGATCATCACCACGGGCCATATAAATATGGAGAAGAAAATCCTCAATCCATACCGCGGGATCTGCTGTTCCATCATATGATTCGATATTCACGGGTTTAAACCCTTCTGAAAATTCATGCTCCATTACTTCATCAGTAAAGCAGAGGGGGTGTGCGGCGCCTCTATATCGGGCCAAGTCGCGGCGTAGCTCGGATGGAGTCCGTCTGCGGTTTTCGGCCCAGACGTGATTATGCTTGTCACGTCCGGCTAGATAGCCGTCATCGCACGTCAGGGCACGCCCCCGCGATCCGTAGATCGATCTGGTCTGACCTGCTCTACTGTCCAGGTCCTGCTGCAGGTCATATGTATATCCCCGAGCTGTTATATCTCTACCTTTACGACGAGGTAGTATGGGCTGGTGTTCAGCTTGAGTTGTCGTTTTGTCCCGGCCACGAGGTGGTCGGTCAGCCACATTATGTGCTGATGGTATGGGCTCGAGGGCCTCGTCGTCAAATTGGGGTAGCAGTTTACGCTTCGGGTAACTTTTGGTTGGCCGCTCGAGGCCGTATTCCTCGGCTGCCAGGACATTAGTCCACCTATCGTTGAGCAGATTTTGATCAGCTTGAAGCTGCTGCTGCTTCTTTTTCAGGCTCCTTGCAGTTGCAATTAGCCGACGCTTAAAGCGCTCCTGCTCGAGAGGTTCCTCAGGTACGATAAAGTCTTCGTCACCGAGGCTCACCTCGTCCTCGGAGAGTGGGAGGTAATTACTGTCCTCCGAGTCTTCGTTTACGGCCTGTTCGTCAGGGCTAACTTGCCCATCTTCCTGATCATCCTGTTTGAAAGTTGGCTCGACAGGGTCTTCTTTGTCTTCGGCATCGTCCAGAGTGTTGTTGTCTCCTGTGCCGATATTGCTGTCTTTTCCACGGCGTGATTTAGAGCGGCGCCGCTGACGTCGGTGCTTTGGCTGTATCTCAGGAGGTTTCTCCTCGACTGGATCTTCTTTGTCATCGCCGTTACCTTCTTTGGGTGTATCCATCATGTACACGTCATACGAAGAGGTGGTCGTCCAGCGTTCGGTAAACGGCGGGTTTTGGGCCTGCTCTTCTCCGGCATCGTCGTCCATACCGTCGATGTCTTCGGAGCCATAATCGAGCATGTCAGTTAAGTCCTCGACAGTGGCTATGAAGTGGGTGGTGGGTGGGACGTAAAATTCCCTGCTCTCAGCCCCTAGACCGGGCTGGGCATAGTCCGGACGTTGCTCCTCTGTAATGACAAGGGATCGCATTAAGTCCAGAGCCTTGCTTAAAGGCGAGGTTTGGCCAGGGGGAAGAGAGTCCGTGGAGTACGGCGGGAGGGAGACTCCTTGGCTGAACTCACACAATGCTGACTCCGAGGGTTCGGAGCCAGTGTCCGGGGAAGAGCCCGGCTTCATGATGGTTGCCAGCGACACTACTTCCTCCAGCTCTCCCGTGCTGGGCTTAGTGGTCGCAGATAGTCCGGCGGGCTCAGTAATCCCGTCTTCGGACCTGGCGATGCGCTCTGGATCTAAGGCCAGAGCGGAGGTTGGGGTCGTGAACCCTTGGAAGATCAAGTCTCCTTGGATATCAGCGACGTAGTACAGATTTCCAAAACTAATCTGGTGACCTAGGGCGTAGCTGTCGGTCTGCTCTAGATGGCCAAGCGAGTTGGCCCGCAGTGCGAAGCCGCCGAACACAAAGATCTGGTCGGGGAGGAAAACCTCCCCCAGGGCAGCATTGTTGTAGATGACTGATGGAGCCATCGAACCTTCTGATGACGATGCAGCGGAACTCTCAATGAAAGAACCAATGTCTGTGTCAAAACCGGCGGATCTCGGGTAGGGGGTCCCGAACTGTGCGTCTAAGGTCGATGGTAACAGGAGACGGGGGACACGATGTTTCCCCGGGTTGGGGCCCTCTCGATGGAGATAATAACCTACTTCCTGCTTGATTGATCTTGATGGATATGAGGATTACAAGAGTTGATCTACCACGAGATCGTAATGGCTAAACCCTAGATGTCTAGCTTGTATGATTGTGATTGCCTCTACGGACTAAACCCTCTAGTTTATATAGACACCGGAGGGGCCTAGGGTTGTACAGAGTCGGTTTACAGAGGAAGGAATCTACATATCCGAACGCCAAGCTTGCCATCCACGCAAAGGAGAGTCCCATCCGGACACGGGAGGAAGTCTTCTGTCTTGTATCTTCACGGCCCATTAGTCCGGCCCACGTCACATAGCTCGGACGTCCGAGGACCCCTTAATCCAAGACTCCCTCAGCCTCCGGTTGCTCCGCTTTGGCTTCCTCCTCCCCTATCTCCGAGTCAAGTTTGGCGAAGAGCGCGTCGGACGCCGCCTGGTCCTGCCGAAGGAACTGTCAGTTGGCCTTCACGTAGGCCTCATCCTGGATGGACTCCAGGATGGCCTGCTGCTCCACCATCTCCGCGGCTTGGGCGACGGCAAACTCCTCCTCCACCATATTGATGCCCTGCTCCGGCAGCTCCGCCTCGTCCTCCTCCAGATCCGCCTCCTCTGCCGGCTCCAGCAACAGCTCTCCCTCCTCCTCCTTCGTCTGCTGCTCCTTGTCCTCCTCCGGCTCCGACGAGTCCAGAGGCAGCCCGGCGGCGATGCGGGTGGCCCGCCTTGCCTGGATCCTCTCCGTGATCTGCCTCCAGCACTCGGGCGTGAGCATAGCGTACGTGGTGATCAGTTGCCGGACCACGGCGATGTTGGAAATATGCCCTAGAGGCAATAATAAAATGGTTATTATTATATTTCCTTGTTCATGATAATTCTCTATTGTTCATACTATAATTGTGTTATCCGGAAATCATAATACATGTGTAAATACATAGACCACAACATGTCCCTAGTGAGCCTCTAGTTGACTAGCTCGTTGATCAACAGATAGTCATGGTTTCCTGACTATGGACATTGGATGTCATTGATAACGGGATCACATCATTAGGAGAATGATGTGATGGACAAGACCCAATCCTAAGCATAGCACAAGATCGTGTAGTTCGTTTGCTAGAGCTTTTCCAAATGTCAAGTATCATTTCCTTAGACCATGAGATTGTGCAACTCCCGGATACCATAGGAGTGCTTTGGGTGTGCCAAACATCACAACGTAACTGGGTGGCTATAAAAGTGCACTACGGGTATCTCCGAAAGTGTCTGTTGGGTTGGCACGAATCGAGACTGGGATTTGTCACTCCGTATGACGGAGAGGTATCTCTGGGCCCACTCGGTAATGCATCATCATAATGAGCTCAATGTGACCAAGTGTTTGGTCATGTGATCATGCATTGCGGTACGAGTAAAGTGACTTGCCGGTAACGAGATTGAACAAGGTATTGGGATACCGACGATCGAATCTCGGGCAAGTAACGTACCGATTGACAAAGGGAATTGTATACGGGATTGATTGAATCCTCAACATCGTGGTTCATCCGATGAGATCATCGTGGAACATGTGGGAGCCAACATGGGTATCCAGATCCCGCTGTTTGTTATTGACTGGAGAGTCGTCTCGGTCATGTCTACATGTCTCCCGAACCCGTAGGGTCTACACACTTAAGGTTCGGTGACGCTAGGGTTGTAGAGATATTAGTATGCGGAAATCCGAAAGTTGTTCGGAGTCCCGGATGAGATCCCGGACGTCACGAGGAGTTCCGGAATGGTCCGGAGGTGAAGAATTGTATATAGAAAGTCCAGTTTCGGCCACCGGAAAAGTTTCGGGGGTCACCGGTATTGTATCGGGACCACCGGAAGGGTCCCGGGGGGTCCACCGGGTGGGGCCACCTATCCCGGAGGGCCCCATGGGCTGAAGTGGGAGGGAACCAGCCCCTGGTGGGCTGGTGCGCCCCCCTTGGGCCTCCCCTGCGCCTAGGGTTGGAAACCCTAGGGGTGGGGGGCGCCCCACTTGGCTTGGGGGGCAAGCCACCCCCTTGGCCGCCGCCCCCCCTTGGAGATTGGATCTCCTAGGGCCGGCCTCCCCAGGGGCCCTATATAAAGAGGGAGGAGGGAGGGCAGCCGCACCCAAGCCCCTGGCGCCTCCCTCTCCCTCCCGTGACACCTCTCCCTCTCGCTGAGCTTGGCGAAGCCCTGCCGAGATCCCCGCTGCTTCCACCACCACGCCGTCGTGCTACTGGATCTCCATCAACCTCTCCCTCCCCCTTGCTGGATCAAGAAGGAAGAGACGTCTTCCCAACCATACGTGTGTTGAACACGGAGGTGCCGTCCGTTCGGCGCTCGGTCATCGGTGATTTGGATCACGACGAGTTCGACTCCATCAACCCCGTTCACTTGAACGCTTCCGCTCGCGATCTACAAGGGTATGTAGATGAACTCTTTTCCCTCTCGTTGCTAGAAGACTCCATAGATTGTTCTTGGTGATGCGTAGAAATTTTTTAATTTCTGCAACGATCTCCAACAGTGGCATCATGAGCTAGGTCTATGCGTAGTTTCTATGCACGAGTAGAACACAAACTTGTTTTGGGCGTAGATGTTGTCAATTTTCTTGCCACTACTAGTCTTATCTTGTTTCAGAGGCATCGTGGGATGAAGCGGCCCGGACCGACCTTACACGTACGCTTACGTGAGACAGGTTCCACCGACTGACATGCACTAGTTGCATAAGGTGGCTAGCGGGTGTCTGTCTCTCCCACTTTAGTCGGATTGGATTTGATGAAAAGGGTCCTTGTGAAGGGTAAATAGAAATTGGCATATCACGTTGTGGTTTTGGTGTAGGTAAGAAACGTTCTTGCTAAGAAACCTATAGCAGCCACGTAAAAATTTGCAACAACAATTAGAGGACGTCTAACTTGTTTTTGCAGCATATGCCGTGTGATGTGATATGGCCAAAAGGATGTGATGAACGATATATGTGATGTATGAGATTGATCATGTTCTTGTAATAGGAATCACGACTTGCATGTCGATGAGTATGACAACCGGCAGGAGCCATAGGAGTTGTCTTAATTTTTTGTATGACCTGCGTGTCATTGAATAACGCCATGTAAATTACTTTACTTTATTGCTAAACACGTTAGCCATAGAAGTAGAATCGTTGGCGTGACAACTTCATGAAGACACGATGATGGAGATCATGATGATGGAGATCATGGTGTCATGCCGGTGACGAAGATGATCATGGCGCCCCGAAGATGGAGATCAAAGGAGCAATATGATACTGGCCATATCATGTCACTATTTGATTGCATGTGATGTTTATCATATTTTGCTTCTTATTTGCTTAGTACGACGGTAGTAAGTAAGATGATCCCTTATAATAATTTCAAGAAAGTGTTCCCCCTAACTGTGCGCCGTTGCGAAAGTCCGTTGTTTCGAAGCACCACGTGATGATCGGGTGTGATAGATTCTAACGTTCACATACAACGGGTGTAAGACAGATTTACACATGCAAAACACTTAGGTTGACTTGACGAGCCTAGCATGTACAGACATGGCCTCGGAACACAAGAGACCGAAAGGTCGGACATGAGTCGTATAGAAGATATGATCAACATGAAGATGTTCACCGATGTTGACTAGTCCGTCTCACGTGATGATCATGTTTCACTTAGATGACTAGAGGGATGTCTATCTGAGTGGGAGTTCATTGAATAATTTGATTAGATGAACTTAATTATCATGAACTTAGTCTAAAATCTTTACAATATGTCTTATAGATCTAATGGCCCATGCTAATGTTGCCCTCAACTTCAACGCGTTCCTAAAGAAAACCAAACTGAAAGATGATGGCAGCAACTATACGGACTGGGTACGGAACCTGAGGATCATCCTCATAGCTGCCAAGAAAGATTATGTCCTAGAAGCACCGCTAGGTGACGCACCCATCCCAGAGAACCAAGACGTTATGAACGCTTGGCAGCAGCATGCTGATGATTACTCCCTCGTTCAGTGCGGCATGCTTTACAGCTTAGAACCGGGGCTCCAAAAGCGTTTTGAGCAACACAGAGCATATGAGATGTTCGAAGAGCTGAAAATGGTTTTCCAAGCTCATGCCCGGGTCGAGAGATATGAAGTCTCCGACAAGTTCTTCAGTTGTAAGATGGAGGAAAATAGTTCTGTCAGTGAGCACATACTCAAAATGTCTGGGTTACACAACCGCTTGACTCAGCTGGGAGTTAATCTCCCGGATGACGCGGTCATTGACAGAATCCTTCAGTCGCTTCCACCGAGCTACAAGAGCTTTGTGATGAACTTCAATATGCAGGGGATGGAAAAGACCATTCCTGAGGTATATTCAATGCTGAAATCAGCGGAGGTGGAGATTAAAAAGGAACATCAAGTGTTGATGGTGAATAAAACCACTAAGTTCAAGAAAGGCAAGGGTAAGAAGAACTTCAAGAAGGACGGCAAGGGAGTTGCCGCGCCCGGTAAGCCAGTTGCGGGGAAGAAGCCAAAGAATGGACCCAAGCCTGAGACTGAGTGCTTTTATTGCAAGGGAAGTGGTCACTGGAAGCGGAACTGCCCCAAGTACTTGGCGGACAAGAAGGCCGGCAACACCAAAGGTATATGTGATATACATGTTATTGATGTGTACCTTATCAGCACTCGTAGTAGCTCCTGGGTATTTGATACCGGTGCGGTTGCTCATATTTGTAACTCAAAGCAGGAGCTGCGGAATAAACGGAGACTGGCAAAGGACGAGGTGACGATGCGCGTCGGGAATGGTTCCAAGGTCGATGTGATCGCCGTCGGCACGCTACCTCTACATTTACCTACGGGATTAGTTTTAAACCTCAATAATTGTTATTTAGTGCCAGCTTTGAGCATGAACATTGTATCAGGATCTCGTTTAATTCGAGATGGCTACTCATTTAAATCCGAGAATAATGGTTGTTCTATTTATATGAGAGATATGTTTTATGGTCATGCCCCGCTGGTTAATGGTTTATTCTTAATGAATCTCGAACGTAGTGTTACACATATTCATAGTGTGAATACCAAAAGATGTAAGGTTGATAATGATAGTCCCACATACTTGTGG
Source organism: Triticum aestivum (assembly GCF_018294505.1). Lineage (NCBI taxonomy): Eukaryota > Viridiplantae > Streptophyta > Magnoliopsida > Poales > Poaceae > Triticum > Triticum aestivum. Next base: position 67,684,385 of record NC_057805.1, read on the forward strand.
CACTGCCGTCTTGGTCACATTGGTGTCAAACGCATGAAGAAGCTCCATGCAAATGGACTTTTGGAGTCTCTTGATTACAAATCATTTGACACGTGCGAACCATGCCTCATGGGTAAGATGACCAAGACTCCGTTCTCCGGAACAATGGAACGAGCAACCAACTTATTGGAAATCATACATACTGATGTGTGCGGTCCAATGAGTGTTGAGGCTCGCAGTGGCTACCGTTATGTTCTCACTCTCACTAATGACTTGAGTAGATATGGGTATGTCTACCTAATGAAACACAAGTCTGAGACCTTTGAAAAGTTCAAGGAATTTCAGAGTGAGGTTGAGAATCAACGTGACAGGAAAATAAAGTTCTTACGATCAGATCGTGGAGGGGAATATTTGAGTCATGAATTTGGCACACACTTAAAGAAATGTGGAATAGTTTCACAACTCACGCCGCCTGGAATACCTCAGCGAAATGGTGTGTCCGAACGTCGTAATCGCACGCTATTGGATATGGTGCGATCTATGATGTCTCTTACCGATCTACCGCTCTCATTTTGGGGCTATGCTTTAGAGACTGCCGCATTCACTTTAAATAGGGCTCCGTCGAAATCCGTTGAGACGACACCGTATGAATTATGGTTTGGGAAGAAACCTAAGCTGTCGTTTCTAAAAGTTTATGGATGCGATGCTTATGTCAAGAAACTTCAACCTGAAAAGCTCGAACCCAAGTCGGAGAAATGCGTCTTCATAGGATACCCTAAGGAAACCATTGGGTATACCTTCTACCTCAGATCCAAAGGCAAGATCTTTGTTGCTAAGAACGGATCCTTTCTAGAGAAAGAGTTTCTCTCGAAAGAAGTAAGTGGGAGGAAGGTAGAGCTTGATGAAGTACTGCCTCTTGAAGCGGAAAGTAGCGCAGCTCAGGAAAATGTTCCTGTGGTGCATGCATGGACTAGAGAGGAAGTTAATGATGATGATGATCAAGGTACTTTGGATCAAGCTCCTAGTGAACTTCATAGGTCCACAAGGACACGTTCCGCGCCAAAGTGGTACGGCAACCCTGTCTTGGAAATCATGTTGTTAGACAACGTTGAACCTTCGAACTATGAGAAGCAATGGCGGGCCCAGATTCCGACAAATGGCTAGAAGCCATGAAATCCGAGATAGGATCCATGTATGAAAACGAAGTATGGACTTTGACTGACTTGCCCGATCGGCGAGCCATAGAAAATAAATGGATCTTTAAGAAGAAGACAGACGCGGATGGTAATGTGACCATCTATAAGGCTCGACTTGTCGCTAAGGGTTATCGACAAGTTCAAGGGGTTGACTACGATGAGACTTTCTCACCCGTAGCGAAGCTGAAGTCCGTCCGAATCATGTTAGCAATTGCCGCATTCTATGATTATGAGATATGGCAAATGGACGTCAAAACGGCATTCCTTAACGGCTTTCTTAAGGAAGAATTGTATATGATGCAGCCGGAAGGTTTTGTCGATCCTAAGAATGCTAACAAGGTATGCAAGCTCCAGCGCTCCATCTATGGGCTGGTGCAAGCATCTCGGAGTTGGAACATTCGATTTCATGAGATGATCAAAGCGTTTGGGTTTACACAGACTTATGGAGAAGCCTGTGTTTACAAGAAAGTGAGTGGGAGCTCTGTAGCATTTCTCATATTATATGTGGATGACATACTGTTGATGGGAAATGATATAGAATTCTTGGGAAGCATAAAGGCCTACTTGAACAAGTGTTTTTCAATGAAGGACCTTGGAGAAGCTGCTTATATATTAGGCATCAAGATCTATAGAGATAGATCAAGACGCCTCATTGGTCTTTCACAAAGTACGTACCTTGACAAGATATTGAAGAAGTTCAATATGGATCAGTCCAAGAAGGGGTTCTTGCCTGTATTGCAAGGTGTGCAATTGAGCACGGCTCAATGCCCGACCACGGCAGAAGATAGAGAAAAGATGAGTGTCGTCCCCTATGCCTCGACCATAGGGTCTATTATGTATGCCATGCTGTGTACCAGACCTGATGTAAACCTTGCCGTAAGTTTGGTAGGAAGGTACCAAAGTAATCCCGGCATGGAACACTGGACAGCGGTCAAGAATATCCTGAAGTACCTGAAGAGGACTAAGGATATGTTTCTCGTTTATGGAGGTGACGAAGAGCTCGTCGTAAAGGGTTACGTCGATGCTAGTTTCGACACAGATCTGGATGACTCTAAGTCACAAACCGGATACGTGTATATTTTGAATGGAGGGGCAGTAAGCTGGTGCAGTTGCAAGCAAAGCGTCGTGGCGGGATCTAGATGTGAAGCGGAGTACATGGCGGCCTCAGAGGCAGCATAGGAAGCAGTCTGGATAAAGGAGTTCATTACCGACCTAGGGGTGATTCCCAATGCGTCGGGCCCGATGACTCTCTTCTGTGACAACACTGGAGCTATTGCCCTTGCCAAGGAGCCCAGGTTTCACAGGAAGACCAGGCATATCAAGCGTCGCTTCAACTCCATTCGTGAAAGTGTTCAAAATGGAGACATACATATTTGTAAAGTACATACGGACCTGAATGTAGCAGATCCGTTGACTAAACCTCTCCCTAGAGCAAAACATGATCAACACCAGAACTCTATGGGTGTTCGATTCATCACAATGTAACTAGATTATTGACTCTAGTGCAAGTGGGAGACTGTTGGAAATATGCCCTAGAGGCAATAATAAAATGGTTATTATTATATTTCCTTGTTCATGATAATTGTCTATTGTTCATGCTATAATTGTGTTATCCGGAAATCGTAATACATGTGTGAATACATAGACCACAACATGTCCCTAGTGAGCCTCTAGTTGACTAGCTCGTTCATTAACAGATAGTCATGGTTTCCTGACTATGGACATTGGATGTCATTGATAATGGGATCACATCATTAGGAGAATGATGTGATGGACAAGACCCAATCCTAAGCATAGCACAAGATCGTGTAGTTAGTTTGCTAGAGCTTTTCCAAATGTCAAGTATCATTTCCTTAGACCATGAGATTGTGCAACTCCCGGATACCATAGGAGTGCTTTGGGTGTGCCAAACGTCACAACGTAACTGGGTGGCTATAAAGGTGCACTACGGGTATCTCCGAAAGTGTCTGTTGGGTTGGCACGAATCGAGACTGGGATTTGTCACTCCGTATGACGGAGAGGTATCTCTGGGCCCACTCGGTAATGCATCATCATAATGAGCTCAATGTGACCAAGTGTTTGGTCACGGGATCATGCATTACGGTACGAGTAAAGTGACTTGCCGGTAACGAGATTGAACAAGGTATTGGGATACCGACGATCGAATCTCGGGCAAGTAACGTACTGATTGACAAAGGGGATTGTATACGGGATTGATTGAATCCTCGACATCGTGGTTCATCCGATGAGATCATCGTGGAACATGTGGGAGCCAACATGGGTATCCAGATCCCGTTGTTGGTTATTGACCGGAGAGTCGTCTCGGTCATGTCTACATGTCTCCCGAACCCGTAGGGTCTACACACTTAAGGTTCGGTGACGCTAGGGTTGTAGAGATATTAGTATGCGGAAATCCGAAAGTTGTTCGGAGTCCCGGATGAGATCCCGGACGTCACGAGGAGTTCCGGAATGGTCCGGAGGTGAAGAATTGTATATAGGAAGTCCAGTTTCGGCCACCGGAAAAGTTTCGGGGGTCACCGGTATTGTACCGGGACCACCGGAAGGGTCCCGGGGGGTCCACCGGGTGGGGCCACCTATCCAGGAGGGCCCCATGGGCTAAAGTGGGAGGGAACCAGCCCTTGGTGGGCTGGTGCGCCCCCCTTGGGCCTCCCCCTGCGCCTAGGGTTGGAAACCCTAGGGGTGGGGGGCGCCCCACTTGGCTTGGGGGGCAAGCCGCCGCCCCCCCCCTTGGCGATTGGATCTCCTAGGGCCGGCGCCCCCCCAGGGGCCCTATATAAAGAGGGGGAGGGAGGGCAGCCGCACCCAAGCCCCTGGCGCCTCCCTCTTCCTCCCGTGACACCTCTCCCTCTCGCTGAGCTTGGCGAAGCCCTGCCGAGATCCCCGCTGCTTCCACCACCACGCCGTCGTGCTGCTGGATCTCCATCAACCTCTCCCTCACCCTTGCTGGATCAAGAAGGAGGAGACGTCTTCCCAACCGTACGTGTGTTGAACGCGGAGGTGCCGTCCGTTCGGCGCTCGGTCATCGGTGATTTGGATCACGACGAGTTCGACTCCATCAACCCCGTTCACTTGAACGCTTCCGCTCGCGATCTACAAGGGTATGTAGATGCACTATTTTCCCTCTCGTTAGTAGAAGACTTCATAGATTGTTCTTGGTGATGTGTAGAAATTTTTTAATTTCTTCAACGATCTCCAACAGGCGATGTCGGAGAGCGGGGGAGAGGAGGCGGGCGGGCTCGGGTGGCGGCGCAGAGAGAGAGGAGGTGGATGGGCTAGGGTTGGGGGACGCCGGCCGGATTAAATAGCCGGATTTGGCGTAGGGCGGCCAGGCAGAGCGGCGCCACGCGGCGTTCACACCTCGGCGACGGAGAGGCGTCCGTCGGACCGCCCGGTTTCTGGGCGAGTCCGCATGGGACCACATTGTCAGTCTTACGTGACGGGCGCACCCGGCCGCTCGCATATCCGCCCCATATTTGAACTGGATATAAGGGGTGACGGTGAGTTTGGACATTTAAGGCCCGTTTGAGGGGGTCATTTGGGTCAAAAATCATGACCGGTCATTGACCGAGCGACCCGCACAAGCGTATAAGGTGAGATTGGAGCACCTGGCTGTAGATGCTCTTAATAGTTGACAACCCGGAGTAGTTTATAGTCCGGATTGTCAGACGATGTACAGAATTCCGTTCTTGTTTGTCTACGAGTTCGCGATGTACTCGCAAGTTGCTGTCAGAGCCAACTCAACAACTGTACTCGCAAGAATGTGCTGATATTTCTACCGGTGGGGAGCACCAACAAACAACAGTTGTTTTCTCGGCTACATATATATGTGGACCACACGCACGCACTTGCGCGGCAACGGCGTACCCGGGGGAGGACACGTCGAAAGAGCTGAGGGCGCTGCAGGACGTGCGTGACAGTGGGAGCGGGACAAATGGCGGGACGGAGAAGCAGCGGCGCGCGTGGCCCTCTTTTGCCGGGTATCAGCTGGGATGGTGATACGACATGGCGCGCGATTGTGGTCGGGACAGGTCTTTTACGTGCAGCAATAGGAGGCTACTACTACTAGTTGTGTGGTGCATGCATTCACGCACGCAGAGTTGCGTGGGTAGGCAACCATGTTTTGGTGGGTTCGCTTTACAAGTTTCTCCTCGTGAGTTTGGCCAGGGTTCAGTCACTCGGTTAGTGCTGTCCCCCGGCAGCAGCTCCGGCCGTCAGGGCCTCAGGGACGGCCGCTGTCTCGTCGTCAACGAAGAGCTAGGAGAGATAGCGTGCCGGAACTTATTTTTTCCATCCACTGTTTACTCTCTTTGCGATAATTAATATGTAAAGTATTTTGACTAAGAATGCGTTAACCGTATGTCATTATACATTAAAAAGTCGGTGTAGTTGAATTCTCATTGAAAAGCACTTTCGAATGGTATTGATTACACACAAAATATACTGTGCTTTTTTTATGTGTGTAGGTGGAGGAAGATTACATGGAAAACACTATCCTTCCGATGGATGCACACGCAGTGTCCGCCCTCTGCGTAGCCGTCGGAAGAACTGTATTGTTTCATAAGGTTTCTGCAACAGAGATCTTATTTAGAAATAAAAAAAAAAAATTCAGTGGTGACTTTTTTTCCGCAACAGGGTCTAGTTTTGGAAAGTTTCTATAGCAAATGTCTTGTTTCAGAAAAAAAAATGTTCGACAGCGAATTTTTTTTTTCTTCTGCAATAGGGGCCTTGCTTCACAAACAGAGCCCCGGTTGCAGAAAGCGTTGGAGGAGCGCACGATGTTAGAGTGTACACGGCCAAGCATTGCAATAAGACGCATGTTTCAGAAACATAGCTTCAGTTGCAAAAATCGTCAAAGGAGTGTCCAACGTGGGAGCTCGTCGATGTCATGTTGGAGTAGAGGTCGTGCCTGTTCTCCAAGCAGGGCCCCTCGGTGAGCTTGATTTTCGTCCGATCCAAGCATCTTGACGCGCGACAAGGTGCGTCATGGTGTTGCAGAGAGTTCAATTTAGCTCCTGCTTGTCGGCGGCGGGCCGATTTTGGGGGTTGGCGGAGACGCTATGTTGGGCGCAGCTCTGTTTGGGCCGAGGGCAAGTTTGTTCTCTTGTTTCTGCAACAACGCGCATGTTGCGGAAATAATGTGGGGGGCATGCGGGACGCGCACACTAGATCGGACGGCTAACAGCTTAGGGATCCAACGGCTGTCCACGCGGCGAATAATTTCAGTACATCTGCTGACGGACGCGTAGCGGCGCCCAGATTACATACTGGTACTTCTAGTATACTTCGCAACTACAAATTTCTTCCTTCATTTTTTGTTTTCTCGTATAGGATGCAAGCCCTGTTAGAACTTCCTCGTCACATCGTAATGTCGTTAATCGCACTCCAATCGGCAGCTACATGAATTGGATCATGCTCGTCCACATGCATGACTGATTGACTCTAGCACCTAGGATATACACACAATTGTTGACTCTCATCTTAGCCATGCATGTCACTTTTCACTCAACCAATCACTTAATCCTGACCATGCATGTCACCTTTTCACTCAACTGATCCCTTAATACTAACCATGCATGTCACTTTTCACTCGACCAATTCCTTAATTAATCCTGACCATGCATGTCACTTTTCACTCAACTGATCCCTTAATCCTAACCATGCATGTCAATTTTCACTCAACTAGTCCCTTAATCCTAACCATGCATGTCACTTTTCACTCAACCGATTTCTATTCATCACCGGTCATCGGAGAAGCGACCGTGTTGCCTGTCACGCCCATGATGAACATAGAGTCCCGTCCTTTAACACTTCTCAGCAATAATGTACTCCCTCCGTTCCGATTTACTCGTCGTGGTTTTAGTTCAAATTGAACTAAAACCACGACGAGTAAATCGGAACGGAGGGAGTACATTGGTCATGATCACCGTAATTGGTTGAAAACATAACACTGAATGGCTGACCTGGGCTCCATGTCGACTCAACTGTCACACTCTTAGTCAAACATCACACAGACATGAGGTAGTTTGGGGGAACCTTGGCGACCACGCAACCATGCATTTTTTTTGAGAAAATTTCCGATTTATTCATCTTCAATCATGGCAGTACAATAAATACCAGAAATAATAGAAATTACATCCAGATTCGTAGACCACCTAGCGACGATTACAAGCACTGAAGCGAGCCGAAGGCACGCCGCCGTCATCACCGCTCCATCGCCGGAGTCGGACACAACTTGTTGTAGTAGACAGTCGGAAAATCGTCATGCTAAGGACTTGTAGGACCAACGCACCAGAACAGCAACCGACACAGATGAAGAATAACGTAGATCAGAAGGATCCAATTCGAAGACACACGAACGTAGACGGACAACGACGAGATCCGAGCAAATCCACCAAAGATAGATCCGCCGGAGACACACCTCCACACGCCCATCAACAGTGCTAGACGCACCGCCGAAACAGGGGCTAGGCGGGGAAATCTTTATTCCATATTCAGGAAGCCGCCGCCGTCTAGTCTTCCTGAGTAAGACACAAACCCTAGCAAAACTGAAAGAAACGATTAAAAACGGAGCCCTTCCGCCGGCCTGCGGCGGCGCAGGAAAAGGTAGAAACCCTAGCTTTTTTGTGGACGAAGAGGAGGCGGCGGCTCACACGCAACCATGAATATAATGTGCCGCGCAAACTTTCCTCTCGCTTGCTAGGTTACCGGCCAGATTTGACCTGATGTTCCTAGCTGCCGGCTGAACCTGGTATTATGATATATTCATGTATTAGTTCCCTGATTGAAACATGGTGCGTTCGCGTGTCAGCTATGCAGCAAGATGCGTCCAACTTAGCAATCGATCATGGTCCTAATGCTAATCCAAGTGGTCATCTCTTTCGTTTTGCAGTTTCTTTTTTCTTCTCTATTTATTTTTTAATAAATTCAAAAGGAATCTTCCGAATTTTCAAATTAGATCAAATTTTAAATTTTGTTTGTTTTGTAAAATTATTCGGAATTCAAAAATCGTTACAAATTTGGAAAAATGTTCACATTACCAAAACAAATTACTCCCTCTGTCCCATAATATAAGAGCGTTTAGGAAACTTCAAACGTATTTGCATTTTTCAACAAAATGTACCCAGATTTCAAATTTATTAATGAATTAAAAAAAATAGTTCTTTTGAAAATTATTTAGGAATTTTATAAAGAGTTTGGAGTTTCAATCATTCTTAAAAATTGCTCACGGATTCAAAAAAATCACGTTTCTACAAGGATTCCTACTAGGCACCTCCAGGTAGTACGTGGTGGTACATAACCAGTGGAATACATTATCTTGGTGTCTAAAAATTGCAGCGTGGCTTATAAGAATTGTGACCGTCGACAGATCTAAATACTGTTTCGAATTTTGAACACATTTTTTATTTAGTAAAGTGAATATTTCTTGAAACAAAAACATTTCAAATTTTTGAAAAAATTCTACAAATTAGTAAATTATATGAAAATGCGAACATTTTATGGAAAAGTGAAATATTTTTCAATCTTGAACAAATTTTTAGAAAAAAGCGGACACTCTTGAAATTTATTGAAAACGTTAACTTTAAGAAAACGAATTTCTTTTGGAAAAAAACGAACCATTTATTGAATATCTAAAGAAAAATTTGAAAGCGAACAATTTTTGAAACCATGAACAAAATTAAGAAATGGCGAACATTTTTTAATATCAAGAACATTTATGAATTTGTTAACAAAAATTGAAAAACTAGGAACATTTCTGAAGTTCTGAACAAGTTTTTCAACCCCGAACAAAACTTAGAAAAACGAGTATTTTTCCAATTTGTGAACTTTTTTTGAAAATAGCAAACATTTTCTGAATTGATGAACAAAACTGTAAAGAAAAGAACTTTTTTGAACTTCTGAATTGAAACCCCTGAACTATATTTGGAAAAGGCAAACAATTTTTTCATTATGAGAACAATTTTTGAAACCAAGAAATATTCTGGAAAGATGTGAACAAAGATTTAAAAGGAACTTTTTTTGAACTTTTGAACAAGTTTTTGAAACCATCAACAGTTTTTAAAGTGAAGATGCCTTTTTGAAAATGAGAACATTTTTGAACTTTTGAACAATTTTTGAAAGCATGAAAATTTTTTAAAGTCAGGAAAATCTTTGAAAATGAGAACATTTTGTGAAGTTTTGAACAATTTTTTCAAAGAATGAACATTTTTTAAAGGCGGGAAAAAATTTGAAAATGAGAACATTTTGTAAAGTTTTGAACAATTTATGAGCAACACAAATATTTTAAGAAAAAAAATAACCTTGAAAACAGAAAACAAATAAAAGAAACAGATAAACGAAAAGAAAACAAAAAAATAAAAAACAAACGTTTCGGGAACCTCCTAGAAGGACCCAAAACCGGAGAAAACCGGCTGGGAACAAACTAGAAAAGTTCCCAAAACCGAAAACGCTCAAGCATTTAATGGGCCGGGCCATAGCGAGCGCTCGTTCAGAATCCCTGTGCGTCGGTCCGGCAATTTGCCGCAGCGAGCGGCAAATAGGAAAAACCGATTCAAACTCCACACCTCTTGGTTTAGTACAAATAGCGTAACTAAGTGGCCCACCTTGTTGTACCTACTTTACTTTATCCAATTCAAATGCACTGTTAAAAAAACGCAGTTGTTTCCATGTTTGGTTTTACTTTTTTCAGTTTAGTTTCGCCCTTTTTTGTTCTTTTTTCGTTTTTTTCTTTCTCTTTCCTTTTTATTTTTTTTACTTTTTTAAAATTTAGGAACTTTTTTTAAAATCATGAACTTTTCTTAATTTTATCAATATTTTCTTAAATTCGCAAAAAACCAATCCATGAACTTTTTCTTGAATCTGTGAACTTTTTTTCAAATGCATGAATGTTTTTCAAATCCACGAACTCTTTTGAACTTTTGCGAACCTTTCTTCAAAACATGCGATTTTCTTTTCAAATTACTTGACTTTTGTTTTGAAAATTGCTGAACTTTTTAAATTGCACAAATGTTTTTTCAAAATTTATAGATTTGTTTTCCAAAATCGATGAAGTTTTTCAATTTCGTGTTTTTCCGAAATCTCCTTGAATTTTTTGAATTCATGTTGCTTTGGGAATCACAAACTTTTTGAAATACATGAACCTTTTTATTTTGCAAACTTTTTTCAAATCCATGTACATTTTTTTTCTATTTTTTTATCTTTAGTTTTGTTAGTTTTTCCGAAAGTCAACAGTATTTTGGTCAACCATCGACATGTCAACCCTGACTGAGCGAACCAAGGCGAATCTGGACGAGCGAGCACGTCGACACGTAATTTGGCCGCCTATAAGGCAGGCACGTGGACCTTGTTTTTCCTAGCTGGCGCTTAAGGTGGTGACTAGGAGGTCTCATATCACGTCAACCAGAGCAATTAACTCGAGGTTGCCTGTTGCGGGGACGGGCCTGGGGGTGCCTTTAAGGGTCATTTTTGATAGCCTCCATCCACAGCCACATGTCGCGTGCTAGGCGCTACCTCTGGTTTTCTTTTTTAATCTTTTCTATACGCGTTTTCATATTTTAGATGATTTTTTTGTCTTTTTTATTTTCAAGTTTTCTCCTTGTTTTCCCTAGGTTTTGGAAAGAAAAAAGTTTGTGATTCTTTTGAGCGAAAAAAATTATGCATCCATGAGAAACACATATTTACTTCCGTGAGAAGCACATCCGTGCTTCTAAAAAACAGCAATGCTTCTGGGAGAAGTATGGATGTGCTCCTGCGAGAAGCACAACCAGAAAAAAAAGTGCGTCCACGAGAAGCACAAACTGTGCTTCTCGAAAAAGGAAAAAAAATATGTGCTTACAAGAGAGGAACATATTTGCTTCTACAAGTTGTGCTTCTCCAAAAATTATATGTTACTTCTCGTGGAAGCATAGTTTTTCTACCACGAGAAGCACATATTCTCCAAAAAATGAGAAAAGCAATGTGTGTGCTTCAAAAAAAAATGAAAACGCAACCATGCTTCCATGCTACTTTTTTTTCATTATTTTGTGTTCATTTTTTTATGAACCATTTTTTTATTTCGTGTTTTGGGATTTATTTGTATCTTTTTTATTTTCCATTTTCGTTAAAAAATCATCGAAACATATTAGCATGAGTTCTAGTTTCGATGATTTCAACGTGAGAAATCCAACATTAAACACGGTTCAGGATATGGACGCAAGCTTCAAGAGATAAAACATTTTCATATATAAATTTAAAAAAGACACCAGGTTCCGACAAATGATGCACATTCAATGTGCCACTTATCAGCGACAGAGAAGGTGGGGGTTAGAGCATCTATAGCCGCATTTTGCAAATTTCACCCCTCAAACTTTTGTGGACGCGCCGGGTCAGTGCTCGGGTGCATCCGCTTTGACCCCCTACTTTTTCGGTCACACATCCGCACTCTCTAAAACTGTGGTCCTTAACTTTAAACATTTCAACAAACAAGTAGCGGACGACACCGCAGAGCATGCACAGAGCACACTCGGACGCCACGGCAACCACAGATGGAGGTGCCACCGCCCCGAGCACGCCATGCCCCACCGCGACGCAGTCATCGTGCCGCCAAATGCGCGGCTACGCCATCGCCCCTGCCCCACGTAAGCATCGCGCTTCCTCAAAGTGGTTGCCTCCCATGCCGCTACCATCCAAGAGAAAGTGAAACAACACCCCGCCGGTGCCGGCGTTCGTCTGGTCATGCCCTCTGGCGGGCATGAGGGGGCAGGAGGGGAGCGGAGGGAGGGAGGCGGCGGAGTCGTGGGTCGCCTCGTTTCCGGTATGATTCCGAATTAATGTGGTATTCTATCCGAGCACGCAGGCCTAATCACCGTAATCCAGGAATATCTTACACGTACTCCCTCCATCCGGTCTCTTTTACTCTGCATATTAGGTTTGTCTGAAGTCGAACTCTTCAAAGTTTGATCAAGTCTATATAAAAATATTACCATTCACATAACAACACAAATTTCATTAGATCCATCTTGGAATATATACTCATAGTACATTTATTAGGTATTATAGATGTTAATATTTTTTAATATAAACTTGGTCAAACTTAGCAAAGTTTGACTTTAGACAAATCTAAAACACAGAGTAAATAGGACCGGATGGAGTACGATTACCGTACATACTTCAACTTAGAAAACAGTTTGCGCTCAGACACACCTAAACGCGTCGACTGTATGTACCATGGTTCGCTGTGATCCCCTGTCAGACTCGGCTGCGAACAATAGTCCTACGTAGAAACTCTTTCCGTCTCGGCTTTGCGCGCCCGTTCGGGACACTCATACCTCTCTATATAGATATAGTATCTTGTACGTACATCACCACCTGAGTAAATCGCAATTATCTGTGGAAATCACGGCGCGAACGACTCATCGTCGTTTTAGATTAGACATCGATCGAGAACGAAGTACCTCGCGCTGTGTACGACGTGCATGGCAGCCCTCAACACGATCCACGAGCACAATGAGCGTGACCTCGAGGCAGGGCACGCTACGCCGCTGTCATCGCTCGTCACGGGCAAGGCCCGTCGCCGCAACAGCTGCCGCCGGTTCGCCTGCGTCGCCCTTGTCGTCGTGGCAGCCCTCGCCGTCGCCCTCGCCGTCCTCGGGGCTCTCTACGTGGCGCTCGACCCGAAGATGCCCCTTTACACGGTGCACGCGCTCAACGTGACGGCCTTCGGCATGGACGACGACATGACCGCGCGTGCGCGGTTCGACGCGGCGGTCCGGTTCGAGAACCCGAACCGGGCCATCGGCATCTCGTACGAGGAGGGGTCCAGCCTCGCGGTGTGGTACGGTGGGTACCGGCTGTCCGAGGGAGCGCTGCCGGCGTTCTACCAGGGCCACCGCGACGCCGCGGTTGTGCACGTCGCCATGAGCGAGGCGCGGCTGGGTGGCACAGGGGTGGTGGAGGCCATGAGGCACGTGAACGGGGCTGGCGGCGAGCTGCCGCTGGTGTTCCGCGGCGAGGTGCCCGTGCGGGTGAAGGTCGGGCCGGTGACGACCGGCAAGGTGACGCCCCGTGTCCGGTGCGACCTGGTGCTGGACAGGCTGAGCACCGAGGGCGGGATCGGGGTCAAGAGGATGAACTGCAACTTGAAGCTATGGTAATCCGGGGCTTTGCCGTTAAACGACACACTAGTACTGTACATGTGAAGCGTACAATGAGTTATGTATATAGTATATAAGTAGTAGTTTCTTATTTCTATGATCAGAATTTTGTTTATAAGAATATCCTCTGATTTGTATCAATAGTTCAATGCAAAAACACAGCGCCTATCTATGAGAGGACTGAAAACGTTTGCCGTGTCAATCGATTCTTCCTCCTTCCTCCCGACCGTCAAGTGCCAATCGAACGGTTGCAAACAGGTGCATTGTCTATTTTCTTCCTCCCAGGACACCACGGTCCCCTTCTTCTTTCTCCCTCCCGTAGCCTAGCCCTCGCCTTGCGCCGGCCAAATAGTTGTCCGCTGCCACCCGCAGCTGGTGGGCGCTGCTGCCCGCCACCTCACCACCCCACCTTGCTCAATCCATAGTCTCCGTCGTGACTCTGCCATACTCAAGCATCCTTTTAAAACCGCCCTCGTTCTTCATAATTGAAGACCCCGGAACCTGGTAGTCAAGCATCTACCTCACCACCACCATCAGCGGCGTTTCCAACTCGTTCTCGATTCGGCCTCGAGGCTTCACACACGGGAGAAACACAAATTTATTTCCGGTTTGAGGTAGTTACGGGTGAAAAAATATACCAACCAGAGGTTGCCATGATAACGCCAGGCATCGAGCCACACAAGAACACATCGCCGCCGCGAGGACTCTGTGGGAAATGTCATCGCCGCTGGAATGCTAACATTTCTCCGAGGAACCTCCACGCCGCAAGGAATCAGAGCGCGATGACGCCACCGATTCCAATCCATCGGCATTGAAGAATTTGTGCACGGTCATGCCCAAGATCACTATGGAGGTACATGTAATGATGATCTCACGAACAACCATGAAGTGGAAGAAGAGTAGATCGTTGGTGCAGCTTGCCAATTCCCATAATTAAGTATTAGAAATGATATTGCGCTCCCACATGCTTTCTTGTAAACACAAGCCTCTTCGCCATTGTTGATAAAGCCAAATTATTTGACCAGTTCATTGAAACAAATATTCCAACTCTTTAATGCTTTCTTCAGTCCATAGATGGATCTCTAAAGTTTGCACACCTTTCGGACATCCTTTGGATCAACATAACTCTCAGGTTATATCATATACATGTCCTAGGTTAAAAGATGTTAAGAAAAGCCATTTTGATGCCCATCTACCATATCTCGTAATCAAAATACGTAGGCATTACTAGAATAATCCGAACAGACTTAAGAATTACTATGGGCGAGATCGTAGTCAACTCCTTGAGCTTGTCGAAAACCCTTTGCAATAGGTGGAACTTTATGGATTAAAATATTCCTATCCACGTCTGTTTTTTTACATATCCAATTACATTCGATAGGTTGAACGCCTTCTGAAGGGCCAACCAAGTTCCAAACTTGATTCTCATGCATGGAGTATATCTCGAACTTCATGGCTTCTAGCCATTTTACGAAGTCAGGGCCCGCCATCGCCTCTTTGTATGTCATAGGTTTGTTGTTGTCTAACAATCATACTTCATTTTTCATACAGTTGAGGTTTCTAATGAACTCTTGAACAACTTCTAGCTTTTCATCACTTTGACCTGATGCCGAAGATTCACTATTCTCGTCGAGTTGCACTGTCCTCCCACTCAATCTTTTCCGAAGAAAGTCTTTATCGAGAAACATACAATTTTCATAACACACATTTTTCCTTGAGTGCGATGGTAGAAGTAATAGCCAATGATTTCTTTGGGATAACCAAAAAAGTAGCACTTGTTTGATCTGGGATCGAGCTTATTAGGTTGTAAACGTTTAACATTTGATCGAATACTCTAATTTGGGATAACCAAAACTAGGCTTCTTCCCATTCATATTTGTTATGATGTCGTTTGAAGAAATTTTGATGGCACACCTTTCAGTGAAAAAGCTGCAGTCTCTAAACATAACCCAAAAATATAATGACAAATTAGTTAACGATATCATCTATATCACTATGTCCAACAAGGTTCGATTACACCTCTCGGACACTCAATTTCCAATTGTGTTCCGGGAGGCGTAAGTTGCGGAACCATTCCAGGACTCTTCACATGTTTGTTGCACTCGTAACTTGAATAGTCCTTCCACGATCCTATGCATAAACTTTAATTTTCTTACGATATTTTTACTTCATTCTGAAATTATTTTAATTTCTCAAATGTTTCTACTTACTTCTCACTAAATAGATATACCTATATCTACTCAAATTGATAGTGGACGTAATGAAGTAGATAAATTCACTGTGTAGCTACTTTACTGAACCACACACATCTGTATGTATCATTTTCAATAAGTCAGTCGCTCGTTCCATATGGCATGTGAACGACGGTTTAGTCATTTTACCATTAGACAAGGTTCGCAAGTGTCAAATTATTCATAATAAAATAAACTCCCAAATAAGTCCGTCCTATGGAGATTCTCCATGTGTTTTTTGCCAATGTGACCAAAATAACAGTGCCACAAATATGTGGAATTTGAATTATTAATCTTGTGATATTTAGCGTCAGTGTTATGAATGTGTGCACTGCCAACAAGATTCATAACACACAATCCATTCACAATGGTAGCATGGGCATAAGGCGGAAACATAGTAACACTTAATAAGCCGACGATAAGCATTTTTACTCTATTTCTAACAAGCGTTAACACCTCATCCTTAGATAGTTGTTAAGGCATTTGTAGTTCATGTATCGAGTTTCAAAAGTGAGCAACTACGTCGCTTCAATGTGGATGCGTCTAACGAAAAGCCTACTTCGGCCGAGGCAGCTGCACCCGCATTGAAGTGGCGCCGGTCCGCCTGCCCTGGCGATTTAAGCAGGCTGGCTCACCAGCAGATCGCATCACCACTCCTCCGTGCACTGTAGCCTTGCCTCTTCTCCACACACCGTAGTGATGGGCAAATCGGACAACGGCTCTCGATGGTTCCCGATGCCGACAGGATCCCCAGGGTCGCTCAAATCGTGGTGCCACCGCCCACAATCCCAGTCAGCGTCCACCACTCTCTTGGCGCACAAGGTCAAGGAGGAGGTGGTCCTCTCCTAAGAGGACAACAAGTAGCATCAGCCGCCTCTTCTCGTTGTGCCCGCGTGCACAGACAAGGAGTTCGTAGCACATATGGTGCTCCTGATCGAGCGGTCGCGCCACGACTGTGGTCCGACCCTACCCTCGTCGCTGCGCAACCGCCGCGTCAAGGAAGACCGCCCTTGCCGCCGTGTGAAGGAGGAGCCGCCATCCTTCATGTCGTTTCCAGGGCGTCAAGGAGGTGGCGCCGTCATCTCCGCCCTATCGAGACTCGAGGAGCCTGTTTTTCCCAGTGAAGAAGGACGAGGATACGCCACAGCAGACCATCGCCAGTTTGCGCGGCCCAATCATCAAATACATCAGACGTGGCAGCGGCACCTCGTCCTTGTGCAGCATGACGGCGCCGACAAGGTGGTAGTCGAGCACGCGCTCGTGGCGGGGTTCGCTACGTCCGACGTCACGCCGGACTAGGTCCTCCACGCCCCGAACTCACGTTGGCCCGGGTCAAGGATCGGTCCAGGACCACCGTGCAGACGACCGCCTACCACTGGTGTTGGATCAACGGTCAACTCTATAGGGCCAGGTTTGCCGAGTCCGAGCGTGCCGCCCATGCCCTCGACGACAAGTGCAAGGGCTAGAGCGCGTTTGCGACTGACCGTTTGCTCCAGGAGGACATGGCCGAGCAGCTGCAAGAGGTGCACATTGGCAGTCAATCAGGGCTGCCGCGGCCTGTGGGAAGCCTTCCACCGCTGGAAGGATTATGACAACGACGACAACAACCATGACGAAGGCGTAGGTGGCTTCGGAATCCAAGCCTACGAGATCACGGTACAGTTATTAGTTTAGTTTTTAAATTCTTAGTTGAACTTGTTAATAGCAATTGGTTTGCGTGTAATATATGGAACTTGCTTAAATTTCATTTGGTTTGCATGAACTCCATTTGTGAACAATCCGTTCAAAATACGGCGGTCATTTGATACACTGGGTTGAATGGCCGACTCTGATTTCACTGTCCACGAACACATCAAGACGTGTCCGCTGAAATTTGGTGTGTCTGATTTAGAGTTCAAGGTTGGAGTTTTTTTTAAGGGTGTACAAGGTTGGAGTTTTTTTTTTGACAGCATGTACAAGGTTGGAGTTGCCCTAACCGAATGGGAACTGAGTGAAAAGGGAAAGGTATTGTGGCCCCTGGAATAAAAAACTATCGGGAGATGGGTGGCCGGTGGGTTCTACTTCACGCAACGGTCACACGTTCTGGCTCTGTGCACTGACACTTTTTCCTGCATAATCTTTGGTTGATTGATTTCAGCAACGACAGATTTGACATAAAAATCGACACAAATTATATCTTCCAAAGAGCTGAAGCGATTAGCAAAACCACAAACCACATACACGAAACAGCACTCAAATCCGTAAATGCACATCATCCATCCCGATAACAAACGCAACAAATCTGCAAAAGTCCACTTATATTCCAAGCAAAAATACAATATTTCCGTCCGGCAGCCGCCGCTACGCCGCAGCAGCCTTGACGTGGATAGTGTACTCGACAACGGTCTCGCCGGACTTGGCGCCGGAGTCCACGGTGCTCGCTTCGACGTAGCCGCGAGCCATCCGGAACTTGCCCGTGCCCCCGATGATGCTCATCTCCCTGACCGCCGAAAGCACCTCGTTGCGGCCGTAGATGGTCAGGCTGCTGCCCTTGTAGTCCCCGGCGGTGAACACGAAGTTCATGTTCATGAGGAGCCCGAAGGTGGCCTGGTCGGCGAACGTGTAGCTCCCCTGCGCGCGGCCCACCTCGTCCTTGGATTTGGCGGAGCCCGTGACGGCGGGGCCGGTGGTGAGCGGGTCGTCGATGGCCACCACCGCGCCGAAGAAGGTCGAGGAGCTGTTGGTGGACGCCGCCTGCGCAATCCGGATCGCCGTCGGGCTCTTCCCCGCTAGCACGTCGTGGAAGTACACCTTGAACTTGGTCAGGTCGTCCGCCGCGGAAGCCGGGCTCAGCATCGCAGCCGCAGCCGCCGCGCACAGGAGGAGGAGCAATGTCTTGCTGCCGGCCATGGTGGATGGATCTAAGTACCTGCGAGCTCTGGGTAATGGCGAAAGAGGGGAGGGGGCTAGTGTGGTGTATTTGTGGAGAGGACAGGCGCTGCGGGTGGCCGACCATGGGGGTGGTTCGCGCACTGCTCGATCTCCTTTTTCTCCTCGAGAATGATGATGCTCGATCTCTATTTCTCGGTGTCCACTCGATTCGGTGCGCATACGGGGCATGTATGATGATTTTTCAGTGTAACGCGAACAAAATAATGTCGGAAAGCATGGATTCTTGTCTCGTTGGGTGAGGCCATCAATACTTTGAAGTACTCAGCGCACAGGACTATAGCTAATTACAAACACGTAAGAGCAACTCCAACGGGGCGACCCATTTTGTCCACCCACGTTCGTTCGGATCACCGCCTATAAAAACACTAGTCCAATGCACCGACCCAATCGCAAAAACGGTCTGCTTTGCGTCCGCGCGGATCCATCTCCGGCCCATAATTGCGCCTGAAATGCGTTGGCGCAGACGCGAATCGGACGAGCCGCGCGTCCCCTTGGTGTCCGCCGCGGTCCCACTTGGCGGCCACTCAAGTATCGTCCGTCGTCTAATTTATGACGACCATCGACATCGGGCCCACTAGTCAGCCAGTGAAGCGTTGTTTTTTAACCCACGCGTGCCGGGGGGTGCTCATCCACTTCCGTCCACATCTGGCCTGCCACCACCTCCTTCGTGCTTCCTCACCGGCGACAACCCCAACCCTAGCCATGGGGCTCTTTGGCAGTAGCTCCGGCAGCGGCAAGGGCAAGGGCACCCCCAACACCTCATCCTCCCGTGCTCCTCCTCCGCCGCCGGCGCATGCCCGTTCAGGTCGGCAGCGTCTGCACATCCCAGTGCACCAAGCGCAGTGGCACTTGGAGTATAGGCAGCTGCTGCCTTACCCCGACGTGACGATGCCGCATCACTAGCACCTCCATCCACAGCGGATCCCGGTGCCGGCGGTTCCGTGGACACAGCGGGCGCACGACGAGGAGGTGCGCAGGCGCCGGGCGCAGCTCACGCTGGCGCAGCGGCTCAAGCCCGAGTACGCCACAGACACTCCCAACTGTGACGCCTGGTTTGCCCTCGAACACGAGGAGCAACGGCGGCTCGGCGTCCACATCAACCACGACCTTCCACCACCGCCCCTGCGGGTAGAGCCGGAGGAAGAGGAGGCGGAGACGGATTACCAAGCCGCCCTTGAGGAGGCCCTGCAGCACGCGCTGAAGGCTATCCGGCTTGAGGAGGACGCCCATTGGGATGGGCTGGAGCAAGCCCTAGCTTTGTCCATGGCGGGGGACTTCGTCCAGGCGCCCCTGTTCGTGCCGCCACTCGATTCGGCGCGGTGCTCGTTTCCTCTTTCTGGGTGTGGACTGTCCACTCGATTCGGCGCGCATACGGGTAAATTGCTCAAAATCATCACATGATAATAAGAGCATCTCCAACTGCAACCTGTAAAAATTCTCCCGCATCCGTCCGCTGACAAGGGGCCAGTCTGCGGACATGGATGCAGGAGGACGACATCCAACACTGGCCTTATACATTTCAAGTTCCTTTTCAACAAACCGGATGAAATTCATACAAACAAAACAGAATTTCATATAAACACGTCCGGTTTTCATGTAAACTTGACAGCTTTCATTACATTTACATCAAAACGCTGCTAGTCCGGCTCTAGAGGTATAACTTATATCTAATCTCGCCGGCGTCTGTTCCACGTCTCTGGCCATCAGCCCCGAGAACTGAAGCTTCACCGTCTCCACTTCTGCCCCGGTGCTCTCCAGCTCTGGCTGCGTAACCTCCGCCTCCGGAGGCCTGGGAACTAAAGTTGTCCGCCTCCATTGCTGACCCGCAAATGTGCTTCAGCGTTTGTCCACGGACATCGGGGAGGGGGAACCAGTCCATGGACACGGATGCGGGAGCCAGCCATCAAACGTTTTCCGCATACATTTTAACCACTATTTGAAGTCCAGACAAAATTCATGCAAACACGACGAATTTCATATAAAAACTAGACAAAATTCTTTTTATTTTGGACAATTTTAACTAAAAACTATACCGGACTAAGGTAAAACTAGTCTACGGCCGGCGCCGACGGATATCCATTCCCATGACACAGATGCTCTTGCGGATCTTCATTGTCTTCCCCATGTCTGGTAGCCTGCTCATCAGACTGCCGTGAGCCCTGGGGTATATGCTTCAGCGCAAAGGGTGGCTCACTTCACCATGTTCGGCAACACTACTCATCAGAGTGGCACCGCCGGGATGTTCTTTAGACATAGGGGAAGGGGACGACGGTAGCCTGTGACTGAGCAAGACACCGTCTGTGTACGCCGACGTCGCCTAGGTGGTGGCCTTCATGGGACCCAAGCGGCAGCGGCCTCCCATGCTCTAGTTCTCGATGATGGCGACATGCGCGGATGTGCTGGCCACCGCTTTGTCGATCTCCGTGAAGCCGGCTTGTTTCTCTGCCGGCAGTGCATGGTTATGCGAACGTTGATAGTGGATGACGCGGTCACATGCACAAGAGGAGCGGTACGACACGGCGTCATCCACGACAACCACGATGCCCGTTCTGCCGTGCTCCCCCGTGTGCCGCCCTTGACCAACTCACCACTCCTCTGCGAGCTGGCTTGGATCAGCGAATTGTTGAACGACGCGCCGACTTGGAGCTTTTGCCTCCGTAAGCTGGCCTACAGCGGCCTGGAGAGTCGAGGGACGTGGAACAGAGAGTTACCTAGCTCGTATCTGGCGGGCTCGATGGGCCACCCAGCCGGCTTTTATGCCGGAGAACTCCTCTTCGTGCTCACCGGATGCCATGGAGCTTGTGGAGAAAATGCTGCAAGAAGGAGATGGGAGCGGAGTGTGGTGCGATTTTTGCCCGATGCCTGGCACCGTTTACATAGCGGGTGGACAACCAGAGCCAACCAATATTGTGTTTAATGACGGGCGGCTCGCGAACGGACGTGTGGCCGGAGTAGGTTTCTCGACACACGTGCGGGTTTAATGGAGGAAGGTGGAAATTTTATGACCATTTGAATGCATTGAGGAGGCGTGTCCAGCGGGTTTGCAGCGGGGCGATCTCTCGGCCGGCGCGCCTCTTCATTGCCGGTAGTGAGAGGTTGCGTCTGTTCTGCACCGGCATCAATGTGGAGTGGCCGCTCTCCAGCGACATGAATGTGGGTAGTTGATACGTCCATTTTGCATCATGTTTTCTTATTGTTATTTATAATGTTTTTATCCATAATACTGCTTTTTGGGGTAATTCTAATGCCTTTTCTCTCATAATTTGCAAGGTACACACTAAGAGGGAGAATTCTGTCAGCTAGAAATCTGGACCTGGAAAAGCTACGTTAGGCCACCTATTCTGCACAACTCCAAACAAGCTGAAAATTCACGGAGATTTTTTATGGAATATTTAAGAATTATTGGAGCAAATAACTACCAGAGGGGGCCCACCAGGTGGGCACAACCCACCTGGGCGCGCCAGGGAGCCCAGGCGCGCCCTGGTGGGTTGTGCCCTCCTCGGCCCACTTCCGGTGCCCATCTTCTGGTATATAAGTCATTTTGACCTAGAAAAAATAAGGAGAGGACTTTCGGGGCGGAGCGTTGCCGTCTCGAGGCGGAACTTGGGCAGGAGCACTTTTTCCCTCCGGCAGAGCGATTCTGCCGGAGGAACTTCCCTCCTAGAGGGGAAAATCATCGTCATCATCATCACCAACGACTCTCACATCTTGGGGAGGGCAATCTCCATCAACATCTTCAACAGCACCATCTCATCTCAAACCCTAGTTCATCTCTAGTGTTCAATCTTGTTACCGGAACTATAGATTGGTGCTTGTGGGTGACTAGTAGTGTTGATTACATCTTGTAGTTGATTACTATATGGTTTATTTGGTGGAAGATTATATGTTCAGATCCATTATGCTATTTAATACTCCTCTGATCATGAACATGTTTATCATTTGTGAGTAGTTACTTTTGTTCTTGAGGTCTCGGGAGAAATCATGTTGCAAGTAATCATGTGAACTTGATATGTGTTTGATATTTTGATAGTATGTATGTTGTTATTCCCTTAGTGTTGTCATGTGAACGTCGACTACATGGCACTTCACCATATTTCGGCCTAAGGGAATGCATTGTGGAGTAGCAATTAGATGATGGGTTGCGAGAGTGACAGAAGCTTAAACCCCAGTTTATGCGCAATTCCGTAAGGGACCGATTGGATCCAAAAGTTTAATGCTATGGTTAGAATTTATTCTTAATACTTTTCTCGTAGTTGCGGATGCTTGCGGGAGGGTTAATCATAAGTAGGAGGTTTGTTCAAGTAAGAACAGCACCTAAGCACCGGTCCACCCACATATCAAATTATCAAAGTAGCGAACACAAATCGAACCAACATGATGAAAGTGATTAGATGAAAATTCCGTGTACCCTCAAGAACGCTTTGCTTATCATAAGAGACCGTTTTTGCCTGTCCTTTGCCTCAAAAGGATTGGGCTACCTTGCTGCACTTTTGTTACTACTATCGTTACTTGCTCGTTACAAATTATCTTGCTATCAAACTACTCCACTACTTACAATTTCAGCACTTGCAGACATTACCTTACTTAAAACTACTTGTCATTTCCTTATGCTCCTCGTTGGGTTCGGCACTCTTATCGAAAGGAGCTACAGTTGATCCCCTATACTTGTGGGTCATCAAGACTATTTTCTGGCACCGTTGCCGGGGAGTGAAGCACCTTTGGGAAAAGTATTGGCGTGGTATAGGCTATGCGATGATATTGGATCATGGAATTGGAATCGATTGAAATTGGAGTTTCATCAAAAAAATATCCTATGCATCTAGTTCATCGTGATCGGAATTATATATATAATTTTTGGCCTCGTGAAGGAGAAAGTATCGCTCTAGCTTGGGGGAGGCTTAAGTGAATTTTGTATTCATGCCCCAATCATGAGCTCTGAAGAGAAATTATTATCCAGAATTTTCATGCTCAGCTTTCTCGTAATGATCCAACCATGCTTGATACTTCTTGTGCTGGTTCTTTTATGAAGAAGACTATTGAATTCCGGTGGGATCTCTTGGAAAGAATTAAACGCAACTCTGAAGATTGCGAACTCGGCAAAGGTAAAGAGTCAGGTATTAAACTTAAGTATGATTTTGTTAAATCTTTTATGGATATCGATGCTTTTCAAAAGTTTAGCACTAAATATGGACTTGACTCTGAGATAGTAGCCTCCTTTTGTGAATCATTTGCTACTCATGTTGAACTCCCTAAAGATAAGTGGTTTAAATATCACCCACCTATTAAAGAAGAAATTAAAGAACCGGTACCAGTTAAAGAAGAAACTATACTTTATAATGTTGATCAAGTTGTCCCTTCTGCTTATATTGAGAAACCACCTTTTCGTGCTAGGATAAAGGAACATGCTAAAGTTTCAACTTGGTTAACAAAAGCTATATATAGAACACCTAAACCTGATGAACAAATCAAAGTAGAACCTAGCATAGCTATGGTTAAAGATCTCTTAGAAGAAAACATAGATGGGCATGTTATTTATTTCTGTGAAGAAGCTGCTAGAATTGCTAAACCAGATAAAAGGGACAAACATAGACCTGTTGTGGGCATACTGTGATTTCAGTTAAAATAGGAGATCACTGTTATCGTGGCTTATGTGACATTGGTGCTAGTGTGAGTGCTATTCCTTACACCTTATATCAAGAAATTATGAAAGATATAGCACCTGCAGAGTTAGAAGAAATAGATGTTACTATTAAACTTGCTAATAGAGACACCATATCACCATTTGGGATTATTAGAGATGTTGAAGTCTTGTGTGGGAAAATAAAATACCCTACTGATTTTCTTGTTCTTGGATCCCCACAAGATGACTTCTGTCCCATTATCTTTGGTAGACCTTTCTTGCACACAGTTTATGCTAAGATAGATTGTAAGAAACTAACTGTCGATGTTAGTTTTGGTGATGAGTCTCATGAGTTAAATTTTCCAAGTTAAGTAGAAATCTTCATGAAAACAGAATTGCCTAGTAAGGATGAATTAATTGGTCTTGCTTCTATTGCTGTGCCACCTACTGATCCTTTAGAACAATATTTGCTAGATCATGAAAATGATTTATATATGCATGAAAGAAATGAAATAGATAATATTTTCCTTGAACAACGTCCTCTGCTTAAACACAATCTGCCTATTGAAACTTTAGGAGGTCCTCCTTCACCTAAAGGTGATCCTGTGTTTGAATTAAAATAATTGCCAGACACTTTGAAATATGCTTATCTTGATGAAAATAAAATATATCCTATTATTATTAGTGCTAACCTTTCAGAACATGAAGAAGAAAGATTATTGAAAGTTCTAAGGAACCACCGAGCTGCTATTGGATATGCTCTTGATGATTTAAAGGGCATTAGTCCCACTCTATGTCAGCACAAAATTAATATGGAACCTGATGCTAAACCCGTTGTTGATCACCAACGTCGGTTAAATCCGAAAATGAAAGAGGTGGTAAGAACGGAAATATTAAAACTTCTGGAAGCAGGTATAATCTATCCTATAGCTGATAGTAGATGGGTAAGTCATGTTCATTGTGTCCCTAAGAAAGGAGGTATTACTGTTGTTCCCAATGATAAGAATGAGCTTATTCCACAAAGAATTGTTACATTCTATAGAATGGTAATTGATTATAGAAAATTAAATAAAGCAACTAGAAAAGATCATTACCCTTTGCCTTTTATTGATCAAATGCTCGAAAGATTATCTAAGCACACACACTTTTGCTTCCTTGATGGATATTCTGGATTTTCACAAATACCTGTTTCTCAACCTGATCAAGAAAACACTACTTTTACTTGTCCCTTTGGAACCTATGCTTATAGACGTATGCCTTTTGGTTTATGTAATGCCCCTGATACCTTTCAAAGATGTATGACTGCTATATTCTCTGATTTTTGTGAAAAGATGGTTGAGGTTTTCATGGATGACTTTTCTGTTTATGGGAAGTCTTTTGATGATTGTTTAAGCAATCTTAAGCGAGTTTTGCAAAGATGTGAACAAACAAATCTTGTCTTGAATTGGGAGAAGTGCCACTTTATGGTAAATGAAGGCATTGTCTTGGGTCATAAAATTTCTGAAAGAGGTATTGAAGTGGACAAAGCTAAGGTTGATGTAATTGAGAAAATGCCATGTCCTAAAGACATAAAAGGTATTCGTAGTTTCCTAGGTCATGCTGGTTTCTATAGGAGATTTATCAAGGACTTTTCTAAAATCTAGGCCTCTCACTAATCTTTTGCGGAAGGATATTCCTTTTGTTTTTGATGATGATTGTTTAGAAGCCTTTGAAACACTCAAGAAAGCGTGAATTTCTGCACCTATTGTTCAACCACCTGACTGAACTTGCCTTTTGAAATTATGTGTGATGCTAGTGATTATGCTGTTGGTGTTGTTCTAGGACAAAGAGTTGATAAAAATTGAATGTCATTCATTATGCTAATAAAACTCTAGACAGTGCTCAAAGAAATTATGCTACTACTGAGAAGGAATTCTTAGCAGTGGTGTTTGCTTGTGATAAATTTAGACCTTATATTGTTGATTCCAAAGTAACTGTTCAGACAGACCATGTTGCTATTAAATATCTTATGGAAAAGAAAGATGTTAAACGTAGACTTATTCGTTGGGTTCTTTTGCTACAAGAATTTGATTTGCATATCATTGATAGAAAAGGAGCCGAGAACTCCGTAGCTGATAACTTGTCTAGGCTTGAAAATGTGCTTGATGACCCACTTCCTATTGATGATAGTTTTCCTGATGAGCAGTTAGCTGCAATAAATGTTTCTCATAGTATTCCTTAGTATGTTGACTATGCTAATTACATTGTTGCTAAGTATTTACCACCTAGCTTTACTTACCAACATAAGAAAAAATTCTTCTATGATTTAAGACATTACTTTTGGGATGACCCACATCTTTATAAGGAAGGAGTATATGGTATTATTAGACGTTGTGTACCTGAGCATGAACAGGGACAAATCCTACGGAAATGCCACTCCGAAGCTTATGGAGGGCATCATGCTGGAGATAGAACTGCTCATAAGGCATTGCAGTCTGGATTTTATTGGCCTACTCTCTTCAAGGATGCCTGTAAGTTTGTCTCATCTTGTGATGAATGCCAAAGAATAGGTAATATCGGTAAGCGTCAAGAAATGCCTATGAATTATTCACTTGCTGCTGAACCATTTGATGTTTGGGGATTTGATTACATGGGACCTTTTCCTTCATCTAATGGGTATACACATATTTTGGTTGTTGTTGATTATGTTACTAAGTGGGTAGATGCTATTCCAACTAGTAGTGCTGATCACAACACCTCTATTAAAATGCTTACGAAACTTATTTTCCAAGGTTTGGAGTCCCTAGATATTTAATGACTGATGGTGGTTCACACTTTATTCATGGCACTTTTCGTAAAATGCTTGCCAAGTATGATGTTAACCATAGAATTGCATCACCCTATCATCCTCAGTCTAGTGGTCAAGTTGAACTTAGCAATAGAGAAACAAAATTAATTTTGCAAAAGACTGTCAATAGGTCTAGGAAAAATTGGTCTAAGAAATTAGATGATGCACTTTGGGCTTATAGAACAACATATAAAAATCCTATGGGTATGTCTCCCTATAAAATGGTTTATGGAAAAGCTTGTCATTTGCCTCTTGAGTTAGAACATAAAGCATATTGGGCACTTAAAGAACTCAATTAAGATTTCAAACTTGCTCGCGAAAAGAGGCTATTTGATATAGGCTCATTGGATGAATGGAGAACCCAAGCTTATGAAAATGCAAAATTATTCAAAGAAAAAGTTAAAAGATGGCATGACAAAAGAATCCAAAAGCGTGAGTTTAAAGTTGGAGAATATGTTCTTTTGTACAACTCTCGTTTCAGATTCTTTGCAGGAAAACTCCTCTTGAAATGGGAAGGCCCATATGTCATCGAGGAGGTTTACCGGTCTGGAGCCATCAAAATAAACAATTCCGAAGGTACTAACCCGAAAGTTGTCAATGGACAACAAATAAAGCATTATATCTCAGGTACGCCCATTAATGTTGAAAGTAATATTATCCAAACTTTGACACCGGAAGAACACATAAAAGAGTCCTTCCGGACTACTCCAGAATCGTCAAAATAAGGAGGTACGTGATACGGTAAGTAAACGGACTCTGGAAAATCCGCAAAAATATTTTTTGTCTGTTTTGGAATATTTAATTTTTTTGGAAATAAAGAAACTTTCAGGAAGCGTCCCCTGGTGGGCACAATACACCAGGGCGCGCCAGGCTTGCCTGGCGTGCCCAGGTGGGTTGTGCCCACCTGGGACACCTTTTGTACTCCGTTTTTCTCCCGTATGCTTGTCCTCCAAGATGAAAAAATCTATATATACTTCCCGAACCTGTTAACCACCGTATCGCGGAGAAATTCCCTGTTCTCTTTTCTTGCTGTTTTCTCACAGATTCAACTAGAACAACGTCATGTCTTTCTCACCTTTCAACAATGGAGAAGGAGGCATAAGGTTGGTTCAGGAAGATCTAAGGGGAGATGAAGCTCAAGAGGTTGCTATGGAGGAAGAGGAGGAAAGTCCCTTCGGGATTCATCCTCCGGCCTCTGAGAGGGGCGCACTAGCTGGCATCTCCACTCAACCTAATCCTCATCAAGCCATGGGATCATCGAACAATCAAGCAAGCCTAGAAGTGCAAGAAGATCCCCCACCAAGGAGGCCCTTACATAGGTTACATCGTAACAATTTTCATAACTTGATTCACAATTATGGGTTCGAGAACACTCCTCGTAGGCACATACCATCCAACTGGGACATATCTCGGCCAAGAGAAAACAGTGCAGGAGCCAAACCGTGGAGCCCTGAGAATAAACACATAATGGTTGAGGTGAAGAAAAATAGTGAATTAATTCATCAAGCCCTTCGGGAGATTCAAGGTTTGAAGGATCTACTCATGGTTATATTGGAGAATACTACTTCACCATCATCTTCTTCACCACCAAAGGAGAACTGAGTATCGGGTATGGGCACTCCCCTTGGCTTCCGCCAAGCTTGGGGGAGGTGCCCTGGTATCGTATCGTCCCACTATCCTTTTGCTTTTACTTATTTTAGTTTGATCTTTTGCATTAGATGAATAAAAGTTAGTTCGATCCTTTCCTCCTCGAGAGTTTGCCTAGTGATATATCATTGTAATCGTTTGCAAGTTATATAATAAAGTTTAGTTTGAGTTTTTGCTTTCTTTACTTTCATGTTGCAAATAAAGAAAAGATATAAGAAAGAAAGAAAAAGAGAAAGCAAATAAATAAAAGAGAACGGAAATAAATCAATAAGATCATATACTAATCCTATGGTAGGTGATGGCACCACATAAGGAAAAGTATAAGTAGGAAAATTTATTAGAGATTGACAAACATAGCATTAGTCAATGATGCAACTCATGAAAGAATTAATAAGGGAAGAGAAGATTCACATATAAATATACTATCCTATAAATCTTTTGTGATTGTGAGCCCTCATCAAAATATTATATGCCAAAATTGTTGACGTTGGACAAGGAAGACAACTTAATGGTTTATGTTTGTTTATATTCACATAGAAGTCATATTGTCATAGATCCTTCAACATGTGGTGCTTCCCTATCTTTGCTAGCCAAAATTTCCGCACTAAGTAGAGATACTACTTGTGCATCCAAAAACCTTTAAACCCAAATCTTATTTTCAAGTGTCCACCATACCTACCTAGGGATTGAGAAAGATCCCTCAGGTAAGTTGTCATAGGTGTAAAAAGGCAATAAAAATTGCTTCTAAAAGTGTGAGATCATTTAGTGTAAGAGAAAATTCAGCATTGTACGAACTTGGATGACAAATAATAAAAGCGACGGACTGCATAATAAAGGTTGTCATCTTAAGGGGCAATAAAACATGACGTTCTTTTGCACTAAGGGATTGAGCATACAAACAAATAAGCGCATGGCAACCTCTGCTTCCCTCTGCGAGGGGCCTATCTTTTACTTTTATGTATTTAATTTTATGCAAAGAGTCAAAGTTTTCCTTCTATTCCTTTTAATTTTTCTCCTTTGGCAAGCATCATGTGGTGAGGAAAGACCTAGGCACATATGTCGAGTTGAATATAGATAGCATAAGTTATTATTGTTGACATCACCCTTGAGGTGAATATGTTGGGAGGCGAAACTATAAGCCCCTATTGAAAGTGCAACTATCCCCGGGTGGTTTTGGTAATTCCTAACAACATATAGCTCATTGAGCTAATGCTATTTCAAGATAAATATTTCAAGAAAGCTCAATGATTGGCATGGCATGGATTAGAAATGTGGACCCCTCAAAATGCTAAGGACAAAAGATTGGCTCAAGCTCTAAAGCTCAAGACTCTACATTTTTACTTTTAGTGATCCCAAATCACATTGAGTCCATAGGAAAAGCCAATACTATTAAAAGGGGATCAGGTGTTGCTTAATGGATTTCTTGCTCAATGCTTAGTGATATGCTCCAACAACCCTCAACCACTTTCTCATATCCACATATGTCCCAAAACAAAAGTCAAACTCGGCCCCACCAAAACATTCTATCCGGCGCCACCGAGTTCATTTGACATAGCCACTGCCACAATCACTAGTCACTTCGGTCTCACCGAGATGGGATTGCAAAATCTCTGTTTCCCTTCATAACGTTTCGGTCCAACCGAGATGAGTGATCGGTCCCACCGAGTTCACAATGCAAACTCTCTGTTTCCCCTTCGTAACATTTCGGTCTCACTGAGATGAGCAAATCGGTCCCACCGAGTTTGCCTGACCAATTCTCTTGTTAGCTTATTACCAAAATCGGTTCCACCGAGTTTGTGTAATCGGTCTCACCGAGATTACGTTATGCCCTAACCCTAATGAAATCGGTCCCACCGAGTTGACATGTCGGTCCCACCGAATATCCTAACGTTCACATTTTGAACTAAATCGGTGTGACCGAGTTTCATTATTCGGTCCCACCGAGTTTGGTGATTTGTGTGTAACGGTTAGATTTTGTGTGGAGGCTATATATACCCCTCCACCCACTCTTCATTCGTGAAGAGAGCCATCAGAACATGCCTACACTTCCAGCATACATTTTCTGAGAGAGAACCACCTACTCGTGTGTTGAGGTCAAGATATTCCATTCCAACCACATAAATCTTGATTCTAGCCTTCTCCAAGTTGCTTTCCACTCAAATCATCTTTCCACCAAATCCAAATCTGTGAGAGAGAGTTGAGTGTTGGGGAGACTATCATTTGAAGCACAAGAGCAAGGAGTTCATCATCAACACACCATCTATTACCTTTTGGAGAGTGGTGTCTCCTAGATTGGTTAGGTGTCACTTGGGAGCCTCCGTCAAGATTGTGGAGTCGAACCAAGGAGTTTGTATGGGCAAGGAGACCGCCTACTTCGTGAAGATCTATCCTAGTGAGGCAAGTCCTTCGTGGGTGATGGCCATGGTGGGATAGACAAGGTTGCTTCTTCGTGGACCCTTCGTGGGTGGAGCCCTCCGTGGACTCGTGCAACCGTTACCCTTCGTGGGTTGAAGTCTCCATCAACGTGGATGTTTGATAGCACCACCTATCGGAACCACGCCAAAAATCTCCGTGTCTACATTGCGTTTGCTCCCTCCAAACTCCTCCCTTTACCTTCATGTGCAATGTTTTACATTCCGCTGCTATACTCTTAGATTTGCATGTGTAGGTTGTTTGCTTGACTAGTGCTAAGTTGCTAGATCTGCCAAGACTTCAAATTGGGAAAAGGCTAGATTTTTATTTGGTCAAGTAGTCTAATCACCCCCCTCTAGACATACTTTCGATCCTACACCTATCTTTCTATGTGTCCGGTTGAAACGTTTAGCTCATGGGTACGAAGTGAGTGTTAGCAATCATAGAAGACTATATGATGGTTGAGTATGTGGACTTGCCTAAAGGCTCCGACACGTGACCCTTCCTGAAAAAATGATGAATTGTAGTTGCAAAGTTGACTGAGAACATAGTTTGTTGGTTTCTAGTAGAGTTTTTGCTTTATACTCCAATTGTGTGATGAACTATTACTTATTCATGAGAAGTGTATGATAAAAGTTCTGTTATAAAAGTCTTATGTTTAATTTTGTTGCTGTTATAATAATCAACATGATGCTTCTATGCCCGTATTTTGTTTTTATCGACACCTCTCTCTCTCTCAAAGCATGTGGACATGTTTTCCGATTTCGGTTTTCGCTTGAGGATAAGCGAGGTCTAAGTTTGGGGGAGTTGATACGTCCATTTTGCATCATGTTTTCTTACTGTTATTTATAATGTTTTTATCCATAATAATGCTTTTTGGGGGTAATTCTAATGCCTTTTCTCTCATAATTTGCAAGGTACACACCAAGAGGGAGAATTCTGGCAGCTGGAAATCTGGACCTGAAAAAGCTACGTCGGGCCACCTATTCTGCACAACTCCAAACAAGCTGAAACTTCACGGAGATTTTTTATGGAATATTTAAGAATTATTGGAGCAAATAACCACCATAGGGGCCCCACCAGGTGGGCACAACCCACCTGGGCGCGCCAGGGAGCCCAGGCGCGCCCTGGTGCGTTGTGCCCTCCTCGGCCCACCTCCGGTGCCCATCTTCTGGTATATAAGTCATTTTGACCTAGAAAAATAAGGAGAGGACTTTCGGGACAGAGCGCCGCCGTCTCGAGGCGGAACTTGGGCAGGAGCACTTTTGCCCTCCAACGGAGCGATTCCGCCGGAGGAACTTCCCTCCCCGAGGGGGAAATCATCGTCATCATCATCACCAACAACTCTCCCATCTTGGGGAGGGCAATCTCCATCAACATCTTCAACATCACCATCTCATCTCAAACCCTAGTTCATCTCTTGTGTCCAATCTTGTTACCGGAACTATAGATTGGTGCTTGTGGGTGACTAGTAGTGTTGATTACATCTTGTAGTTGATTACTATATGGTTTATTTGGTGGAAGATTATATGTTCAGATCCATTATGCTATTTAATACTCCTCTGATCATGAACATGTTTATCATTTGTGAGTAGTTACTTTTGTTCTTGAGGTCTCGGGAGAAATCATGTTGCAAGTAATCATGTGAACTTGATATGTGTTTGATATTTTGATAGTATGTATGTTGTTATTCCCTTAGTGTTGTCATGTGAACGTCGACTACATGACACTTCACCATATTTCGGCCTAAGGGAATGCATTGTGGAGTAGCAATTAGATGATGGGTTGTGAGAGTGACAGAAGCTTAAACCCCAGTTTATGCGCAATTCCGTAAGGGACCGATTGGATCCAAAAGTTTAATGCTATGGTTAGAATTTATTCTTAATACTTTTCTCGTAGTTGCGGATGCTTGCGGGAGGGTTAATCATAAGTAGGAGGTTTGTTCAAGTAAGAACAGCACCTAAGCACCGGTCCACCCACATATCAAATTATCAAAGTAGCGAACACAAATCGAACCAACATGATGAAAGTGATTAGATGAAAATTCCGTGTACCCTCAAGAACGCTTTGCTTATCATAAGAGACCGTTTTGGCCTGTCCTTTGCCTCAAAAGGATTGGGCTACCTTGCTGCACTTTTGTTACTACTATCGTTACTTGCTCGTTACAAATTATCTTGCTATCAAACTACTCCACTACTTACAATTTCAGCACTTGCAGACATTACCTTACTAAAAACTACTTGTCATTTCCTTCTGCTCCTCGTTGGGTTCGGCACTCTTACTTATCGAAAAGAGGTACTGTTAAGGATATAACCATTAGAGTCACCCGCCCAGGAGGGGCCGGGTTACGTCATAATGGTCATCACGCGAAGCCCAGTACCAAACTTGAAGACGGCGGGTCAATAGTGGGCTTAAGACCCGGAGATGGCTTAAGGCCCGTAGTGATAACCGCCGTTAGGGTGAAACTTGTAGTGTAAGGCAAGAATAGTTAAGAGTCCGAGCCGGACACTGTTATGAGCCGGCCGGGACTCTGAGAGCCGCTGGGCGTCAACCTCTCTATATAAAGGGACGACCCGGCGGCGGTTTAGGGACAAGTAAGACCAAATCGATAACCAGGCAGGACGGTTTAGCTCCTGGTCGTCGAAACCCTAATCAATACCACCCCAACTGGACGTAGGCTTTTACCTTCACCGTAAGGGGCCGAACCAGTATAACCCTCGTGTTCCTTGTCCCGTTTAACCCCTTTAAGCTTCCTAGCTGCGATGGCTCCACGACTAAGTCCTTGCACGAGGACATCTGCCGTGACAATTCCACGACAGTTGGTGCCCACCGTGGGGCTGACGCACGGTGGATTTGAGTTCTTGAAGGGCAGCTTCGAAGGGCTCAAGGGATACGCTGTGGGCCGGATGACCAAGAGTCGTCGCGGCAAGCTCTACATCGGCGATGCAAACTGGGGCCCCGACGCCGGCTCAATTGAGTATGGATACCGGGTCCCCTTCGGCGGAATTCATGTCTTTATTGGCAAGATTGGTGAGCCGTGCCCTAAGCCGGACCTCTGCACCGATCTCATCGAGACGGCTCAACGTGCACGACCCGCCCGGACTTTGCCTGCCTTGAAGCGTGTTTTCGTGGGATGCGTCCACGGAGAGCTCTCTGAAGGATCTGGATCTGGTGATGAGACGGCCGCTCGCTCTGACGGCGAGTCATCCACAGAGGAGACCGATTCGTTATACCAACTTCAAGATGGCAGGCTCAGGGGTTGTTCCGATGGCGACAGTATTCCGGACCCCTTTGAGCCGCCGAGCCGGGTTGGAATCTTCATGGCTGGCGCACAACCTTTTCAAAACCCCACCGCCGGGTCAGGAAGCCCTGTGCCTTCGCCGGCTCAGGTGCTGATGGATCTCACAGACAAGATGACGGTCCTGTTGACCGCTACGGTTGCCCCGGCGGATCGAGTTCAGCATGACGCGGAGGTGGCACAGTTAAAGTTGGATCTAGCAAAAGCCAAGGAGGATCTGGCGATGGAAGGGATCAGGATGGCTGCAGAGAGGGCGGCTCTCGACGCCCAGACTCAGCTGATTCAGGCACAGTCTTTCCGGCTCACGATGGATCAAAATGCGTCCAATGAGGTCATGAGAAGGAGGCATCAAAAGGCCCAATCTCAACTCCCTCCGGTTTACGATCCTCGAAACCTCTTCAACACGCCTGGTGCAGGGCCTAGTAACCCGCCAGAGATCATAGTGCCCGGGGCTGGAACGCCAATTCAGCCCCAAGTGATGGGACCTCCCCGGGTGAACCCTGCCCCGCCTCAGTACGTGCCAATACCACCGGGTCATTATGCCAACCCGTTGGAAAACATGGTCGCCGCGGCGGCGCGGCTGGCGGCTCTCCCAATCGATGGTGACTCTCCAACGGCGGTTGAAACCCGCCGGGTCAGAGAACTCCTTCAGACGGCTCTGGCGCAATAAGAGGCATATTCTTATAGCCAGGACAGGATTCATTCAACCCCTCGTCCAGGCCGGAGCCCGAGTTATAGCAGACACATGGTCTCAGCGACCGCTCAAGTAATGTCCGACGCCATGACTTGCCTCCTGGCCACGGCCCGGCTCATAACGGAGCCTTTCACGTGGTAGACCAAGACAAAGCACGACAAGAGGTGGAGCAGGTGCCTTAGTTGACGGCTTACCAGCCACACCCGGCTTATCCGACGGCTTCCATCGACGTGGGTATACCTACGAGGACTGGAGGTGTTCCTTGTCTGGTGCCGGCTCTCCGTAACGAACGTCTGCCCAAGGATTTCAAAGGGCCAAGGAAAGTGCCTAATTACACAGCTGATTTGCAACCCGGAGTATGGATCGAGAGTTACGAGATGGCTATGGATTTGCTGGAGGTCAGTGAAGCGGCAATGGCCAAGTACTTCACCATGATGTTAGATGGGACTGCCCGCACTTGGTTGAAAGGGCTACCGCCGAATTCTATCGGGTCTTGGGCTGAGCTAAAAGCCCGGTTCATCCAAAACTTCAAAAATACCTGTAGGTAGTCTATGTCCATTGTGGATTTGACTAACTGTAAGCAGCAGGAGGGTGAGTCTACAACCCATTGGGTTCGCCGGGTCAAAGAGATAATACATTCATCTGATAAGATGGATGCCGGCTCTGCAGTCTTAATGTTGGAGCAGAATTGTCGTTTCATGCCCCTGAAGATGAAACTCGGGCGGCTCAAGCGCGATTGCAATGATATGGGTACGCTGATGGCGGCTCTCGTCAAGTACGCCGACTCTGATAGTACCAAGGACCCCGCGTCGGATGATGAAAGGACAGGGAAGGGAAAGAAGAACGGCAATGGCAAGGGTCCTCAGCATAACCCGGCGAACCAAGGAGGTAGCAAGCGTAAGGCTGATGGCAGCATAGAGTTTGTGGCCAACGCTAGCTCACAGGGTAACAACCAGCGACGTAAGGGGAGGCCACCTCCCCGAGCCGGCGGGTCAGGCCCGACGCTTGAGCAGTTGTTGAATGAGCCTTGTCCAAGGCATGGCTCTAGGGAGAAGCCGGCTACTCATCTATGGAAAGATTGCACAATCATGAAGGCCTTTAAGAATTCCAATGCTTTTAATGGTGACAATGGCCCAGGCGGCGGCTCAGGCGCCGGCGGCTTTCATGGCCCGGGCGGCGGCTCAAGTTCCAATCCTCATAATGTTCAAGGGGGCTTTAATCAGCAGTCCGGCCAGGGTCATCAGCAGCAGCAGGGGGATACCAGACCAATCCAAAGCAGCTCAATGGTGGACAGTATCATGTGTTTACCACCAGTCTGTGCAAGCGAGATCAGAAGCTTCATAAGAGGGCTGTGAATGCTGTTGAGCCGGCGGTTCCACGCTATTTAAGATGGTCTGAGCAGCCTATTGTGTGGAGCAGGGAAGATCACCCTCCCCGGGTTGATAATCCGGGTCACCTGGCCCTGGTGGTGGCTCCTCAGGTGGGGGGATATAAATTCACTAAAGTGCTCATGGACGGAGGCAGCAGCATCAACATCCCCTATTATGAGACTTTCCATCGTATGGGATTGATTGATAAGAATCTCAGCCAGTCCAATACTGTTTTCCATGGTGTGGTGCCTGGTAAGTCGGCGTATCCAGTTGGTAAGATCGAGC
Organism: Triticum aestivum; assembly: GCF_018294505.1. NCBI lineage: Eukaryota > Viridiplantae > Streptophyta > Magnoliopsida > Poales > Poaceae > Triticum > Triticum aestivum. The sequence continues at coordinate 67,721,024 of NC_057805.1, forward strand.
TGGAAGTGGCTTTTGGAGATGAGTACAACTACAGGGCGGAAAAATTAACCTTTGAGGTGGTTAAGATAAGAAGCCCGTATCATGCTTTATTTGGGCGGCCGGCTTACGCCAAGTTCATGGCACGGCCGTGTTATGTATATTTGCAGCTGAAGATGCCGGGTCACAATGGGACCATTACGCATCATGGCAGCCAAAGATAGCCTTGGAGTGTGAGGAAGGTGACGCGGCTTACGCTGAATCTGTTTGTGCAACAGAGGAGTTAAAGTTTTACAAGGACAATGTTGACCCGGCAGATATGACGTCTTTGAAGAAGCCAACCACGGAGCATGAGCCGGTAATGAAATTTAAGTCCGCTGATGAGACTAAACTTGTTGACTTTGTTCCAGGTGACTTATCTTAAAAATTCAGCATCAGTGCCAATCTGGACCCGAAATAGGAAGGCGCGCTCATCGAGTTCATCCATGAGAACAGGGACATCTTTGCATGGAAACCTTCTGACATGCCGGGTGTACCTAGAGAACTCGCTGAGCACACTCTCAATATTGATCCGAAGTTTAAGCCGGTCAGGCAATTCCTCTGGCGGTTTAATGAGGAGAGGCGGAAAGCCATTGGTGAGGAGGTAGCCCGGCTCTTGGCGGCCGGGTTTATCGTTGAAGTTTTTCATCCAGAATGGTTAGCTAACCCGGTGCTCGTGCTTAAGAAGAACGGCACCTGGCGGATGTGTGTGGATTACACAGATTTAAACAAGGCTTGTCCGACTGATCCTTTTGCTCTCCCCCGTATTGATCAGATTATTGATGCTACGGCGGGTTGTGAGCGCTTAAGTTTTTTGGATGCTTATTCTGGATACCATCAGATTAAAATGGCAGTTAAGGACTAGGAGAAGACATCGTTCATCACTCCTTTTGGAGCCTTCTGTTATGTATCTATGCCTTTTGGGCTCAAGAGTGCACAGACGACTTACCAGCGTTGCGTGCAGAATTGTCTTCATAACCAGATTGGGCGCAATGTTCATGCTTATGTGGATGATATCGTGGTTACATCCAGGGAGAAGGAGACCTTGATAGATGATCTGAGAGAAACCTTTGATAATCTCCGGGTCTACAAGATGATGCTTAACCCGGCCAAGTGTGTTTTTGGTGTTCCTGCAGGCAAGCTCTTGGATTTTCTGGTTTCTCACAGAGGCATTGAAGCTAACCCGGAAAAGATCAAGGCAATCACCTCTCTGGCTAAGCCGGCGTGTATAAACGACGTTCAGCGTCTGACGGGTCGCATCGCGGCTTTAAGCCGGTTTATAAGCCGTTTGGGTGAAAAGGCCATGCCGCTGTACCAGTTGATGAAGAAAACAGATAACTTTGTCTGGAATGATGCTGCCAATGCTGCTTTTGAGGATTTGAAGAGACAACTGGCTGAGCCCCCGATTCTTGCTGCTCCTGTTGACAAGGAGCCCTTATTGTTGTATGTAGCCGCTAACACGCGAGCCGTCAGTGTGGCTGTGGTGGTGGAGCGCAAGGAAGAGGGTAAGGAGTATCCGGTTCAGCGGCCGGTTTACTACGTCAGTGAAGTGCTCATTGAGTCCAAGCAACGGTATCCACATTGGCAGAAGCTTGTTTATGGGGTATTCATGGCAAGTCGGAAGCTTAAGCATTATTTCCAGGGTCACCCTATCACTGTGGTTAGTTCTGCTCCCCTAGGAGATATCATCCAAAACAGAGAAGCCACTGGGAGAGTGGCTAAGTGGGCTATAGAACTTGGGCCTCATGGTCTGAAATACGTGCCACGCACTACTGTCAAATCTCAAGCATTGGTGGATTTCATCAATGATTGGACAGAGCTGCAGGTGCCTAAAGAGAAACCGGATAATACATACTGGACTATACACTTCGACGGGTCTAGGCAATTGGAGGGCTCGGGGGCTGGAGTTGTATTAGCTTCCCCTCGAGGCGACAAGTTTTGCTATGTGCTACGGTTGATGTTTCCCTGTACTAACAATGCAGCTGAGTACGAGGCCTTGCTCCATGGTCCTCGGATGGCTAAGGAGATGAGTTTGAGCCGGGTGAGGTGCTTTGGTGACTCAGATTTAGTGGCCTAACAAGTGTCAGGCAAGTGGGATTCCAAGGACCCTCTCATGGCGGCTTATTGCCGCGAAGTTGATGCCATTGCTGGACACTTTCAGGGTTACCAAGTAGAGCACATCGATCGCCGGAAGAACGAGGCGGCTGATGCGTTAAGCCGGTTGGGTTCTCAGCGAAAGCCGATGCCGCCTAATACTTTCTTGGACATTTTGCATAACCCTTCTGTCAAGTTGCCTACAGAGGAAGACTTGGTTGTTCCTGACCTGGAGGCACAGTTGGTGGCGGCTCTCCACATCATCCCAGACTGGACAGTACCATACTTGGCTTACATGACCCGGGGAGATTTGCCTGAGGATGAAACTTTGGCCAGACAAATAACCCGGCGGTCTAAGTCAATGGTCATTATCAATGGCGAGCTGCATCGTCGCAGTGTTACTGGAACTTTCCAGCGTTGTGTTTCCCCTGAGGAGGGTCAAGAAATCTTACGCGAGATTCATGAAGGGGATTGTGGCCATCATGCCGGCTCAAAATCCCTTGTGGCCAAGGCTTTTCGTCATGGTTTTTATTGGCTGACGGCTCATGCTGATGCGGAGGGCTTGGTCAGTAAATGAGACGGTTGTCAGAGGTTCTCGCGACGGGCTCATGTGCCGGCTCAAGAATTGAGGATGATTCCAATTACTTGGCCGTTTGCAGTCTGGGGGCTTGATATGGTTGGGCCTTTTAAAAGGTCCAAGGATAAGAAGACCCACCTCTTGGTGGCAGTTGACAAGTTCACAAAGTGGGTTGAGGTAGAGCCAGTTAGCAAGTGTGACGCGGCCACAGCGGTTCAGTTCATGAAAAGGGTGATATTTCGCTTTGGTTTTCCACACAGCATTATAACTGACAATGGTACCAATCTGTCTAAGGGTGCCATGGAGGATTTTTGTCAACGAGAGCATATTCGACTTGATGTTTCCTCAGTGGCTCACCCTCAATCCAATGGTCAAGCTGAGAGAGCTAATCAGGAGATTTTGAAGGGCATCAAGCCCCGGCTTTTGGTCCCTTTGCAACGGACGCCGGGTTGTTGGGTGGAGGAGTTACCCTCCGTGTTATGGAGCATCAATACTACTCCTAACAGATCTACGGGTTACACGCCGTTCTTCATGGTTTATGGAGCGGAACAGTCCTCCCTAGCGACATCCGTCATGACTCGCCTCGAGTGGCGGCTTATGTTGAGGCGGATAATGAGCGGGCGCGCCAAGATGCTCTTGACTTGTTGGACGAACAGCGTGATGTGGCAGCAGCTCGCTCGGCGATTTACCAACAAGACTTGCGCCGTTATCACAGCCGCCGGGTTAAGTCCCGGGTCTTCCAGGAAGGTGATCTGGTGCTCCGGCTCATCCAAGATCAAACAGATGCACACAAGTTATCCCCGCCTTGGGAAGGGCCCTTTGTGGTCAGCAAGAACTTGCACAACGGGTCATACTACCTTATTGATGTTCGGGAGCACAAAGATTCATGCAAGTCGGAGGAAGAGACCCGTCGGCCGTGGAACATAGCTCAGCTTCGGCCTTATTACACTTGAGCCACCGGCTCTCATAATGTACATATTTCTATAGCCATGTATATATTATGATAAATAATAAAGCAGGACCTCTGTCCTTTTTTCCTCCAAAGGTAAACGTGTTATTTCCATTACAACATCACATGGTCACTTGGAGGTGGATCCGGCTTACGATCGTATTCGAATCTAGCCGTTAACAATATAATCACCTGGGGGCTTCCTATTCAAACATAGGTCGTATTCGAACCTAAGAGAACATAGCTGTCGATACCCACTTGATTGGCAAATTTCCGAGCTCATTGGGGAGTTTTCTTTGATCATATTTGAATCATAGCTCAACCCCCTTTGGGAACCGACGTGGATCGTATTCGAATCAGCGTCGTTAAACAACTCTTAAGGTCATTTGGGGGCTTCCTGTTCACACATGGGTCGTATTCGAACCTAAGAGAACATAGCTGTCGGTACCCTCTTGATCGGCAACGCCAAACCCACTGGGGGCTATATGATCGCATTCGAATCTTAGCTTAACCCCTTTGGGACGGTTCTCTGGTCGTATTCGAACCGGAAGCCCCTAAGTTTTGATCTTCTGATTTGCAATAAGTTCTTCTGGTCACATCAACAGTGTGCAAGGGCGGACTTAACTTTGATTCACAATGTTAGTAACACGCAATAAGCATTATCAATGCTGGTGAACCGGAGTTGAGATATCAACCTCATTATTCGGGTTATATAAACCGGAAGTATACTTGAAGGCTTGTAAGTATGCTATTATGGTTACCTCGAGGATATAATTGAGGGCCAGTCTTTTATGATTTTGGTTCATATTCCGGGTTATATATAAAGTATATGACTCTCAGTGCGGTAAGCCACCCAGAGACTTGTCATTTGTTTTCTATGCAGGATGATTAAAAAATAGCTCTTTATCTTAAGGAAAGCAGATGGTCGAGCATAACCCGGAGGAATATAAAGAAGCAGCTTCAATGGAGTTATGCATTCAACACGTGCACGATGGCACGATAAAATTAAGTGTTTTGTCCTACTCTATTACAAGACTCCCCGAGTCCAAAAGGTGAGGCATTGTTTTTAAGGCGTAACCATGAGCCGCCTAAAAGTCAATGTGCTTGTTGGGTCGAAGCTTCCGGCTCATCCCTCTCCGCTCCTCCGACTGATTCCATGACCTGGAAGGTTGATGATTTCCAGTCAATGGCGCTCAAAGCTTCAAATTGAGCCTCGTCATCAATTAACCCGGCCGGGTCAACTTCTGGGGCGAAGGTATGCTTACGAGTCGGAGGGATCAAGCTGATTGCTTCATAGCGTGGAGTGGGGATCCTCTGATTTTCCGCGTCATAGCCCGGCTGATACTTGGTCAGGTCAGTGTCATTCCCAATCAGGGTGGCCACCGGGCGCACGCTCTTCACACAGGCAGCAAAGTCTTTCTGGTCAAAGGGGGTGCCGTCTTCCTTCAGGCTGGGGTATCCAAGAGCGATGTCGGCCGGGTCTAGCTCCGGGAGAAAAGCCTTGGCCCGGTTCAGCGCAGCTATAGCTCCGGCTCTTGCAGAGGCCCATCTTAGCTCTTGGAAGCGCTGAGGAAGAATGGCAAGCCGCCTGAGTACGTCCGCCAGGTGAGTCGGAACCTCATTGGACAGAGCCACAACGGCTAACGCACGCTGTGACCCGGTGTAGAGTTGCTCCACCAAGGTGTACACGGCCTTCAGCTTGGTCAGAACATTCTGATTAAGGTTGGAGCTTCTGGGGGCTGTTTAACAAAGTCAGGTGAGCTGAATGGCAATGGTGGGACTTATAAGACATAAAAAATGTAAACTTGTTAAAGGCTGACAAAATGACTCACCGAAGATTGCGGAGACCATCTGTGACACATGGCGTTTTAAGCCGGAGAGTTCGGCGGTTCTCTCAGTCAGAGCAGCCTCTGCTTGTTCGGCCCGGCTAAGCAAGGTAGTTCTATCCTCGGCCCAAGTCTTTCTTTCTGTTTCAAATTTCTTCTTCAGCTTTTCCTGTGCAGCAACACTGAACTCAAATTTGGCATTAGCCTTCCGGGTTTCAGTTTCCTGAGTCTTCAGGCGGTTCTTCAGCTCAGAGATTTCAGATTCCAATTTCTTGCAGGCAGCCTGTATAAATTCCGGGTTACAGTTTGAGTAGTTATCATGCAACATTAAAGTCCCAAGTACTTTGCACGCAAAGACACTTGGCACTTGGGGGCTAATGTATGCTGAAAGATTCTATTTATAATTGTCGGTTCATGAAGGTAAGCCGGAAGTTAAGTCTACAACATATTCTATCATAAGTAATAGACTTGGGGGCTAGCATGGTAAGGATGACTATGGAGTAAGCAAGAGAGTTGTACCTCAGATTTTTGTTGTATCTGCTTCACCATGTCAATCTCCAGGTCCCGGCTGTTGTGCACCTGATTAACATAGCCGGAGACGATATCTCCAATGCTCAAGTTAGCATAGTTGGTGATATCCAGCTGGCCCTGCGGCGCTCTAGCAGCTCTTCCTTGGCAGAGCATTTAGCCAGCACAGTGGGTCTCCCCGGCTCGACAAACTCTGTCCGGGTGATTACAATGTCCGGGTCATCGACCGGTTGAGCTGGGCTGGGGATCTCCGGGTTATTAGAACCCTCTATGACTTGCTCGTCAGTTGGAGCTGTGGTTTCAGGGGCTGAGGCAGACGGCGGCTCATGAGCAGAAGCCTCCGGTTCAGTCAAGACCGGCTCTTCGACCGGGTGACTCTTCTTTTCCCTCTTGCTGAGCTTTGCTTGTGCGCTGAAAGTCAAAAGGTTAGTGCAAAAACATGAGTAAGATAAAGCACAAAATAAGATGATCGTCATTACCCGGGTGCAGTCTTGAAAGCCGGCAAGTTAGATTGCATGGAGTCGCCGGGGGAAGGTGAAGTTTCCTGATAATTTGAATCAGAAGAGTTGAGTGGTTGACGTGTGATGCCCGCCAAAGGATGAAGAGGATATAAGTTGGAGATAACCTCGGTCTGGCACTTCCTTGATGCTTCAGGTAAGCCGGAGGAAAGGTCTGCATCCTTGTTGGCCCGGGTTTGTCTCCGGCTCTCATGAATCTGCTGCTTCAAAAGAAATTGAGGATCTTGATAAGCAAAAGGATGGGAAAATCTTACTTTCCGGGTTACTCTTCGGACTTTCAGCCTTGGCAAGGGCTCCAAGTCGGAGGAAAGTATAGTTACCTCTTCAATCACCAGGTTACTCGCTCCGGTGTCCTCCTGCTGATAATCAGTGTCGGTAAGGTGGTTAAGAACAAAAAAATAACAAGAGAAGATCATAAGAATGAAGGGTTACCTCTGACTCGGAGGTGTCCTCCAGATGAAGCAGGTCTGAAGCGCTAGGTTTACTCCCCTTCTTGCGGGGAGCGGCCCTCCTAGCGGCTTTCTTAGCCTTTCTGGCTTTTTTAGCCGCCTCATGATCATACTCGACCTTCCAGAACTTATCATTAGCCTGAAAAATACAACAAAGATTTCTTAAGGTTCGGATGAAAACTATTAGAAGGGAAAGCAAGGTGCTCACGACAGTGGCTTACCGCCGGAGCCGGGTTAGCTTTGCAGAAGGGGTTTAAGCCTGTCCTCCCACAGTTTGCCAAGCTCTCATTCAGGAGGGATTTGGTCATGTCGTCAACGACGTCCTCAGGTAAGTCGTTGGGCTGTGCCGCAGAGGGTCATCCTTCCGGCCCGTGTAATCACACATTAAGCCAGGGCGGCGGCTCAAGGGAATCACCCGCCAAGAAATCTAGACCCGGACCAGATCAATGCCGTTGAGGCCATTTCCCAGGAGAGCCTTAATCTTGTTGATGGTGGGGATCAGTGGTTGACGCTCAGCTTGAGATAGTTTGTCTGGCAGGGGGTGATTTGGCTCCAGACGCAGGGCGCGAAAGCCGGGCAGAGGGTTCTCATCAGCCGGAGAAGTATCCTGGCAGTAGAACCATGTCTGGTTCCAGTCCTTCGGGTGGCTTGGCGGTTCAGCATAGGGAAAGAGGCAATCTCTCCATCGTTGGATTGAAATTCCGCCAAGTTCCAAGCTAGGCCCGTTGGCGCATTCATTCTGGCGGTTCAAGTAAAATAACTCCCTAAAGAGTAGCAGGCTGGGTTCCTCTCCAAGGTATACCTCACAAAACACTTGAAAATTGCAAATATTCAACACGGAATTGGGTCCAATGTCTTGAGGTCGCAGATCAAAAAAGTTCAGAACGTCTCTGAAGAATTTTGAGCCGGGAGGAGCAAAGCCCCGGCTCATGTGATCAGCAAATATCACAACCTCTCCATCTCTTGGTTGAGGTCTTTCTTCGGACGGGTCAGGGGCCCGATAGGACATGACCTCCTTTTTTGGCAGGTAACCCGTCTTCACGAAATCAGCTAAAGTATCATCAGTAACATTGGATCTCATCCAGTTGCACGTGATGGGTGCCTTGGGAGCCTTGGGCGGCATTGTGAAAGACGAAAGCCTATGACAAAAGGAAATGTCCGGTTCAACTATAAGCCGGAGGAAGTTTACAGTTCAGTATTCAAGATGGCGGCTTATGAAGGGGCCTAATGACATATGGCTAATTGTGTCGGGTTATCTAAGCCGCTGTGGGCATCGTGAGTAATTCAAGTTGTTTAAAACTCTATCATAAATGAGCCAGAAATTTCACAGCGCATGGCCTCTTTTAAGCCGGAGATATGAGCCTCCATAGCTAACAGATGCAATTTTTGACTAAGTGTGGCACAAACAAGTTTCACAGATCGCAGTAATTATTTTGGATCAAACGATCGACTAGAAAGAAAAAAAATTCTAGACCTAGAAAGCTGATACAGAGAAGTTCATGAGCTCTAAGGAGATCTCTTTGCAAGTAAAGGGGACATGCTACTATTGAAAATGGGTGCGAAACCACAGCCGCACGAGTTCTATATGGTCTCTGGATCCAAGGGGGCCGTGTAGAAAAAACTGTGAAGAAATGGCGACGAACTGCGAAGAACAGGGGAGAACGACAAGAACCCTAATGCGGATCTACTCTATGGAGTGGCAAGAACTTACTGGTGCGGAAGGAGATGCGGAGGTTGCCGCCGTTTCTCTGGACCGGTCAGGGTGATGCAGCGGCCGAGGTTGACGAAGACCAGGAGAGCGGCGGCGGCGGCGGAGCTCGAGCTCTCGGGTGTCAGAGGAGGAAGACGATGGAGGAGATAAGTAAATGAAGGCTTACGGGCCGGGCCTATTTATAAGGTGCGGCTAATAAGTGGGCGCGAGAAACGAGGAGGCCAAGGCGTGATTATCTCGCTACAGAAGCGCCTCGATTTTCGGGATGGCCATTAAAGATAAGATCCGTTGGAATATGACAGAATAAAAAAATGAACTTAATGGAAGATGACGTCATGGCGGGTTACCAGGAATCCAGAAGATGACGTCACGGCGAGTTATAACCTTCGCACAAATATAAGCCGGAAGATTTTCTCTCAAAGGGATTGAAGATTGACATGAACCAGTTCAAATCAATCTGGGGCCTAATGTTGAGGATATAACCATTAGAGTCACCCGCCCAGGAGGGGCCGGGTTACGTCATAATGGTCATCACGCGAAGCCCAGTACCAAACTTGAAGACGGCGGGTCAATAATGGCCTTAAGACCCGGAGATGGCTTAAGGCCCGTAGTGATAACCGCCGTTAGGGTGAAACTTGTAGTGTAAGGCAAGAATAGTTAAGAGTCCGAGCCGGACACTGTTATGAGCCGGCCGGGACTCTGAGAGCCGCTGGGCGTCAACCTCTCTATATAAAGGGACGACCCGGCGGCGGTTTAGGGACAAGTAAGACCAAATCGATAACCAGGCAGGACGGTTTAGCTCCTGGTCGTCGAAACCCTAATCAATACCACCCCAACTGGACGTAGGCTTTTACCTTCACCGTAAGGGGCCGAACCAGTATAACCCTCGTGTTCCTTGTCCCGTTTAACCCCTTTAAGCTTCCTAGCTGCGATGGCTCCACGACTAAGTCCTTGCACGAGGACATCTGCCGTGACAATTCCACGACAGGTACAATTGATCCCCTATACTTGTGGGTCATCTGTAGGTTGCGCTGGTCGGAAAGCGCGCGGGCGAGGACGAGGTTTTTATGGGTCAGGGTAGTCAAACGCGGGCGCATGGCAGCTGTCCGGACGCTCGAGAAGCTCCCCTTAGAGCATCTACGGTCGGACTTGGCAAATCCGGCCCATCAAACGCCCGCGGATGCGCCTTGGCGCGTCCGCGTGCACTGACCGGCACCCCTCAAATAATGTTATCCATATCCGGACACCTCAATTATCATATCTCAAATCCATACAAACTCATGCAACTACGTCGATGCACACACATCATCCGGCTACTCCATCACTACCAACTAAACATGCCATCGGACTACCAAAATTTGGCATGTTTGGCTATGGTGGAGTTCATCCACAGCTGCTCTTGCCCTTCCCGGCGCTCTTGCCGTCCTTCTCGTGGAAGTACCGCTCGAAGACGCAGTACGGGTCGAGCCGGATCTGCTCGTCGCCGGAGCTGTCCTCGCCGTCGCTGTCCTCCTTCTCCTCTTTCGGTGGCAGTCCGACCATGGCACGGACTGCCCGATTCTTCTCTCGGGCGAGGGTGCGCGTGTTCCTCCGCTGTCATTTCTTCACAGTGTGAGCGCAGATGGCTTCCTCCTCTGCAGCCGCCCGCGCCGCCGCATCAGCTGCCTCTGCCGCCGGCATTTCCGCCGCGATGGGCCTCGACGGACCTTATCCTCTCCTTCCCACGGCGGGCCGCCCGTTCCTGGTGGGAATCATAGTCTGCCCAACCGGTGGTGGGGAAGGAGAGGTGTTCCGGCTGCCGGGGCCGTGAGGATCCAGCACCAGAGGACCCGAGCGCCCGGTGACTATGGCGTCGCGGCGGGCGGATCCGTCCGTCAGCCGGGCGCTGTCCTCCCGGGAGCGGCGGGGTGCAATGCGGACTGACATTGCCTCCTCAAACCCACACAGGATACACCCCAATCGACGGATCCGGACTGGCCAGAATCCGATCCGCTGCCTGCCATGCCGGAGAAGGCCGAAAACTGGCGGAGGGGAATGGAGGAGAGTGAAGTGAAGTGGCTAGGGTTTGCTCCGACGAGCGGATGGGGACGAATATATGTGGGGTCGGGTGGGCCAACATGGGCCGGGTCCGACGTGGCAGGCGTGTCCGGACGCCCCTTATCCGCCCCATATTTGGGCTGGATACGAGGGGTGCCGGTCGGCCCGGGCGTTTGACGCCCGTTTGAGGCGTCCATCTGGGTCAAAAAACATGACCGGACAATAAGCGGCCCGCTCGAGCGTTTGAGGAGGGTTTGAGGTGTCCGGTTGTAGATGTTTATAGTATGTCTACATTTTACAGGAAAAAATGCATCTGGACCGTCGAGCAGACCAATACAAATACGCATTGGATGACAGAATATGTCCGTACCACACGATCGGACGGTTGGAGGTGATTTGAGGGTCCGCGTTGGGAAGCCGTCACCCCGTCACCAGAGATGTGCAATCCACAGCCCAGTGACACAACGCCACGAGTCGAAGCCTCGCCGACGCCGCCGGCCGCACATGCTTCACTCAACGGTGTCCTCTACGGCAGCGGGGAAGACGGCCGCTTGTGTCGCCCATTTTTGAACCTTTATCCACTGACCCTTTTTCTCACACAATGTGTGGTTGACTGATTTCAGCAATCACAACAATTAACATAACATAAAATCGATGCAAATTATCCTCCCAAAAAGTTGACGCACCAGTTAGCAAAACCACAAATCACACACAGCCAGCACTCAAATCTGCAAACACCCATCATCCATCACGGCAACAAACGCAGCAAATCTGCGAAATCCATTTATTACAAGCAAAACCATCTTTTCCGTTAGTCATGGACTGGACATCATTAGCTAAATTAAGCTCAGGCAGCCGCCGCTACGCCGCCGCCGCCGCCGCCTTGACGTAGACGGTGTACTCGACGACGGTCTCGCCGGACTTGGCGCCGGAGTCCATGGTGCGCGCCTCGACGTAGCCGCGCGCCATGCGGAACTTGCCCGTGCCCCCGATGATGCTCATCTCCCTCACCGCCGACAGCACCTCGTTGCGGCCGTAGATGGTGAGGCCGCTGCCCTTGTAGTCCCCGGCGGTGAACACGAAGTTCATGTTCATGAGGAGGCCGAAGGTGGCCTGGTCGGCGAACGTGTAGGTCCCCTGCGCGCGGCCGATCTCGTCCTTGGACTTGGCGGAGCCCGTGACGGCGGGGCCGGTGGTGAGCGGGTCGTCGATGGCCACCACCGCGCCGAAGAAGGTGGAGGAGCTGTTGCTGGACGCCGCCTGCGCGATCCGGATCGCGGTGGGGCTCGTCCCCGCCAGCACGTCGTGCCAGTACAGCTTGAACTTGGTCAGGCCGTCGTCCGCCGCGGAGGCCGGGGTCAGCAGCCCCGCCGCGCACAGGAGGAGGAGGAGCGCTGCCTTGCCGCCGGCCATGGCTGGTGGATCTGGCTAGCTGCGAGCCCTGGGTAACGGCGAAAAAGGGGAGCGGGCTAGTGTGGCGTATTTGAGGAGATGTCAGATGAGGTGGGGTGGCCGGACATGGGAGTGGGTGGCTCACTGTCCACTCTATCTCTCTCGGTGGCCACTCGATTCGGTCTCGGTGCGCATGTGGGGCAGGTACCTCCGGTGGTCGGCCCGGTAGGTACGGTAACTTTTTCTTTGCATTGCACGCGCGCTCTCTGTCTCTCCTCCTCCTTTCTCTTTGGGTTTAGTTAAAAAAAAATGGCGATTCTTGAGTGCGGTGCGAGCAAAACGATAACGGAAAGCGTGGACTCGTTAGGTGAGGTGAGGCCACGCATACTCCTCAACACGAACCATCAATTCTCTGGTTTCTATACTGGGATCGCAAGATTTACATGGAAAAGGAGACTGGTGAAAGAGATGGTGTGATAACTGATAAACTGAACGAGACCGACTTGGATTGAAGGTGACAGGACAGGCAACAAGCGAAAATGATGAAATGTAATCATGTGTTGGTAGTAGGTGAGCTGCTGTGTCCTGCGGTTTTGGGTTGGGGCTGGGAGACGGAGACCAGATGATTCAGCTACACGATTGCAAGGCTTTATTTTATTTTATTTTATTTTTGCGTGGGATTGCAAGGCATTTGGAAGGGCCGGTAACCTGCTGTCTATGCAAGTAACCAACCACACCTGCTGCTGCAGTACCGTTCCTTGCCTTGCCTTTGCTCTAGAGCAACCCCAACGGCCCCACCTAATCCAGCCCAGCTCATAACGCATGATGGCAGTACTGAGTTGATAGCTCGTCCGTGTGCTATCACGAGGCAAATTCATATTTGTAGATGGATTTTGTGAACGGAAAAACTAATCTTGGCACATTTCTAGATTATTAGGGCTTCTATGTAGGGGGGAGACACTTTGGCTCCTGGTTGTAAACAATAATTACAAAAGAAATCAAAATAGTTCAGAAGTTTTTTTTAGAATGAATTTGCTTTTCATCTGCACTAGTATATAAAATTTCACAAATAAAAGACCGATGTTAACTTCAGGGCAAAAGAATATATTTACTATTATAGGTTACCATTCACACTATTTTGGCTGATTTTTTAAAAACAAGAAGTCAAAGAGTTTTTTCTTTTTGTGAATTTCTTCACAAGAACAATGGGAGGTCAAGTTATTTTAAGAATTTTTCTTAGAAGTTTTTGACTTCTTTATTAAATTTTTTCATATAGAGTGTAGATACACCCAGAAACCAAACGTCCAAGTCCTTCTATGTGGTGTCTTTAACATGACAGGTCTCTACCGGGGACAGAGTGTGCAAGCAAGCAGTGAATATACCACCTCGTACTGACATTACCAGAATTACTTTGTCAATTCAAAATAATTTATCTCCCAAATTATCAATGTTGTTGGTCAATCGTTCTTTGTCACCTCCAACTATGAGGTTACGACGCTGGCGCAACCAAGTTAATAGTGAACAGTGATCACCGTATTAGTGCACAGTTACTAGGCGACGATCCTACATAACTAAATAGTTGATGCCCACTCACTCTAATTTTTTCAACATGCAACTATATCATCTTACCATGCCATCATGCATGAACTAGATCTCCACTAATTCCAGTTCTCTCATCATGCAACTATGCCACGTCATCATGGCACCATGCATGGAAAAATAACCAAATTAACATCTACGATGCCTGCTACTTATATTTAGTAAATATTCCATAATTATAGGATAATCAAATACAACAAATTATATGTTAATTTCATGACATGTTGTTAGTCTAAATATGAAATATTCACACACAAAAAAATCTCAATGTACCTAAGTAGTTAATCTCCACTGACTCTAATTCTCTCAACATGCAAGTATGCTATCTCACGATGTCATCATGCATGATATAAATAATTGATCTCTACTAACTCCAATTCTCTTAACATGCAACTATGCCACCTCATCATGCCACCATGCATGGGAAAGTAACCAAATTAACATCTGCCATGCATGCTACTCATATTTAGTAAATATTCTACAACTATAGAATAATGAAATAGAACACATTATATGTTAATTTCAATTGACATGTTGTTAGTCTAAATACTACTGATTCATACAAACAACTCTCAATGAAATAATTTCTACCAATTCCCGCAACAATGTGCGGGGTATCATCTCTACTTCTATATATAGGCATTGCAATGTTGGCAAATCCAGAGAGTCGGTATATAAGAGATGAAACTGCAAAAAGATGAAGATGATATCACGCAATAGAATTATTACCATGTTAGTCTTACATGAGTGAGGATCAACGTTTAGTACTCCCTCTACTACATCAATGACAATTAATATGGATCGGAGGGAGTGGAATCCTGCTAACCAAGAAATTATATGTCTTTAAGATTGTAAGGAAGTAATTATAGCCTGAGGAATACTAACATGAATGAGTTTTTTTATATCAAAACATATTAATATAGAATCTAGTTTTAGATATCTCGTCCCAACAAAGACAAAATAAAAATGGATCGTCAATTGGTATTTGAATAAGTGTTTTGAAAGACAATTTCTCTAAAGATTAGAAAGCAAGATGCTCATTTTAAGTGACTAGTCAGAAGGTGGTGATATCAAACAAAGGACTCGTGACACCGCATCGCCTCCCTACCCTCCCTTCTCCTCGTCTCGCCGCCACCAGAGGAGCCCACCGGCGAAGCTCAAGACGACTCCAAGGACGATAATGGTGGGCCACATCTCTGGGTGTCTGTCGCATCCTTGGCTTGCGCGACACGAATCTAGGTTTGCGCGTCGCTGCTCGTGGTCGTGGGGTGTGGTGGTCGACAACGAGGTAGGGAGGCCGGGGCTGACGGAGTTGTGCTCTACAATGGTCATCGCACTGTGGTGAGGTTGGGTAGTGGCGTGGCCTGTCACTAGCAGGTGGCTCTCTCTAGATCTGGATTCAGCGCTCCAGTCAACAGGGCTGCTTTGTGGCTAGGCTATGGAGATGGAGAAGTGGAGGTAGAAGGAGGTGGAGAGACAAGATCGACAGTGGTTGTTTTGGGCTTTGTTTTGGTTGGCGTTTGTGAGGAGTGCGGATCTAGGTTGCTATAGCCTCCAGCAGTGCCTTCCACTACGTGGTGTCGGTGGCGCAGGGCCCAAGGGATTGTGGGGGTGAAGGTCAGTGGCAGTTGTAGTGGTGGTGGTGGCGGCGGCGGTGCTTCGACTTGGATTCATCTGATGCGCCCAGATATCGCTCCCTCTGGGTAGTGGCTCGCTTGGCCAGTGGTCTTCGTGGTGGTGGCGGGAGGGTCCGATTTGTGGTGGTGTTGGGGTGTTGTGTCCAGTGATGAGGGAATGGGTGTGGGCGAGCAGCCAGAACCGACCCGACTCCTGTTTGTGCAGGTGCTCGAGGTGAGCGACTGTGGCATCACATGCCTCTTGCTGGACCTAGCGGGGATGCTCGCCATGGACTGACAGGAGGGTGGGGAGGTCTTGCTCTGCCAGAATCTACGGCTGACATATGCGGAGATGACCGAGATGGGATGCTTGAGGCGAAATCCTAGTGCCGACCACGACGACAACGATGATGGCAACGCCTTTGGGCGCCGCTTCCATTCATAAAGGCATCATTGGGGAGTCCCCGCTTCTTTCTGTGCTCTAGCAAAAGCATCATGTCCTTCTTTGGATCGGATAATGAAGACATCTTTGATGCCATTTCCCCTCGTGGGGCATTGTTTTGAACCCACAGATCTGCGGTTGGTTGCCTAATGTCTGGGTTGGCACGGTTGGCAGGTTGTTGGAGTTTTCGGTGGTGGCGTTAGAAATGATCTGTGGCGGTGAACAGTTCTTTGGTCATATTGGTGCCGATGGTTGACCTATATCTTGGGGGTTCGTGACGGCGATGAGGCCTTGGTGTTCGGTGCCCTTCGACGGCTCCTTAGTTTTTGTTGCCTTGCATAGAGGTTTGGTTCCCTCTATTTGTGATGGAGGGTGACGGTGTCCTGGACTAGGGGGTACTCACCACGTCATCTCCCGATCTGTTAGATTGGGCCGAGGACCCCCCCTGGCCGTATACTCATGGGCCAGCTCGGACAGCTGCCGCATACAAGGAAGATTCCACAAGACTTGGCGATCAAGACAAAGACCCCTCCCCACCGGCGTATTCGGCTAGGACTCTTGTTATCCTAGGCCTCTGGTGCATTATATAAACCGAGGCCGGGCTAGTCGATAGAGGATACATAAAAACAATCATACCATAGGCTAGCTTCTAGGGTTTAGCCTCTACGATCTCGTGGTAGATCAACTCTTGTAATACTCATATCATCAAGATCAATTAAGCAGGAAGTAGGGTATTACCTCCATCGAGAGGGCCCGAACCTGGGTAAACATCGTGTCCCCCGCCTCCTGTTACCATCCGCCTTAGACGCACAGTTCGGGACCCCCTACCCGAGATCCGCCGGTTTTGACACCGACATTGGTGCTTTCATTGAGAGTTCCGTTGTGTGATCGGCAAAAGGATCAATGGCTCGACTGTAGATCAACTGCGATGTCGGCTTCTTCGTCACTGGCTCGGCTGGTCACCTTGGCTGGACCGAGGACTGCACCCTACCTCCGATCATCATGTTCGGATGAGGGCCTTCATCAAAATCAACTCCAATCTCTATCAAGATTATGGAGGAATCATCCAGGGAGCCCGGGGGCTCAACGTCAACATTGCCCTCGGGCGACCGTGCTGTTTTTCTGGACAGCGAACTTGTATCCACCGCCACCGCCTCCTCAAGAGTCGTTTTAACGATTGCTTCGGTGGAATTGTGCGGAATTGAGTCTACAACAACCGTGGAAAATTTCGTCGAGTTCCGATGGAGGAATCTCTGGCAATCCGTGTATACTGGAGCCCTGTCAAAACTGGACGGGAATCTGGACGAGTTTAGGGCGTGGTGTCCAGCTTCTAGCTCGGACGTCCTTTGAAAGATCCAACCGTTGATCGGCTGCCGAATTCCTATATCTACCACCTCTCAAAATTTCAGCTCGATCCGACCGTCCAAACTCCGAGAACCTTCCGATTAGTGCATCACTTTTCGGATCTGTTTTCTGCGCGAGGACGAATCCGACCCGAATTCATCTTTTTTATGAACGGGATTTCGGACATCCTTTTTTAAGGGAGTTTTGTATGGGGTATTGTGTTTTGTTCCCAAACACATCCCGCTAATTTTGAAGTCTTTTCCAATATGATCTTCACCATCGTGCTGGTGTCAAACCAGCCCGACAACGTTGCTCTACGGCTGCCGACCTGCGCTAGACACGTTGTCACTTTATTGAGCCGAGCTCAACTTCTTCGGATCATCATCTCGGCAAGCCGAACAAGAGTTCGGCACCGCGAAGGACAAATCATCACCAACATCGTCGCCCCACGGATTACACGGAGCGGGCACACCGGCATCGTCGCACGGTCACTTCATCAAGCCGGCATTGACCACGTCACGACCGGCATCGGCAGGGCCACACTGTTGCTTTTTCAAGCTGATGTCCATCACGCCGGCCTACTTTGACTCATCGGCTAACATCGAGGCTTCGACATCTCGGCTGGACCAGGGGCTCCGCCACCTCTTCATCAACCTACTCCGGAGACTTCGGCGTCACTAGCCAACCCGCCTCGTCACGTTGGCTGGACCGAGGGCTTCGCCTCGGCAAGCCAACCTTTGCCAGCGTCGCCATGCCGTCGCTTTATCGCCCGTCAGGCAATGGGTGTGCGGATCGAGTCCCAATTTTGGGAGTCACCTTTCTTCGGATTGCTACAACAAATAAAGCAGGTGCTATTAATCCTAGTAATTTTTGCTTGTTTGGGTTTATTTTTCCCAAGAAATTATTACTCTGATTTGTTCCATCGTCTGTACACAGGTCTATCGAATGGTGGCCGCACTAACAATGGTCGCATGGTGGTTCGGTCAGTTTCCGTACATAGTCCGGCGAACGCCGCATCCGGAACTCGGACCGACCTGTGAAGTAATGGACTTCGACTGCGTCACGTGGTCTCTTCGGCAAGCCGACGCCGTCGTCTCAATCGGCGTAAATCGGCTCGCGTGATCACCTTGTTGGTCGTGTTGCCATACCGACGTGTTCGGTTGCCTCGGGGACTTCGGCATCGCCGAGAAAGCTCTACCTCATCGAGTGTTCGGCGCGCAGGCCATATTTTCTTTTATTACTCACTTTGCATAAATTATATATTATGCAACGTTTTTTTAATTATTATTATTACTATTATCTCCGGTTTGCACTATTTTTTGTGCACGGAAAAATGATCCAGGTCGGGCAGGATCGTCAACTCGGCGTACTGACATACCACGTCACCTCGGCTGGACGAGGGGCTTCGTCAACACCTCATTAACCCACGCCGGGGACTTCGGCGTCACTCTGTCGGCCTGCATTGGTCGTGCTATGACACCACTTCGGAGTGGCGAGCTCTTCGCTCCGCCACCTCGGGACCGGCTTGGGGGATGGAACCTTGTCCCGCATCAAGCTCGGACCGCGTCATCAATGCCGAACACATTAACCAGCTAAGTCGCTTTCATGCTCAAAGTTTTAAATTTTTAACTTGTGTTCGGTTCGACCAAGCATTATACTTTTTTGGCAAAAAGTTGTTTGTGAACAAATTCCTTGTCATAACCTTGTTTGTGACACATAAATTCAAATACTCACTTCACTCAGGGGCTTCCTTTATGAAGCCTTTCCTCTTGCAAATGATTACACTTGTCCGGCTTCGTTCCATGTTCGTGTATTACGCCACAATATGCACCATGTTGACTTAAGCAATTTGCAAGCAGGGTTGCCTCGCTCCTGTGTTTACCCCTACGTTCCCGATTGTTCGGCTAGGGAGTAAAGGGAGCACCTCTGCGATTGTCACGATCGGGTCATCCGAGCCGGACCTCAGACTGGGTGAAGCCGAAAGCTAGCGCTCTTATTGTTTTCAATTATGGTCGGCACACAACGGAACTCATGAGTACAAAAAATCTATTGCACAAGTCTAATAGTAGCAATGAGCAACCGAAGAAAGTTATCGGTGGGGGTACTATTTTTCTCGAAGATGCTTCTTACACTTCGTCAGTAATATAGCATAAGTTCCCTGAGCGCGCTTTGTCTGTTACAGCCTTATGGCCTGATTGCCTGGTTATCGGAAACACCGTCGATATTCTCGACAGGTGGAGTACATAACACTTTTCGGCCCTTGACCGAAGTGGGAGAAGCCGACGGTCGGTTAAGACGCGTTTAAAGTTCGGGTGAACACATATATGATATAAGTATTTAGGTACATAGAATCATTTTACATAAAATTTCTTTCACCCAAGTCACTTGGGGGCTCTTAAATTTATATGAGCGTTTTATAATAAGTGTTCTTCTTCTTAGTCGTTGCAAAGTTTTTATTATTATTATTATTTATCACTCCTTTTTTCGACACGAGTGTGTGGTCACTAGACGGGGAGCCTAATTTCTCTCTCAAAGCCGCTAGAGTTTAGTTTGCTAAACTGGCCTAATGAGAAGTACTCCGTCTTCGGGATAGGAGGTTGAAGACGTAGGCTGACCCGCTTGAAGTCTTGAGATAGGATGTGTCATGTTAAAGCACGACAGAAGCACTTTTTTTCTTTTCTAAAGTCTAATTTTCGGATTGGCACGGACCACTTGATCTTGTTCGGACGTCAGGTTTTCACTGACGTTTTTTGGTTTTCCAAGCCTATGGCACTTTTAAACTATTTGTGTGTTTTCAGCATATGTCTCGCAGTGCAACACCGGACACCTTTAGAGATTCGGCAAAAATATTCTCGGACATTACTATATATGCATTGGTTTTGAATTGTGTCTTTGGTCAATAGTTGGGTTACCCGGCTCCTGTGCTTGCCTCCTACGTTCCGCTTTGTTCGGCTAGGTGTGCAAAGGGAGAACCACTGCGATTGTGCTTCCAGCTCGCATGGTTAAGCACCTCAGTGGAGAAAGCCAAAAACTGACTGTCACAATAAGTGTAAACTGGTCAGCGATCCGATGACTATGTTAAATAATGGGCCGTTCATAACATTGGCCGAAGTGTTTACGGCTTGACCTCGGATGTCGCCGAACACTAACCCGGGGCTCATAGCTAGCTTCCCCAGTTTAAAGCTCCTATGACTAAGCGAAAGTTATAAAGCCCGCATATCTGATTGCCTCGTTTCCGCTAACACAACCGCCTTCGGACACCGAGACGTCGGCTAAGGGTTCTCTTGTTATTGCGGAAACACTCTGCGTAGTATCTACAAAGGGGTAGAAGCCGATGATGGGCCACTTTCAACTGATAAACGGTCGCAATGGAGTCAAAATAATGATGTAAAGTACTTGGATACATAGAATCATTACACATAATCTGTGATTTTACTCTGGATATCGATCCTTAATTCGGCCACCCGTGCCCATATTAAGGCTCGGGGGCTACTGGGCTTTGCGCTCATTATTTACAAATATTAAACTGGCACATCGATCCCCTGATCTGGTGTTGCCACCCGACCAGTGTCTCGGGGGCTACTGCATTGCCTATTCAATGTAGAAAATTCAAAGGGCTCAGTGTTCGGCTTGATCGAACTATGGGAAAGCGCGTCTTCCGACAACAATAAGTACCATCTGGACCTATCTGGCATCAAGCTAATATATCACGGCGACTTCTCACGACCCTCTCTCAGGGGCCCGTCCGCTGATCATTATTATTTCTAATATATTACACTGCGTTTCTATTCCTATGTATGCTGCCGAGCTAGGAGTTGATCCTCAGGCCGATTTCGCAAATCGACCTGAGTCTCAGGGGCTACTAGGATCAGCAGTTTTATGTTTTCCTTCAGGTGCATCTCGGGTTTTAGACCGACACACACCTTGAGGGCTACTGGATATACATATACCGGCTATATATCTCGGCAGAGAATAAACTGCACCAATCAAAAATATTCACAAAAAATCAGCCCGCTGTCGGGTGGTGCACCACCTCGGAAGCAGTCCGGCATAAAGCTCGAGCGCCAGTGGCTGGCTCCATAGAGGGCATTTCCGGCATTAAGCTCGGCTAAACTCCTTCAACTTTTTTGAACTAAGGTGATCTATGACACCTCGGATATAGTCCGGCGTTGGAGCTCGGATACAGTCCGGCGTTGGAGCTTGGACACAGTCCGGTGTTGGTGCTTGGCTGCAAAGGATACCTCGAATGCAGTCTGGCGTTGGGGCTCGGATACAAGAGGACACCGCCGCATGGGAACAACTTCAAACCCGAGGCGTGGCATAAAAATAACAAGGCATTGATAAAGGCCAAAGACTTAAAGGGCTCCTCGGATACCCGACGTATAAACTCGTCAGATTTAGCTCGGCAATCCTCAAGAAAGTTGATGGGAAGATTTGTTGAACCAGTTTTCAAGACCAACGACCGAAGATGAAGAACAGTTCGGAAGAATCGAGGAGCGTCCCTAACTTGAAGACCGGTTCAGGGGGCTACTGACGGTATCCTGGACTAGGGGGTACTCACCACGTCATCTCCCGATCTGTTAGATTGGGCCGAGGACCCCCCTGGCCGTATACTCATGGGCCAGCTCGGACAGCTGCCGCATCCAAGGAAGATTCCACAAGACTTGGCGATCAAGACAAGGACTCCTCCCCACCGGCGTATTCGGCTAGGACTCTTGTTATCCTAGGCCTCTGGTGCATTATATAAACCGAGGCCAGGCTAGTCGATAGAGGATACATAAGAACAATCATACCATAGGCTAGCTTCTAGGGTTTAGCCTCTACGATCTCGTGGTAGATCAACTCTTGTAATACTCATATCATCAAGATCAATTAAGCAGGAAGTAGGGTATTACCTCCATCGAGAAGGCCCGAACCTGGGTAAACATCGTGTCCCCCGCCTCCTGTTACCATCCGCCTTAGACGCACAGTTCGGGACCCCCTACCCGAGATCCGCCGGTTTTGACACCGACAGAGGGCAAGGTGTGGCCTAAAGGAGGTGCAGGGGTTGTCTCGGTAGAACAATTGCCCTTCAACACAGTTTGTGGCTCTCTCTGTCGTGACGTTCCGAGGTAGTGGGTGTTGGAAGTATGCCCTAGATGCAATAATATTTATATTATTATATTTCTATATTCATAATTATAGAGTTTATATTCTATGCTATAACTGCTATGATCCTAGAATATGCGATTCAGTAGAAAACTCATATGCACGTGTAGAATGAAAAACGGTAAATACAAGGTTCCTAGTCTTGCCTCTAGGACTAGCTCAAGTGTTGTTGGTGATCACGTTTTCTGGATCTTAGGATATTGTTAAGTTTAATGATAGTCTTAAAACAACTTTGAGATTGTGACCCCGGTAGAACGATCAGATTGAATCAACCCGAACTTGTTGGTTATGAATTGAGTTAATACCATCTGTAATCAATTGACACAACACGAAGTGTTAACGTGTGATTTTTCTCCTTAGACCATGAGAGTATCATAATCACTTCTTACCAGACGGTGGGCTTTGGAGTTGCTCAAAGAAACAACAAACATTACTAGATTTCCATTCAAATTTGAATGGCAGAATGTATCTTCATGTACATGTGTTCCTGGTTTTTGTTTTAACTACAAACAAGCATGTTCATCTCTTATTATTAAACAAGATGGATGGATAAACTTTTGGTCACTCAAAAGCTGGATGATCTGGGAGCAATTCATCTTTTATAGAAAAATGCCTACCAAACATAATGTTTAACTTAGAGTTTTTCCTTGTATATGGTTCTATGTTTTTATGTGAACCATGAACTTTTTGTAGCTGATCTGGGAGCAATTTATCTTCTGTGTTTTCTTACTATGGCTTGCTACTTTGCATACCCTGAGAGCAAGTACCCATGAAGTTCGGCATTTCATTATACGAGTTGTTAAACTGATAAAGATTGGATTTTTAACTGTACTTGTGCTATTTTGTATCATCACAGTTATTATAGCAAACCCTGCCTACCAAACAATTTTTTATGAAAGGGGATTGGAGACTTGGGGATGTGAGGGGAATCGAGGGGATTGGGTGGAAGGAATGGATTCATCAAATCCCCTGAAATCTCCTCCTTCCTAAACCTCCTCAATCCATTTATACCAAACAAAGCCTTATGATTTTTTTGTTTGTGTATAAATCCGTTACCGCGATGAAAGTTGATGTACCCCAGATGTATTTAACTCGCGAACCAACTGTGGTTGGATGGTTAGAGGGACTGTGGTATCCATAGCCCATCAGGGTTCAAATCCTGGTGCTCGCGTTTATTCCTGAATTTATTTCAGGATTTCCGGCGATGCGCGTTCAGTGGGACGAGACGTTCACGTCGACGACGAGGCGCCTACGAGGAGACGTTCCCGTCGACGACGAGACGCCCATGAAGGAGACGTTCCCGTCGACGACGAGGCGCCTACGGTGAATTCGTAAATTTCAACATGATATCCCGGCTCAGTCTCCGCTCATAGGGATAAGATGTGTGCGCGTTCGTAGGGGTGAGTGTATGCGTGTGTATATACGCGCTTGTGTCTGTACTAATGTTAAAAAAAAATGTATTTAACTCAATTTTACTCGGGCAGAACACGCACCCACTAGGCGCACGATTTTTCTCAACAACAAAAGACCCTAGTTCGCACGAACTCTCACAGCCGCCGACCGATCCACGGCTCCACGCACCTGCACGAACTCACGCTCGCGCCGCCGCCTCTCTTCTCAGCCGCCGACCAGGCTCGAGGCCGCCGCCGTCTACCTGTCGCGGGCCGCCGCCGTGGAGCCGTCCACCGACCGCGGCCGTTCCCCCACTTCCCCAGACCCCAGCCTCCAGGCAGAGGCAGCCCCTCCGCGGCTCCGCCCCAGTCTGCTCCCCTAGTCCCGGTCTCCGCAACTGTTCCCGGGCGCGGTGCGCCGTTCGCCGCCGAGCGTCGTTCCCTACTTCCCTCCTTACCAGTGAGTAGTGACCTTGGTAATTTTCTTTGATTATTTTCACTTGTACTCAAGGACCAGTCGACCAGGGACTGTCAGGGACTGCTTGTACTGTGTTCTAAATCAAATGTGTGTGTGTGCGCGCGTGTGTGTGTGGGTGTATGTATTCTGTCATATATGCACGGTATTGTTGAATTCAAATTGATGTATTTGCATATTTCATTTCATGTTGTAGAAATAGAAGTTGAGGAATAAGATGAGAGACGATTGGCTGAATCACACGATGGTTTGCTGTATTGACCGAGATGTATTTGAAAGTAGGGTCTATCTAGGACACGTCTAGATGTGATGTCACATCTAAGCTGATGTCCACTCTGTTTATGATCTATTTTTTTGTCTTAGTTTTTTTATTTCTTATTGCTACATTATATATCTTTGGAAGGTTAGATGTGACATCCTTAAAAAACATTTAGATGTGAATTAGACAAACTGTTGAAAGTATTGATGATGGTGCTATTATACAGGTTTTCTATTTCACATCTAGATGTGAAATAGTTATCTCACATCTAACTTCCTAGCCACATGATATAAGCATTAAAGATTAGTATTTTTTGTTTTTTTATTGATTGATCTTGTTCCTGTATGCGTCACTCACGTCGGGCATCATGGCAGTAGGCCGTTGTCTATCAATTGATCTTGCTCCTCCTACGTTGCCTCCTCGTTGGCTGTTGTGGCCACAGGTGAACTTTTTTCAATCTTCTTTTTTGTTTTTTTCCTTTTTGTTTTTTTGTTCGAATTCGTAAAAAAAAAGTCAATTCATGATTTTTTTTATTTTTTATTTTTTCCACCTTTTCATTTTTCCTTTAAAAATTTTCATGCTTTTTCCCATTGCTATTAGTTGACTATCCACCATTAAACAAGGTCTGTAATTTTTGTCTAAGTTGCAAGTCTAGCGTCAACTTGCAAGGGGGGTCGATCTTCTTTTGTCATAGTTGCAACCCCATCCTTGACCCGCAACTCGACTTCGACCTTTTTTCCCTCAGTTGATAGCCCAACCTTGATTTACAACTGGGGTCAAAAAAATTTCAAGTGGCAAGTCCACCGCCGACTCGCAACTAGGCCCTATCTTTTTCGTCCCAATTGCAAGTCCATCCTTGACTCGCAATCGGGGGTTGAGTTTATTTTGTCCCAACTGCAAGTCCACTTTCGACTCGCAACTGAGCCCAATCTTTTTTTTCCCAGTTGCAAGTCCACCCTTGACTCGCAACCGGGGATGGACCTTTTTTTGTCCCAGCTGCAAGTCCACTCTCGACTCGCAACTGGGTCTAACTTTTTTTGTCCTAGTTGCCAGTCCACCCTCGACTCACAACTAGAGTGCGGCCTTTTTTTTTGTCCCAGTTGCAAGTTCACCCTTAACTCGCAATTGGGACCCGATCTTTTGTTCCCAATTGCAAGGCTACCATTGACTCGCAACTGGGGCCTGATATTTTTCTCCAGTTGCAAGTCTACACTAGACTCGCAACTGGGGTCTGACCCTTTTTTTTCTAGTTGCAAGCCCATCCTCAACTCGCAACCTGGGTCTGATTTTTTTTTGTCCCAATTACAAGTTCACCATCAACTCGTAAGTGGGGGGATTTTTTTGTCCCAATTACAAGTTCACCATCAACTCGTAAGTGGGGTCTGACCTTTTTTGTCCGAGTTGTGGCACAGTGGGCGTATGATTTTTTGAATTGGCACGAAGAAATATTTGTGTACGTACAAGCTAGCTACAAGCAGCCTGATCGATTCTTTGACGGGACATACTAGTACTAGTTGCTCAATGGCCGAAGCTAGCCTAGCCGAGCAATCAATTTGATCGATTCTAGCCCGTGGCAGCTCACCTACACATGCGACACAGGAAACGATTGGATCGCCACAACCACATTGCGGGATTGTGGCTAACAAGCACGTCAACGAAAATGCGTAAGAGGCTGTAATTCTGATGATGATGTCACGTAGATGTGACGTGAGTACACATCCAACAGCCGGGAAAAACAATGGAAAAAGTGAGATGGTGCTGACAATATACTTAGATGTGAGATATCATCTCACATTTAGATGTGGCATAAACGGACCCATCTTTTAACGCCCGCATGTATCTCTAGTGGCCTTGGACGTGAGTAGTAGCAGCCTAGAAATCCGTGATTACTCTCAACAAAACACCTCTTCTGTACATGTACAATCTGGACTTGTTTTGGTCGAGGCAACCAAAACAAATAACTAGATTTTGTTTTTTGGAAAAACTTTCAATATATTCATCTTCAATCATGGTAGTACAACGAACACTAGAAATAGTAAAAATTACATTCAGATCCATAGACCACCTAGCGACGACTACAAGCACTGAAGCGAGCCGAAGGCGCGCCGCTGTCATCGCCTCTCCCTCGCCGGAGCCGGGCAAACCTTGTTGTAGTAGACAGTCGGGAAGTCGTCGTGCTAAGGCCCCGTAGAACCAACGCACCAGAACAGCAACCACCGTGGATGAAGAGTGTAGATCAAAAGGATCCAACCTGAAAACACACGAAGACGTACGACGAACAGATCCGAGCAAATCCACCAAAGATAGATCCGCCGGAGACACAACTCCACACGCCCACCGACGATGCAAGACGCATCACCGGAACGGGGCTAGGCGGGGACACCTTTATTCCATCTTCAGAGAACCGCCACCGTCTCGCCTTCCTGAGCAGGACACAAACCCTAACAAAGCTCGAAAAAAGATCTAAAAACGAATCCCTCCCACCGGCAAGGGCCGAGATCCACTCCGCCTCCATGGCCATAGGGCCACCGGAGACGGGATGGACCGGCACCGGCGCCGGTGGGAGGCAGAAAGCTAGGGTTCTTGGAGGGGGCGGCTAAGAAACAACTAGATTGTTGTACATCTTGGCCAAACGTGAATGTGTTGGAATTCTTTTCATTAGTATCCAAACCATGCATCTTTCCTTGTAGGTTGTACGCAGCATGGGCACAAGTGATCTTAACTAGCGCATCTGTATATTTGTCCTAAATACTTAGGGATGGTAACATCCCTAGAGAGTGAATTGCAAAAAACCATCACATTTTGGGCATCGTTTGCGGAAAGCCACCAGGTCACTAATCTTTTGTAAAAATCACCGCGGATTCGGTAAACATTTTGCAAATAGCACTGATCAGGTGATTTGGCTCATTTAATCACTTTCTGACAACTGGGTCTAACCCTTAGTTCTAAAAAGAAAAAGCAATCAACCCCTCCCTCCGTTCGCTGCCTGCAGGACGCCTCCGTGGCCGCTCCGCCCGCTCAGCCGGCGGCATGCTGCCTCACCGGCGAGCCACCGCGCCGCCACCTTTCATCTCCACCACCACGCCGCAATTGCGCGATCTGCAGCTTGACGACGACGGCGAACTTGTGAAGCGTCGCCACCGGGAGGCTCACCGGCGCTTGTCCATCCAGCCCTAGCCTCTGGCCGCCGCGGTAGCCTGCTCTGCCCCTGCTCGCCGGCGATGAGGCAATAGAACAGGAAGCTGCACTGCCACCCGTCTCAGCCGGAGCGGCTTGGGTTTGACCGGGAGACGATGCTCCGGCAAGCAGCGCGAGCCAAGATTGCGGCCGACCAGGAGCTTCAACAAATGCGCATGAGTGTGCACACACGTGCGTGGTTCAAATCAATAGAAAGTACTTAGAAGAGAACATGGGAAGAATTGATATGCTCTGGAGCTCACCCGCTCGCGGCCAGATGCAGACACAGCTCATCCTGCACGACTTCCTTGGCGTCTCTCTCGTCGCCGGCATCCCCAATGTGGCCGACACGCTCGAGGATCCCTACCGCATCCACAGCGCGGCGGACATCCTTGGCCTTGCTGCGCGCCGCATGGACCGCACGCACGCCCGCGTCATCGGGCGGGAGCGGCGGGTAAGGAGAAAGAGGGCCGCGACGCGGTGGCTCGCCGGCGGGGTAGAGGACGCACTGGGTGGCGCCGGAGTGGCGCGGGAGTTGGGCAGCTCGGGGCCTCTCCCGATCCAGACGGGATCGAGGCAGGGGGGGAGGAGGGTCTGATTGCTTTTTCCTTTTACAATCCAGGGGTGTGTCTGTCAAAACTTTGCAAAGTCAGCTCCTTACAATCTGGTCCCGTTTGTCAGAAAGTGATCAAATGAGCCAAATCACATGATCAGTGCTATTTGCAAAATGTCTACCGAATCCGTGGTGATTTTTGCAAAAGATTAGTGACCTGGTGGTTTTTCACAAACGATGCCCCAAATGTGGTGGTTTTTTGCAATTCACTCCATCCCTAGATTTTACTTTATCAGCTTGTAATATTTCTGTCTTCTCGCGGCGGCGCGTAACACTGTCATTAGCTGTGCTAGAGATAATCATGACAAAATTATTAGCAATGACACTTGTACTTTGACACATGGTCGTATCAAAGACACACCATCCTGAGAGTTACATGTTGCAATGGGAAATAATAGGTTGGAAGGTTGAGGCCGGTAGTTTATGTGGCGAGAGAGGAATGCCTAAATAGGTATGGGGAAAGGAGGTAATCATAATGCCAAGGTCAAAAGCTAAAGTTGAGGCAGCAGTAGGATCGTTATTCACCGGGATGAACATAGTCTAATGAAAGTTGATGGTAAGTCCCGTGGCATTGGCAAGGTCATCAAGTAGTCATTTCAATATAGAGATCGCGGTGTCCGTGGCCTTAATGAGAATTAATGTCATCTGAATACCACTGAACACGGCAGGGTAGAGTCGGGTGAATGGAGTGGAAGAGTAATTGTTACCACAGGCTTGCATGATTAGTTGTTGAAGTACATCGGTGACAATTATGCATAGGTAAGTTGACAATGGATCACCCTGCCTAAGGGCCATTTTACATTGTATCCACGGTCTAGGGACGCCATTAAACAGGACGGTGGTTTTGCCAGACGTAATAAGTTCCTCAATCAAAGGCACCACTTATCAGGGAAACCCCTAACACAAAGAATATTGAGCAGCGAAGACCAACAAATGGAGTCAAATTCCTGAAGTCAAGCTTGATGACCATGATGGGTGATTTAGTCCTATGACAATAATTTAGGCGATCAGTGGGGTAAAGGAAATTTTGAGAGATGCAATGATCGAAAATGAAGCCAACTTGATCAACATTAAGCAGTAGCAGAACCAATGATAAAAAAACACTATATGCTCTTTGATACAACTTTCTCAAGCATACAACCTTCCCGAGAGAATATCTTTGCATAATATGATCTTGATTCCACTAATTTCAAGAACTTGAAAACTTTACAAGCAAATAATTGTTAGTATGAACAACTACGTAGTAAAAAAGGAGCCACTAAAATGTTCTTGGACTCTAATGGATTCATAAAATTTGAAAAAGTTCATCAAATCTTGAAAAAAACTTCACGAATTCAAAAAAGTGCACCAGATTTTGAAAAAAGTTCATCGACTTGATCACAAAAAGTTCATCAAAATTTTGAAAAAAATATATCATGAATTCAGAAAAGGTTCACCGGATTTGAGAAAAAGTTCATCACTTGATAAAAAATGTTCACAAAATTAAAAAAATTCATGATAGTGTTTTCGTGGATTTCGTAAGTTCGGGAATTTGTAAAAAGTTATCGATTTGGGAAAAAAAATCCAATTTGAAAAAAATCCATGTCTTTTTAAAAAATAAAAGAAAAAGTAACAAGAAAATATAAAACCCAAGTAAAAAACCGGCAAAAAAACAGAGTCCAAAAGGCATAGAAACTAAGAAAAAGAAGTATTACTAAGCATAGAAGGTTAGTCGGCCGAGTTGGTTGCCGTGTTCCAACGAAACAGAGAGGTTCCGAGTTTGATTCTCATCACCCGCATCATTTTTTTATGGTTGAGAAACAAAATGGGCCGAGCCTAGGATGCAAAGGGGTGTGTGCCGGCTTGTCTACTGGCCTTTAACCGGTGCTAAAGATGTCGTATAGGAAATGCAGGGAGCTCCTAACCGGGGCAATTCCTAAATGGCGCCCACTGCGCTCGTTAATGAGTTGGCAGCAGGGACTCGAACCTTCGATCTCCTAGTGTGAATAAGCTGGCGTAACCACAAGGGTCCCCTCACCTCTTGTGATAAGTTCTCCCTTTCCTTCTTTTTCTTCTTTCTTTGCTTTTTTTCCTATTCTTTTCTTTCCTTTTTCTCAATGTCGTTAAGTTTCAAAATACGTGACTTTTTATTCAAATTGATGATTTTTTTTCTCGAATTTGTTAACTTTTTTTCTGAAAACCGATGAACTTTTTTGATAATCAATTAAATAATAGATTTTGTGAACTTTTTTGGAAAACCGGTGAACTTTTTTTGAAAATTGATGAACTTTTTATCAAATTTGATGAATGTTTTTCAAACTCAACGAATTTTTTTCAAATTTTATGAAATATTTTCAAGTTGATGAACTTTTTATCAAATTTGATGAAAGTTTTTCAAATTTGATGATTTATTTTTTCAAATTGATGAACTTTTTTCAAAAATCCATGAGTTTTTTTTTTCAATTTTGATGAACGTTTTTCCAATTTTTTGATGAAGTTTTTTTTTCAAAATCGATGAACTATATTTCAAAATTGATGAATTTTTTTCAAGTTTGTGAACTATTTTGAAATCGTTTTTTTTCTAATTCGTGAATTTTTTTTAATTCGTGAATTGTTCTGAAATCTGTGAACTTTCAAATTTTCTTCATTTTTTTCTCAAAAGATCTCGTTTTTCCAAAAGATATATGCAGTAAACAGCGTGACTGCACTTACTCTTGAATCTTTCGCGCTATAGTTATTCACTAATGCCGGGTTGTTCTAGTGGTTGGGCAACAGTGTCTGGAAAGCTTGACAGCGCGAGCCGGTTGGAGTTTCTCGTGCCTACACGGCTCTTGGTATGGGCCAGCCCATTACGATGCAAACAACTAATGGCCCGCTGGCTCACACCTACCTCTGCTCGTTATCGAAAAATGTTCCGAAAAAGAAGCCGTATGAGTCATTGAACCCCCGCGCTAGATTCCTCAAGGTATCTCGTGAACCACTACACTATCTACATACTTGTCACTAACTGCAGCGCGAACGTTATAAGAATAATTGCAGCCATGCTATTTGTGTATCCGTTATATTTTCGTATTATTTGATAATATTTTGCATAAACGTGTTTTTCTATAAAAAAATGAAAGTTCACAGATTTCAAAAAAATTCCACAAACCAGCAAAGAAACATTAATCTATTCAAAAAATTCACGAACTAGAAAAATGTTCACACATTCACAAAGTTCATTAACGAAAAAAATTCTAATTTGAGAAACAATTTATACAATTTAAAAAATGACCATGAGTTTTAAAAAATCATTGATTTGAAAAAAGTTCATCGACTTTGAGAAATAGTTCATTGATTCTGAAAAAAGTTCAACTAAAAAAAAGTTCATCGAATTTGAAAACGTTCATCGACACTGGAAAAAGTTCATCAAATTTGAAAAAAAGTTTGTCAATCAAAAAAATGGTCATCAATTTTAGAAAAAGTTCATCAAATTTAAAAAATGTTTAGAGAATTTGGAAAAAAGATCATCGATCTTGAAGAAAACTTCATCAAATTTGAAAAAAAGTTCATCAATCTTGAAGAAACGTTCTTTAATATTGAATAAAAAATCATTAATTTGAAGAAAATGTTAACGCATTTAGCAGAAAAGAAAAAAAAAGAACAAAACGGTTCCAATAAAAAAAGGAAACGAAAACACTGTTCCATAAAATGAAAAAGAAAAAGTTCATCGGATTTGACAAAAAGAAAAAAGCATCATTGATTTGAAAAATAGTTCATCAAATTTGAGAAAAAGTTCATCGATTCTGGAAAAAGTTCGTCGAATATGAGAAAAGTTCAACGAATCTAAAAAAGTTCATCGAATTTGAGAAAACGTTCATCGAATTTGAAAAAAGTTCATCGACTCTGAAAAAGGTTCATCGAATTTGAAAAAAAGTTCATCAAATATGAAACAAAGTTTGTTGATTCTAAAAAAAGGTCATCAAATCTGAAAAAAGTTCATCAAATTTTTAAAAAGTTTAGAGAATTGGAAAAAAGTTCATCGATTTTGAAGAAAAGTTCATCAAATTTAAAAAAAAGTTCATCAATCTTGAAGAAAAGTTCTTCAATTTTTTTTAAAAAATCATGAATTTGAAGAAAATGTTCATGCATTTAGCAGAAAAGAAAAAATGAACAAAACGTTCCAATAAAAAAGGAAAAATAAAATAAAAAACTGTTCCAAAAAACGAAAAATGAAAAAGTAGAAAAATATAAAAAAAACCATTCCAGCAAAAAAAAGCAAGACTATAAGAAGAACAAACACATCAATTAGGGTGGCTGGTGGGTTGTGACAACGAACTGAGCTAGGAGATTGGAGTCACGGACGCTGTTTTTTGCGTCTTTAAACAGAAAAAAGTGTAACATGGGCTGGCCCAGCGCGGTGAAACGGGTGTGTGCCCGGTCTTGTTAAGCGTATAACAGGCGCTACGGGCGCCGTTTAGGAAATGCCGGAAATGCATGTGCACAGTGCGTCAAAGAAAAGACTTGTGCATGAAAAAAACTTCTTTCTTATATTTATTAAAACACGATTTTTTTAACATGATGATCATTTTTTGTCAGCATGCCGAATATTTTTTGAAAAATGAGATGAATAATCTGAAATACATGACTTATATTTTATAAAAACACTATGAATGTTTTTTAATGTACGATGAACTAACGAACATAAAAAATGGAAGAAAATTTAAACAAAGGAAGAAAGAACAGAAAAACAAAAAATATTCTTAAATGTGTGAAGAAAGAAAGAATAGAAAAACAAAGAATATTCTTAAATGTGTGCAAGTATTTTAAGTGTTCACATATTATTATGATACACGATGAATTTTTAGAAAATACATGATGAATAGTTTCTAAATGCTCTTATTTTTAAAATGCACAATAAACACTACATAGACGACAATATTTTTATAAAATACACATTGAAAATTTGAAGATAAATAATAAACATTTTTAATGCATAGCGAACATTTATAAAATACATAATCAAAATTTTAGAAGAAAGTAGTCAATAATTTAGAAATAAATGGTGAACATGTTTGTATTACACGATGAACATTTTTTCAACATGCTGAACTTTTTGAAAAATAAGTGATGAATATTTTAAAATCCATGAAAAATTATTAAAAACACACAACAAACTTTTTTAATATATAATGAATAAAAATAACTTCATTTTTTTAAAAGCAAAGAACAAAAAAAGGAAATAAGGAAACAAAAGGAAAAAGTTCAAAAAGTATTTTACATAGTCAAAAACTGGTCAACGTGTATTTGGAAAATGTTTGACGTGCATTTAAAAGTATTCAATGTCTATTAAAAAGAATGTCCAATGCGTAGCTAAATAAAGAAACGTAGACTAAGAGGCAAAAACGATAAGGAATGAAATAAAATAATTGATAGAAATAAGAGAGTGTCAAACTGGGAAAATGAAAAGGAAAATAAGGAAAAAAGAGAAGATAAAGATGAAAATAAAACAAAATTAAAATAGAATAAGGAATATGAAAAGACAAAATAGAATAAATAAAATCAAAAAATCAGAAAATGGAAAAATAGAGAAAGGAAACTGAATGAAAAAACTAAGAACCGTGAAATTCGGTGTTGTATATAACACCACATAATGAGGGAGGAAACCCAGATGGAAATCAGTGCTATTGGGCCAACCCAACTCGTGCGTGTCTCTGGGCGAGTGCTATAAGCTCTATATGATTTATCCCTCAATCATTGTGTGTTTATTTTAGCCAATTGTGGAAATCACTCTGAAAAGTGTATCTAATCCCAGGTTGCCTTTTTGTAATTCATGCAACATCTCTCAAAGAATTAATGATACATCAAAGTAGATTTTAAGAAAATCTTCTTTTAGGTACAACATTGGTAGTGGCCCCTAAAATGCTTAAAGATAAGTGTTGGACAAGCCAAAGAATTCTACATTTTCATTTTAGTGATCCAAGATCAAAATTGAGTACATAGGCATGTCGATACTATCAAAAGTGCATGAGGACGTGACAATGAGGCTTTTGCTCCATGTTAAAAGAACATGTGGTGCCCCCATGTGTGGTTTTGGTAATTGATGACATTCTCTATGGACTAATGGTTGCCTTGACTTATATTCGTAGGATTTGTCCATAGGCTTTTCTTGAAGTACATTTGTTGGTTTCAAGGAGTTTATGTGTTGACCAAGATGCCTTTCAAGGAATTATCAACAGATTGGTCATGTGAGAGTTGAGCTTATTGCAAGCATGTCTTGAAGAAGAAGATTGTGTGAACATTCATGTTTACCTTCAAGACATCATCCTAATGAAGAGAGTTGGAAAGATTCAAGGTTGATCAAGACTAAGTACAAAGAGTGATTCAAGTTGATCATCACACAAAGCATAGAAGATGTACCAAGCGGGATCAAGTGATCTCATGGTATGGTAAGCATTGTCAATTATGCTTTCTGTACTAACCCATGGTCTACGTAAGAGTTGTTTATGGGGTTAGGTATGTTTCCATGGTCGTGCATCAAAAGGAAGATATCATATATCCCATGGAGGGTGACATCAAGTGGTGATAGTCATCAAGATTGTGGTGTGCAAGTTCAAGTGGAGCATCATGAAGAGATCATGCTTGAAGCTTGCCGTCCATTGTGGTGACAATGGACTTATGAAGATGTGCCAAAGAGTGGCTCACCCATAGTGGATTATGGGGGAGCAATCAAGTATTCTTCATCGAGCCAACGCAATCAAGAAAGGTGGTCCAACTTGAGGAAGTCAAGATCGTCATCATCTAGCTCAAGTGAACTTTGTGCAAGGCAAAGGTTTGCTCTTGATAGGTTTTCTATTTTACCGATCTCATGGTGGTAGTTGAGAGACCGGGTTATAGGATCGATTGTCGTACTATCAAGGGGGGCTCTCAAGTGAGTAGCTTGATCGTATCGTTCGTAGATAGCTCAAACCATTGCATCCTTGCATCATCTTTTTTGGTTCTTGTTTGGTTTTTCTTGTGTGAGTTTTAGAGCTTTTGGTCATCTTCATGAAAATTTGAGTTCATGGAAAACAGACTTCACATATGCATCTTCTATGATGTTTTCGATGTTGGAGTTTTTGTCAGTTCTTCATTCATAGAGGTTTCATAGAGGTTTCTCTATTGGATAGTATTTGTCATTATCTATCCTACAAGCTTGAGCTTGCTCAATTCGGAGCTCATATGCAGAAGTTATGGCAGTACTGGTTTTCTTGTTCCATTTGTTTTGCTTGGGGCTTGCTTGATGCACCCCTGCAGTAGTACTGCTCTGGGCAGCGGTAGCACCGCTTGTAAGCGGTAGTACCGTTTGCAAGCGGTACTTCCGATGTTCCAGTTCTGCGTGTACTTTCGCTTATTCTGGGGGTTCTGTTTTTCGTGTCGGGTTCAACGGCAATAGGGCGACAGTGAAGTGCGGCAGTACCTCCCTGGTCGGGCGGTAGTACCGCTACTGCAGTACTACCATCGCGTTATGCTCTGCCCTGCCTCCTTTGCTCATGTGTTCTGCTTCTCCTGCGGTAGTACCGCTGGGATGAGCGGTAGTACCGTTGGGATGAGCGATAGTACCGCTCCGGCAGCACTACCACCCCAAGGTTCCTAGCCGTTGCTCTATTTTCCTGTTGCTACCGCCCGAGCGGTAGTACCGCTCGTTGGAGCGGTAGTACCGCTCGTGTGCGGGCTGAGCACATAACGGTTGGATTTTTCCCCACCTATAAAAGGGGGTCTTCTTCCCCATTGAATCTTATCCTTTGAGCTCGTGTTCTTCCCCCATTGTTGGACTTCTTCGAGATTGCTATCTCTCAATCCCTCCATGGATTCTTGCTAGTTTTTAGGGGGAAAGAGAGAGGAGATCTAGATTTACGTTTCCACCAATCACTTTCTCCTCTATGTGAGGGGAACCCCTTGGATCTAGATCTTGGAGTTCTCCGTGTTCTCTTCTTCGTCCTTCCTCTTATTTTCTTCCCTAGCATTAGTTGCTTTGGTGCGATTTGGGAGAGAAGGACTTGGGCACTCCGTGTGCCCTTGCCATTGCATTTGGTGCATCGGTTTGAGTTCTCCATGGTGATACGTGGAGTTGAAAGTTAAGAAGCTTATTACTCTTGGGTGCTTGGTACCCTAGAGCTTGTTCCTCTTGGGTGCTTGGGCGCCCTAGACGGTTGGTGGTGCTTCGGAGCTCAATCATTGTGGTGTAAAGCTCCGGGCAGGCGTCGGGGTCTCCAATTAGGTTGTGAAGATCGCCTCGAGCAATTTGACGGGTACCGATGACCGCCCCCAAGGGTTGCCAAAGTGTACGGGTTCGGTGACCGCCCCCAAGGGTTTCCATTTGTACGGGTTCGGTGACCGCACTCAAGGGTCCCTTAGTGGAATCACGACATCTTGATTGTGCGAGGGCGTGAGGAGATTACGGTGGCCCTAGTGGCTTTTTGGGGAGCATTGTGCCTCCACACCGCTCCAAATAGAGATTAGCATCCGCAAAGGGTGTGAACTTCGGGATACATCGTCGTCTCCGAGTGCCTCGGTTATCTCTTACCCGAGCCCTTTACTTATGCACTTTACTTTGTGATAGCCATAATGTTTCATGTTATATATCTTTCTATCACTTAGTTGTTTGTCTTGCTTAGCATAAGTTGTTGGTGCACATAGGTGAGCCTAGTTGTTGTAGGTTTTGTGCTTGACAAATTAACCGCTAGGTTTATTCCGCATTTGTTCAAGCTAAAACCGTAATTATTTTAAAGCGCCTATTCACCCCCCTCTAGGCGACATCCACGATCTTTCACATGTGCTTAAAGATCAAACTCCAAAAATCTGCTCAAAATCCTTCAAGATTTCCACTATATCTACCTAATTCAAATTCCATTCGGTGTGTCAAAGAAGTTTCACTCAGCGCCACTGAAACGACCAGATATAGCCATTGTTTCAAACCCTTGTTCAATCGGAGCCTCCAACGTTCCACTTGGAGCCACCAAAGCAACTTGGCAAACCTTCTGTTATCACATCAGAAATTCCGGGCAAATCTAGTCGACACTTTCGAAGCGTCAATAGAGAGTGTGCCAGTGCCAAGGTACTCACCTCGGAGCCACCAATTGATCTTCATTTGGACCTACCGATACATGTGAAAGTTGACACTTCTGTTCACTTCAAAGACACCAAGCAAAACCAGTCAGAGCCTCTGAGTTGTGCAGAAATGTGTGTAATAGTCAGATTTTTGGTCCATCCTATATAAACCCTCACCTATCCCACCAGTTCAATTTGAAGCAAACTACACTCCCATCATTTGTTCTGAGAGAGAACTCCACCTCATTGCTGATTTCAAATGGCAATCCACTCCAACCATATAATCAAACCTTTGAAATTCAATCCCCATTGCTTTTGATTCCTACCTTTTCAAATCCATAGCCAAATCTTGAGAGATATTGAGTGTTGAAGAGATTATCTTTTGAAGCACAGGAGCAAGGGATTCATTGTGAAGCAACATCTATCTGGTTACTTTTGGAGGGTGTGTGCCTCCTAGATCAGCTAGGTGTGCTTCGAAGTCTTCATGTTTGTGAAGAAGCAAAGAAGTTTGTATAGGCCCGAAGATCACCTACTTCATGAATATCTACGCTAACGAGGATAGTCCTTCGTGGGTGTAAGCCATGGTGGAATAGGTTGGGTTGCTCCTTCATGGACCCTTCCTGGGTGAGTGTACTTTCGTGGATTGTTCATTCATGGAATCTCGCAACCGAGATGCTTGTGATCTTAGATCCTTCGTGGATCGAAGCCTCCATCAATGTGGATGTAAGATAGTGCCACCTATCCGAACCACTGGAAAAATCTTCATTGAGCCTATTGTGTTTGCTTTACCCACAACTCTAGTCCTTTATTTTGCACTTACATGTCTTTACTTTCAGCTGCAAATACAAAGTTGGGTTGGCCTCCATCGAAGCAAGCAAGATTGTCAGTATTACTAGCCTTGCTAGTTTGAACTAGAGTATGTAAGATTGATTGCAATGGAAAAGTAAAAGCAAGGAATTGTAAAAGAGCATTGATCGAGGTTACATGCAAAATAAAAGCAAGTAATCTATCACACTAGCAAGTAATCTGTCACACTGATAATCCATCACACGAGCAAGGAGCCTCCAAGATGGAAAAGTAAAAGCAAGTAATCCATCACACTAATAATCTATCACCCATAGTCCAAAGGAAAATACTCATGGGCGATTATGGTGACCTTCAAGTTGATGTTGATGGCCACCGTGATGATTTCTCTCTCCAGTAGAGTAACGAAAAATACCCTCAGATTGGATCGCCATGGAACAAAGAGGTGCGGCGGCGGAAAACAGAAAAACTCCTTGATGGTTAGGGTTTGAAAGAAAATGTTAAATATAGGTGTCAAGAGGCGGTGAAACAGAGTTGCTTGGGGCCCACGCAACTATCCCCTGGTTGTGTCCTCTGGCCACATGGGGCCCACAGCACCCCCCTTCGGTGGGGCCCGGGCTCTCTAGAAGCTACCGACACAAAAAATTATGGTTTTATTCAGGATCTTTTGAGCTCCGTAATTTTTTCCCTACAAGTCCAAAAACATGTAGAAAACAAAAATAAGCACTGGGCACTAAGTTAATAGGTTAGTCCATAAAAATGATAAACAATTGGTGCCAAAACTATGCCAAAATGATAACATAGCATGAAACAATATAAAAATTATAGATATGTTCAAGATGTATCATCGACCCTTCCCAAATAATATGTTGTATTTCACCAAATTTATCTACTGGCCCGAGGACTCCCAGTACTCTCGGATTGTGTCTCTGATAACCGGTAGCCCCTTCTTTAATCACCCATTCAACATGATCATATGCCTTCGTCATATCCAGTTTCAAAGCACAATGCAAATTCCTCTTACTCCTTGAGCAAAACACTCATATGCTACTATGATATTGTCATTGAATAATCTCCCAAGTACAAACATTGATTGCTCATGCAAAAAAATCTCCTGCAAAATTCTCGTTGAACAATTAGCATGTACTTTGGATATAATTTTAGATATCACGTGCACAAACTATTTGGTCAAAATTGTGTTAAGGAGTTTGTAAAATCATACCGAAGAAGGAATGCCTACGTTTATCAATCTTCTGAGTACTGACTTGGGCAACAAGAAATAGTTCATGAAGACAATAAAAGTCGACCCCCCTTTGTGAAGTGCAAGGCACGCCATCATGAGAGTTATGTTGCAACGGGAAATAATAGGTTGGACAGCGGAGGTCGGCAGTTTATGTGATGAGAGAGGTAGCCTTAAATAGGTCTAGGGAAAGGAGGCAATTGTTGTGCCGAGGTCAACATCTAAAGTGGATGCAGTATTAGTGTCGATATTCGTCGGGATGAACATAGTCTTGTGAAAATTAATGGTAAATTCCGTAGTGTTGGCAAAGTCATCAAGTAATCATTTCAACGTAGAGGTCGCGGTGTTTGTGGACTTCATAAGAATTAACGTATCATCTACATACCGCTGAACACGGCAGGGTAGAGTTGGGTGAATAGGGTGGAAGAGTAGTTGTTGGTTGCAGGCTTCTAGGATCAGTTTTTTAAGTACATCGATGACAATTATGAATAGGTAAGGTGACATGGATCACCTTGCGAAAGGCTTATTTTACAGTGTATCCAGGGTCCAGGGATGCCATGAAGGAGGATGGCAGTTTTCCTAGACGTAAGAAGTTACTCAATCAAAGGCACCACCAGGCCCGGTGTTGAGGGGGGGGGGGGGGCGAATGGGGCGGCCGCCTCGGGCCCTAATACATCTCCAATGTATCTATAATTTTTGAT
This sequence comes from Triticum aestivum, assembly GCF_018294505.1. Taxonomy (NCBI): domain Eukaryota; kingdom Viridiplantae; phylum Streptophyta; class Magnoliopsida; order Poales; family Poaceae; genus Triticum; species Triticum aestivum. Next base: position 67,760,977 of record NC_057805.1, read on the forward strand.
TGTTCCATGCTAATATATTATCAATCTTGGATGTTTTATATGCATTTATTTGCTATTTTATATGATTTTTGGGCCTAACCTATTAACCTAGTGCCCAGTGCTGGTTGTTGTTTTTTGCTTGTTTTTGGCTTTCCAGAAAATCAGTACCAAATGAAGTCCGAATGCGATGAAACTTTACGATGGTTTTTTCTGGACAAGAAGGGACCCTGGAAGGTTCGGGAGGAGGCCAGAAGAGCTACGGGTGAGCCACAAGCTCACAGGGCGCGTCCCAGGGGGTAGGCATGCCCCGTGAGCTTGTGCCCCCCCCCGTAGCACCCTTTGACCTAATTCCACCTCTATAAATTCAAAAATATCCCAAAGCAACAGAGAGCCACCCGAAACACTTTTTCCGCCGCCACAAACTTATGTTCTTCCACGATCCCATCTGGAGGCCTTTTCCGGTACTCTGCCGGAAAGGGAATCGATCACGGAGGGCTTCTACATCATCCTTATTACCTTCGATGATGCGGGAGTTGTTCACCACAGACCTATGGGTCCATAGCTAGTAGCTAGATGGCTTCTTCTCTCTCTTTGATCTTCAATACAATTTTCTCCTTGGTGTTCTTGGAGTTCTATCCGATGTAATCTTCTTTCGTGGTGTGTTTGTTGGGAACCGATGAATTGTGGGTTTATGATCTAAATATTCATAAGAAGTAACTGAGTCTTTTCTGAACTTTATTATGCATGATTTTTATCTTTGTATTTCTGTCTGATCTATCCGTTTGGTCTGGCCAACTAGATTGATTTATCTTCAGGGGGAGAGGTGCTCTGTGATGGGTTCAATCTTGCGGTGCTCTATATCCCAGTGACAGAAGGGGACAAGATACGTATTTGTATTGTTGTCATTAAGGATAAAACAACGGGGTTTATTCATATTGATTGGATTTACTTTGTATACATCATGTCATCTTGCTTAAGGCGTTACTCCATTTTTCATGAACTTAATACCATAGATGCATGCTAGCTAGTGGTCGATGGGTGGAGTAATAGTAGTAGATGCAGGCAGGAGTCGGTCTACTTGTCTCGGACGTGATGCCTATATACATGATCATTGTCTTGGATGTCTTCATAACTATGCGCTTTTTTTATCAATTGCCCAATAATAAATTGTTCACCGACCATATGCTATGTGTTTGAGAGAGAAACCTCTAGTGGAAACTATGGCCCCCGAGTCTACTTTAATCATATTTATAAAAACAAAAATCCCTTTGCTGCAATTTTATTTCTTTTATTTTGTTTTGCAATTTATCCATCTGCGTATACAAGGTTTGTTTCTTGCAAGTAACGAGTTCAAGGGGATTGATAACCCTCTTGCTTCGTTGGGTGCAAGTATTTGCTTTTGTGTGTGCAGGTGCTGTTCACGAGGCTTTGCTTGATTCTCCTATTGGTTTGATAAACCTTGGTTCTCATTGAGGGATATACTTATCTCTACTGTACTGCATCTCCCCTCCTTTTCGGGGAAAATCTCAACGCAGCTCACAAGTAGCAGCCTCTGGAACCAAGGGGCCCCATCCCGCCTTTGTACTAGGCCTGGCCCAAAGTGACGATTGACTCCACGATCTCCATCGAGGCCTAGCGCACGATCTCCACCTGTGACCGTGAGGTTGATTCTACGATCTTCTGACTCCTGTGCGCATCGTCATCTCCTGGATTTCCATCGGTTGTTGCTGCACAGGTCAGGTATCGTGTCGTCGCGCCCGAAATATGTGGGTACGGGCGTACGCTGATGATGTCTGCTACGCAACTTTCTTCTTGTAGACTCGTGTTGGGCCTCCAAGCGCAGAGTTTTGTAGGACAATAGCAAATTTCCCTCAAGTGGATGACCTAAGGTTTATCAATCCATGGGAGGCGTAGGATGAAGATGGTCTCTCTCAAACAACCCTACAACCAAATAACAAAGAGTCTCTTGTGTCCCCAACACACCCAATACAATGGTAAATTATATAGGTGCACTAGTTCGGCGAAGAGATGGTGATACAAGTGTAATATGGATAGTAGATATAGGTTTTTATAATCTGAAAATATAAAAAAGCAAGGTAGCAAGTAACAAAATTGAGCAAAAACGGTATTGCAATGCTTGGAAACAAGGCCTAGGGTTCATACTTTCACTAGTGCAAGTTCTCTCAACAATGATAACATAATCAGACCATATAGCAATCCCTCAACATGCGACAAAAGTCACTCCAAAGTTCCTATCACGGAGAACATAAGATGAAATTGCTTGTAGGGTACGAAACCACCTCAAAGTTATTCTTTCCGATCAACCCATTGAGGTATTCCTATAAGTGTCACAAACAGCCCTAGAGTTCGTAGTAAAATAACACCATATGACACACATCAATCAACCCTAATGTCACCTAGCTACTCCAATGTCACCACAAGTATCCATGGGTCAATTATATGATATGCATCAAACAACTTCAGATTCATAATATTCAACCCAACATAAAGAACGTCAAAGAGTGCCCCAAGATTTCTACCGGAGAAACAAGGACGAAAACGTGCATCAACCCCTATGCATAGATTACCCCAATGTCATCTAGGGAATCTGTGAGTTGAGTGCCAAAACATACATCAAGTGAATCAATAGAACACCCCATTATCACCACGGGTATCCCACGCAAGACATACATAAAGTGTTCTCACATCCATAATAGTATTCAATCCGATAATAGTGAAACCTCAAAGGTAAAACTCAATTCATCACAAGAAGGTAGAGGGGGAGAAACACCATATGATCCAACTATAATAACAAAGCTCGCGGTAAATCAAGATCATGCCAAATCAAGAACACGAGAGAGGGAGAGAGAGAGGGAGAGATCAAACACATAGCTACTGGTACATACCCTCAGCCCCGAGGGTGAACTACTCCCTCCTCGTCACGGAGACCACCGGGATGATGAAGATGAGCCCCGGTGATGGTTTCCCCCTCCGGCAGGGTGCCGGAACGGGCTCCCGATTGGTTTTTCGTGGCTACATAGGCTTACGACGGCGGAACTCCCGATCTAGGTTTCTTTCTGGGGGTTTCTGGATTTATAGGAATTTTGGGCGTCATTTTCAAGTCAGGGGTGGTCCACGAGGCAGCGGCAAGGCAGGGGGCGCACCCTCCACCCTTGTGGATGCCTCGTGGCTCCTCTGGTCCATCTCCGATACTCCGTGGCTTCTTCTGGTCCATAAACAATCGTCGTACAGTTTCAACTCGTTTGGACTCTGTTTGATATTCCTTTTCTATAAAACTCGAAAACAAGGAAAAACAGAAACTGACACTGGGCTCTAGGTTAATAGGTTAGTCCCAAAAATAATATAAATAGCATATAAATGCATATAAAACATCCAAGATGGATAATATAATAGCATGGAACAATCAAAAATTATAGATACGTTGGAGACGTATCAAGCATCCCCAAGCTTAATTCCTACTCGTCCTCGAGTAGGTAAATGATAAAAACAGAAATTTTGATGTGGAATGCTACCTAACATATTTATCCATGTAATTATCTTTATTGTGGCAAGAATATTCAGATTCGTAAGATTCAAAACAAAATTTTAATATTGACATAAAAACAATAATACTTCAAGCATACTAACAAAGGAATCACGTCTTCTCAAAATAACATGCCAAAGAAAGTTATCCCTACAAAATCATATAGTTTGGACATGCTCCATCTTCATGACACAAAGTATTAAATCATGCACAACCCCGATGACAAGCCAAGCAATTGTTTCATACTTTTGATGTTCTCAAACTTTTTCAACTTTCACGCAATACATGAGCGTGAGCCATGGATATAGCACTATAGGTGGAATAAAATATGGTGGTTGTGGAGAAGACAAAAAGAAGGAGATAATCTCACATCAACTAGGCGTATCAACGGGCTATGGAGATTCCCATCAATAGATATCAATGTGAGTGAGTAGGGATTGCCATGCAACGGATGCATTAGAGCTATAAGTGTATGAAAGCTCAAAATAAACTAAGTGGGTGTGCATCCAACTTGCTTACTCACGAAGACCTAGGGCAATTTGAGGAAGCCCATCATTGGAATATACAAGCCAAGTTCTATAATGAAAAATTCTCACTAGTATATGAAAGTGACAACATAGGAGACTCTCTATCATGAAGATCATGGTGCTACTTTAAAGCACAAGTGTGGTAAAAGGATAGTAGCATTGCCCCTTCTCTCTTTTTCTCTCATTTTTTTGTGGGCTTCTTTGGCCTCTTTTTTTTTATTTTTTTTTCGTCCGGAGTCTCATCCCGACTTGTGGGGGAATCATAGTCTCCATCATCCTTTCTTCACATGGGACAATGCTCTAATAATGATGATCATCACACTTTCATTTACTTACAACTCAAGAATTACAAATCGATACTTAGAACAAAATATGACTCTATATGAATGTTTCCGGCGGTGTACCGGGATGTGCAATGACTCAAGAGTGACATGTATAAAAATTATGAACGGTGGCTTTGCCACAAATACTATGTCAACTACATGATCATGCAAAGCAATATGACAATGATGAAGCGTGTCATAATAAACGGGACGGTGGAAAGTTGCATGGCAATATATCTCGAAATGGCTATGAAAATGCCATAATAGGTAGGTAGGGTGGCTATTTTGAGGAACGTATATGGTGGGTGTATGGTACCGGCGAAAGTTGCGCGACACTAGAGAGGCTAGGAATGGTGGAAGGGTGAGAGTGCGTATAATCCATGGACTCAACATTAGTCATAAAGAACTCACATATTTGTTGCAAAAATCTATTAGTCATCGAAACAAAGTACTACGCGCATGCTCCTAGGGGGATAGATTGGTAGGAAAAGACCATCGCTCGTCCCCGACCGCCACTTATAAGGAAGACAATCAATAAATAAATCATGCTCCGACTTCATCACATAACGGTTCACCATATGTGCATGCTACGGGAATCACAAACTTCAACACAAGTATTTCTACAATCCACAATTACTCACTATCATGACTCTAATATCACCATCTTTATATCTCAAAACAATTATAAGGAATCAAACTTCACATAGTATTCAATGCTTTTTATATGAAAGTTTTTATTATATCCCACTTGGATGCCCAATTTGACAGCACATGGAGAGGGGCATTGGGAGGGAGGCGGAGAGGACGGGACTGGCTGCACTCTGGATTGGCAACGCACACCGAAGAGTCTTTTTACAGGAGCAAATAGGGTGAAGCGGTGACATCAGATTCGTTCGGATCTTCAGACCAAAAGAAATATCTAGTCAATCATCGAGTAGTCGAGAAACTGACTGAAGAAATCTATACACGTAGTCCCATCTGCCATGGTGCATGGACATGGTCACATCAAATCGCCTCCACCGCTGCATGCGCATGCTGCACCCGCAAAAAAAAGGCCACCGCCCGCCAGGAGCCCGACAGGATGCATGGCCCACGTGCAGAAGAAGATAACAGAAGGAGCCCTACCCAGAATCGGCATGCAACTCGCTAGGTCCAAATCAAGGCAAATTTGACAATTTTGACCTGGAAACGAAATAAATTCACAGAATGAACTGGGTGCGAAACTATTTCACACCCCTAACCCTTTTGTGTAGCGCCCGCCACGCCGGCGCCACACCCTACGGTGCAGCGCCTAGCTCCGGGGCGTTGCACCTCTGTCCATCGTGGCAGCCCATGGGCCCGCACCCAGCAGTGCAACGCCTCCGAGCTAGGCGCTGCACCTGTAATGTGCAGCGCCTAGCCGCTAGGCGCTACACGTGTAATGTGCAGCGCCTAGCGGCTAGGCGCTGCACTGTGACTTATCTGCAAACGCGCCAGCCCTCTCCTCCCCCACCCTCCCCATTGGCAGTTACAGAAAAACAGGGCGGCGGCCATCTGCACTCCCCCTCTCAATCCCCTCTCCCAAATCCTTCCGATCCGACGATTTGGTCCGTGCATTTCTTCACCAATCCATCGTAGAAGGTACTCTCCTCCGATCCCCTTCTTTCTATCCATAGAAAATATTATATTTTGAAGATTTGGGGAACCCTTGTTTGAATCTTGCATGTATTAGATTTGGGCAACTTTTGTTTGAATCTTGCATATATTAGATTTGGGGAACCCTTGTTAGATTAGAATGTGGTTTGGATAGATAGGTTGACATGTTATTTATATAGTTTGGATACATAGATTGACATGTTATTTCTATGGAGAAGTTATTTGTATGAAGTAGGCCTAGTTTAGTTTATTTGTACTAAAATTATACTCGTATTGAGAAAAATGCTTTGGATACATATGCTTTGAATCTTGCATGTAGTAGGCCTACTTTAGTTTTTTTGAATTGAAAAGATAATCGTGTTGACAAGAATGCTTTGTTGAAATTGTTAGGATGGTTTGGCTTCTCGATGATCATTGGGACAAACAACACCGGTCGTACGCTATGTCGGTGCAGCAGCGGGTAATACTGAAAGTGGCCGGTGTTATGAATTTCGTATGTTTTTTCAAACACAAATGCCCCATATGTAATGTTATGATTTGTTTGTTTGTAGGAGCTTGCACCTCTGAAGCTTCGGTCTCACGGGATCAGCCTTGGAGGGATGCGCTATGATGAGCGGTACACACCTTATGTTAGGGAGGCAGGACTTCTCCCTTTCATTGAGTTGGTCCGCCGGTCGACGCCACCCAACAATGCTGCAGCACTCACCGCGCTTATTGATCATTGGAGGCCGGAGACACACACTTTCCATCTTCGGACCGGGGAGATGACCGTGACGCTGCAGGATATTGCTATGATCACCGGTCTTCCTATCGATGGCAATCCTTTATGTATGAACACCGATTCTGAAGGGTGGCGCGCGCAGATGCAAGCCCTTATCGGTATGGTTCCTCCGGAGCCTCGGGAGCCAGAAGCAGAACATAAGAAGAAGGAAAGAGTCGCAGCGGGCGCTACTTTCACGTGGATATCATCGAACTTCTGTCATTGCCCCGATGATGCTAATGAGGACATGGTGAAGACATATGCTCGTGTCTACATGTGGTACGTGATATCGAGGACAATGTTTGCTGATGGCACAGGCAAGAATGCTCCATGGATGTGGCTGAAGGCGTTGACCGTCTTCGATAGCAAATGGAGTTGGGGTTCGGCGACACTAGCTTACTTGTATCGACAGGTATGAAGTTGTTTCCTTTTCACTTCATTGATACATTATCAATGCGCTCTTGCGGCAAATTTGACCATGTTCTTTTTTATGTGCAGTTGGACGATGCCAGTTGTAGGCACACTGGAGGTATTGGTGGTTGTCTGCTCGCACTTTCCATATGGAGCTGGGAGCGTTTGCCGGTTGGACGACCTAAGACCGTGAAGTACGAGGATTGGGACGATAAAGACGACCCACTACGGCTCCCCACTTGGGCTTACAAGTGGGATGTGTTAAATGAGACGACGGATGATCCCTCGGTAATGTACAAGTTGTACAAGAGCGAGCTGGACGCGATCACGCCTGAGCAGGTGAACCGACCTTGCATAAGTGATTATCATGCTTGTATCTTCACTCGATATCAATTTTGCATTCAATCCCATTTTGCAGGTGGAATGGGAGCCGTATGGAAAAGGAGAGAGTTTTGGTAACCCTATAGAGTTCAGGCTTAATCCGATGTGCATTAGGGATAGGGATCTCTGGCATATGCGGTGCCCACTGATATGCAACTGGGCGGTTGAGCTTCACCTGCCACATCGGGTGTTCCGCCAGTTTGGTTTGTTCCAGCCACACCCGCCGGAGTGGGAGGACACGGACAAGTTGCTACACGCGTAAGATATAATTAACCTTGAGCACTTAGCAGCTTCTCGACGGTTTCGATGATGCTAATATTCTGTTTCTAACTTGCAGGTTGGATAGGAAAAAGCAGCGGAAGATCAAGGATTGGGCCAGCCATCACAGGAAGTATGTCGTGCAGTTCGCTCTTAGTGTGGAGCAAGCAAGGGCTGGAAAACGAGCCCAGCTTCGTGAGCACTGCCCGATCGCGTTCAACAACTATCTCGCATGGTTTCTTGCAAGTACCCGCGTGGAGGTATGCCAGCCGGCGTATGCTGAGGAGATTCTGGAAGAACCCACCGTTTTTGATGAGGTAGCCCAGCACCAGTACAACGCATTAGTCAGGAAAGGCAACTCGGTGATCCCTTCAGCTCCAATGATGAACTTTGTGGTTAGCCCTTTTTGCTTTTCCATTCGCACTTTTCACATCTTCGCTTGCCTAACACTTTGATACCGTTTCTGTTCATAGCGTGCCCAGATCAAGAAAGCAGCTGACGAGACCGAGACTATTCTGGAAACAACCCCGGCTGGCAAAAGCGATGGGGAAGGTGCACTTCGAGAATTCATTAAGGTTCACATCTCCTTCAAACTAGCACTTAACATTTGTTGGTACGTTCCATGTCTCATTCACTTGTACATGTTGCAGCGCCAGGGCCAAAAGTTAAGGCGGCTATCAAACCTTTTCGGTTGTCGTGACCCCGAGTATGTATCACCAGAACGGTCTAGGTCGGCGACACCATCAGATCCCGCTTCGGGGCAGAGCCATGGTGAACCTTTCGAGGATGAGGATGTGGGTGTGGTCACCCAAGAGGTATGTCATGACGATATATATCCATTTGTTGATGCATTGCTAACTATATCCTCACACACGGTCTTTCCATATCTTTTGTTGATGCATAGGTTGCTGATGATATGACCTTGGGGACGTACCGGGCTCGGTCTGCATACGAGTTGAAGCCTAGGAGGGGAATCAACAAGTACACACCTGAAGACTTCACCCAAAGAGGCAAAAGGACGGTCGGCACCTCGCGGATGGCGGCTTTGGATGACTATTTGGATGACGATGTCGAACCGGAGGCGGAGCCGGAGCCGGAGCGGGTTCCTCTTCCTAGGAAGGTGAAGAAGATAAGCGTCAAGAGGGGGGGAGGACCCAGCAAGCGTGGAAAGCACTAGTCATCTTAGTTTTTTTATAATGTTGAACTTCGAGTGCGATTTGTTATGTCGTTGAACTTGGAGTGGTCGTACCTTTTATGTCGTTGAACTTGGAGTGGTGGTAGCTCTATGGTAAACTGGAACTTATTGTGATGGTCCTTTCTAAGAAATGATGTCTTTTGTGAACCCTTTTTGAACCTGAATGTTTGTTATACTAATTGTTGAACTGTGGCTGAAAAAGACCCAGTAGAGGGGGGGAGGAGGCACAGTAGGTAGGCCTCAAGTTTCAGGCAAAAAATTGCTAAGTGTTTGTGCAGCGCCTAGCACGGAGGCGCCACACTCTACAGTGCAACGCCTGCGAGCTAGGCGTTGCACTGTAGAGTGTGGCGCCTCCGTGCTAGGCGCTGCATATGTCTGTAACTAGCCATACTTCTGTTGCTTTCTGGATAGCTACAGACATATGCGGCGCCTAGCTCGGAGGCGCCGCACTCTACAGTGCAACGCCTAGCACGCAGGCGCTGCACTATAGAGTGTGGCGCCAACGTGCTAGGAGCTGCATATGTCTGTAACTAGCCATACTTCTGTTGCTTTTCTGGATAGCTACAGACATGTGCAGCGCCTAGCTTGGAGGCGCCGCACTCTACCGTGCAACGCCTAGCACGCAGGCGCTGCACTATAGAGTGTGGCGCCTCCAAGCTAGGCGCTGCACATGTCTGTAACTAGCCATACTTCTGTTGCTTGCTGGATAGCTACAGACATGTGCAGCGCCTAGCTTGGAGGCGCCGCACTCTACAGTGCAACGCCTAGCTCGCAGGCGCTGCACTATAGAGTGTGGCGCCTCCAAGCTAGGCGCTGCACATGTCTGTAGCTATCCAGAGTGCAACAGAAGGTATGCCTCCAGTTTCAGGCAAAAATTTCGCTAAGTGTTTGTGCAGCGCCTAGCACGGAGGCGCCGCACTATACAGTGCAGCGCCTAGCCCCCAAGCGCTGCACTGTACAGTGTGGCGCCTCCTAGCTAGGCGCTGCACTGTTCTGTAGCTATGCAGCCAGAACAGAAGGTACTTTACAGTTTGAGGCACTTGGACTTGGACTTAGTGAATTTTTTAGCTATCCAGAGAGCCACAGCAGCTAGGCGCCACATGGTAGATTGCAGCGCCCAAGTACTTCACGACACATAGTAGTTCATAACACATAGTACTTCACGACACATAGTAGTTCTTACAACCAAATCAAGGAGGAGACATAGTAGTTCACCGCACATAGTAGTTCACACAACCAAATCGAGGAGGAGACATAGTAGTTCACGGCACATAGTAGTTCACAACCAAATCACATTGGAGACATAGTAGTTCACAACCAAATCGAAGAGGAGACATAGCTCTATTGCGTAGAGCAAGGCCCCTTTCCCTTCTTCTTCTTCCTCTCTTCTTCCTCTTCCTCCTCCCTTTTTCTTATGAGGTGAGCCTCCTTAACCACCCTCTCCATGAATATCTGATTGTCCCTCTCTTCTTTTTCAGCTGCAATTGCCCAAAGCTTCATGGTTCTTTCTTCAAAATCCTGTTGACGCTTCTTCTGTGCCTCCTCAACTTTCCTCATCAACGCTTGCTCCCTAGCGCGCATCGCATTTGCCGCACTCTGTTTTCGCTTCCTCTCCTTCTCAAGCTCCTCTTCCTTCTTCTTCTTTAGCTTGGCTGCATCCTCCTCTCTAAGCTTCTTCGCAGCCTTCTCCCACCATCCGGCCATCTCATCTTCGCCATCCTCCTTCATCGTTGGTTTGTTGGGTTGGGAAGCCGCCATACCTACAATGAGTGGAACATAATGGTTAGTAAGGACAATAAGAACAAATGGAAGCACATATGAAAAAGAAGAACATATGAAAAAACAAGAACATATGATACATTATAGTTAGTGAGGAACATACGGAAACGGTCCATCTAGGTATCCAAACATTCCTCTATAACGAACTTGCGCTTGTCCATCACCACGGCCAAGTCCACCACCAAGGCCAAGACCATCACCAAGGCCGAGACCATCACCACGGCCATTACCACCACGTCGAGCTCTTCCACCACCACGGCCGAGACCACCACCACCACCTCTACCACCACCACGGCCTCTTGTAAGTCCAAGTTGCCGACCTCTTTGTTGCCTAGATCCTCTTTGGCTAACACTTGGTTGGCTAGGCACTTGTTGGCTACCACTTGGTTGCCTTGGCACTTGTTGGCTACCACTAGGTTGGCTACCACTTGGTTGGCTTGGCACTTGTTGGCTACCACTAGGTTGGCTACCACTTGGTTGGCTCCCTTGTGTAGCTCCATGTTGGCTTGTGCTTGCATCATTTTTCTTGGACCTTTTCCTTGGTTTGGTACATTTTCTTTTGTTGTGGCCATGACCTTTGCACTCCCCACAACGGGAGCTCTCACGAGGCTCTTGGAATTGGTCGTTGCCCGCTTCGCGGCGCCCACCATGGCCCCATCCGTCCATGTCGCCTCTAAGACGCTTTGTCTTACGTCTACCCCGTTTAACAACCTTCAACTCCGGATCCGGCCATAGTTGAACTCCATGATACTCCGGCCATTGTGATTGGTCAAAGTATGGGTGAAAGCGGGGAGCCCATGTTTTCTTGACCGTCATGATTGAGAACTCCGACTCCCTCACGGTGCGTGGGTGATTGATGTCCACATTCCTAACGCGGCCGGCGGCATACAAATGTGAGCATGGGAGATGAAGCAACAATGGCCTCCCGCAAGTGCAATCACATTGTGTTAACGACACCTTGAAAGCCCGACCTCCGTGTTGCCGGCCATCATTTATGGTTCCTCCTGGCTCTTTCACTTCGTACTTCCACTCTTCATTGTCATATAATATAGCTTCTTCTGAGTCCGCCTTCCGTGATTGAAATAGCAACCATTCATCAACTTTGGGTGGGAACTTGTACTTGTACTTCCGTGGGTTCTCACCCGCTATCTGTGCATCGTTTTCCATCGAGTACTTTACAAAGTACGCATTCATCTTGTCAAATGTGTATTGAACTATTGCCGTCACGGGTAATCCACGTGCACCTTTGAGCACCCTATTGAAGCATTCGGCCATATTGTTTTTCATTTGACCGTATCTCCGGCCATCTTCATCAAAAGCACGTGCCCACTTGTTCCGGTATTGAATGTGCCTATTGAGAAACTCTTGACCCCCGGGATCAAGTTTTTTGTGTGCGAGCAATTTGTTGTACAAAGTGGTGAAGCGCTTATCGGAGAAAGCGAGACAACAATCTTGAAGATCAACGGCCAACTCCTTAAGGCCACATGCCCTATAGAAGTTCGAACAAAAGTGCCTCATGCACCAGTGACGGTGCAACGGAGCATGCCCGGGAATTTCAATCTCCACGGCGTTAAGAATTCCTTGATTCCGATCCGATATGACACAAATTTCCCTTTGAGCGGGTAACACCTTCGTCCTCAAAAGATGCAGAAACCACTCCTAGTTGTCATTGTTTTCCACCTCAACCAAAGCAAATGCCAATGGCAACACCCGGTTATTGGCATCACTTGCTATCGCAACCAACAAGGTGCCCTTGTATTGTCCGGTCAAGAACGTGCCATCAATTGCGATGACCGGCCTACAATGTTCGAAAGCCCTCACACATTGCTCGAACGCCCAAAAAGCACGGCCAAATACTCTGACTTTCCTTCCTTCATGAACCGTTGTTTGGTGCCCATGAGGCTCGACCACATGAACCATGCCCGGGTTTGTCGCGGCCATGGCTAACAACAACCTAGGGATTCGGTTGTATGCTTCCTCCCATGTACCATACAACATCTTAAATGCGGCTTGCTTCGCCTTCCATGCCTTGCCGTATTTCACCTTGTAATGAAAGATGGCTTTCACAAGGTCAATGACATGTTGGACGCTCATTGTTGGAAGTGTGGATATTGAGTTGAAGAGCCTGTAAGCGATGAACTCGGACGTGAGTTGTTTGTGGTCTTCGGACACAATCTTGCCATCCACCCTTTTGCCTTGGCACATGTGAGTTGGCACACAACTCACTACATGCCAAGTAGGACCTCCTTTCCATGGTCTTGCACGCACAATCCACGGACAACCGCCACGGCGTCTTGCCACTCCTTGTTGGACCTCCTTTCCACGACCTCTACCACCACCACGGCCTCTTGTAAGTCCAAGTTGGACCTCCTTTTCATCTTCACATGCACATGCAACCGTGTAGCGCACATTGACGTCCGAGTGCACCACCTTGTTTGGACGATAATGCGTAACCGAGTAGTTGTCGAGCCACATCTTCAAATCCAACAAGCTGTCGAACTTAGAACCTTTAGCAATCCGGTTCTTGTCGTCTACCAAATCACGGTGAGAGCTTGGCCTAACCCCAGGAGGTACACATTGGCCACCATCTACCACGGCTTCATCCGCGAGACTAACATCCTTGAACAATGTAGTCCGATGATCCCGACCAAATACCTTCTCGAAAGCTTCGGCCTCCTTCACCGTGAACCCCTCCGCATCAACTTGTTCATCGGGACCATCGTCATCCGAGTCCGATGCATATGCACGGGAAAAAGGGATGGAATGGTCCATTGTCTCTTGCAAATGATATTTGTCGAGATCACCCACATTGTTGTCATGGACATCAACTTCATTGTCATCGTCCGCATACTCATCATTGTCCTCTTGCAAAGATTCATCTTGGTTGTTTCTATAAGGGCTCAATGTTGGCCTCACTTCTTGGGTCAAAAGAGGTTCAACAATTTCATCTCGCTTCAAGGATGGGGGGCTACTAGCAACCAAAGGGGAGGGGTTCCGGTTCAAGTCCAAATGCAAACTTGAATCAACCTTCTTCGTTGCAAATAACTCAAGAGCCTTGTCTAGTGATTCGGCCATCGTCTCCTTGTATGCAACCCAACGTTGCTCCGAGTTTACACGCATTGTCTTCCAACGGATGTGCATTCCAAAACCAACATTATGCCTTCCCTCCAACTCAATGATATCACTAGGGTCCATCCAATTCAAATCTTTCCTAACTTGTTGCAAGAGCTCCACATAGCTAGGACTACTATCAAACACCATGTCAAACTCATCTGGGTCCGGTTCTTTATTGCCTTTCAAAAAGGCGTCTTTGTCCCCATGATGAACAAACACACATGTTCTTCCCATCCCTATAAGCAATGAACACAAGGTAACATTGCTTCCATGAGTACTAATCCATGGATTAACACCGAATACAAACCCTAATATATATATGAAACAACAACCCTAACCCTAACCATAACCCTAACCCTAACCATAACCATAACCCTAGCCCTAAACCTAACCCTAGCACCAACATAAGAACACCCATAAGAATAACCCTAGCATACTAACAAAGCCTAATCATAGAAATTGGCAAACAAACATCTCACATCTCCATGCAAATCTCTAGATCCAAACAAAACTAGGGTTTCCCCAAACTACCAACAAATGAGCAATGGGAGAACTTTACTTCGATCAAAAAAAGGGGATCGGAGATTATTACCTTGAGGGAGGGTTTGACTTCGAAATCCATGAACAAATTCTTCAAATTTGCAAGATTTAGAAGAAGATTTGAGAGGGGGGGGGGAGTGGGAGAGGGGGCAAAGCTCGGGGAGAGAGTGAGAGAGTGTGTGGTGGGGGGGGGGGTGGGGGAGGGGGGCCCAGCCAAGTGGCTGGATAAGTCACAGTGCAGCGCCTAGCCGCTAGGCGCTGCACATTACACGTGTAGCGCCTAGCTCGGAGGCGTTGCACTGCTGGGTGCGGGCCCATGGGCTGCCACGGTGGACAGAGGTGCAACGCCCCGGAGCTAGGCGCTGCACCGTAGGGTGTGGCGCCGGCGTGGCGGGCGCTACACAAAAGGGTCAGGGGTGTGAAATAGTTTCGCACTCAGTTCATTCTGTGAATTTATTTCATTTCCAGGTCAAAATTGTCAAATTTGCCCCAAATCAAACACCGGCCCTGGCCCACACATGCAACCCAATCAAAACACGTCGTTTAGCACACGTTGGACCAGTAGTGAACTGGTGGAGCAAATCCAACGTAAAGTGGTAGAGCCACCCAGCACACACACACAAACGCGAATCACGTTGGCAAAATTTACAACGGAAAACTACAGTCACCACGAATTTGTACCCCACAGTAGCCCAAACTAATGCACGTGTCCTCGCCCCACATGTTCTCAAGTTACTTTCAACCAAGTGGGTAAACCTGGGAGCGTAAACTTCGTTAGATACAGTGGCTTGATTATATGCTATATACTACCTAAGAGAGCGATCTCCAGTAATTTATTTATCTCAATATATAAGCATACCACATAACCATATAATTATCGTTGAGATAAAACTCATCTTAACACGCAACCACGCATGGAAAGGACCCACCACCACATGCAACCATGCATGAAAAAAAGACCCACCATCACATGCGACCATGCATGGAAAAATATTTTTCATTTTATTATTCTACTTATATTCAATAAATATTTTACAACTATACATAATCAAATATTATAAGTCATATGAATTTTTAATTTTTATTCACATTTTATTAATATAAATATTTATATTTCATACAATCAAATCTTACTAAAATATATTGCAACCGATTCATGTAGCAACGCGTGGGGTATCATTTAGTTCACAATGTAACTATCACTTGGCAACTTAATAATTATAGGTAGCAACGCGACGTTTTGGTGCTTGGATCATCTACACCCGCGTCAATAATAAATTCAAATACAATAGAAAATGTATTAAAAAAATCTAAAGGTGACGGTGTCCTGGACTAGGGGGTACTCACCACGTCGTCTCCCGACCAGCTGGATCGGGCCGAGGACCCCCATGGTGGTTCACTTATGGGCCACTTCGGGCAGCCTATACTGCATACAAGGAGGTTTCTACAAGACTTGGCGCCCAAGCCAAGGACTCTCCTAAACCCTAGGCCTACGGTGCATATATAAACCGAGGCCAGGCTAGCCAATAGACAATTTCATATTGATTACTACAACCTCATGGTAGATACCTGTACTATGTACTATCCTCGTATTAATATAATCAGAAGTAGGACGTAGGGTATTATCTCCTTGAGAGAGCCCGAACATGGGTAAAATCATGTGTCCATGTTACCATCGCTCCAAGACGCCTAGCTTAGGACCCATACTACGAGATCTGCCTGTTTTGATACCGACATTGGCGCTTTCATTGAGAGCCTGCTGAGTGATCGACACGGATCGATGGGACGATCAGGTTGATATCAAGGTCTATAAAATCCGTACTGCGGTCTCCGGATCGGCAGATGGCGGCGTTTAATTGATCGTCAAACTGGTCTCTGACCTCACACGCAATGCTTGATTATAGAGCCAAAGACAAGTCCACTACGGACAGCGATCGCCTAGGGAGATTCCTTCCCTTATTCTCTTTCATTTTTGTCTTTTTAATTCAGCTCTTCGTCGGCCGCTGGCAGTTTCTAATAATCCTTTTCGAAGAATGCATAGACCTAGAGTATTTCTAACCTAGTTGAATACTTGTTTTGCAAGCACGGTCCTTGTGATCTAATCTACAAACACTACTTCACGTATTGATGATTGCCAGCAGTCCAACTAGCATTACTTCGGGCAACGATCAAAGTTCGACCTATGTTTCTTTATTTTTTATGGTCCTCCACGATCATCGTCGTCCAGGTTTATTTTTCTTAGCTATTTGTTTAGCACGTAAATTATTATACAGAGAATATTTTCTGTTCCTTTGTGCTGCATTATTTTTGCAGAGAAAATTTACCGACCCTCGTACATGGCGTCGGTCTGACCAATCTCAGCGCAGTCACGTGGAGATTTGATCTTTCTTTTCTCCATTATTTAGTTAAGTTTGGAGGACGTCTACACTTTCACTAATGGTTTCACTTTCATGTGCTTCCCTGATGCAATTAGCACTACCAGTTGCTTCGCGTCCATTGAGATTGGATTGATGCGACAAGCAGCTTACGTGGTACCTTCCGCATGAAGTTGCATGAGTACTTCGGGGGCGTCTCTTTCACAACAATTGCTACATGCGGATTAGGCCGACAGCCACCGCACCGACCGACACCTTCGCACAATGAGTTCGGATCATACCAGGCCGATGTTGTCGCCCCGTGCATGCCGACCTGCATCGACGGGTCCGCGCTGCCACTCCTTCGAACCAACCCCGGCGCACATGCCAAACTTACCTCATGATTCGCTTCACATATATTAATTATGCAATTTTTTCTTTCAATTATTATTGTTTTTGCTTGCACTGTTTTATGTGCAGGTAATCGATTTTGACTGCGTTACGCAGTCACTTCGGCATCACCAGCCGACCTGCATGAGACTTCGGCATCCGCCGAACACAGCTTCGCCATGTTAACTGGACCGAGAACTTCATCTCGCCACATCGGCCACGCAGCGTCATCGCTTCATCAAACTGACGTCCACCATGCCGAACAGGTCGACTGGCGTGGGGGCTTCATTGTCACCTTGCCGACCAACTCCGCCAGCTCGGCTAGACTGGGGGCTTTGCCTTACCACATCGGCCAAGCCATGTCATTACTCCGGAGTGCCGAACTCCTTGCTCGGACACCTCGGGCTTGGGGGCTGGGACCTCGTCCATGCCGAGGACTGCGAACCTTGTCGGATCTATCACAGATCAATGGGCGTCTTCGTCCCGCCACAAGCCCGAATCGCGTCATGAACACCAAGCACATTAACCAGCTAAGTCGCTTTCATGCTCAAAAAATTTCAGTTTTAAATTTTGTTCGGTTCGACCAAGCATTATACTTTTTTGGCAAAAAATTGTTTTAAAAAACTTCCTTGTCAAAACTTTGTTTGTGACACACATATTCAAATACCCCATTTACTTGGGGGCTTCCTTTATGAAGCCTTTCCTCTTGCATATGATTACACTTGTATGGCTTCGTTCCTTGTTCGTGTATTACGCCATAATATGCACCATGTTGACTTAAGTGTTCCGCAAGCTGGGTTGCCTTGCTTTTGTGTTTACCCCTACGTTCCCGATTGTTCGGCTAGGGAGTGGAGCACATCTGCGATTGTCACGATCGGGTCATCCGAGCTTGGACCTCAGACTGGGTGAAGCTGAAAGCTAGCGTTCTTATTGTTTTCAATCATGGTCGGCACACAACGGAACTCATGAGTACAAAAAATCTATTGCACAAGTCTCATAGTAACAATGAGCAACCGAAGAAAGGTATCGGTGGGGGTACTATTTTCTTCGAAGATGCTTCTTACACTTCGTCAGAAATATAGCATAAGTTCCATGAGCATGCTTTGTCTGTTATAGCCTTATGGCCTGATTGCCTGGTTATCGGAAACACCGTCGATATTCTCGACAGGTGGAGTTCATAACACTTTTCGGCCCTTGACCGAAGAGAGAGAAGCCGACGGTCGGTTAAGACACGTTTAAAGTTCGGGTGAACACAGATATGATATAAGTACTTCGGTAAATACAATCATTATACATAAAATTCTTTTACCCAAGTCACTTGGGGGCTCTTAAATTAGTATGAGCCGTTTTTGTTAGTCGCTACACAGCCTTTTTCTACCACTCCTTTCTCGACTCGGGTGTATGATCAATAGCCGGGTAGCCTGGTTTCTCTCTAAAGCCGCTCGCATTTAGTTCGCTAAACTGGCCTGAGAAACACTCCGCCTTCGGATAGGGAGGTTGAAGCCGAAGGCTGTCCCACTTGAAGTCTAGAGATCAGATGTGTCATGTCAAAGCAAGACGACAGTACAATTTTAAGACCAATTTCATATTGGCACCAAAACAGCTTGATTCAATCTAGACGTAAAGTTTTTTACACATGTTTGTTGGCCTTTTTTTTGAGCTTATAACATCTTTCACCTATTTTATGTTTCAGGAAGCGGGACATTCTCTTGGTTGAGGTGTTCGGCGTGAAACTCTTTTCTAAAACTACAGTTCGGCATCTTTCCTGCTGAACTCCACCTCGGTATTGTCAAAACATACATGACAGTTGAACTTGTTCCCGAGGAGGTACGATCCTAGGGTCGGCCATTTTGCCGAACCCAATTCTCGGGGGCTACTGCACTGACAATCCAATGCAGAAAATTTAAAGTGCAATATAGTTTTCGAGGAGATTATGATCCACAGGTTGGTCGGCCGCACCCAACCTGAGTCTCGAGGACTTTGCACACCGCTTTTTGTGTCCCGAAGTATTCGGCCGAGCTAGGAGTTGATCCTCAGGCCGATTTTGCGAATCAAACTAAGTCTCAGGGGCTACTGGGATCAGCGGTCTTATGTCATCCTTCAGGTGCATCTCGGGTTTTAGACCGATACACACCTTGAGGGCTACTGGCTATATATCTCGCCAGAGAATAAATGGCACCAATCGAAAATATTGACAAAAAATCGGCCCGCAGTCGGGGTGGTGCACCACCTCGGAAGCAGTCCGGCATAAAGCTCGGGCGCCAGTGGCTGGCTCCATAGAGGGCATTTCTGGCATTAAGCTCGGCTAAACTCCTTCGACTTTTTTGAGCCAAGGTGATCTATGACACCTCGGATATAGCCCGGCGTTGGAGCTTGGATACAGTCCAGCGTTGGAGCTTGGATACAGTCCGGCATTGGTGCTCGGCTACAAAGGATACCTCGAATGCAGTCCGGTGTTGGGGCTCGGATGCAAGAGGATACCGCCGCATGGGAACAACTTCAAACCCGAGGTTTGGCGTAAAAATAATAAGGCATTGTTAAAGGCCGAAGACTTAAAGGGGCTCCTCGGATACCCGACGTGTAAACTCTTCGGATTCACTTCGGCGATCCTCAAGATTAAAGATGAGAAGATTTATTGAACCAGTTTTCAAGACCGACGACCGAAGATGAAGAACAGTTCGGAAGAATCGAGGAGCGTCCCCAACTTGAAGACCGGTTCAGGGGGCTACTGACGGTGTCCTGGACTAGGGGGTACTCACCACGTCGTCTCCCGACCAGCTGGATCGGGCCGAGGACCCCCATGGCGGTTCACTCATGGGCCACTTCGGGCAGCCCATACCGCATACAAGGAGGTTTCTACAAGACTTGGCGCCCAAGCCAAGGACTCTCCTAAACCCTAGGCCTATGGTGCATATATAAACCGAGGCCAGGTTAGTCAATAGAAAATCTCATATTGATTACTACAACCTCGTGGTAGATACTTGTACTATGTACTATCCTCATATCAATATAATCAGAAGCAGGACGTAGGGTATTATCTCCTTGAGAGAGCCCAAACCTGGGTAAAATCATGTGTCCATGTTACCATCGCTCCAAAACGCCTAGCTTAGGACCCCTACTACGAGATCTGCCAGTTTTGACACCGACAGAAGGTTCTACACATCAAAGAAGAAGGACTCTCCTAGGTGCTTGCAATCGCGCTGAGATGGCATTAGAGGATCTCGGTATAAAAGTAATAAAATTGGAGCCCCAAAATGTCCAACGGTGCAACAGAACTTCGAGCTCCGATTTATTTTTTTATGTCGAGCTACTCGGATGTCATCTCAACGCAATAAAGTTGCAAGAACCTAGAAGAGTCTCTCATCTTTGATGTGTGAAAATTTTAGAGTTTTTTTAATTTGTTCAGTATTTTATTTGAATTTACTGTTCAGTTCATCCAAGGAGCATCTCACCTCATGATCAAAACTAGATTTTCAGGCAGCGACAGTATGCACTAATTTGTCGGGAAATACGTCTTGGTTCCTCGGTGTATATTCACCCTATATGGAGAATAATTATAATAATTACAAAAAAGGTCAAAAGGTTCAAAAGTTTTTTTGAAATAAACTTCACTTTCTTTTGCACTAGTATATAATCTTTCGCGAATAAAAACACATCGTTGACTTCAGGGCAAAAGAATAAAACATATTGCTATATATAAGTCATTATTCACACTATTTTGACCAAAACATTTGTTTTTTGCCCTAAACTCAACGGGTTTTTTCTTTTGTGCATTTTTTTACGAGTACAATGGAAGGTCAAGTTTATTTCAAAAATATATTCAGAATTTTTATTTAATTACTATTTTTTCATATAGGGTGTATATACACCCATAGACCAAACGTCTGCCCCCCCTAATTTGTCCTACTACATTCTTGTCATGCTAGTTGCTAGGTAGAGTGAACTAGTGACCCAGGCGTCTCCAATGTTGCAAAGACATCCCAAAAATAGCATTAAGACCTATGCTCAGGGATTGTAAGGAAGGGTCTTAGCAAAAACCAAAAAACAAAATCTTAAGAACAGGTCATAGTGCTAAGATCAAGTCATAAGGAATAAGAATCATTTATATCTTCTCTGACATGATTCGAGGGGTTAAAACCAGAAGCAAAAATGTCTGACATTTGGGCTCCACACTAAGACCCATGTGAGTATTAAACATTGGAGGAATGCTAGTGTGTTATAGCACACCGAGTGAAAAATAGCACTGAGTGAAAACCAGCTTAAAACCGACTTAAGAATCAACATCAGCGATGGCAAGAAGTCAATCTCTTCAGCATACTTAAGAAATTATAATTTCTGAACTATTCCCTTGGTTCGAAATTACTAAATCAGCGACACTTAATTTAGAACCGAGGGAGTAGCAAGGATAAAGTCATAAAGCAATCAAATTCAGAAGCGCAAGAAGGGAACACAAATTTAAATGCGATAAATAAGTTTCCATTGATTTAAGAAAACACACACCACATTTCACCTAGGTTCACTTATTTCTTGCCACTTGCTAGACGATTAACCCAAGCAAAGGCACACTAATATTTAGGAAAAGGAAAAGTCCAAATCTCAAAGCACGTCAACCTGAAGTAAGCAATAATAATGAAATGAAATGAAAACACTATGTGAAGCATTACAATCGGTAAGCCCTTAAATTTTTGCATGCTAATGCATGACATAAACGTTGTACTCGACATTGGCGTCGCCGGTCTTGAGGTCCATCGTGTGGGTCCGGGCCTGCGCGTACCCGCGGGCGAATCGGAAGGCGCCGGTGCCGCCGGTGATGGGCATCTCACGGACGTCGGCAAGCGGGTTGTTGCGGCCGAGCACGGTGAGCGAGCTGCCGTTGTAGGGGCCGGAGGTGAGCACGAGGTTCATGACCTGCAGGAAGCCCATTGCTGTCTGGTCCGCCCCTATGTAGACGCCCTGGGCCCGTCCCACGGCCGCTGACCCGAGCTCCGGCCTCTCCGTCAGCGGGTCGTCCATAACGTACACGGCGCCGAAAAGGGTTTGCAATGGCACATTCGCCGGCCCTGCCACCCGCATCGCCGATGGGGACGCACCCCTCGAGCTGTCGTGGAAGTAGAAGTGGAGGTGTGTCGGTGCAGCTGGGTCGGCCCCCGGGCGACGCCCATGGGCTAGGGCCCTGTTACCGGGCCTATGGGCCTCACTCACGGCGGACAGCACCGTGAAGAGAACAAGAAGCATCACCGCTCCCTTGGCCATCTCTTGAGCCAAGTAATGTGTGCTACTCCGTAGATGCTACTACGTGTGTCTGTGGCTTGTGCTCTTTCATGTGTAGGTCACCAGCTATTTATAGTGGATGGAAGGAGCGTAAAAGGAACACAAGCGACACGCGGCGTGCAGCAATTGGGATTCAGAAGGCTGCTCCATAAACTGGAGTGGTAGAGTGGGGTAAAATGGACACCAGTGCTAATGGTGATATGCAGCTGGGGAGCAGAATGCACAGGAGCAATGGTCATGATGTTATTTGTGGATTATGGTTCGGGTGGATCGCTAGATTTCGGTGGTGAGTCGACTACGGGGAAATATTAATCGTTGGGGTGGAAATCAAATCGTTAAAGCCTCACAGCCTCTGTGGTATGTGGAGGATGAATACTTGTCAACTGGCAAGATCAAGCATAGGATGGCATTCGTCCATAGTGATAGGTAGGGCTAAGTACACCGAGTCGATTAGATCGACAATAATTGAGATTCCACTGATTATATTGATGGCTATGACAAAAATGATAATCTCACTCTCGAAACAGGCTCGCGCCCCGCTTTATAGATAAAACAACAATCAAAATACACGGCCGAACGATACAAAATAAAGAAGTAACCCTCTTAAAAAATGATAATCATGGCGCGCAATATTAAGTAAGCATTTTACCATTGGACCTGGAGCATTATGACTTTTTTTTAGGGGAACGAGCGTTATGACGTATGACTAGTGTGCATGGTGGATTTGCTGACATTTTAGGCCATAAAGTAAAATCTCCGGACATGAGGAGTAACAAATGGTCCACGAGTTATCATACCGCGAACCGGGTGGCCCGGTGCCCCGGGTGTTTCACAGGAAAACCGTTCAATTTCCATAGGGGTCCCCGGAGAAAATCCATGGATGTTCGGTTGGAGCTAGGCTTGCTCTGAGATGTAAACAAACGGTACGTGAATTATCGAACCCCAACTGTATGATTCCCGCAAAAAAAGAGAAAAAACCAACTTGATGAAATGAAAAATCTGTCTTTGTTGGTAGACAAGCTAGGGTGCAGAATGTTGGCCGTCACAGCCTTTGTGTAGTGGGCCGATCCTGTGGTGCTTGGCTTCCACGCGGGGCAACCAAAGCTGAGAAAACTGAAAAAGCACTCGTGCATGCGTGCCACCGGCAGCAGTGCGAGTCGCTCTTTATGGATCATGGATGAACCAGGGCGGCAGGGCTTGACATGTTCGTGCTTGCACACATGTGCTAGCTAGTGTCCCCGACAATAAATACCGGTCACTTAAATTTGCAAAACAATTACTCCCTCCGTTCCTAAATACTTGTCTTTCTAGGCATTTCAAATGACTATCACATACGGATGTATGTAGACATATTTTAGAGTGTAGATTCACTCATTTTACTCCGTATGTAGTCACTTGTTGAAATGCCTAGAAAGACAAGTATTTAGGAACGGAGGGAGTAGAAGAGTTGCATTTGTACTCGTGAAAAAAAAACCTCTTACCTTTTAAAAGAAATGTAGAGCCACATTTTCTCTACATTTTTTAACACGGTAGAGACCCAAACGCTCATATATATGCACATACACTCACCCCTATGAACACACATACACACACTCTACCTCTATGAGCACTTCTAAGAGACTGAGCCGGCATATCATCTTGAGATTGACAAGGTCGCCATAGACTCCTTTTTTGATGTAAATGGCTATGGTTTTATTAAAAAGATAAAGGCGGAACACTTCGCTCTCGCGCTTCCCACCCCGCTCCTAGGCGCCGCCGGCTTCCCTGCCGACGGCGCGGCCGTGCCCCCACCGCCCGGCTGAGGTATCCACCGGCCCAAACACCCCGCGCCATGGCATCCCCTCCAAACCACGCCTCCTCGGAGCAGGTGTGTTTCTCGGACATGGGGTCCCCTCTCACCTCGCCCGCAAGATCTTTTGCCGACATGGTCCGCTCGGCACCGACACCTCCAAGGAGGGGAACGGTGCCCTCAGGCGTCGCCACCGGCGCGGCCGGTCATGGCCGCCAGGGATTTCACCCGAACTAGATCCCCTCCACCAGCAGCGCCTCCTGTACAGAACCGACGACCAAGAGGAAGCGCGGCCCGACCAGGCTGGCCCGCACACCGAACAGGGGAAGGAGGGGAGGCGTCAGGTCACGCACACCGACCGCCGCAGAAGCAGTCGCCGGCCACCAACGATCACCGGATCCCGCCGCCCGCGCGACCGAGACGCCCAATCCATCGCCCGCACGGCTGCTAGCCGGTCGTGCCTTGCCAATGGAGCCGGCGGCTCCAGATCCGGGGTTCCCCACGCAGAGGCAGGGCAACCGAGACCCCGCCGCCACCATCCTTGGCGCCCCGGGCTTGCCCGGCGGCTGCCTCAGGCGGCGGTGAGGAAGGGAAGAGGGAGGGGGGGGGGGGTGAGGAGGAGGGGAGGCTAGGGCTGGGACTCTCTCTTATTGGGTAAAAATTAAAAAAAAAATTAAAAAATCCCTGGCTACAGCGTTAACGGCATTGTCATGCCAACTGAGAGCGCCCACTCAACTACTTCGCTCTGTGATGGCGGGGAGGAGAACAGGGACGAGATCAACGATGTATTGTTCCGAGGCCATGACGGAGACTTCAATTTTTGAGCAGAGCGACGAGGAGACCTGCAACATCTTGTTCGGCGACAACAACATCTACATCAGTTAGACAGATAATGTTAGATTGCATAGCTGAAAACACCAGCAGGATCTTTTTGGGTAAAAAAACCTTTTTCAGTAAAACTCCAGCAGGATAATCTTCATTTTGGACGTTAAAAAGACAATGTGTTACTGATATCCCGGGATTCCATGTTACTAGGGTGCGAGAACCGCATACTGTCAAGATTCTAGAGGGCAGCTCCACTGCAAAGAAATGGATTTCATGGGTAAAGTTTCAACCATTGGAAGGATCCACCATGTCAATGTGGTGCTTCTGGTCGGGACCTGCTCAGAGGAGACTTACAGCATCTCTAGTAGATGGTGTATATGGAGGTGGATGCTAAATATACATGATCAAAATCAAAAAATGTTTCCCAGTGGATCGTGTATCAGGTTGTGTACCTATACACGTCGCTCCCACGAGCGTACCTGGCGTGGGACTAAATACGACCGAACCACGCTCGTGGGCTCGCGAACAGAAGGGAAAAGAAGAGAAAAAAGCCTCCCGCTCCCGCTCCCGTTCCTCTCCGGCCGCCTCCCCAAGGTCGCCGTCGCCCCTCTCCGGCCGCCGCCCAAGGTCGCCGTCGCGTCTCCTCTCCGGCCGCCGCCCAAGGTAACCATTTTTTCCTTTCTCGCGAGCGGGAGCAGAGGGGCGGCGGCCGCACACCCTGCAGCCCGATCTGGCGGCGGCGCCGGTGCCGGCGCGCGCCCTGGTGAGAATAGAGGGCGGGGACGGGGGGCTGGGTGACGAGTGGGGGCTGGGCGGCGGAGCGGTGGGGGGGGGGAGGGGGGAGATGCAGTAACCTAGCAATGTCTTCTTCATTTGGAGATCTCAGGTACCTTTCCCCAAAAACTTCACAAACTTTGATCACAAATTTCTCGCAAGACTCTAAATTAGTAGCCTCAGCGGACCGGATGTACTCATCAGCACCATCAGCTGCTATTCCATATGTTAGCATCCGCATTGCCGCGGTCATCTTTTGCAGAGGATGTAACCCAAGAGCTCCAGAAGCACTTCTTTTTTGAGTAAAATAACCATCATAATCATGCTCAAGTATACCATCGGCTATGCGTTTGAACAAATTACGGGACATCCTAAATCTGTGCATAAAAAGTAAATGAGACAGGGAAATGAAAAAAGGGCTAAAGCAGAGAAGTGTAGTAATTACGAACCTTCGTCGAAACAAATGTTCGGGATAGCGAGGAACTTCTTTGAAGTAGTCGTCCCACAGAAGAACAAATCCGGCATCTCTTCCTCGATTGATTGTTTGACGTCCATGCTTGGAACCGCCATGGCGTCGAGCGTTCATCCTCTCTTCCTCCTCGCGCTCGGCGAATGCTGCAAGTATGAGTTCATCGTCGCCAGATGAAGATGACGAAGAACTCATGTCCAAAGTGGATGTGTTCATTGTGTTGCGTGAGAGACGATAGAGAAATCTAGGTGAGAAGAGAAGTCACATATAGAAGTGCTAGAAGAGAGATGGTAGGGGTGGTTTATATAGACTAGAAATACGACCGTTGAAAATATAGCCGTTTGAAAATATAGCCATTGGAAATATAGCCGTTTGAAAATATAGCCGTTGGAATATACACGTCCAAATTTACACGTTTCACTGAAAAACTGAGAGGTGTATATTTTAGCAAGGTGTATATGGACGTGTATATGGAGATATACACGTCCAAATTTACACCATCCACTAGAGATGCTCTTAGGAGGGAGCTTGTCTATGAGCACATGCCTCCTGTGAACTTCTATGCGGAAACATATAGTGGCTGTAGCAGTTGGAGGACGGAGGAATCCAAATGTTGTATCCACGCTTAACTGCTAAAATGTACCCCCTCTGTCCCACAATATAAGATGTTTTTGTAAGCTGTTTTAGCTTGCAAAAACATCTTATATTGTAGGACAGAGGAAGTAATTATCTTCCTGGGAGACATATGTTTTCAGCTAGTGATGTACTCCCTCCGTCTTAAAATTCTTGTCTTAAATTTGTCTAGATACGGATATATCTAATACTAAAACGTGACTTAACACACCCATATTTAGACAAATTTAAGACAAGAATTTTGGGACGGAGGAATACATGATCGCCAAAAGTTGTAGCCATACCGAGTACTCCCTCCGTCCGGAATTATTTGTCGGAGAAATGGATGTATCTTGATGTATTATAGTTCTAAATACATCCATTTTTATCCATTTATGTGATAAGTAATTCTGGAAGAAGGGAGTATGAAATATCCTGCTATATTTCCCAACTCCTATGAAAGTATATGTGGAAACATGTACTCCCTCTATCCGAAAAAGTTTGTCCTTTAAATGAATCTATCTAGCATCAAATTAGTGCTAAATACATTTATTTAAGGAACAAATTTGGGACAAGTTTTTCTCGGACGGAGTGAGTAATATCTAGCAGAGAACTCCGAGTGTGGTCTGTATCCATGCTTAATTGCATAGTACTCCCTCCCATCGGAAAAAAGTGTCTCGGCTTTGAACTAAGGTTAGTCAAAGCTGAGACACTAATGCAAGCAACTTCCTGGAAGACATATATTATTAGCTGGGTGAGTAATACTAGCTTGCCAAGGCTATAGTGATATCTGCACTTACTGTGAAAACTCTGGTGGCATGCATGAATACCAAAGTTCATGTAGAATATGCAATATACTGATGCTGTCTCAGAAATGCCTATGTCACTAACCTTTTTTCTCTCCCCAGCTGCTGCTGATATTACTATGTATTTTCTGTGTATTTCTGTTACACAGAAGACTTGCAGCAGAGAAATAACTGCAAGAATGACAATTCCTCTGGGCTTTGGCACTTAAGCATTCAGCTGACTTGTTTCAGCTGAGAATCCAGGCAGATAATTACTGCGAATTTTCAGTCAGAAACAGAACCAATAAACTAGAGTATTATAGACAGTAGCAGCATCGGTTGACATTCCTGGTTTCAGCTATATTTAGTTAAGAGTCGGCGTACAAACATGCAAACGAAACCAAAACAAACCTAACAAAAACAAACAATCACAGAAACGACAGGCCATCACAGGAAACTAAGAACACCACCACAATTTTAGCAAGTAGCAGCAGCCAACATCAACAATCTGAGTTTCAGGGTTCTAGTTCCTTCAGCATCAGTCATTTAAACGACATCTCAAAAACTCTCAGCACTACACAAAACTCTTTTGGCTCGAGAGAAGAGCAGCCAAGCACAACCCAGCAGTAAAAACATCTTGAAATCTGACTTGGGAAGCTCAAACTCCCTGGGTTGGCTATTCTTAGGAGCTTAGCTAGACTAAAAGCCACGGTAAAAAAATTCAGATAACATATAAACACCGCTGACCACATTGATGTGATGTGACAAAGTGACAACTAACTCCTGCAGCAGCCCTTTCTTCACCTAGAGAAAATAAAATCATTAATCTGTTAGTTAACTAACACAGACAAAGATAAAATGTAATAGTGGCACCTATGTAACACAGTGTATGAACAACAAGTGTGTACAAACTGATGATGAGCTCATCAACATAAAGAAGGCATATATCACATCGCCTAAAAAAAGAACTATATCACATTACTTGATATATCTCCTAGGAATTACCGATTGACAACAAATAGATCATTCAGCCTTTTTACATGAAAATGTTGGGTGGGGGAGTTGAAAGATGTCACTAGTGTTTGTAATAATAAAAATTTCTGAAACTATATCAGAAGATATTCTTACCTGTTGAACCATTTCAGCACATTAAAATATCGAACCAGGCAGTCATCCTAACATTTCAGCTTCTTTACATCCACTAGTAATGGTTGTGCCTAGAAGCATAAGAACTCAGGTAATTAACAACAGTTCCACAATAAAGACAAATGATACAAGAAGGCAACATGAGACAATTCGAAACTGCAGAAACAAAGTGAAAAATTATGCCAAAACAACAAACTGTAGAAACAAAGTGAGATTGGGTATCTTGATTTAAATAGAGGAGCTCAAGAGACAAGAAATTCAGTTTATTTTCGAGAGATACAAATATACTAGTCACCAGGTGTAGGGGTCATTGGCAAGTGACAGAATCACAACTATTTCAGGAAAGCATAGATTCGATGGAAGTTGTAACTGAAAATATATGTGATACAAATTTTAAATAAAAACAAAATTTATTTCTATGTGCTATGACTGTAACAATCACCTACAGAAGGGGTCATGAACAAATGAGAAAATCAAAATTATCTAAAAAAATAACATTTGATTTGGCATCTTCGAATACAGCAGGCAGGCATATTCAAACAATAACATATACTAAAATAATACGGCTATAAATTCGTCCATCTAGCAAAGGTGCAATTGCTAACTAAGTTCAAGTTGCAAGTGTAACATTTAAGAATCACAATATTGCAAGTTGCGAGCAATCATGTAGAAAACATCACAAGATTGGGTTACTTCCTAAGATATACAGGCCAAGGATGAGCAATCACCTGGTGGGAAGAAACCCGTGAAAGGATAACAACACTCCCTATACTCCCTGGAACGGGTTCCATTAAATTTCCTGAATTGCATTGACTTGAGTTGAACCATATAGACACTTTCGTATCTATATAAAAAGATTACATCGTTATCCTCTTCATAGCCCAGAAATTTGTCCTGCCATTTGATCCTTTTATTGCCCCGAGGAGGGATCTTAAGAAGCTTGTGCAATGAAACCGTTTTCTGCAACAACCATATGCAAACACCTTGACAATTGACCTTCCTCTGCCACATTTGAAGGTTATGATAGGACAACATGGCAAGACCAACGGCGCCATCCTCTGCCTGGATGATCTGAAAGTTGCCAGTATCATTCATACCAGGAGGCCCCTTGATCATGGTAAGGTTCTGGCTGTCCAAATCAAACTCAAGTATTGTACCTCTCCCATTCATAACTGGCCAGTAAAGGACATTGCCAACGAGGGTGCTACGACAACCATGAAAATAAGTATTATCTGGAGCCTCAACTGATATGAGATTGCCCCATGTGTCAGTCATCGAGGAGTAAACGTAGGCGAGGAGTTGATTATCCACGCCATCCCAGGACACCAATACCACCTTGAAGGGGCTGGAGGGCCCCTTGTAGCCGGCTGTGCAGAGCACCGCTCCGACAAAGCTCCACTTGAACTTGCATGGAAGAGCCACGCGACACTTCTCACTTGTGATGGGGTCGCACACAATGAGGTATTTCTGCTCCAGGTCTTCGATAAGTACGCGACCGTGGCGGCAGTCGAGCACATAGGTAAGTCGGGGACGTCCAAGGGAGAAGCGCTCCGGAGAGATGTAGTCGGCAACTAGGGGCGGAATGGGGGTGAACACCATACCTTCCTTGCTGCAGTTCTCGAAGATGCCGAGGAGCGGCGGCTTGCGGTGGTGTGCGTAGAACTGGCAGAGGAACTTGGGGTCGATGAGGAGGCCTCGCCAGCGCTTGCAGATGGCAGACGCTCGGGGATATGAGTACAGGTCTGAGGGGAGGCGGAGAAAGATCTCCCTGAGTATATCATCGTTGTCCGGCAGGGAGGAGGGTGCCTCCGACGAGGTGCCGCGGTGGCGTTGACGTCTGCGACGAGTTGTTCCAATATCCTCCTCACCAGCCTGGATCTGGGGACTGACGCACATGCCACATGGGTGGGCAAGTTCGTCACACTCCTCGATGGTGTGGATCTGGGAAAGGAGGCATGCGCTGCGGCGGTGGCTGGCCATTCCACCAACCTCTTCACTTGGGTGGATCTGAGGACGAAGAGGCGTGCCGCGTGGGTGGGTCAATCCGTTGTCCTCCTCAATGGGGTGGATCTCAGAAAAGAGGTGTGTGTTGTAGCGGTGGCTGGCCGTTCCGACGGCACCAACCTCCTCACCGGCCTGGATCTGGGGATGAACACACATGCCATGCGGGTGGGCAAGTCCGTCACCCTTCTCGACGGCATGGATCTGGGTAAGGAATTGCACCCTGCGGCGATGGCTGGCCATTCCAGCAACCGCCTCACTTGGGTGGATCTGGGGACAGAGGGGCGTGCCGCTTGGGTGGGCCAATCCGTTGCCCTCTTCAATGGTGAAGAAAGGAGGAGCAGGGCGATGGCTGGCCATTCCAGCAACCGCCTCACTTGGGCAGATCTGGGGACGGAGGGGCGTGCCGCTTGGGTGGGCCAATCCGTTGCCCTCTTCAATGGTGGAGAAAGGAGGAGTAGAGCGATGGCTGGCCATTCCAGCAATCGCCTCACTTGGGCGGATATGGGGACGGAGGGGTGTGCCGCTTGGGTGGGCCAATCCGTTGCCCTCTTCAATGATGGAGAAAGGAGGAGCAGGGCGATGGCTGGCCATTCCAGAAACCGCCTCACTTGGGCGGATATGGGGACGGAGGGGCGTGCCGCTTGGGTGGGCCAATCCGTTCCCCTCTTCAATGGTGGAGAAACGAGGAGCAGGGCGATGGCTGGCCATTCCAGCAACCGCCTCACTTGGGCGGATCTGGGGACGGAAGGACGTGCCGTTTGGGTGGGCCAATCCGTTGCCCTCTTCAATGGTGGAGAAACGAGGAGCAGGGCGATGGCTGGCCATTCCAGCAACCGCCTCACTTGGGCGGATCTGGGGACAGAGGGGCGTGCCGCTTGGGTGGGCCAATCCGTTGCCCTCTTCAATGGTGGAGAAAGGAGGAGCAGGGCGATGGCTGGCCATTCCAGCAACCGCCTCACTCGGGCGGATCTGGGGACGGAGGGGCGTGTCGTTTGGATGGGCCAATTTGCTGCCCTCTTCAATGGTGGAGAAAGGAGGAGCGCGTTGCAGCGGCGAGTGGCTATCCCGGCGGAGCACCAAGACCTAGATGAAGCAGGAAGGCATGGGAAAGAGGAGTGTGGTTTGTTTCGTGACACAATTCCTTATTTGACACAAGCAAAATATTTAATTCCTTATTTGACACTAAAAACTTTTTCTTCCTTATTTCACGCCCGATCTAAATCTCTACTCCTATAAAAATGGCAGTTTGTGATGATGGTGTGTGTGCCTCTATGCTATATTAACCGTCCAATCTGGAATGTAAGGCTGAAACTGAGGCAGGTAGTCCCCGAGCACATTTTGCAGAAACACCCCACACATCAGACAAAATTTTGGAGAAGACACCCGAAACACAAAGCCTATACTTTGGAAATTTCTGCTTCCCTCGCGAAACAAACGAGCCTTCGAGAACCCCTCCCAAATTCCTCGCCGTCGGCCCTTCCCATCTCATCCGCGGCGACTGCCGGAGTTGAGTTGCGCGAGGGATCCCCCTCTTCTATACGTAGTTGTAGTTAGGGTTTCAGTAAATTGGATTTTGGCTTCAAGCTCTCCCCCGTATCTCTGCTTCTAGATCTCGCCGTGCAGGCCGCCGGAGATGGAGCCATGGCGGTGGTTGCTTGCTGCCACATCCAAGTGTCCCTCTGCTCTCCCGTCCTGTCCTGCCACCCCTCCTGGTATGGATTTCCTTTTGGAAACACTCGATGCACGCGCACAATTGAGCGCGACCGTTTCACCATGAGGCCTTCGTTGCCGGTGCCGGTCACCCGGCAGGAGGTCCAGGCCGCCGTTGCCAAGGAAGTCGGGCTGCGGGCGCTCCACGGCGCTGTCCGCTGGCGTGGCGTGCTGAATGCTGTCGGTGCCGGCTTGTACGCCAACAGGAGCCCGACCAACATCAGCCTCGTGTCAGCTGCGTCGTCCAATGCAGACTAGGAGTATCCAATGTTTTTTTTTTTGAAACAACTAGGAGTATCCAATGTTATTCAGACGAGTAGCGCAAGCTCTGAACTGTACACATAAATGTAACGAGGACGCCCCCACCTCAGCTCTCAGGTTCCAGGGATATGCACAGTCACATCGGCACAGAGTCTGGAACATAGAACCCATCGCTCCCGTGTCGCTGGAGGGCGACACCGGGGCGCCCCCAACCCTAGCCGCCCGGATCCTATCTATCACCACTTCGCCGCCGTCGCCGGCAGCCATCGCCGGAAGCGGCGAAGGCCGGCTCCGGCGACCGGACGGGCGCAACTCCCATCTTCCTCTTCCTCTTCAAGACTCCAACATCCATGGATCTGATGAGTCAATCGTGGTGGTTCTTCGTCTCGTTCTCACGGGCCTGGTGCTTGGGGCGCCGCCGGCGCTGATCCACTGCTGCAAGGCTGCCCTTGCGCTGCCGCTCCGGGAGAGGCGACCGGAGCTCCGCCGCCTCGTCGATCTGCCCCAACACTACCTGCCCGTCCACGTGCTCGCGCTAGGCCTCCGGTGGTGGCGTGCTGCACTTGGCTCCCACGGTGCTGCCGGCAATGGCCAGCCTTCCGCATATGTGGTGGCTGCCGGCGGCGCTACGGTCCGCGGCATGGTGGTGGCGATCTAGATCCGATCGGTCGGATGGTGGTGACTGCAAAATGCAGGGACTTTCTATAGCTCCACGACGACGGTGATCAACGAAAGATTTTGGGGGGTTCATCCCGCTTGATCCGGTTGTTGATTTCGGCGGTGAGATACAAATTATGGACGATGATTTGACGCAGAGGGATGGTTGTACAGTGGCGGCGGTCGAATCGCATGTAGCCACTGAGATTGCGGAAAAGTGGTGGCGACAACACATGACTGACTTCGATGGTGGTGCTACTCGAGCACCTGGTCTTGAGCTTCGGGGCGAAATCCTATGTCAGCCGAGAGTGGTTATGCCTGGCAATGGTGATGTTTTTTTACGTCGTTACCTTGTTGAAGGCATTGCTCGAATATGCTCAGACTGCTTCTTCAGGGTGAAAACCTAGATTCTGACTTTATGATTGGATCCGGTGACGACGACACTTGAGTGTCCCTCCCTTTCTGAAGGCGTTGTTGTTGAAGAACCTCGTCGTCCATGTGATGTCATGAGATAGTTGGTGCCGATATGGTTATTGTTGTAGTTTGTCGATCGCACATCAGATCGCTTTGGGATTTTTTTTCTCGCCTACGCATAGCTTTGGTCTTATATGACTTTGCTAGTTGTGGACGTGTTTTTTACGTGCGTGTGTGGTGTTGGCTGTGTGCATCCTAGCTATGCAAAGGCCGGGTGTATGCTCACTGTGTTATATATCTTCTTGATGCTTCATTTTGAGTCAATAAAATTCACCCTTTATCAAAAAAACATTGGCACAGCGTCTTTCCGTGCAGCCGGGCATCAGTGCTGCTTCCTTGGTGACGACTGACGTGCCATTGCTGCCGCGCTCTGCCTCCACGCTTCGTCGCGGCGATTCTCACCGGGAGGTATGCACACATATATTTCATCCCCAAGATTGCATATGTGATTTGCTTATTTGATCAACTTCGGTCTGCAGGAGTTTAAGCACCTCTTTTTAGAGATGGATAGGCTAATCAATAGCTTTATAATTGTATAATCAGTAAGAACGGTTACTTGAAAAGGCTTAGGCAGTCTGCTCTAACAAGGAAGTGCAAAACTGATTTCGCAAAAGAAGTAGAGGCGATGGCCAGGCTCTGGCATGCCAACCTCGTTTGCCTTCTTTCTTACTGCAATGAAGTCGACAAGCGGATACTCATCTACGGTTACATGTCGGACATCAGCATGGATCTCTACATTGTATAATTTGTCTTGCCTATGATCAGAATTGGGATCACAATAGATCATTAAGTTCTCTTCTGCAACTATTGGTTATCGTTGTTCTGTGCTCCAGTAGAGAAGTACAGCTCATTGCTACATGGGCTAGAGTCAGGGAAACACAATAAGTTGCATGTAGATAAAGTTCTGAATAATAGAACTGCAAATTTGGACAATACGTTCAGAGGAAGCTTGTATGCTTGACATGGTGAGCTCCAAACTTTTGTGAACTAGCATTTCCAATAGTTTAGAGCTGCTACTTTACCGCCAGTATTTGGGTGGTCTGTGTTCAAATTTCTAACACAAGTAATTCACTTCGGGAAGTTCTACTATCGTGTGTCCATGCTGCCAATATCTGATATAATTTCATTGCAAGCACCCAAGAACTGCAGCTCTATCGCCATTTATGATTGTTGACCTATGGCCTACGGCCTATGGCCTACAGAGAGAGTAATTAGTGTTTAGTTGTTTACCTCATGCATTATGTGCCATAATGTAGTTGTGCCGTATGCCTCTTATATTATTTTCGCCAACGACATATATAGGTAGCAGATTAGTATTGCAAGATGTTGTGGCTAAAGTGTTGTCTGGTTAATACTGCATTCCTCCATTACCGATGAAGTGTTACTTCTATGTCAGTTATATATTATGTTGCTCTATGTTCATTGCTTTTGTTGACATCAGATTGTGCATATATGCAATCTGCAGATGCATGTCTGACTGCCCTCAGGTTCAGACCGTATTATCATGCAATGCCCGATAGTTGAACTCTCTGCACGCCAGAATTTTGTCTGCAGTCTGATCATCTTGCAGTGTAGTAGTTTCATAGGGATAGAGAATCGCAGATGCAGCTCTCCAGTATCTTCACTTCTTGATTATATTAAGAAAACTTAAACTAAGTATCTCTTATCTAGGCAGTCAAAGGTATGTTATTAGCTTGAAAAGATACAGAGCTCTAGCTTCCTTTATTTAGAGAAAGATTGGGTATCTTGTACTGGCTCACTCTATGATCTATATGTTCTCAACATGCTCTTCGTGACCTATGCAATGATTTTGTACTTCTCTTACTCCCTCTCTCTCAGTTTACAGGGCGTGCGCGTACCGCTAGGTCGTCAATTTGACCAACCAAATACAAGTCATATATTACAAAAAATATACGAATATAAACTTTAGATGTTCTATTTTCAAACGGTATAATTTTTGTGTTATATAGTTTATATTAGGGTGATAAAATTGACAACCTAGATATACGCGTAGGACTTATAAACTGAAACGGAGGGAGTACTGATCATTAGATCTTTATATGTTTGTGAAAGTGCAAGTATCACTTAGATTATATTTTGGTGTGATGACAATGTGGTTAGTGGAACTAATGTTGGTTGCTAAAGTTTATCTTAGGACGTTGGTTCCAAGGTGTCCATTGATGGAGGTGTGCGACCCCCCAGTCCAAAAAGATCAAAGACGTGGTTACCAGCGACTCGAAGGTTTTTCGTTTTGGTTCGATTTGAGTCGTAGGTAAAACCGCACTATCAAGAGGGGTCTTCGTGGAATTAGTGTCGTGTGGGAATGCCTCCAAGACAGATACACCAGCCCTCCTACACCTCCTCAGATATTCCACTTGTTGTGTGCTTTGCCGTGGTGTCCTGTGATGTTTCATCAGAAATCTTCTGGACACCCCGTGTGCACGGGGTCTCTGACCCCCGTGCGCACGGGGTAGTCAG
Organism: Triticum aestivum; assembly: GCF_018294505.1. Lineage (NCBI taxonomy): Eukaryota > Viridiplantae > Streptophyta > Magnoliopsida > Poales > Poaceae > Triticum > Triticum aestivum. Next base: position 67,797,422 of record NC_057805.1, read on the forward strand.
AATATTTCTGGACACCCCGTGCGCACGGGGCTGACTTGGCCCGTGCGCACGGGGTACCTCGAAACTCACTGGACACCCCGTGCGCACGGGGCTGACTTGGCCCGTGCGCACGGGGTACCTCGCATCTCACTGGACACCCCGTGCGCACGGGGCTGACTTGGCCCGTGCGCACGGGGTCCAACGGGCAGAAATCCCCTCCCGGCCAAGAACACTATAAAAGCCCCCTTCTTCCTCCTCCATCCCTTAACCCTAATGTCTTGTTGAGCTCCTCCATTGCTACACCCCATTTTGCTCACTACTCTCAATCCCTCCACCCAATCTTGTTGAAACTTTGGGGATTGGGAGAGCAAGACCCGATCTACACTTTGACCAAACCAAATCGCATTCCCCGCAACATTCATCCACCATGACTTGTTACTCTTGGAGCTTGGGCTCCTAGGCGGTTAGAGGTTCCTCCGGAAGCTTCCTTGCTTGTGGTGTGCTCCGGAGAAGTTTGTAAAGGTGTGGTGGTCGCCTTCAAGACCAACCCCGAGTGATTCGAGGCTCATCCGTTGGGGGTGACTCGAAGGAGATTACGGTGAGCCTTCGGTGGCGTTCCGCAAGCTTTGGCTCCGGCACCGCTCCAAACGGAGAGTAGCTCTTCCCCAAGGAAGAGTGAACTTCGGGATAAAATCCGCGTCCTCGTCTCACTTGTGGTTAATCCTTTCCCGCACTTTACTTAGCCTTGTATGCTTGTTGGCTTGCTAATTAGTTTGTTGCCTAGCATACTTAGCTTAGAGCTTGCTTGTCATATAGGTTGTGTTCACCTAGTTGCATATCTAGTGAACCCTTTTTATCCGCTAAGCCTTAAAATTGACAAGAAAGAGTAAAATTTGTAGTCTCCTATTCACCCCCCCCTCTAGTCGACCGTATCGATCCTTTCAATTGGTATCAGAGCCTCGTGCTCTAATATAAGGTTTTACAACCTTAGAGGATATGGCCGATCTAGGGAATGAGGGAGGTGTCGCACCACTTGCGGAGGATGGTCAAAACCTACCCCCCGCCGCGGCCGACGCACTTGTTGCTCCGGCCGTTGCTCCCGTCGCCCCCATTAACCCGGGTGCCCCGTTGACCGCGGCCGATATTCTTTCAATGTTTGCGGACCTCAAAACTTCTATGTTGAAAGAAGTTCGCTCCTCGGTCAAGGAGGAAATTGATGCTCGCTTAAAGCCCTCGACATCCGCCTCAAACTCATTTGATCCAAATGCGGTTCATGATGCGGATGATTCGAGAGAACCTCTTGCATCCCCGGCTCGCACTCAAGTTCCCAAGTACAATGCCGTGGAACCATTTTACTCACCACAACCCTTGCAGCACCCTCGCATTAATCCTGTGGGGCCTCCGCCCCCTTTGAAAGCTAACGCGTTTGCTAAGTGGAAGCTAGATATGGAGTCTCATATTCGCAGTGCATCTACACAACTATGGTGGATTGTGGTCAATGGTTTCAACCCCAAGGATCCCATGAATCTCACTCCAAGAGAAGCAGTTGATGATCAACTCAATGCTACCGCCCACCACATGTTGCGCACCGCGGTGACCGATGACTATAGTGACTCCATTGCTCTCCTCAAGACCGCCAAGGAAATTTGGGATTGCCTTGAGGAGGCCCTCGAAGGTGATGAAGCAATTCGAAGATCTCGGTTGGCTTTGCTCAAGCAAGAAGTCAACCTATTTGTGAGAAATGAGGGTGAGTCCGCGGAAGAGGTATATCGAAGGTTGAAGTCTCTTGTGCTCAATTTGAGAACCTTTGGGTGCACTTGGGCGAATGATGATTTCATTAAGGACAAGTTCATTGATGCTATGGTTCTCACGGAACATACCATGGTGATGATGATACATCAACGCCCGGACTATCAAAAGTTGACCGCGGCACAAGTTGTATCCACTTTCTCAACTCATGTTCTTTTGGAGACCAAGTCCAAGAAGACCTTTGCCATAGCTCAAGCCACCAAGAACTCAAATCTTGCATTGAAGGCCAAGAAAGTAGTTGCCCAACCCTCAAGGGATGAAGAAGTTGTTGAAGAGACTTGTGAGGAAGATGTTGACACCTCATGCCCGGCAAATGACTTTGCGGAAGACTTGGCTCTCTTGGTCAAGAAATATTCCGGGACCATGGCAAACAAAGGGAAGAATCTGCAAGGAAGATCGTTTGGACGAAGAAAATGCTACAATTGTGATAGCCCAAGACATTTTGTGCACGATTGTCCTTATGAGAGACGTGAAGACAAGTCCGAGAAGCTTGTGCTCAAGAAGAAGAAGTTCACCAAGTTTTCCAAGAGGAAAGATGACAAGGCTCTTGTTCATGAGGAGTACATGTCCGGAGATGAAGATGACGGTGATGATGATTATGTGGGCACGGCCGCCATTGCCATGCATGCCACTACCTCCTCCTCCACCACCGGCCTCTTCGACTCTCCCAACGAGGACAAGCCGTTCACTCATCATTGCCTCATGGCCAAAGAGGTAAAAACAAAGTCCAACTCTCAAAAACCCTTCATCCACACTCCCAATGTTTCATGTGAGATAGTGGAGGATGAGTGTGATGATGGTGTGGATAATGATGAGGAATCCTTGATGGCTTTCATGAACACTCTTCATGGTGAAGCTCGTGCTCGTTTTAGTGATCTCCTTAAATCACTCGCCGAACGCGATGATTTTATTGAGAACGTTGAAAACCTCCTCATAGAGGAAAAAGAGAGAGTCGAACTCCTCGAGCACGAGCTATATGAAGAGAGTGTCATGAGAGCATCACTTGAGGAAGCCTTGTCTTCTCATAAAATTGACTTCGTTAAAACCGATGATGCGTTGCAACTTGCTCTTGAGAACAACGATGCCCTTAAAGTAAGGGTTGAAAAGCTTCTAGTTGATCACACGAGACTTGTTGAGGAACATGAGCTCCTTGTGACTAGTTCCAAGGTTGTCAAAGGTGACCTCATTGCCCTCACCGAGTCGTATGCTCAACTTAAAGCTACAACCATTAAGGCTCTTACTTCCGTCCCTCATATTGATTTAAATGATGAATCTTGTACGGCTAACTTTGCTCATGATTGCACCTCTCTCCAAGAGGAGAATAAGAAGTTAAAAGCCCAAATTGAGAAAGGGCTTGTGTCGTGCATTCAAGGGGAGAAAAACCTCAATGACCTCTTGAGCAACCAAAAGGAGTGTGTTGCCAAGGAGGGAATTGGGTTTGACCCCTCTTCTAAGAAGAAGAAGACCAAGAAGAAGAGCAACAAGAAGAAGATCGGTCCTACTTCTCCTCCCCAACAAAAGATAGCATTTGTTCATGAAGGACACAAGGAGAAGGAGAAGGAAAAAGGGAATGTCGGGGATGGCAAGGTCACTAGGGACAAGGCCATTCCCAAAGAGTTTGCCGGCAAGAACAACCCATCTTATGTCCTCATGAGAGGAAATGATGGTCATACCTTTGCTAAATTTGTTGGCACTAACTATGATGATTATGCTTGGACTATTTGGGTTCCTAAGACCCTTATTGCTAACTCTCTAGGACCCATTGCAAAATGGGGACCTAAAATCAAAGCTTGATTCTTGTAGGACTATACCTCCGGTGGAACACAATGGGTGATCGATAGTGGTTGCACCAATCATATGACCGGAGAGAGGGAGATGCTTGTGGAGTTCATTGATTCGCTCAAGGCCACTTCAAACATCTCTTTTGGTGACAATAGCAAGGGCAAGGTATTGGGTTTGGGCAAGGTGGTAATCTCTAGTGATGCATCACTTAAGAATGTCATGCTTGTTCAATCTCTTCACTACAATTTACTTTCTACGATTCAATTGGCTCGTGCCGGTTATGATTCTCATTTCGGTGAATTTCATGTGACCGTCTTTAAGAGAAGCAATCTCAAAGTGGTCTTTGTTGGGCATGTTGAAGACAACCTTTACGTGGTTGATTTCTCAAATGAGAAAACTTATCTTGCAACATGTCTAATGGCCAAGGCCGACGTGGGGTGGCTTTGGCATCGCCGGCTAGCACACGTTGGCATGAGAAATTTACAAGCTCTCTTAAAGGGGGAGCACATCCTTGGACTAACCAATGTGTCTTTTGCCAAAGATCGTCCTTGTAGTGCGTGCATTGCCGGAAAACTTCATGAAAAAGCTCATAAGGTGTCAACTATCATTACCACTTTGAGGCCTCTCGAGCTCATTCACTTGGATCTCTTTGGGCCTCCATCTTATGATAGTTTGGGAGGGAGGAGGTATTGCCTTGTCATTGTCGATGACTATACAAGATATACATGGGTGTTCTTCCTCAAGACTAAAGATGAAACTCAAGACACCTTCATCAACTTTGCCAAAGAAGCTCAACGTCAACATAATTGTGAGATCAAGGCAATTCGAAGTGACAACGGCACCGAGTTCAAAAATTACACTATGAACGAGTTCTTGAGCGATGAGGGGATCAAGCATCAATATGCCGCGCCATACACTCCCGAACAAAATGGTGTTGCGGAAAGGAAGAACCGGACTCTCATTGAGATGGCAAGGACCATGCTTGACGAGTACAAGTCTCCATACAAGCTTTGGGCCGAAGCCATCAACACCGCGTGCCATGCTACAAACCGGCTTTATCTTCGTAAGCTCAAGAACAAGACTCCCTACGAACTCCTAATCGGGAGAAAGCCTAACGTCAAATACTTTCGAGTATTCGGTTGTAAGTGTTTCATTCTAAATAAGAAATCCCGTTTAGCTAAGTTTGCGCCTAAAACTTATGAGGGCATATTTGTTGGATATGCATCAAACTCGCATGCTTACCGTGTTCTCAACAAATCCACCGGATGTATTGAGGAAACGGTAAATGTGGAGTTTGATGAAGATAATGGTTCCCGTGCGGAGCAAATTGTTCCTAGTGTTGTAGGTGATGAGGCTCCTTCACAAGCTATAAGGACTATGGGGATAGGCCACATTCGTCCACAAGAAACACCCCAAGTCCAAGTAGAAGAAGAAGGAGTAAGAGCCCCTCTTGTGGATTCTCCACAAGGGAAGTCATCACCGCCACCACAAGGTCAAGATGCTATGGAAAATCATGAACCTATCCAAGAACAAGATCAAGTCCCTCATGTTCCCGAGCAAGATCAAGGGCAAGCCCAACCAAATGGCGAAGAACCAATCCGTGAGGCCCAAGGTCAAGCTCTTGATCAAGATCAAGATCAATCCCAACCTCAAGTGTCTTCCACATCATCACATCCAAGTGATCAAGAACTAGAGGTTGTGAAGAGAAGGGTGTCTCCAAGGCTAAAGCATTCTCAAGGCCAAGCTTCTTCCACAAGTTCAAAACCAAGTGAAGAAGAGCTTACCCTCAAAGTGCAAAAAGCGGCCCGCCAAGTTAAAGCATCTTCAACATCTCACCGACAACATTTATGGAAGCATCAATAAAGGGGTAACTACTCGTAGACGTTTGGCAAACTTTTGTGAACATCACTCGTTTGTCTCTTGTGTTCAGCCCCTTAAGGTTGAAGATGCAATTGACGACCCGGACTGGGTAAATGCCATGCATGAAGAACTCAACAACTTCACCCGCAACAAAGTATGGACTCTTGTGAAGAGACCCAAAGAACATCATAATGTCATTGGAACAAAGTGGATCTTTAAGAACAAACAAGAGGAGCATGGACAAGTCACTAGAAACAAGGCAAGGTTAGTGGCACAAGGGTTCACCCAAGTTGAAGGTTTGGACTTCGGTGAAACCTTTGCCCCCGTTGCCCGTCTTGAGTCCATTCGTATCTTGCTTGCATATGCTTCACATCATGATTTCAAATTGTATCAAATGGACGTGAAGAGTGCATTTCTTAATGGTCCTCTTAAGGAGTTGGTGTATGTCAAACAACCTCCCGGTTTCGAAGACCCCGATCACCCCTCTCATGTTTATGAACTCCATAAGGCGCTCTATGGACTTAAACAAGCACCTCGTGCTTGGTATGATCACCTTACGGCGTTCTTAAGCGAGAAGGGGTTCCAGATCGGGTTAATAGATTCCACTCTCTTCACGAAGAGGGTAAAAGGAGAATTGTTTGTGTGCCAAATATATGTTGATGATATTATTTTTGGTTCCACTAACCATGCTATTAACGTTGAGTTTGAGAATCTTATGACCAAGGAATTTGCTATGAGCATGATGGGAGAGTTGAAGTTTTTCCTCGGATTTCAAGTGAAGCAATTGAGAGGAGGAACCTTCATCAACCAAGCACTTTATATTCAAGACATGCTCAAGAGGTTCAAAATGCAAGATGTCAAGCCCATGAAGACGCTCATGCCCACAAATGGCCAACTTAATCTTGATCCCAATGGTAAAGATGTGGATCAAAAGGTATATCGCTCTATGATCGGTTCTTTGCTTTACCTTTGTGCATCTAGGCCGGATATTATGTTGAGTGTGTGTATGTGTGCAAGATTTCAATCCGCTCCCAAGGAGAGCCATTTTTCGGCAGTGAAAAGAATCCTTCGATATTTGGTTCATACCCCAAACTTGGGCCTTTGGTACCCCAAAGGAGCAACTTTCAAGTTATTAGGATATTCGGATTCGGATTGGGCCGGAGACAAGGTAGACCGCAAGCCCACTTCCGGGTCTTGTCAATTCCTAGGGAGGTCATTGGTAAGTTGGTCTTCAAAGAAGCAGAATTGTGTGTCCCTTTCAACCGCCGAGGCCGAGTACATTGCTGCAGGAAGTTGTTGTGCACAATTATTATGGATGAGGCAAACTTTGATGGATTATGGTGTCAAATGTGACAAAGTGCCTCTATTTTGTGACAATGAAAGTGCAATCAAGATCGCCGACAATCCAGTGCAACATAGCCGAACCAAACATATCGAGATTCGTCATCACTTCATTCGAGATCATGTGGCCAAGGGAGACATTGATTTATTCCATGTCAACACCGAGAAGCAACTTGCCGACATTTTTACCAAGCCACTTGATGAAGCAAGATTCCGCGAGTTAAGGCATGAGCTGAATATCGTGGATATAAGTAACTTGGATTGAGGTTCTTGCATACACACACATACTCTACTAGTATCTTGTTTTAGATGTAGGCACCTAAGTAGGGGGAGCTAGCTCAACTAATGAGCTATCTTATCCTACTAGTGCATAAATTGATCAAAATCTTTCACATTAGCCATTTGAAGATGGCATTTGTGCTTCAAAGATGAGTATTGGTCTTGGACCCAAGGTTCATATCTTCGCGGTGCCATACCAAACAAACTCAAACATGGTGGCTTCGGCCACCGCCCTCCGTTGGAGGTTGGATCGTTTTTGTCTTTTGTTTGTGTGGTTCTTCTTGTCCTTGTGTTCGTGTTTCCGTGAGTGTGTGTTTTCTCGAGTCTCTTCCAGTGCAAGTGCTACACATACTCCTTTCTAGTAGTGTTGGATTTCTTCTGCGACGTGTTCAGAAGTGAGGCGGGAATGCTCTTTGGGGTCTTGGTAAGAATTTGCATTCAGCCATAACCCAACAAGCTTCTTCCTGTCAAAATCCTCTAGATACCCCATGCCCACGGCCCTTGTACCGTGCACACGGGGACCCCGTGCCCACGACCCTTGTACCGTGCGCACGGGGCCTTTAGCCCGTGCACACGGGGTCTGCGGTTTCTGGCCCTGAAGAGGTGGGACGTGGGGGGTTTGGGTTCTTTCCCACCCAGTCGCCCCCTCCACGCCCCAGATCGCCTCCAGGCTGCCGCCGTCGCCTCCTTGTCGCCGGTGCTCCTCCGTGCGCCGTGGGACTTCGCTGCTCCGTGGAGATCTTCCGGGATGGGGTCCTCCTCTGGTATCTCCCTCCCCTTGTTCTTCTTTTTCCTCCTTTGGATCCATTTTAGTCTAGGGTTTCCTCCTCTACTAGTCTAGGCCAGTCGTTCCCTTGTGGTAGACTAGGGGCGGATGGGCATTACTGTGGCAGTTCTCCCTGCCGCACTCACTCCCGGATCTCGATCTGGAAGTGGTTGCCGCTGGGCGAACCCCGTGTCCACGGCCTTGTACCGTGTGCGCGGGGCCCCCGTGTCCACGGGCCTTGTACCGTGCGCACGGGACCCCCGTGTCCACGGTGGTCAGACCCCCGTGTGCACGGGGTACACAGTGGTGCCAGTCCTGTTTCTTCTCTATCTTCCATTCCTCGCCAGCTTCTCGAGCACTTGTACTTATTTGTGTCTCTCGTGTTTGTTGTGTTTTGTTGCTGTTGTGTCGCCGTACCGCCTCCAAGCAGCCAGTGATTGAAGCCTCCGAGGATTCAGAAGAGGAGTATGATTCGCAGGAAGATGCTCACTATGAGAACCCCGCAGATGCAGAGATAGAAGATGAGGATGATTCTGCTGATGATGTTGATGAGGAGGAAGGAGAGGAACACGTGCTCCCAGGAGGTCGGAATGTCAAGAATCTACCTCTCTCTAAGTGGACCAAGCCAGAGCTTTGGGCTTGCAGGCAGGATTTCCCCTATGTGCCAAACACTGATGCAGGGGTTGACCCAAGATTCAAGAATGATTTTCAACACCGGGTGTTCTCTGAGCTGATCATGACCAAGAAAAACAAGTTTGCCCCCCACAAGCAAATCAATGTGGAGGCTCTTCGGGACAATGATCATACCTATCCCGGTGTGTATAGTGCTCTTGGGAGGCTTGGCTTGATCCCGTTCGTCGCCTTCCACCATCCGTTTAGTGAAGATCTTGTGATGCAGTTCTTTGCCACCGTATACTTCCACGGTGATGAGGCTCGCACTATGACTTGGATGTCTGGCACATATGAGTATGAGGCCTCCATGGCCAAGTTCTCTGACATCATTCCGTATCGGTTCTTTGCTGAGGAGCATCCTGAGTATGGCCGTGTTCGTGAGACAGGTAGAGACAAGGATGAGATTGCTTTTGCTTACAAGCCAGACAAGGCCTTCACCACCGGTTCTATCAAACATTTGAAGCCAACCTATGATACTATGCGTCACATTCTTAGGTGCACGCTTAATCCTAAGACCGGGGACTCTCACAATCTGAGGAGCTCCATGTTGGATATCTTTGTCTACCTTCATAACAAGAAGAAAGTGGATGTTCTGGACTTCATGTTCTTTGAGATCAGGCAGTGTGTTCAGGAGAACAAGTCATGCATCTATGCTCCGTTCATCCAAGCTTTGATTGAGTCCGTCTGTCCCGCCAGGTACATTGCCAAGTACCGCACCTCCGTTCCGAAGCGTGAATCCAACTGGCTTCCGGCTGCTCCTCCACCATATGTGCCTCCCAAGAAGGGGCGCAACCCCAGGCCTGAGGATCGTGCTACCTACACTGAGGGATGTTCATCCTATGTGCGGATTCCGCGTAGCAAAGGGAAGCAGGTTGCTACTGATGCCAGTTTCACCAGAGAGGAGAAGAAGTCTCTTCTGAAGACCGTGAGCAACATGTTCAAAATGTGTCAGTCCATTCAGCGCCGTCAGGTCAAGGAGATCAACAAGGGCAAGCAGGTGAGGCGTCAGGAGAAGGCTGAGCATGCTGCAGCTGGTGAGGAGGTTGGTCCAGGGTCCGAGGACATCGACAGTGTGTCCACAGCTCGTTCTTTTCCCTTGGGGGGATGGCACTTTGATGATGATGATGATGCTTCGAGCGCACCTCCTCTTGTCTAGAGTCTCGTTAGCATCGCCTTTTCCCTTTTTGTTGTCTTGATGACAAAGGGGGAGAAGTGTTCTATTAGGGGCGTTTGCAGTTGGTTTCAGTTGGGTGAGATCTCAAGGCCTCGTTTCTTCGTGTCTCGTTTGTTTTGGTTGTGTTTATTTGGCTTGAGATACTCTTATTTACTTGCTTTCGCGGTGTGGTCGTGAGCTACCTAGTCTATGTGAGAGACTATCTACTTTATGGAATTTATCTATGCTTATGTTGATGTATCTTGTGGAGTATGATCAAGCTTCTATATGTTAGTCTCACGTTTTCTGCTCACCACACTTGCATGTGATCTAGGCACCGTGTTTGGTTTTATTATGTTGATCACATGCCTTGACAATGGGGATCTAGGGGGAGCCTCATATGTGTGTGCTTGATGCATAATCAAGCATTTTTTTTCTTGCACATATATAGGGGGAGCTCCTTTGATCAACTATTGTCGCATGGCTGCTTACTTAAGTTGTATCCTATATGCCATGTCCTAACCATGTTGTCATCAATGCACCAAAAAGGGGGAGATTGAAAGTGCAAGTATCACTTAGATTATATTTTGGTGTGATGACAATGTGGTTAGTGGAACTAATGTTGGTTGCTAAAGTTTATCTCAGGACGTTGGTTCCAAGGTGTCCATTGATGGAGGTGTGCGACCCCCCAGTCCAAAAAGATCAAAGGCGTGGTTACCGGCGACTCGAAGGTTTTTCGTTTTGGTTCGATTTGAGTTGTAGGTAAAACCGCACTATCAAGAGGGGTCTTCGTGGAATTAGTGTCGTGTGGGAATGCCTCCAAGACAGATACACGAGCCCTCCTACACCTCCTCAGATATTCCACTTGTTGTGTGCTTTGCCGTGGTGTCCTGTGATGTTTCATCAGAAATCTTCTGGACACCCCGTGTGCACAGGGTCTCTGACCCCCGTGCGCACGGGGTAGTCAGAATATTTCTGGACACCCCGTGCGCACGGGGCTGACTTGGCCCGTGCGCACGGGGTACCTCGAAACTCACTGGACACCCCGTGCGCACGGGGCTGACTTGGCCCGTGCGCACGGGGTACCTCGCATCTCACTGGACACCCCGTGCGCACGGGGCTGACTTGGCCCGTGCGCACGGGGTCCAATGGGCAGAAATCCCCTCTCGACCAAGAACACTATAAAAGCCCCCTTCTTCCTCCTCCATCCTTTAACCCTAATGTCTTGTTGAGCTCCTCCATTGCTACACCCCATTTTGCTCACTACTCTCAATCCCTCCACCCAATCTTGTTGAATCTTTGGGGATTGGGAGAGCAAGACCCGATCTACACTTTGACCAAACCAAATCGCATTCCCCGCAACATTCATCCACCATGACTTGTTACTCTTGGAGCTTGGGCTCCTAGGCGGTTAGAGGTTCCTCCGGAAGCTTCCTTGCTTGTGGTGTGCTCCGGAGAAGTTTGTAAAGGTGTGGTGGTCGCCTTCAAGACCAACCCCAAGTGATTCGAGGCTCATCCCTTGGGGGTGACTCGAAGGAGATTACGGTGAGCCTTCGGTGGCGTTCCGCAAGCTTTGGCTCCGGCACCGCTTCAAACGGAGAGTAGCTCTTCCCCAAGGAAGAGTGAACTTCGGGATAAAATCCGCGTCCTCGTCTCACTTGTGGTTAATCCTTTCCCGCACTTTACTTAGCCTTGTATGCTTGTTGGCTTGCTAATTAGTTTGTTGCCTAGCATACTTAGCTTAGAGCTTGCTTGTCATATAGGTTGTGTTCACCTAGTTGCATATCTAGTGAACCCTTTTTATCCGCTAAGCCTTAAAATTGACAAGAAAGAGTAAAATTTGTAGTCTCCTATTCACCCCCCCTCTAGTCGACCGTATCGATCCTTTCAGTTTGCTTGAATGTCTTAACGTCACTGCTATGCCAGTTAACTTCTTGTGATGATACATTTTAGAAAAACTTAATTTAAACAGAGGATAAATAAGTGATTGCTAATTTTGGTGTATGAACTTGAGGCTCGGGTCATAATCCACTTGCTTGTGTAAACCAAGGTAATGTTCCCGCATAAAACACGCTAAGGTAATGCCCTCCTGTTTCTACTAGAAAGAATTTGACCATCAAATTATCATTTTCTGTTTCAAAGGTTAATCAGTTTTCCCAAGAGGCCAAGACCACTACAGAGCCCAGATTTTTTGTTGAAAAAGACCACCTGCCCAACGGAATTGCTAAAAAAGATCCCCTTCAGATGAAACTGACAAAAAAAACCCCTCAGCCGTGACGGCAGGCGCGGCGGGCGACACGTGGCACCTGCCGCCACGGTGCGAGGCGGCGGACCCTGCCGCCACCGGGTCAGACGGCATGCTGGCCAGAACGGGAATCCACACCCGCGACGTAACGGGGCTGGCATTGTGGGCCCGGCCGCCTCAGGGACAGGCGGCATCACTTTAGCTGCTGGGCCCAGCCGCCTAAGGGGCTGGCGGCAGCCGTGTGCACGCTACGCACTGCCGTTTAGCTATGAGGAGTACCTGTTAATTAACCTGACAAGACGGCTGCAGCATTCATGCCGTCGAGGATTCAAGGGTTAATCACGACAGGCACGTAGACTGACTACTGACCCATCAATTAGTACTCCTCCTAATTAGCATACTTGCAGAGACAGAGACCAGTGCCAAGAACGGGAGATGTTCTAGTAATGAATTTTTGCATGCAGACGATAACGACAGACGGGGGGAATCGGCAGCGCGCAGCGTGCACAGGGTTGCCGCCAGCCCCACAGGCGGCGGGGCCCAGCAGCTACAGTGCTGCCGCCTGCGCGGCAGGGCCCACCGCGCCAGCACCGTTACGTCCCCGGTGCGGGGACGGGGCTTGCCTGCTCCCTCGTAATACTCCCATCCGTGCTCCCGTTTCTTCTTTTTCCATCCGACGGCTACGCCAAATCTCCTCCCCACGTCTCTTCTTTCTCATAAAAATTAAAGAACTAAGACTAGTATTTTCACCTGCTCCCGTATAATACTCAAACAACCACCGTATAATCTTCCAAGTCCAGGTTCGACTTCGCAGAGCACCCGCTTGTGCCCCGATCGAGTTGCCGAAGCACTCGCGCACCTGAAGGTTCATGACATCGAGCAATCTGTGAGCATCCCGTTCATCGGCGCCGTCTGCATGGTCGCCTCCGACCTCGTGCTCGACGACTGGACGTGGTAGTCGCCAACTCCATTGTCGCCGCAAGGGACACAGGGTCATTGGCGTCGTGGTGACAGGGTCGTGGTGATCACCACGCGTGCCCTCCCTCGCCGGCCCACTGCTCTACCAACTTCACTTCTCGCCGCTGAACGACAGCGGCACAACCTCGCGTTGTCGAGCCCTGCCGCAGTCGACTCGATCTGTTCGCGTGCGCGCGGAACTCCTCGTCTGACATGGTGATGCACACTCCAGGATCCGCCTTGTTGGCTCGCCGGGTCGCGGTCCGCTTGGGACGGCGTCGAGGAGTGTTCTGCGTTGGACATGATGCTGCAAGTGCCACCACCCATGCCGAGTCGGGTGCAGCCTTTATTGCCTTCCTAGCACCGCGGTCGACTTCGCCTCCGGCATCGACATAAGAACCATCGGTGCCACAGCTATGCCGGACACGCTGTGCACGCCGTGGTCGTCAACGCGTATGTTGTGGGTCAGCTCGAGTCTTCTCCGCAATCGACGCCACGATCGGCGGTGCCGGCTGCTGCGCCGGCCACATCGCTGTGCACTCCGCTATCGTCAACAAGTACGTCGTTCTCGCTCGAGCCACGCCGCGGTAGTCAGTTCCGTGTGCAGTCCTCACGCGGGGCAGCTCGCACGGCCACCGTCTATTTGGAAAAGTACGGTTGTTGTTTGAGTATATACGGGAGCAGGCGAAAATACTAGTCTTAGTTCTTTATTTTTTATAAGAAAAAAGAGACGTGGGGAGGAGATTTGGCGTAGCCGTCGGATGGAAAAAGAAGAAACGGGAGCACGGATGGGAGCATTACTAGGGAGCAGGCAAGCCCTGTCCCAGGTGCGGATTCCCGTTCTGGCCAGCTTGCCGGCTGACGCGGTGGCGGCAGGGGCTGCCGCCTCGCTCCGTGGCGGCAAGTGCCACGTGTCGTCCGGCGCGCCTGCCGCCACGGTCAAGGGGGTCTTTTTTGTTAATTTCATTTGAAAGGGGTCTTTTTTAGCAATTCTGTTGGGCAGGTGGTCTCTTTCGACAAAAATTCCAGAGCCCACCGCATGTTTTGAACTGCAAAAGGAAAGGGGAGAGTCCTGTTGCTTATCCATATACTGACAAAACATGATATGTGTTGCAAGAACTACAAACTATGTTGGCAATCGGAATATTGGTAGACTAATGAGTATAAAAAAGATGCCGTTCCTTGTATCAGTTGTTGAAATTTCCTTATTTCTTGTGATTCTTGGCACTAGGATATTATCAGTTGTTATCGTATTTGATAGAAACTACTCCCTCCGTCAAGTCTCTAAAACATCTTATATTTGTTTACAGATGTAGTAGCTATCAGAAATAGGATGTTTTGAATGTGATGAAAAACTGTGTGCTATGGCGGAGAGAAGTGAAGTGGAGCAAAGTTGGGTGATGGGCCGAGATGAGTGAGGTAGGAAGAAAGAATAACACGTGCGGCGACTTAGCATGTTCGGCGGGAAATAACACGACACAATTTAAATCAGCGTGTATGCACACTTTGAAACCAAACATTATTTGAGTGCACTTAATATGGATGAAGGGAGTATAATTTATTTCCGTAGCAACGCACGGGCAGCTAACTAGTTTTATTACAAATCTAACACTTTCATAAAAGAAATTCCGCATAACAGTGTTAAATGACATGTGAAAGGACTTTGACGTGTGAGACCCACTGGTCATCCTTTTGCCCCCAAAACATCTAGCCCATCATCCTCTTTCTGTGTTTCCCTCACATACATGTGAGACCCACTAGTCATGTCTTTCTTCGATTGCGTGAACAACCCAACCCGTAATGCCCCTCCTCCTCCCTTCACCGCGGACGAGGCTTCTCTACAATATTGCTTCCATGACGTGGGTGTCACATGTCGGCCCACAGGCAATCTGGCACATAGGTTAGTGATCCCACGCCAATCTGGCACATAGTGATCCCACGCCAAACGATAGTAAGTCAGTGGACTTCACTGCCGGCGGCCGCAGTCACCACCCAAACCTTTGAGCATCTCCAGCCGTTCCGCCCCCCAGGGCGTCGAAAAAGAACCGCAATGCTAAATTGGTGCATGGAGGCGATTTTGTTCCCAGTCGCCGGCCCACAAGTCGCCTGGGTTCGACGATGTTCCGTACAAATTTATGCAAACTCGGCGATTTTTGGCATGAACTCGGCGAAACTTTATTGAAATTTATACAAAAAACATGAAAATATACAAACTACGTCCAAACTACGCCTAGCCGCCGCCGCGTCGTCTACATGCCGAGAAGCCTGTAGAAGCGGGTGTAGTCGCCGCCGTCGCCATCATCGTCGTCGCGTGCCTAGCCTGTGCCGCCGCCGTCCCTGCTGCAGCCCTGGCCATGGTCGCCGACGCGCGGTGGGGCGCTGGACGGCCCGGCCTCGTCCTCCTCGTCGCTGTCGAGGACGATGACGCCGCCCTCCTCGCGCCCGCGGCGCCGGGCCTGGAGCTCCGCGTACGCCCGACGCTGGCGGCGTACCTGCTCTCGGACGTAGTCCTCCTTCGCCCACTTGAGGGCGGACTCGTCGTCGAGGGCCGCCATCTCGACGTGCTCCGGCTTCACCGGGAGCAGCCCCGGCTCCGGCTTCGGCCGGACCAGGCGGAGGGAGCCGCGCGGGGAGGGCCATGCACCCTCGTTGATGACGAGGGCGCCGCTGTGGATGCGTCGCCCGAGCGGCGTCTCCTCCGGCTCGGGCTTGACGGGGTGGAGCGCGGCCGGCGAGCCGGAGCCCGACGACGAGGACGACCCCGGCTCCATTCGCCGCGGCGTCCAGGAGCTACCACGGCGGCGAGAGAAGGACGGCCGCGGCGGGTACTCGAGGCGCGGCACGTTGCCGATCTCGATGTGGTCGAGGATGGCCTCGAGGGTGCGGCCTGGCACGCCCCACCACTCGCGCCGCCCGTCGGCGTTGAGGCGGCCGCGCGGGATGACGCCGTTGGTGGAGGCGATCTGCTCCTCGCGGCGGCGTTGGAAGTACATGGTCCAGAGGGTGTGGTTGTCGGTGGCGTAGCGTGGCTCGTTCCGTTGCTCCTCCGTCAGGGAGGAGCGGATGCGGGCGATCTCGGCCCGCCGCGCTGCCCCTTCGGGCACCGGTGGCACTGGGACGCCGCCGGCGCTCAGCCTCCACGTCCCCGGCACCCGCATGTCCGGGGGCGCCGGGTACTCGGCCTCGTAGAGCAGGCGCACCTCCGGCTCTTGGAGGTGGCGGCAGCCGAAGCCGTTCGCCGCCGCGCCGTCGCCTGGGAACCTCTCGGCCATCTTTTCGTTGGCGGGAAGAGGGGAGAGTGTTGCTTTCTGCGTCAGAGAGGGGGAAATGAGTGTTGTGGCGTCAGGTCGCCTTTTATAGCCGCAACTGGGGCGGCGACGGGCTGCATGCCGAGCGACGCGTGGCGGGAGAGGGCGGGACGCGCGTTGCGGCAGGTTCACTGCGCCGCCCGTGAAGCATCAATGGAGGCTGACCGGCGCGGCAGCGCGACAACCTTCGCATTGATTCCTGCGGGAACCGAGGCGATGAGGGCGACGAGGCGGCGTCTCGCTGCTCGGCGGGCCCATCCTCTTTCGCGCCAAAACGCTCGCCCCGGCGCCCCCGGGCGCCCCCCAGCGCGCCGGGTTTGGCCTGGGTCCGCCGGCGCTCGTTTCGGCCCAAACCGGCGAAAAAAGGGCTCCTGGGGACGCGACTGGGCCGATTTTTGAGCGTCGGCGCGGAAAAATCGCCTAGGGAGGGCCTGTTGGGGGCGCGGCTGGAGATGCTCTTATAAGAGCACTCACCCTCCAAGCGGCCACACCACATCCCTCTTCAGCCTCCCGGTTGCTGATGGCAGCCGTGCTCGCCCTCACAGCAGCCCCTCCCTTCTTGCCACCTCCTCTACCTTTTCCACACCGACTCACTCAGCCACAAGTCGTCGGAGTCAAGGATGAAGAACTCTGACCGCCTCATCTCTCCTCTGCGAGCTCTGACTCGGAAGCCCAGCACAAGAAACTGTGAGCACCATCTCTCGATTTAGATGCCCGACACGAGAAACTGTGAGCATTATTGCTCGATTCGCTACCCCGTCAGTATCGAGCAGTCCATGGCTTCCCTCCTTGTCACCGGTGAGCAGTCCCGTGGTTGTCCTCCCCCTCCCCACGCCCTCCTCCACCAGGCTAGATCCTCCTCGTAGAGGTCAGCAGTGGCAGAGCCAGGAATGAAGCCAAAACCCCGGGCCAATTTTTTTCCGACAACATAGAAAAACATTGGACCTTATAACAACCCCAAAAATGTACGGCTGTTTGCAAAGTTCTGGTACTGTGATCTCTCGACGACACCCCACATCTACTTGTGTCTCTCGTGGTGATGTCTTATGTTTGTCAGCTAGGTCGTGCCTTGTTCGGTTTTTCGGCCCGGTTTCCCTTATAAACGGGGTCGATTTGTTAAGGTTTTCGATTCGGTTTTTCTTATAAACTGGATCACTACTCAGGCTTTTTGGCCACTTTGAACAATATATTCAGGTGGGGAAACTGCCCCCGGTGATTCAAAAAAAAAACCCCAAAAATACCTCGTAACATTTCTAAAAAAATACCTCATATGAAAACATATAAAATAAATTTCAATTGCTCAACAAAATTATAATTAAAATTCAATGCACAATGATCCAACAAAATCTATAAAACATGGCAGAAGTACAAATAATAATAACGGGATACAAAAATACCAAATCAATTGATTGCTTCATTCATCGGTGCCTCCCATAACTTGATCAACGGTAGATGAACCAACACCTTCAATGCATTATAAAAGTGTAATTTGATAAGAAAAGGCATAAACATCAAGTGAAACAACTATCATTGATACAAATCTAAAAACTTAACACTTCGATGAGGTAAGAGCCCTTTGCAAGACCTATATCATTGAAAGCGATAAGGGTCCGTCTATGCTAAATCTAGATGTGAGGTAAAAGCCCTTTACAGCCTCTTACGCATTTTTCGTTGACGTGCTTGTTGGCCACAATCCCGCATTGTGGTTGTGGCGATCCAATCGTTTCCTGTGTCGCATGTGTAGGTGAGCTGCCACGGGCTAGAATCGATCAAATTGATTGCTCGGCTAGGCTAGCTTCGGCCATTGAGCAACTAGTACTAGTATGCCTCGTCAAAGAATCGATCAGCCTGCTTGTAGCTAGCTTGTACGTACACAAATATTTCTTCGTATCATTTTAAAAAATCACGCGCCCACTGTGTCGCAACTCGGACAAAAAAAGGTCGGACCCCACTTACGAGTTGATAGTGGACTTGCAATTGGGACAAAAAAGAAAATCAGACCCAGGTAGCGAGTTGAGGATGGGCTTGCAACTAAAAAAAAAGGTCGGGCCCCAGTTGCGAGTCTAGTGTGGACTTGCAATTGGAAAAAATATCGGGCCCCAGTTGCGAGTCAATGGTGGCCTTGCAATTGGGAACAAAACATCGGGGCCCAATTGCGAGTTAAGGGTTAGAATTGTATTGATCGGAAACCTAAATACATGTGTGAATACATAAACAAATACCGTGTCCCTAGTAAGCCTCTACTAGACTAGCTCGTTGATCAAAGATGGTTAAGGTTTCCTAACCATAGACATGTGTTGTCATTTGATAATGGGATCACATCATTAGGAAAATGATGTGATGGACAAGACCCATCCGTTAGCTTAGCATAATGATCGTTAAGTTTTATTGCTATTGCTTTTCTCATGTCAAATACAAATTTTCTTCGACTATGAGATTATGCAACTCCCGAATACTGTAGGAATGCCTTGTGTGCTATCAAACGTCACAACGTAACTGAATGATTATAAAGATGCTCTACTGGTATCCCCGAAGGTGTTTGTTGAGTTGGCATATATCGAGATTAAGATTTGTCACTCTGAGTATCGGAGAGGTATATCTGGGCCCTCTCGGTGATACACTCATAGGCTTGCAAGCAAACGACTAAGGAGTTAGTCACGAGGTGATGTATTATGGAACGAGTAAAGAGACTTGCCGGTAACGAGATTGAACTAGGTATGAAGATACCTACGATTGAATCTCGGGCAAGTAACATACCGATGGAAAAAGCGAATTACGTATATTGTCATAACGGTTCGACCGATAAAGATCTTCATAGAATGTGTAGGAGCCAATATGGGCATCCAGGTTCCGCTATTGGTTATTGACCAGAGATGTGTCTCGGTCATGTCTACATAGTTCTCGAACCCGCAGGGTCCGCACGCTTAACGTTCGATGACGATATAGAATTATATGAGTTATGTAATTTGGTGACCGAATGTTGTTTTGGAGTCCTAGATGAGATCACGGACATGACGAGGAGTCTCGAAATGGTCGAGAAGTAAAGATTGATATATATGACGATGGTATTCGGACACCGGAAGTGTTCCGGAGGGTACCGGGTACATATCGGGTCACCGGAAGGGGTTCCGGGCACCCCCGGCAAAAGATATGGGCCTTATGGGCCAAGAGGGGAAACACACCAGCCACAAGGGGCTGGTGCACCCCCCGTATTTGCGGCCAAGGTGGAGAAGGAAAGGGGAAGGAGGAAAGGTGAGTGTGAATTAGGATTCCCACTTCCTTCTCTCTCCCCCTTCTTTCCTTCCCCCTCCGACATATATGGCAGGGGCGCGGCCATGGGCAGGAGCCCAAGTAGGATTCGGTCCAACTTGCGGCGTCCCTAGGCCTCTCCCCTGTCCCTCCCACCTATATATATTTGGGGGGCACCCTAGCACACACTAGACAATTGCCTAGCCGTGTGCGGCGCCCCCCTCCACCGTTTACACCCCCGGTCATATTTTCGTAGTGCTTAGGCGAAGCCCTGTGGAGATCACTTCACCATCACCGTCACCACGCCGTCGTGCTGACGGAACTCATCTACTACCTCGACATCTTGCTGGACCAAGAAGGCGAGGGACGTCACCGAGCTGAACGTGTGCAGAACACGGAGGTGCCGTGCATTCGGTACTTGATCGGTTGAAGCGCAAAGAAGTTCGACTACATCAACTGCATTGTGAAGCGCTTATGCTTACAGTCTAGGAAGGTACGTAGACACACTCTCCCCTAATTGCTCTACATCTCCATGGATAGATCATTGTGTGTGCGTAGATTTTTTTTTGTTTTCCATGCAATGATTCCCAACAGATAAATCTCCATCCATGTTACCCTAACAGCGCCAAATTGAACTGACGAAGATCGCGGAATCCCATTCCACCCTTCACCTTGGGTGTAGCAAGTTTGTCCCAAGCAATCCAGTGCAAAGATTTCCTATCCAGCGAGCTCCCCCACCAGAACTTTGCCATGCTTGAGGTTAAACCTTTGAACACTTTTTTTGTCAAAAGAAAGTAGCTCATACTGTACGTAGGAATTGCATGAACAACCGATTTCAACAAGGTTTGTCTACCGGCATAAGCAAACAATCTTTCAGACCACCCAGTCATCCTACCTCTTTCCTGTTCCCCTATATGGTCAAAAGTACCACTTGTGATCCGACCAATAGCAGTAGGAAGGCCAAGGTAACGTTCTGAAAACGCTTCTGTTTGAACATTCAGTAGCAGTTTCAGATTTTGTTTGAGAGCCGCGTGTGTATTAGGAGTAAAATATATTGAGCTCTTGTTTCTGTTCCCACATTGTCCTGAGGCCTCACCATAGATCCGCAAGATATCATTGAGCCTAGCAGCACTCTCAACACTCGCCTTGATGAAGATCAAACTGTCATCAGCGAAAAAAAGATGATTCACCAAGGTGCTCTGAAGTTTGATCGAATACCACGATCAATAAAATTTCCATAGGACTTCAGGAGCGATGAGAAGCCTTCTGCACATAATAAGAAAAGGTATGGGGACATGGGATTCCCCTGCTGAAGGCCCTTAGTTGGAGTAAAAAAGGCAATAATTCTCCATTTACCCGAACAGAGAAACGAACTGATGATACACATTTTATGATCAATCTAACCAAGTTAGCACTGAATCCCAAAAGCAAGAGTATAGCTTCCAAGAAGTGCCATTCTACCCGGTCGTAAGCTTTCATCATATCTAGCTTAACAACACAAGAAAATTTCTTTCCTTTCTTCCGTCTTTTCATCGTGTGAACACACTCATAAGCAACCAAAACATTGTCCGTGATCAGATGACCTGGAACAAAGGCGCCCTATTCTTCACTTATAATATCATCCATGCATGGCCTCATGCGGTTTCTTATCACCTTAGCAACAATTTTATAAAGGACTGGGCACAATGCAATGGGTCGATATTGAGTGATATTTTGAGGGTGACGTGATACGTCTCCAAAGAGAGAAGGGACAATGTTACTATCCTTTTTGCCACACTTGTGCTTCAAAGTAGCACCATGATCTTCATGATAGAGAGTCTCCTATGATATCACTTTCATATACTAGTGGTAATTTTTCATTATAGAACTTGGCTTGTATATTCCAAGGATGGGCTTCCTCAAATTGCCCTAGGTCTTCGTGAGCAAGCGAGTTGGATGCACACCCACTTAGTTTTCTTTTTGAGCTTTCATAAACTTATAGCTCTAGTGCATCCGTTGCATGGCAATCCCTACTCACTCACATTGATATTTATTAATGGGCATCTCCATAGCCCGTTGATACGCCTAGTTGATGTGAGACTAACTCCTTCTTTTTGTCTTCTCCACAACCACCGTCTATTCCACCTATAGTGCTATGTCCATGGCTCACGCTCATGTATTGCGTGAAAGTTGAAAAAGTTTGAGAACGTCAAAAGTATGAAACAATTGCTTGGCTTGTCATCGGGGTTGTGCATGATTTAAATATTTTATATGATGAAGATGGAGCATAGCCAGACTATATGATTTTGTAGGGATAAGCTTTCTTTGGCCATGTTATTTTGAGAAGACATAATTATTTTGTTAGTATGCTTGAAGTATTATTGTTTTTATGTTAATATTAAACTTTTGTTTTGAATCTTACGGATCTGAACATTCATGCCACAATAGAGAATTACATGGATAAATATGAAAGGTAGCATTCCACATCAAAAATTCTGTTTTTATCATTTACCTACTCGAGGACGAGCAAGAATTAAGCTTGGGGATGCTTGATACGTCTCCAACGTATCTATAATTTTTGATTGTTCCATGCAATTATATTATATGTTTTAGATGTTTTATATGCATTAATATGCTATTTTATATGATTTTTGGGACTAACCTATTAACCTAGAGCCCAGTGCCAGTTTCTTTTTTTCCTTGGAGTTTCGCAGAAAAGGAATACCAAACGGAGTCCAAACGGAATAAAACTTTTGCCATGATTTTTCTTGGACCAGAAGACACCCAGGAGACTTGGAGTGCAAGTCAGAAGAGCCTCGAGGTGGCCACAAGGGTGGATGGTGTGCCCAGGGGGGTGGGGCGCGCCCCCCCGACCTTGTGGGCCCCTCGAGGATCCCTTGATCTAGATCTTCCTCCTATATATACTCTTATACCCTAAAAACATCCAGGGGAGCCATGAAACCACTTTTCCACCGCCGCAACCTTCTGTACCCGTGAGATCCCATCTTGGGGCCTTTTCTGGCATCCTGCTGGAGGGGGATTCGATCACGGAGGGCTTCTACATCAACACCATTGCCTTTCCGATGAAGCGTGAGTAGTTTACTTCAGACCTACGAGTCCATAGCTAGTAGCTAGATGGCTTCTTCTCTCTCTTTGATTCTCAATACAAAGTTCTCCTCGATGTTCTTGGATATCTATTCGATGTAATACTCCTTTGCGGTGTGTTTGCCGAGATCCGATGAACTGTGGATTTATGATCAGCTTATCTATGAATATTATTTGAATCTTCTCTGAATTCTTATATGCATGATTTGATATCTTTGCAAGTCTCTGATAACCCACAAGTATAGGGGATTGCAACAGTTTTTGTGGGTAGAGTATTCAACCCAAATTTATAGATTCGACACAAGGGGAGCCAAAGAATATTTGAAGGTATTAGCAGCTGAGTTGTCAATTCAACCACACCTGGAGATTAATTATCTCCAGCAAAGTGATCAGTAGCAAAGTAGTATGATAGTTTTGATAATAGTAGCAGCAAAAATGGTAACGGTAACAGTGATAGCAGTAATTTTGTAGCAAGTGCAATAGTAACAATAGCAGTAGTAACTTAGCAAGATCATTATAAGATAAATTCGTAGGCATTGGATCGGTGACTTGTTGGATGATATTCATCATGAGTGTAGCGATCCAACCTCAAACGGCCGAATCTCTGTGCTTAAGTGTCATCCCTGGATCGGTAATGCTGACACACACAGTACTTGAAGGATTTATAACAAAGTAGCAATCACACACTTATTACATCGAATGTCTCAAAAGAGAACTTATTACAATAAATATGGCTTAAGGCCAACTAAATAAGATAACAGCAGAAGGCTTGGAAGATAAAGTGAGTCCATGAACTCCAACGGCATAGCTGAGTGCACGACAAACGACCTAGCGCACCTTACTCTTCGTCTGAAAAGTCTGCAACATGATATGTTGCAGCCTGAAAATGGGTCAGCACATGGAATATGCTGGCAATATAACACAGTAGAGCAATGAGCAGATAAAGGCTATCACTACATGCATATATGGCTGGTGGAGGCTCTATGGTTATAATGTTTTGCGAAAAGCCAAATTTTCCCTACAACAAAGGAATATATTTTATTTAACTATCATGGTGGTTGAAACATTGAGAATGGTACCCCCATATCAATCCCAATTAAAAGTAATTTTCAACCCAACAAAATTAATTTAGAGTGATGAGATCAAATCAATAATTCAAGTACCAGATACTCAAGATGTCCATAACCGGGGACACGGCTAACCATGATTAGTTTGTACACTCTGAAGAGGTTTGCGCACTTTTCCCCACAAGACTCGATCTCCTCCATTGGATTTCTCGCACTTCATGGTGTTTGAGAAATGGATGACCGAGACACAGTCTTTCAGAAGCATTAACTCTAACCCCGGGTAGACAGTACCAACCTACATCCCTACATCTGCTAGCCTACCACTGGAAGAGGTCATGCAACATACTCAACTATGCTAGAGCCCATAATAGCTTGTGGCTGCACACGAAAGTTTCTAGCACCAATAATCTTATGATCTCTTTGAGCCGGGGTGGCGGACCATAGGAGGATCAGACGGTATAACCCCGGGATCTCCTAGGACTACACTGGTATAACCCCAGGTGCCCAAACCAACAATCCACCCAGATGTGTATTAAAGTTGCCACCTTACTTTGAACCATTAATTAACAATCTCACATCTGTCATGGATACACTCAAACCCAATCCACGTCTATGAGCATAGCATGGCAACATGAGCATAACGTAGAAGTAACACCCAAGGGTTTGATAATAAAACAGGTAATAGGTTCTACCTCATCAACTACTTCCCAATACCCACATGTTATCAAATCCTAACCATGCAATGTTTGAGGGTTGTGACTAATGCATAAAAACTGGGTATGAAAAGAGTATGATCAATGTGTTACTTGCCTTGCTAACGATCCGCAAATCCTAGAGACTCGTAGTAGCACACTTCGCACTCCGGGAATTCTATCGCAAACAAACAATAGCATACATAAGCACTCAAGCAGAGATGCACGGGTAAAACTCAAATAAGAAGATCAAATCTGAAAATCCAACTAAAGAGATTCGATCTGCAAAAAGAATCAATCGAATCAGAGCTACGGAACTGAAACTACGGTCAAAAGAACTTCGAATTCAAATCTGCTTGAAACCAAATTTTAAATTATCAAAACCTTGTTCAAGTTGATTAAACAGAAAGAGGGGCTCAAGACGAAGATTTTGGCATTGGTTCCACTGGATTTGGACAAACGGTTAAAAAGCTACGAGGGTTTGAAGATCAGGGGCTAATCTGTGATAAAAGTAATCGCGGATAGGTCCCCGGTCGAAAAAAAATGTCGGATCTCGGTTTCCGGCAAAATCCTTAAGGTTCAAACTCTAGGGTGCGCACGAAGATCTCCCCCTACCGATCCACGCTCTAGCTTTGCTAAGATCTCAAGGACTAACTCGACGAACTCGCAACACAAAGAACACAAGATTTATACTGGTTCGGGCCACCGTTGTGGTGTAATACCCTACTCCAGTGTGGTGGTGGTGGATTGCCTCTCGGGCTGAGGATGAACAGTTACAAGGGGAAGAACAACCTCCTGAGGTTGAGGTGTTCTTGTGCTTGGTGTGTGGCTAAGGGTTGGCTAAAGATCAGATGCCTCAGGCTCAGTTGCCGCCTACTGTGGTGGCTAGTCCTATTTATAGAGGCCCTGATCCTCTCCCCAAATATCGAGCAGGAAGGGAGCCAACAACGACCAATTTGAAAGGAGATAACTGGTACAACTTATCCTGACAAAAGCAGTCTTCGCCTGCAAAAGGCTCTGGTGGTGACGCCGCCTTGGGCTCCATGGTGACCTCCGTCCTGCTGGTCTTGGTCTCGTTGCACTGATATGGAAACCTTTGCTTGACGCCTCGGTACTCCGCGCCTGCACTTGCCCCTTTAGCACCAAAGAGGAAACAAGTACACTGTGCGTGCTGGCGCCCGCCTGGTCTCGATCGTCATGGCTCACGTCACGAGAACCTCGCGAGGTTTGCCTTGCCTTGATCTCTCTGCCCCTCGCGAGCCCACCTGGTGAGGCCGCTCCCGAGGAGGTCTTGCGTCGCCCGCCTCGCGAGGCTTGGCTCCTCGCGAGGGTCTTGAGTGCTTGTTGGTGAAGATGGGCCGTACGGGCCCGCTCGCAGAGCCACGTCGTGGGCCGCAGGCAGGCAAGTCTGGGGACCCCTGTTCCCAGAACGCCGACAGTAGCCCCGGGCCCAAGGCGCGCTCGGGTTTAGCTTCGAGGCGAAGCCAAAGGTCAAGTGTGGAGCGCCGCGGGCCCCAATAGCCTGCGGCCTTGGTCGACGCGTGGCGGTTGATTGGACGTGGGCGTCTCTACTTCCCCACGCTGCCTCGGCAACTGCCCGACTTGACAAGTCCCTACGACATGCAAGGAAAAACCATCATTACCAGTGATAGTGGGGGCGCTGGTTGGCCTTCTCCCGCTATAAATGGGGAGGGGGCGGAGCCCCCGTCGCCCGTCTCTTCCCATTCCGCTTGCCAGCTGTGACACCAATGGCGCCCATCCGAAGGTTTTCTGCCGCGGAGAAAGGAAAGACTCCCCTCGACGGGCTGGTGCCGCTCCCGCCGAAGAAGAGGCCGGTCCACCACCGCGACGCGGCAGGGATGTAGGTGGTGACGAGGCCTTGGTGCGAGGGGCCTCCTCCCGGGTATCTGCTACCCCTGTACGCCCAGGCTGGGGGCTCAGGAGGGAGAGGCGACGAGCGTCGGCGCGCGCGCCGTGGTCATGGTCGTCGTGCCGTGGGGGCGCGCGTCGCCGTTGCGGGAGTCCACGCCTCGGACTCCTCGCGTGAGCTCGTGCTGTGGGCGGCGATGCCCCCGAGCACTTGGATCCGCTTCCCTTCTTTCTTCTCTGCTGAGATGGCGCCGAGGGGGCCCCTTGTGCTTTGGCTGCAGCACGCCGACTGCGACAGGAGCGGAGGTTAAGGCCGTCTCCTCGGGGAAGATCTTCATGACCCGAGGCTGGGGTGAGGTTGCCCGAGTGTGTCGCGCGGAGGGCGCCCTCGCGATCCATTTCGTGTACGACGGCGCCTCCACGCTGTTCTTCAAGGTCTTCGATGTAGAAGGCCGCCGTGTGGAGTGTTGCCCCGGGAGAGGTCATCACGCTGATGCTGCCGCAAGGGCAGGGCCCGCTGCCTGCGTCGCCGGCGGCTCCTCCGGAAGCAGCAGCAACACTTGGGAGTCCGGCGATTCTCCCGAGCTCTACGAGACTCCGGAGACGAGCGATGACAGCTATGTGCCCCCAAGCTCTCGCTGAGCCCGGAACAGGGCTGCAGCGATCGACCGCCGCTGATCTGGATGAGGTTGGCGCCGGCTTCTGGTGGCCCACTGTTGATGATGGCGTCATCCACAGGGCGCGTGTAGATAGGATTCCTGAAGTTCTTGTCTTTTGTTCCCTGCGAGGAATCAAGGAGTACCCCGTGGGGGCATGTAAAGGGTCTGTAATGTCTTTTGTCAATATTGTCCTTATTATGAACTTGCGCGAGCGCGAGTCCTGCTTCAGCTCGGTCTCCCCTTTCCGACCTTGCGACGACTTGGTGCTCTACGCTGACAGGTCCCGGTCCCCAGGCAGGCTGCAGCCGTCGCTGGTATGCCAGGTCACGTGCCGTGGTCAAGGCCAGGAGGTGAGCGACCCGAGATCCGGTAAGAGCCCCCGAGGCGCGATGCTCAGGAGGTCCCCTTTAGCGCCCAAGCGGCCGTCGAGTGGTAGGAAAGGGCAGTGACGTTGCTGCAGCAGGGCTGCAGCTAGTGTGGTTCCTAGTCCTTAGTGGTTTAGCCAACCCGGGCATGAGACTTATCTTGACGGTCCGGAGCTGGTTCCTCGCGACGCACCAGATTCGGGCTTAGGTGTCCATAGCATAGCTTGGCCGGGCCCGTACGAGCCTCTCTCTCTTCTCCGCGCTCTCCTTTGTGCTCTACGTCCTCAGGTCCCGGCCCTCGAGCAAGCTGAGCCGCCGCCGGTATGCCAGGTCGCGTGCCGTGGTCAAGGCCAGGGGGTGAGGGCTGGAGAGCCAGTAAGAGCTTCTGAGTCGCGATGCTCAGGAGCCCCCCTTTTAATGCGCAAGCGGATCGCACAGGAGAAGAGGGAGCTCGCGGTGCCGCCTGCCGTCGTCCTCAGGAGATTCCTGCAAGCCAGCACAAGGAGATACACAGTTTGCCATTATGGTTGCCGGGCGGCCGCTGATCGCTTTGCCAGAGAACGGGGGCACTGAGGGCCCGGTGAGGTGGCGCGCATGGCCAGAGCTCGGCCGCTCAGATTTGTCGACGTTGCAGGGACGGACCCAAGCACAAGCGTCATGCCAGAGTGAGCAACTCCCGGGGTAAGTGCCAATCAAGCAGGCGATAGTCATAGGTAGATTAAGCATGGAAAGCAGACTAGCTCAAGTAAATGCAGGAAGGATACAGGCCACTGGGCCTGGCCCGAGCGGCTTGGGGATGATGCAGCCCGAGGGGCGCCCCCGGCAAGGTAAGCTAAAGACATGAAAAGGGATACATGCCACAGGGACGGACGCATGTGGCCTGGGAATGATGCAGCCCGAGGGGCGCTCCCAGCTAAAGAAACTTGGAAAATGTCACCTGGTTTTGTTGATGAAGGGATGTTGGGGAAGCTGAAGGTACGCGGCGAAGGGGTTGTTCCTCACGAGCCGCCGGGGCCCTGAGCCTCGGGAGGCTCTAGAGGTCCAGGCGGTTCCTTGAGGACTGTCTCCATCTCCGTCAGGACGGCGTGGTGCTTGGCCTCCTGAGTCGCCAGGACGCGCCTCAAGTTGCGCTGATAGGCGGACGCCATGCTCGGCAAGCCAAAAGGCATGCGAACGTAGCTGTGCGGTGGACCCTCGCAGCGTCCCACGCGCGAAGGCCGGAAGAGCTCCTGAGATGCGGCCCTGTTGAGCCCTGGGACGTCGATGCAGACGCGCAGCCCGGCATCCTCGCCTGGATGGGAGGTTGCGCCAGGTGAACTACAATCGCCGTGCATGGCCCTCGCATCTTGCAGCTCCTGGGTGGTCTTGGTGATGAATCCTGAGCGGTGGGCGCTCCTCGCCCTGTGTTCTCCTGAGGAAAACATGTCGTGAAGCACGCCTCCAAGTGATGCCCGAGTGCCTCCCTCGTGATGTTGGCAAGGTCGGAGGCCCTCCAGAAGAGAGCCCCCGAGCCCTGCCCGAGAAGGGCCCCGGGCGCGCTTTCCTATGCAATGGAGGGAGGCGCCCCTAGCGCGGGCGCTGATCCTGACGAGGTACCGCTCGCGACGCCACCCTCCTGAGGTCCTGCACGGCGTAGCTTCTTCTTCTTCTTCTTGGGGGTGGCCTCAGGAGGGCACTCGCCCTTGCTGTCGGGGTCATCGATTGCTGCAGCTTGGAAGGCACGCTCGAGGGAGCACGCCGCGTCTCTTTCTTCGCACGGGACTGTGATGATTCCGCCGCTTCCTGGCATCTTGAGGACATTGGAGCTGTGGTGGGTCACCGCCATGAACTTGGCCAGGGCTGTATACCCGAGGATGGCATTGTACGGCAGACGGATGTGTGCGATGTCGAAGTCGATGAGCTCGGTGCGGTAGTTCTTGCGTTCTCCGAAGGTGACAGGGAGGCGGACCTGCCCTATCGGTGTGGTGGAACCGTCGGTCACCCCTGAGAAAGGCTTGGTGGGCTGAAGCTGGTCGTAGGGCATTTGAAGGTTGTCGAACGTGTCGACGTCGAAGTCGATGAGCTCGGTGCGGTAGTTGTTGCGTTCTCCGAAGGTGACAGGGAGGCGGACCTGCCCTATCGGTGTGGTGGAACCGTTGGTCACCCCTGAGAAAGGCTTGGTGGGCTGAAGCTGGTCGTAGGGCATTTGAAGGTTGTCGAACGTGTCGACGGACAAGATGTTAAGCCCTGCGCCGATGTCGATGAGGGTCTTGGTGACTTGCACGTTGCTGATGACTGGGGAACAAAGCATCGGGAGGGCGCCAGCGGTAGCCGCGCACTTGAGCCGATCTGCCGAACTGAACGTGATGGCACACTTGGACCATCTGAGCGGGCGCGTGGCCTTGAGCTTGGGGAGGACTTCATTCACTTCACGAGCAAACTGTTTGAAGATACGCTTCGAGGCTGGGGCCTGACCTCCGCCCAAGATGCAGGCGATAGCACGCGGCTCCTGGAAGCCCCCAACCCCCTCGTCTTGATGGTGGTCGTCATTCCTTCTTGGTGGTGGCGGTAGTGGAGGAAGACCGGCGTTGCCCTGAGGACAATCCTCACGAGGCTGGTCCCTCCAGGCGCCCTCGCGAGGATGATCCTGCCAGCGGTCCTCGCGATGTCGGTCGTGCCACTCCTGGCACGGGCCGCGGTCATCCCAGCATCCGCCACCATGTCCTCCTCCTCGGCCGTAGCCCCGGTCGTTGCGCTTGGGGCGTCGACCGAAGCGTCCTTCTCGAATGGCTCTGAGCTCTTGACAGTCGCTGGTGTTGTGGCTATGCATGTTATGGAAGGCGCAGAACGGTCGGCTGCTCCTGGATGACTCAGGCTGGTCTCTGCCACGCTTGGTGTCCGGCTCCGCCGCGAGCACGGCTGCTCCCTTGCGCTTCACATCCTTGGCCTTGGCTTTCTTCTCCTCCGGGTCCGCAGTCTGGAGCTCGAGGAGGGAGAGGCGCCCCTCCTCAGCTCTTGCGTACTTGGTCGCCAGGTTGAATAGCTCTAGGGACGTGCATAGCTCCTCGTGGATGGCGAGCTCCTCCTTCATCTTGACGTCACGGATGCCATCAGAGAACGCGGAGATTATGGCCTCGTCCGTCACCTTGGGGATCTTGAGGCGAACGTTGTTGAAGCGCTGGATGTACTTCTGGAGGGTCTCTCCTGGTTGTTGCTTCACGCGGCGTAGGTCACCCGCGGCCGGAGGGCGGTCGCACGTGCCCTGGAAGTTGGCGACGAAGCGGTCGCGCATCTCGTCCCAGGAGGAGATCGAGCTTGGAGGCAGGTTCAGGAGCCAGGAGCGGGCACCATCTTTGAGAGCCATGGGGAACCAGTTCGCCATGACTTTCTCTTCTCCGTTGGCCGCCTCGATGCTCAGCTCGTAGAGCTGCAGGGACTCCGCGGGGTCGGGGGTGCCGTCGTAGTGAGGAGGCAGATCCGGCTTGAACTTGCCCGGCCAGGCGACGCTACGCAGCTCGGGGGTGAAGGCGCGACAGCCGGCCGTGGTCACCGGTGCCCGTCTTGGAGGTGGAGCTTGGTCTTGGCGCCCGCGCGCCGCCACGGCAAGCGGCGCGGGGCCCTGCCGCAGCAAGCGATCCTGACGTGGCGGTGCGGGGAGTGGCGGAGCATTCTCTTGCGGTCGAGGGACTTCTTGACAGCTTCTTTCTTCACGCGCGGGCGCCGGACGTGGTAGGTCGCGCCGTGGAGCCGCGCGCCTTGGCGCCAGGGCGCCGTCATGGTGCAGAGGTGGTGGAGGTGCTCCGTGAGCTACGTCGCCCGTAGCTGGCGGAGGGCGTGGCAGTGAGAGGGACGGCGCAAGGGAGCCCCCTGCGGCGCTGACAAGCTCGGCGATGCAGTCGAGCCAGTCCTCGTAGAGGTCGTCGACTAGGCGGTAGCGCAGGAGCTCGTGCGCCATGAGGAGCGCGGCCCACACATCCGTGGGAGCGCGACGAGCGTGAGACGACGAACCAGCGGGAGTCAGCGACGGAGTGGTGGTGCGGCCGTCCTGCCGCACCGAGGGGGTGCAACGAGGATGCTTGCTGTTCGTTCCCTGCCGGGCCGGTGGCGGCGTTGGCGGTAGGCGACGGAGAACGGCGGGGTGGCCCGCCGACGGGAGCCGTCTGAGCAACGCGGGTGGCGAGGGCAGCCCGGAGCTCGGCGCGAGCGCGGCGTGCGTCCGCCATGGAGATGATGAAGCAACGGGACGCGGAGCGATGGAAGGGAAGCTTCGTCGCACCCCTACCTGGCGCGCCAAATGTCGGATCTCGGGTTCCGGCAAAACCCTTAAGGCTCGAACTCTGGGGTGCGCACGAAGATCTCCCCCTACCGATCCACGCCCTAGCTTTGCTAAGATCTCAAGGACTAACTCGACGAACTCGCAACACAAAGAACACAAGATTTATACTGGTTCAGGCCACCGTTGTGGTGTAATACCCTACTCCAGTGTGGTGGTGGTGGATTGCCTCTCGGACTGAGGATGAACAGTTACAAGGGGAAGAACAGCCTCCTGAGGTTGAGCTGTTCTTGTGCTCGGTGTATGGCTAAGGGTTGGCTAAAGATCAGACGCCTCAGGCTCAGTTGCCGCCTACTGTGGTGGCTAGTGCTATTTATAGAGGCCCTGGTCCTCTCCCCAAATATCGAGCGGGAAGGGAGCCAACAACAGCCAATTTGAAAGGAGACAACTGGTACAGCTTATCCTGACAAAAGCAGTCTTCTCCTGCAAAAGGCTCTGGTGGTGACGCCGCCTTGGGCTCCATGGCGACCTTCGTCCTGCCGTCCTGCTGGTCTTGGTCTCGTTGTGATATGGAAACCTTTGCTTGACACCTCGGTACTCTGCGCCTGCGCTTGCCCCTTTAGCACCAAAGAGGAAACAAGTACACTGTGCGTGCTGGCGCCCGCCTGGTCTCGATCGTCATGGCTCACGTCACGAGAACCTCGCGAGGTTTGCCTTGCCTTGATCTCTCTGCCCCTCGCGAGCCAACCTGGTGAGGCCGCTCCCGAGGAGGTCTTGCGTCGCCCGCCTCGCGAGGCTTGGCCCCTCGCGAGGGTCTTGAGTGCTTGTTGGTGAAGATGGGCCGTACGGGCCCGCTCGTAGAGCCACGTCGTGGGCCGCAGGCAGGCAAGTCTGGGGACCCCCGTTCCCAGAACGTTGACAAAATAAAAAGAAAAGACTACGACACGAACGTCCGCTAACAAAACCAATCTAACGAAAATCGTTCACTAATAGATCTAAACGAATGAACGTTCGTTAAATAAACTAAACCAAATAAAACCGAAATAAAACCTGATCTAAACGAAAAACCAATCAAGGGTTTTTTACCGAAAATAAAACTGAAGAAAACCGGCGACTTTTCCGGCGAACTCCGGCGGACGGCGGCGGCGGGCAGCGGCGGCGGGTGGCGAGGCGCGGCGGCGGCGGACTCCGGCGGCGGCACGCGACATCGGCGGCGGCGGGGATTGCGGCAGCGGTGGCGCGGACTGCGAGGCACGGTGGGGTGGCGGCTAGGGTTTCCGCAGCGGGGTGGGCTGGTTGGCTGGGGCGGCGGCCTCGGCCTATAAAGCCTGAGCGGACAGAGTCCGGCTCGGGCACGGCCCGTTAGGTCGGTTCGTTTTTTTAATAAGATTCCGCCGAGAAAAATCCTAAATAAAATAAAATAAAAATCTAAAAATGCCAAAACAATTTTCACCATCTAAACAAAATATTTAGAACAAAGTGAACATTTTCTTGGCCTAAAAATGCAATTTTGAAAAATGCATATTTTTCTAATTCAAACAAAATAGCGATAAAACCCAAATAAAATTATTTATTTAATTTTAACATTTTTCCTCCAATATTTCATCTATTGGTGAGAAGTCATATTATCTCCTCTCATATATTTTAATTATGAAATAATTTTGGAGAGAAAAATAATTAAAACCAAATTGATCCCCGTTTCAATATTTGAGAAAATTCAAATATATAAATAATAAAATCCCCAACTCTCTCCATGGGTCCTTGAGTTGCTTAGGATTTTTAGGATCACTACCAAAATGCAAATAAAATATGATATGCATTTGATGACTTATGTATAATATTCAAAATTGAAAATTTGGGATGTTACAATGAGACAATTATAACCTAGGGCGATACGGCATTAGCTCCAGTTCGTCAATATAATGTAGGCATGTATTCCGTAAATAGTCATATGTGCTTATGGAAAGAACTTGCATGACATCTTTTGTCCAACCCTCCCGTGGCAGCAGGGTCCATATTGGAAACTAAGGGATATTAAGGCCTCCTTTTAATAAAGAACCGGAACAAAGCATTAACACATAGTGAATACATGAACTCCTCAAACTACGGTCATCATCGGGAGTGGTCCCGACTATTGTCACTCCGGGGTTGCCGGATCATAACACGTAGTAGGTGACTATAACTTGCAAGATCGGATCTAGAACATGGATATAATGACGATAACATAAACGATTCAGATCTGAGTTCATGGCACCCGGGCCCAAAGTGACAAGCATTAAGCATGGCAAAGTCATAGCAACATCAATCTTAGAACATAGTGGGTACTAGGGATTAAGCCCTAACAAAACTAACTCGATTACATGATGAATCTCATCCAACTCCTCACCGACCAGCGAGCCTACGAAGGAATTACTCACCCCCGGTGGGGAGCATCATGGAATTGGCGATGGAGAAGGGTTGGTGATGACGAAGAACGAAGATCCCCCTCTCCGGAGCCCCAAACGGACTCCAGATCTGGCCTCCCGACGAAGAACAGGAGGTGACGACGTCTCCGTCTCGTGGATCGCAATAATTCTTTCTCCCTGATTTTTTTCTGGAAAAATAGGATTTTATAGCGTCGGTTTCAGGGTCTGTGGGGCCACCAGGTGGGGACAACCCACCTGGGCATGCTAGGAGGGGGGCATGCCCTGGTGGGTTATGCCCACCCAGGTGCCCCCCTCCGGTGGGTCTTGGCTCCAGAAATTCTTATTTATTGTATAAAAAATCCTTGCAAAGTTTCGTTCCATTCCGAGAACTTTTATTTCTGCACAAAAACAACACTATTGTAGTTCTGCTGAAAACAACGTCAGTTCGGGGTTAGTTTCATTCAAATCATGCAAATTAGAGTCCAAAACAAGAGGAAAATGTTGGAAATATGCGCTAGAGGCAATAATAAATTGGTTATTATTATATTTCCTTGTTCATGATAATTGTCTATTGTTCATGCTATAATTGTATTAACCGGAAACTGTAATACATGTCTGAATACATAGATCGTAATATGTCCCTAGTGAGCCTCTAGTTAACTAGCTCGTTGATTAATAGATGGTCGTGGTTTCCTGACCATGGACATTGGATGTCGTTGATAACGGGATCACATCATTAGGAGAATGATGTGATGGACAAGACCCAATCCTAAGCATAGCACAAGATCGTCTAGTTCGTTTTGCTAGAGCTTTTCTAATGTCAAGTATCATTTCCTTAGACCATGAGATTGTGCAACTCTCGGATACCGTAGGAATGCTTTGGGTGTACCAAACGTCACAACGTAACTGGGTGGCTATAAAGGTGCACTACAGGTATCTCTGAAAGTGTCTGTTGGGTTGGCACGAATCGAGATTGGAACTTGTCACTCCGTATGACAGAGAGGTATCTCTGGGCCCACTCGATAATGCATCATCATAATGAGCTCAATGTGACTAAGGGGTTAGCCATGGGATCATGCGTTACGGAACGAGTAAAGAGACTTGCCGGTAACGAGACTGAACGAGGTATGAGGATACCGACGATCGAATCTCGGGCAAGT
This sequence comes from Triticum aestivum, assembly GCF_018294505.1. Classification (NCBI taxonomy): domain Eukaryota; kingdom Viridiplantae; phylum Streptophyta; class Magnoliopsida; order Poales; family Poaceae; genus Triticum; species Triticum aestivum. Next base: position 67,832,375 of record NC_057805.1, read on the forward strand.
AACATACCGATGGACAAAGGGAATTGTATACGGGATTGATTGAATCCCTGACATCTTGGTTCATCCGATGAGATCATCGTGGAACATGTGGGAGCCAACATGGGTATCCAGATCCCGCTGTTGGTTATTGGCCGGAGAGATGTCTCAGTCATGTCTGCATGGTTCCCGAACCCGTAGGGTCTACACACTTAAGGTTCGGTGACGCTAGAGTTGTTATGGGAAATAGTATGTGGTTACCGAAGGTTGTTCGGAGTCCCGGATGAGATCTTGGACATCACGAGGACTTCCGAAATGGTCCGGAGGTGAAGATTTATATATGGGAAGTCCAGTTTCAGTCACCGGAATTGTTTCGGGAGTTATCGGTATTGTACGAGGACCACCGAAAGGTGTCCGGGGGTCCACCGGGTGGGGCCACCTGCCTCAGGGGACTTAATGGCCTGAACAAGGGTGGGAACCAGCCCCCTAGTGGGCTGGTGCACCCCCCAAGGGCCCAAGGCGCCTAGGGTTGAAAACCCTAGGGGGTGGGGGCGCCTCCCACCAAACTTGGGGGGCAAGTTCCCCCCCTTGGCCGCCGCCCCCCTCTAGATGGGATCTAAGGGGGCCGGCCCCCTCTCCCCTTCACCCTATAAATAGAGGGGGGTGGGAGGGCAGCAGAACCCTTCCCCTGGTGCAGCCCTCCCCTTCTCCAACACCTCCTCCTCCTCCGTAGTGCTTGGCGAAGCCCTGCCGGAGAACTGCAAGCTCCACCACCACGCCGTCGTGCTACTGGAGCTCTCCCTCAACTTCTCCTCATCCCTTGCTGGATCAAGAAGGAGGAGACGTCCCCGTGCTGTACGTGTGTTGAACGCGGAGGCGCCGTCCGTTCGGTGCTTGGATCGGATCTACCGCATTTGAATCGCCGCGAGTACGACTCCATCAACCGTGTTCTTGTAACGCTTCCGGTTAGCGATCTTCAAGGGTATGAAGATGCACTCCCTCTCTCTCGTTGCTAGCATCTCCTAGATTGATCTTGGTAACACGTAGGAATTCTTTTGAATTATTACTACGTTCCCCTACAGTGGCATCATGAGCTAGGTCTATGCGTAGATTCTATGCACGACTAGAACACAAAGTAGTTGTGGGCAGTGATTTGTTCAATTTGCTTATCTTACTAGTCTTATCTTGATTCAGAGGCATTGTGGGATGAAGCGGCCCGGACCGACCTTACACGTACGCTTACATGAGACTGGTTCCACCGACTGACATGCACTTGATGCATAAGGTGGCTAGCGGGTGTCTGTCTCTCCCACTTTAGTCGGATCGGATTCGATGAAAATGGTCCTTAGGAAGGGTAAATAGCAATTGTCATATCACCGTTGTGGCTTTTGCGTAGGTAAGAAACGTTCTTGCTAGAAACCCGTAGCAGCCATGTAAAACATGCAACAACAATTAGGGGACGTCTAACTTGTTTTTGCAGGGTATGCTATGTGATGTGATATGTCCAAAAGGATGTGATGAATGATATATGTGATGTATGAGATTGATCATGTTCTTGTAATAGGAATCACGACTTGCATGTCGATGAGTATGACAACCGGCAGGAGCCATAGGAGTTGTCTTAATTTATTGTATGACCTGCGTGTCATTGAAAACGCCATGCAATTACTTTACTTCATTGCTAACCGTTAGCCATAGTAGTAGAAGTAATAGTTGGCGGGACAACTTCATGAAGACACGATGATGGAGATCATGATGATGGAGATCATGGTGTCATGCCGGTGACGAAGGTGATCATGCCGCGCCTCGAAGATGGATATCAAAGGCACAAGATGATACTGGCCATATCATGTCACTTTATGATTTGCATGTGATGTTTGTCATGTTTACATCTTATTTTCTTAGAACGACGGTAGCATAAATAGGATGATCCCTCAGTAAAATTTCAAGAAATGTGTTCCCCCTAACTGTGCACCGTTGCGAAGGTTCGTTGCTTCGAAGCACCACGTGATGATCGGGTGTGATAGATTCTAATGTTCGCATACAACGGGTGTAAGCCAGATTTACACATGTGAAACACTTAGGTTGACTTGACGAGCCTAGCATGTACAAACATGGCCTCGGAACACAAGAGACTGAAAGGTCAAACATGAGTCGTATAGTAGATACGATCAACATGGATATGTTCACAGTTGATGACTAGTCCGTCTCACGTGATGATCGGACACGGCCTAGTCGATTTGGATCATGTATCACTTAGATGACTAGAGGGATGTCTATCTGAGTGGGAGTTCATTAAATAATTTGATTAGATGAACTTAATTATCATAAACTTAGTCTAAAATATCTTTACAATATGTCTTGTAGATCAAATGGCCCACGCTAATGTTGCCTTCAACTTCAACGCGTTCCTAGAGAAAACCAAGCTGAAAGACGATGGTAGCAACTATATGGATTGGGTCCGTAACTTGAGGATCATCCTCATAGCTGCCAAGAAAGCATATGTCCTTGAAGCACCGCTAGGTGAAGCACCCATTTTCCCAGCAACTCAAGACGTTATGAACGCCTGGCAGTCGCGTAGTGATGATTACTCCCTGGTTCAGAGGCATGCTTTACAGCTTAGAACCGGGGCTCCAAAAGCGTTTTGAGCAGCACAAAGCATATGAGAGGTTCCAAGAAATGAAAATGGTTTTCCAAGCTCATGCCCGGGTCGAGAGATATGAAGTCTCCGACAAGTTCTACAGTTGTAAGATGGAGGAAAACAGTTCTGTTAGCGAGCATATAGTCAAAATGTCTGGGTTGCACAACCGGTTGTCTCAGCCGGGAGTTAATCTCCCGGATGACTCGGTCATTGATAGGATCCTCCATTCGCTTCCACCTAGCTACAAGAGCTTTGTGATGAACTACAATATGCAAGGGATGGAGAAGTCCATTCCTGAGTTATATCCAATGCTGAAATCAGCGGAGGTGGAGATCAAAAAGGAACATCAAGTGTTGATGGTGAATAAGACCACTAGTTATCAAGAAGGGCAAGGGTAAGAAGAACTTCAAGAAGGATGGCAAGGGAGTTGCCGCGCCCGGTAAATCAGTTGCTGGGAAGAAGCCAAAGAATGGACCCAAGACCGAGACTCGATGCTTTTATTGCAAGGGAAATGGTCACTGGAAGCGGAACTGCCCCAAGTACTTAGCGGATAAGAAGGTCGGCAATACCAAAGGTATATATGATATACATGTTATTGATGTGTACCTTACCAGCACTCATAGTAGCTCCTGGGTATTTGATACCGGTGCGGTTGCTCATATTTGTAACTCAAAACAGGAGCTGCGGAATAAGCGGAGACTGGCGAAGGACGAGGTGACGATGCGCGTCGGGAATGGTTCCAAGGTCGATGTGATCGCCGTCGGCACACTACCTCTACATTTACCTATGGGATTAGTTTTAAACCTCAATAATTGTTATTTAGTGCCAGCTTTGAGCATGAACATTGTATCTGGATCTCGTTTAATGCGAAATGGCTACTCATTTAAATCTGAGAATAATGGTTGTTCTATTTATATGAGAGATATGTTTTATGGTCATGCCCCGTTGGTCAATGGTTTATTTTTATTGAATCTCGAACGTGATGTTACACATATTCATAGTGTGAATGCCAAAAGATGTAAGGTTGATAATGATAGTCCCACATACTTGTGGCACTGCCGCCTTGGTCACATTGGTGTCAAACGCATGAAGAAACTCCATGCAGATGGACTTTTGGAGTCTCTTGATTACGAATCATTTGACACATGCGAACCATGCCTCATGGGCAAAATGATCAAGACTCCGTTCTCCGAAACAATGGAGCGAGAAACCAACTTATTGGAAATCATACATACTGATGTGTGTGGTCCAACGAGCGTTGAGGCTCGCGGTGGCTATCGTTATGTTCTCACCCTCACTGATGACTTAAGTAGATATGTGTATGTCTACTTAATGAAACACAAGTCTGAGACCTTTGAAGAGTTCAGGGAATTTCAGAGTGAGGTAGAGAATCAATGTGACAAGAAAATAAAGTTCCTACGATCATATTGTGGAGGAGAATACTTGAGTCACGAGTTTGGCACGCACCTGAAGAAATGTGGAATTGTTTCACAACTCACGCCGCCTGGAACATGCTACCTCTTGAGCACTGCGTTGGCTTTCCCTTGAAGAGGAAAGGGTGATGCAGCAAAGTAGCGTAAGTATTTCCCTCAGTTTTTGGGAACCAAGGTATCAATCCAGTAGGAGGCCACGCACAAGTCCCTCACACCTACACAAACAAATAAATCCTCGCAACCAACGCAATAAAGGGGTTGTCAATCCCTTCACGGTCACTTACGAGAGTGAGATCTGATAGATATGATAAGATAATATTTTTGGTATTTTTATGATAAAGATGCAAAGTAAAATAAAAGAAAAATAAAAGGCAATGGAAATAGCTTGTTGTTGGAAGATTAATATGATGGAAAATAGACCCGGGGGCCATAGGTTTCACTAGTGGATTTTCTCATGAGCATAAGTATTACGGTGGGTGAACAAATTACTGTCGAGCAATTGACAGAATTGAGCATAGTTATGAGAATATCTAGGTATGATCATGTATATAGGCATCACGTCCGAGACAAGCAGACCGACTCCTGCCTGCATCTACTACTATTACTCCACACATCGACCGCTATCCAGCATGCATCTAGAGTATTAAGTTCATAAGAACAGAGTAACGCTTTAAGCAAGATGACATGATGTAGAGGGATAAACTCATGCAATATGATATAAACCCCATCTTGTTATCCTCGATGGCAACAATACAATACGTGCCTTGCTGCCCCTACTGTCACTGGGAAAGGACACCCCAAGATTGAACCCAAAGCTAAGCACTTCTCCCATTGCAAGAAAGATCAATCTAGTAGGCCAAACCAAACTGATAATTCGAAGAGACTTGCAAAGATAACCAATCATACATAAAAGAATTAAGAGAAGATTCAAATATTGTTCATAGATAAACTTGATCATAAACCCATAATTAATCGGTCTCAACAAACACACCGCAAAATAAGATTACATCGAACAGATCTCCACGAGAGAGGGGGATAACATTGTATTGAGATCCAAAAAGAGAGAAGAAGCCATCTAGCTAATAACTATGGACCCGAAGGTCTGAGGTAAACTACTCACACATCATCGGAGAGGCTATGGTGTTGATGTAGAAGCCCTCCGTGATCGATGCCCCCTCCGGCGGAGCTCCGGAAAAGGCCCCAAGATGGGATCTCACGGGTACAGAAGGTTGCGGTGGTGGAATTAGGTTTTTAGCTCCGTATCTGGTAGTTTGGGGGTACGTAGGTATATATAGGAGGAAGAAATACGTCAGTGGAGCAACATGGGGCCCACGAGGGTGGAGGGCACGCCCTGGGGGGGTAGGCGCGCCCCCCTACATCGTGCCTTCCTGGTTGATGTCTTGACGTAGGGTCCAAGTCCTCTGGATCACGTTCGTTCCGAAAATCACGTTCCCGAAGGTTTCATTCCGTTTGGACTCCGTTTGATATTCTTTTTCTGCGAAACTCTGAAATAGGCAAAAAACAACAATTCTGGGTTGGGCCTCCGGTTAATAGGTTAGTCCCAAAAATAATATAAAAGTGTATAATAAAGCCCATTAATGTCCAAAACAGAATATAATATAGCATGGAACAATAAAAAATTATAGATACGTTGGAGACGTATCAAGCATCCCCAAGCTTAATTCCTGCTCGTCCTCGAGTAGGTAAATGATAAAAACAGAATTTTTGATGTGGAATGCTACTTGGCATAATTTCAATGTAATTCTTCTTAATTGTGGTTGAATATTCAGATCCGAAAGATTCAAGATAAAAGTTCATATTGACATAAAAGTAATAATACTTCAAGCATACCAACTAAGCAATTATGTCCTCTCAAAATTACATGGCCAAATAAAGTTCATCCCTACAAAATCATATAGTTTGGTCATGCTCCATTTTCGTCACACAAAAATGCTCTCATCATGCACAACCCCGATGACAAGCCAAGCAATTGTTTCATACTTTAGTAATCTCAAACTTTTTCAACCTTCACGCAATACATGAGCGTGAGCCATGGATATAGCACTATGGGTGGAATAGAATATAATGATGGGGGTTATGTGGAGAAGACAAAAAAGGAGAAAGTCTCACATCAACGCGGCTAATCAATGAGCTATGGAGATGCCCATCGATTGATGTTAATGCAAGGAGTAGGGATTGCCATGCAACGGATGCACTAGAGCTATAAATGTATGAAAGCTCAACAAAATAAACTAAGTGGGTGTGCATCCAACTTGCTTGCTCACGAAGACCTAGGGCATTTGAGGAAGCCCATTGTTGGAATATACAAGCCAAGTTCTATAATGAAAAATTCCCACTAGTAAATGAAAGTGACAAAACAAGAGACTCTCTATCATGAAGATTATGGTGCTACTTTGAAGCACAAGTGTGGTAAAAGGATAGTAACAGTGTCCCTTCTCTCTTTTTTTTATCCTCACTTGGGACAATGCTCTAAAAATGATGATCATCACACTTCTATTTATTTACAACTCAATGGTTACAACTCGATACTAGAACAAAGTATGACTCTATATGAATGCCTCCGGCGGTGTACCGGGATATGCAATGAATCAAGAGTGACATGTATGGAAGAATTATGAATGGTGGCTTTGCCACAAATACTATGTCAACTACATGATCATGCAAAGCAATATGACAATGATGAATGTGTCATGTTAAACGGAACGGTGGAAAGTTGCATGGCAATATATCTCGGAATGGCTATGGAAATGCCACAATAGGTAGGTATGGTGGCTGTTTTGAGGAAGATATAAGGAGGTTTATGTGTGAAAGAGCGTATCATATCACGGGGTTTGGATGCACTGGCGAAGTTTGCACCAACTCTGAATGTGAGAAAGGGCAATGCACGGTACCGAAGAGGCTAGCAATGATGGGAAGGTGAGAGTGCGTATAATCCATGGACTCAACATTAGTCATAAAGAACTCACATACTTATTGCAAAAATCTACAAGGCATCAAAAACCAAGCACTACGCACATGCTCCTAGGGGGATAGATTGGTAGGAAAAGACCATCGCTCGTCCCCGACCGCCACTCATAAGGAGGACAATCAAAGAACACCTCATGTTTCAAATTTGTTACATAATGTTTACCATACGTGAATGCTACGGGACTTGCAAACTTCAACACAAGTATTTCTCAAATTTACAACTACTCAACTAGCACAACTTTAATATCACTACCTCCATATCTCAAAACAATCATCAAGCATCAAGCTTCTCTTAGTATTCAACACACTCATAAGAAAGTTTTTACTAGTCTTGAATACCTAGCATATTAGGATTAAGCAAATTACCATGCTGTTTAAGACTCTCAAAATAATATAAGTGAAGCATGAGAGAACAATAGTTTCTATAAAACAAATCCACCACCGTGCTCTAAAAGATATAAGTGAAGCACTAGAGCAAAAACTATATAGCTCAAAAGATATAAGTGAAACACATAGAATATTCTAATCAATTCCGAATCATGTGTGTCTCTCATCAAAAGGTGTGTACAGCAAAGATGATTGTGGTAAACTAACAAACAAAGACTCAAATAATACAAGACGCTCCAAGCAAAACACATATCATGTGGTGAATAAAAATACAGCTCCAAGTAAGTTACCGATGGAAGTAGACAAAAGAGGGGATGCCTTCCAGGGCATCCCCAAGCTTTGGCTTTTTGGTGTCCTTAGATTATCTTGGGGTGACATGGGCATCCCCAAGCTTAGACTCTTGCCACTCCTTGTTCCATAATCCATCAAATCTTTTACCCAAAACTTGAAAACTTGACAACACAAAACTTAATAGAAAATCTCGTGAGCTCCGTTAGCGAAAGAAAACAAAACACCACTTCAAGGTACTGTAATGAACTCATTCTTTATTTATATTGGTGTTAAACCCACCGTATTCCAACTTATCTATGGTTTATAAACTATTTTACTAGCCATAGATTCATCAAAATAGGCAAACAACACACGAAAAACAGAATCTGTCAAAAACAGAACAGTCTGTAGTAATCTGTAACTAACGCAAACTTCTCAAACTTAAAAAATTCAGCCAAAATAGGAAGACCTAGACAATTTGTTTATTGATCATCAGCAATTGGAATCAATTATTTATCACGTTCTGGTGATTTTTAACAATTAGTTTTGTGAACAGAAAGTTTCTGGAATTTTCTGCAAGATCAAATAACTATCATTCAAGAAGATCCTATAGGTTTAACTTGGCACAAACACTAATTAAAACACAAAAACACATCTCACCAGAGGCTAGAGCAAATATTTATTCCTAAACAGAAGCAAAAACAAAAAAAAAACTAAAAATAAAATTGGGTTGCCTCCCAACAAGCGCTATCGTTTAACGCCCCTAGCTAGGCATAAAAGCAAGGATAGATCTAGGTATCACCATCTTTGGTAGGAAATCCATAAGTGGCTCTCATAATAGATTCATAAGTTAATTTTATTCTCTTTCTAGGGAAGTGTTCAATGCCTTACCTTAACGGAAATTGGAATCTAATATTCCCTTCCTTCATGTCAATAATTGCACCAACCGTTCTAAGGAATGGTCTACCAAGAATAATAGGACATGAAGGATTGCAATCTATATCAAGGACAATAAAATATACGGGCACATAATTCCTATTTGCAATAATAAGAACATCATTAATTCTTCCCATAGGTTTCTTAATAGTGGAATCCGCAAGGTGCAAGTTTAGATAGCAATCATCAAAATCACGGAAACCTAACAAATCACCAAAGTCTTTGGAATCGTGGAAACACTAGCACCCAAATCACACAAAGCATAGCATTCATGATCTTTAATTTTAATTTTAATAGTACGTTCCCACTCATCATAAAGTTTTCTAGGGATAGAAACTTCCAACTCAAGTTTTTCTTCATAAGATTGCATTAAAGCATCAACGATATGTTTAGTAAAAGCTTTGTGTTGAGTGTAAGCATGTGGAGAATTTAGCACGGATTGCAACAAGGAAATACAATCTATCAAAGAGCAATTATCATAATTAAATTCCTTGAAATCCAAAATAGTGGGTTCATTAATATCTAGAGTTTTGATCTCTTCAATCCCACTTTTACCAATTTTTGCATCAAGATCTAAAAACTCAGAATTTTAGGAACGCCTTCTAGGTAAAGGTAGATCATTTTCAGTCCCATTGTGACGCCCCCGATTCAATCGTACACTAATCATGCACGCAAACGTGTACGATCAAGATCAGGGACTCACGGGAAGATATCACAACACAACTCTAAAACATAAATAAGTCATACAAGCATCATAATACAAGCCAGGGGCCTCAGGGGCTCGAATACAAGTGCTCGATCATAGACGAGTCAGTGGAAGCAACAATATCTGAGTACAAACATAAGTTAAACAAGTTTGCCTTAAGAAGGCAAGCACAAACTAGGATACAGATCGAAAGTGGCGCAGGCCTCCTACCTGGGATCCTCCTAAACAACTCCTGGTCGTCGTCAGCGGCCTGCACGTAGTAGTAGGCACCTCCAGTGTAGTAGGAGTAGGAGTCGTCGGTGGCGTCTGGCTCCTGGGCTCCGGCATCTGGTTGCGACAACCAGGTAGAAGGGAAAGGGGGAAAAGAGGGAGAAAAGCAACCGTGAGTACTCATCCAAAGTACTCGCAAGCAAGGAGCTACACTACATATGCATGGGTATATGTGTAAAGGGGCCATATCGGTGGACTGAACTGCAGAATGCCAGAATAAAAGGGGGGGGGGTAGCTAGTCCTGTCGAAGACTACGCTTCTGGCAGCCTCCATCTTGCAGCATGTAGAAGAAAGTAGATGGTAAGTTCACCAAGTATCACCTTATAGCATAATCCTACCCGGCGATCCTTCCCTCGTCGCCCTATGTGAGAGCGATCACTTGGTTATATCTGGCACTTGGAAGGGTGTATTTTATTAAGTATCTGGTTCTAGTTGTCATAAGGTCAAGGTACAACTCCAAGTCGTCCTGTTACCGAAGATCACGGCTATTCGAATAGATAAACTTCCCTGGAGGGGTGCACCACATTACCCGACACGCTCAATCCCTCTGGCCGGGCACACTTTCCTGGGTCATGTCCGGCCTCGGAAGATCAACACGTCGCAGCCCCACCTAGGCTCAACAGAGAGGTCAGCACGCCGGTCTAAATCCTATGCGCGCAGGGGTCTTGGCCCATCGCCCATTGCACACCTGCACGTTGCGTACGCGGCCGGAAGCAGACCTAGCCTAGTAGGCATTCCAGTCCAATCCGGCGCGCGCCGCTTAGTCGTTGACGTCAAAAAGAGCTTCGGCTGATACCACGACGCCGGTTGCCCATATCTTGTCCCACGTGGCGGTTAGTGCGGATAAGGTCAACGACCCAACTAAGATCAAATACCAAGATCTTGTTAAGCGTGTTAATTGAAGTATCCGCGAACGCCGACCAGGGCCAGGCCCACCTCTCTCCTAGGTGGCCTCAACCTGCCCTGTCGCTCTACCACAAAGTAACAGTCGGGGGCCGTCGGGAACCCAGCCCACCTCTACCGGGATGGAGCCACCTGCCCCTTCAGCCCCCATCTCCGAACAGTATCATAAGTAATGTAACAGTATAAAGTATATAGCATATGCCCGTGATCACCTCCCGAAGTGATCACGGCCCAGTAGTATAGCATGGCAGACGGACAAGAGTGTAGGGCCACTGATGGAATACTAGCATCCTATACTAAGCATTAGGATAGCAGGTAAAGGTAACAACTGTAGCAACAATGACAGGCTATGCAGTAGAATAGGATTAACCGAAAGCAGTAACATGCTAGACTACTCTAATGCAAGCAATAGAGAGAAGGAATGGAGAAGAACTCGGTTTGATCAAACCCAGACGCTCTTGTTCATCGAGCTGTTTCTTCAATTCCTTCAGCTCCTTGGGTCCAAGCTTGTATGGACGCTTGCAAACGGGTTCAGTGCCGGGCTCAAGATCGATAACGAACTCAACTGGCCAGTGAGGAGGCATACCCGGAAGCTCTTCTGGAAAGACATCTTGATACTCACAAACGACTGGAATTTGAGAGATGGCATTCAATTCGCCCTTCTCATTGAGAGAAAACAACCGAATGGTTTCATCACGAGCGGCATAAATGATAACATCCTCAGAAGAGTGTGTCAATTGAATTTCCCTGGCAGCACAATCAAGTTGAGCCTTGTGCTTAGAAAGCCAGTCCATCCCGAGAATTAGATCAATATCCGAGTCACCAATAACAATTGGAGAAGACAGAAATTTATAGTTTCCCATCTTGATGGAAACATCCGGAACCATGTAGCTTGCATTCATGCATTTGCCCGGAGAGACAACTGCTAACGGTCTAGGCAAATCTTGAAAAACCAACTCATGCTTGGATGCAAATGGTCTTGATATGAAAGAAAGCGATGCACCAGTGTCAAAAAGAACTTTTGCAGGAGAATCATTAACTGAGAGATTACCCATTATCACATCAGTAGATTCCTCCGCTTGAGCTGCATTCATCATGTTCACCTTTGCAAACTTGGAATTATGCTTGACCACTGCATTGCTGGAAGATCTCACATGAGGAGGAGGCGGAAGGCGCCTTTGGTTGAAGCACTTGTTAGCATAGTGACCTTTCTGCTGACACTTGTTGCAAGTCACCTCTGAGAGTGGACGATGATAAGGAGCATTCGACTTGGGAGCTTGATTCTGAGACTTGTTCTGATAGCCAGAGTTGGAAGAGTGGGAAGATCCATGGCCACCTTTGTTCTTCTGCTGGTAAGGCTGACGAACGGAGGAGGAGGAGGCAACCAGAACTTCTGTTGCTTAGCTGCCACAAGTGAGGAAGAAGAAGACTGAACTACGTCCCTGACTCTCTTCTTAGAAGCCTCACACTTGAGCTGAGCAGCCTCTTGCTTCAGTGCCATGTTATAGAATTGATCAAACTGAGTAGGCTCAACAAGAACGAGAGCTAACTACAGATCCTCTCTAAGGCCACCTCTGAAGTGATAGATCATGCTCTTTTCATCAGGAACGTCTTGTTTAGCGAAGCGAGCAAGTTTCTGAAACTGGATGTTGAATTGATACACAGACATGTTGCCTTGCTTGAGATTGCGGAACTCCTCACGCTTGCTCTCAACAACACTTTGTGGAATGTGGTGCGCTTTGAAGTCCCAACAGAAGTCAGTCCAAGTGATCACACGACCTCCTCTGGAATCTTTGTATTGTTGATACCAATCAGCAGTTTGGTCCTTGAGTTGAAAAGAAGCAAACTTGACATAGTCCTCAAGCCTGACATTGCTACATTCAAGATGCTTGTTGATGTCCACGAGCCAATCATCGGCATCCGTGGCCTCGGCACAGTAGCTGAAAGACTTGGGCTGATTTGCGAGAAACTGGTTGAGGGTAGCGAAGTGAGACTGATTGTTGCCTTGGCCTTGATTTCCTTGATTGCCTTGCCCTTGGGTGCGTTCTTGCAAGAGTTGCAGAATCATCTGAGCATTGGCGTTGGTGGCTGCCATGATAGCTTGCCATGCCTGCGGAGGCGGAGGTGGTGGCGGAGGGTTTGCCTGACTCCCTTCATTGCGATCTGGATTCTGACGCGTTGGCGGAGCCATCCTGAAGAGGGTGACATCCGTTAGCATCTTGATAGACAAATTGACAAGTAGAATCAACGGATAGAAATTGCAACATATAGTCTTCACAATAAACATTTGAACGAAGATGAACGAATGAATTCCATAGTAAATCATCACACTTCCATAAGTTGAGAAGCCACTTAGAAAAAGGTATGGAATCAACATTTGAGTTCGAAGCAACTCGAATACCACAAATGAAAACAAAACAAAGCATTGGCTTGCCGAATAAGCCGGAACAAACATATGATAGAGATTTCGTCCAAAGTTTTCGTGGTGGGGCCCACACGGGCTCAATCGTACAGCACCATCATGTACAAGGCAGTGCACATGACATACGAAGCGTCCCCGAGTCAGCATAGCCAAGGACTCTTTAAGACACTACGAGACCACTGTAAAACCAACCGTGGAAAGGCGGACCACTAGACGTCGAACCCCAATCTCATATCATGCGTCTGTCGGAAAGATATCCTAAGAGCTACTTGAATTCCCACTTATAAACTCCCGAAACTTTCTGGTTATGCAATCTGGTGTTGGGGATACAGGGGACACAAAATATATCACCCAAACTACCAATCCCTAGATCCAGCTGTATCCATCCGTCAACACATAACCAAGAAACCTTCGGAAATCGTGTACCTCAACCTTCGAAAAGCATCCGTTATACGAGTTATGGCAATACTCCCGAACTCCCGCCCCAGTATTGGGTGGCGTCGAGCTGATCTCACCAACAACTGCATAAAAGAGATTTCGATGTCGGCGAAACTCAGGTATTCCAGAACTGCAACGATAAAATTGTGACGACAACACCTCGGAGCTCAACTCCCCGGGACACTGCCACAACCCCTAAATGTCAGGAGGCACAAAGAACAATGTTCTCGTCACAAAACCATCAGAACGATTCTAAGATACTCGCGTGATCCTAAATTTTTTTTAGTGAAATTTGAGGAGAGAAGAGTCAAAACTTCTACGTCAGGAGGCCTCACCAGAGCGACGAAGGGACTGGGGAGTAAAAAGAATCCTACTCTCCGATATATATAATCCTAAAACTCAAAACATTTTTGTTCTAGACTCAACAACGCCAGCGATTCGATCAAGCAGGGGGCTCCTAAGTCGGGGATGGCTCTGATTACCAACTTGTAACGCCCACGATGCGGCTATATCTCCCACGTGTCGAGGCACGACTTGGAGGCATAACCACATTGTGGTTTTGTCGCAAGAAGGGTCATCTTCACACAATCCCATGTAATGAACAAGAATGGGATAACGAGAGTTGGCTTACAATCGCCACTTCACACAATACATAAATATAATTCATACATCATCCAAAATCACACATAGACCGACTACGGTCAAATCCAAATGAAAATAAGATAACCCCAAATGCTAGATCCCCGATCGTCCCAACTGGGCTCCACTACTGATCATCAGGAAAAGACACATAGTAACGACCACGTTCCTCGTCGAACTCCCACTTGAGCTCGATCCCATCATCTGCACTGGCATCGTCGGCACCTGCAACTGTTTTGGTAGAATCTGTGAGTCACGAGGACTCAGCAATCTCACACCCGCGAGATCAAGACTATTTAAGCTTATAGGAAAGGATGGTGTAATGAGGTGGAGCTGCAGCAGGCACTAAGCATATATGGTGGCTAACATACGCAAGAGAGAGCGAGAAGAGAAGCAAAAGGAACGGACGTCATCTAGCAATGACCAAGAAGTGAACCTGAACTTCTACTTACGTCATACATAACTCTGGCCGTGTTCACTTCTCGGACTCCGCCGAGAAGAGACCATCACGGCTACACACGCAGTTGATGTATTTTAATTGGGTCAAGTGACAAGTTCTCTACAACCGGACATTAACAAATTCCCATATGCCTCATAACCGCGGGCACGGCTTTCGAAAGATAATACCCGTGGTGTTGAGGATATAGACCTTAGAGTCACCCGCCAGGAGGGGCCGGGTTACTCTAATGGTCATTGCCAGAAGCCTGACGCCAAGCTTAAAGACGGTGGGGCCGAAGATGGGCTTAAGACCCGGATATGGCTTAAAAGCCCGTAGTTATAATCATTATTATGGTAGAACTTGTAGTGTAAGGCAAGAATAGTTGAGAGTCCGAGCCGGACACTCTTATGAGCCGGCCGGGACTCTGAGAGCTGCTGGGCGTCAGCCTCCCTATATAAAAGGTGGACCCGGCAGCGGTTTAGGGACAAGAACAATCTCATCGAGAGCCGGGCATAGCAGTTTAGCTCCTGGTGATCGTAACCCTAATCAATACCACCTCAAACTGGACGTAGGCTTTTACCTTCACCGTAAGGGGCCGAACCAGTATAAACCCTCGTGTTCCTTGTCCCGCATTAACCCCTTCAAGCTTCCTAGCTGCGATGGCTCCACGACTAAGTCCTAGCTCGAGGACATCTGCCGTGACAATTCCACGACAGTTGGCGCCCACCATGGGGCCAGCGCACGGTGGATTTGGGTTCTTGAAGGGCAGCTTCAAAGGGCTCAAGGAATACGCTGTGGGCCGGATGACCAAGAGTCGTCGCGGCAAGCTCTACATCGACGATGCAAACTGGGGCCCCGACGCCGGCTCAATTGAGTACGGGTACCGGGTCCCCTTCGGCGGAATTCATGTTTTCATTGGCAAGATTGGTGAGCCGGGCCCTGAGCCGGATCTCTGCGCCGATCTCATCGAGACGGCTCAGCGTGCACGACCCGCCCGGGCCCGGCCTGCCTTAAGGCATGCTTTTGTGGGATGTATCCATGGAGGGCCTCTCTGATCGATCTGGATCTGGTGATGAGACGGCCGCCGGCTCTGACGGCGAGTCGGCCACCGATGAGTCAAACTCGTTGTATCAACTTCAAGATGGCAGGCTCATGGGTTGTTCCGATGGTGACAGTATTCCGGACCCGTTTGAGCCGCCAAACCAGGTTGGAGTCTTTATGGCCGGTGCGCAGCCTGTTCAGAACCCCGCTGATGGAGCGGGAAACCCGGTGCCTTCTCCGGCTCAGGTGCTAATGGATCTCACGGATAAGATGACGGCGCTGTTAACCGCTACGGTTGACCCGGCGGATCAAGCTCAGCATGATGCGGAGGTGGCACAGTTAAAATTGGATCTAGTGAAAGCTAAGGAGGATCTGGCAGCGGAAGGGATCAGGATGGCTGCGGAAAGGGCGGCTCTCGATGTCCCAAACCTTCCCCAGTTGATCAGAACGCGTCCAATGAGGTCATGAGAAGGAGGCATCAAAAGACCCAATCTCGACTCCCTCTGGTCTACGATCCACGCAACCTTTCAACACGCCAGGTGCAGGGTCTAGTAACCCGCCAGGGGTCATAGTGCCCGGGTCTGGAACCCCTATTCAGCCAATAGTGATGGGGCCTCCCCAGGTGCCCCCTGCCCCGCCTCAGTACGTGCCAATACCCCCGGGTCATTATAATAACCCACTGGAGAACATGGTCGCCGCGGCAGCACGGCTGGCGGCTCTCCCAGTTGACGGCGACTCTCCGACGGCTATTGAAACCCGCCGGGTCAGGGAACTCCTTCAGACAGCACTGGCGCAGCAAGAGGCGTACTCCTACAGCCGGGACAGGATCCACTCGACCCCTCGGCCAGGCCGGAGCCCGAGTTACAGCAGACACATGGTCTCAGCGACCGGCTCAAGTAACGTCCGACGCCATGACCCGCCCCCTGGCCATGGCCCGGTTCATAACGGAGCCTTTCACGCAGCAGACCAGGACAGAGCGCGGCAAGAGGCGGAGCAGGTGCCTCAATTGACGGCTTACCAGACCCCCCCGGCTTATCCGACGACTTCCGTCGACGTGGGTATCCCTACCAGGACTGGGGGTGTCCCTTGTTTAGTACCAGCTATCCGCAATGAGCGTCTACCCAAGGACTTCAAAGGCCCTAGGAAGGTGCCTAATTACACAGCAGACTTACAACCCGCAGCCTGGATCGAGAGTTACGAGATGGCTATGGAGCTGCTGGAGGTCAGTGAGGCGGCCATGGCTAAGTACTTCACCATGATGTTGGATGGGACTGCCCGCACTTGGTTGAAAGGGCTACCACCGAATTCCATTGGGTCTTGGGCTGAGCTGAAAGCCCGGTTCATCCAAAACTTCAAAGATACCTGTAGGCAGTCTATGTCAATTGTGGATTTGACTAACTGTAAGCAGCAGGAGGGTGAATCCACGACTCACTGGGTTCGCCGGGTCAAGGAGATCATACATTCGTCAGATAAGATGGATGCCGGCTCTGCAGTCTTAATGTTGGAACAGAATTGTCGTTTCGTGCCCCTGAAGATGAAACTCGGGCGGCTTAAGCGCGACTGCAGTGATATGGGTACGCTAATGGCGGCTCTTGTCAAGTACGCCGATTCCGATGGTACCAAGGATCCCCCTTCAGATGATGAAAGGGCAGGGAAGGGAAAGAAGAATGGCAATGGCAAGGGTCCTCAGCATAACCCGGGGAACCAAGGAGGAGGCAAGCGCAAGGCCGATGGCAGCCTAGAGTTTGTAGCCAACGCCAGCTCACAAGGTAATAACCAGCGACGCAAGGGGAGGCCCCCTCCCCGAGGCGGCGGGTCAGGCCCGACGCTGGAGCAGCTGTTGAATGAGCCTTGTCCAAGGCATGGCTCTAGAGAGAAGCCAGCGACTCATCTATGGAAGGATTGTGCAATCATGAAGGCCTTTAAGAATTACAATGGCCCGGGCGGCGGCTCAGGCGCCGGCGGCTTTCATGGCCCGGGCGGCGGCTCAAATTCTAACCCTCGGAACGGTCAAGGGGGCTTTAATCAGCAGTCTGGCCAGGGTCATCAACAGCAGCAGGGGGGTTATCAGACCAATCCAAAGCAGCTTAGCGGTGGACAGTATCATGTGTTTACCACCAGTCTGTGTAAGCGAGATCAGAAGCTTCATAAGAGGGCTGTGAATGCTGTTGAGCCGGCGGTTCCACGCTACTTGCGGTGGTCTGAGCAGCCTATAGTGTGGAGTAGGGAGGATCACCCTCCCCGGGTGGATAACCCGGGCCACTTGGCCCTAGTGGTGGCTCCTCAAGTGGGAGGATATAAGTTCACTAAGGTGCTCATGGATGGAGGCAGCAGCATCAACATCCTCTATTATGAGACTTTCGCCGTATGGGGTTGGTTGATAAGAACCTCAGCCAGTCCAACACTATCTTCCATGGTGTGGTACCTGGTAAGTCGGCTTATCCAGTCGGCAAGATCGAGTTGGAAGTGGCCTTTGGAGATGAGAACAACTACAGGGTGGAGAAATTGACCTTTGAGGTGGTCAAGATAAGAAGTCCGTACCATGCTATATTTGGGCGGCCGGCTTACGCCAAGTTCATGGCACGGCCGTGTTATGTTTACTTACAGCTCAAGATGCCGGGTCATAATGGGACCATTACGGTTCACGGCAGCCGGAAGGTGGCCTTGGAATGTGAGGAAGGCGATGCAGCTTATGCAGAATCTGTTTGTGCAACAGAGGAGTTGAAGTTTTACAAGGACAATGTTGACCCAACAGATATGACCTCTCTGAAAAAGCCGACTACGGAGCATGAGCCGGCGATGAAATTTAAGTCGGCTGATGAAACTAAACTTGTTGATTTCGTTCCAGGAGATTCATCTCAGCAGTTCAGCATCAGTGCCAACCTGGATCCAAAATAGGAAAGCGCGCTCATCGAGTTCATCCGTGAGAATAGGGACATCTTCGCATGGAAACCTTCTGACATGCCAGGTGTACCTAGAGAACTCGCTGAGCACACTCTCAATGTTGATCCGAAATTTAAACCGGTCAGGCAGTTCCTTCGGCGGTTTAATGAAGAGAGGCGGAAAGCTATTGGTGAAGAGGTGGCCCGGCTCTTGGCGGCCGGGTTTATTGTTGAAGTCTTTCACCCAGAGTGGTTAGCTAACCCGGTGCTCGTGCTCAAGAAGAACGGCACTTGGCGGATGTGTGTGGACTACACGGACTTAAACAAGGCGTGTCCGGCTGATCCTTTTGCCCTTCCCCGTATTGATCAAATTATTGATGCTACGGCAGGTTGTGCGCGCTTAAGTTTCTTGGATGCTTATTCTGGATATCATCAGATTAAAATGGCAGTTAAGGACCAGGAGAAGACGGCGTTCATCACTCCCTTTGGAGCCTTCTGCTATGTATCCATGCCCTTTGGACTCAAGTGTGCACAGGCGACTTATCAGCGTTGCGTACAGAACTGTCTTCATAAACAGATTGGGCGCAATGTTCATGCTTATGTGGACGATATTGTGGTTAAGTCCATAAAGGAGGAAACCCTGATAGATGATTTGAGAGAAACCTTTGATAATCTCCGGGTCTACAAGATGATGCTTAACCCGGCCAAGTGTGTCTTTGGTGTTCCTGCAGGCAAACTCTTGGGTTTTTTGGTTTCTGACAGAGGCATTGAAGCTAACCCGGAGAAGATCAAGGCCATCACCTCCCTGGCTAAGCCGGCGTGTATAAATGACGTTCAGCGCTTGGCGGGTCGCATCGCTGCTTTAAGCCGGTTTATAAGCCGGTTGGGTGAGAAGGCCATGCCATTATATCAGTTGATGAAGAAAACTGATAACTTTGTCTGGAATGATGCAGCTAATACCGCTTTGAGGATTTGAAGAAGCAGCTGGCAGAGCCCCCAGTCCTTGCTGCTCCGGTTGATAAGGAGCCCTTATTACTGTACGTGGCGGCAAACACACGAGCCGTCAGTGTGGCTGTGGTGGTGGAACGCAAGGAAGAGGGTAAGGAGCATCCGGTTCAGCGGCCGGTTTATTATGTCAGCGAAGTGCTTATTGAGTCCAAACAGCGGTATCCACATTGGCAGAAGCTTGTTTATGGTGTGTTCATG
Source organism: Triticum aestivum (assembly GCF_018294505.1). Lineage (NCBI taxonomy): Eukaryota > Viridiplantae > Streptophyta > Magnoliopsida > Poales > Poaceae > Triticum > Triticum aestivum. The sequence continues at coordinate 67,851,952 of NC_057805.1, forward strand.
GCAAGCCGGAAGCTTAAGCATTATTTCCAGGGTCATCCCATAACCGTGGTCAGTTCTGCCCCTCTTGGTGATATCATTCAAAACAGAGAGGCCACAGGGAGAGTGGCTAAGTGGGCTATCGAGCTCGGACCTCATGGTCTCAAATATGTGCCACGCACTGCTGTTAAATCTCAGGCCCTGGTGGATTTCATCAATGATTGGACAGAGTCACAAGTGCCCGAGCAAAAGCCGGATAACACATATTGGACTATTCACTTCGATGGGTCCAGGCAGTTGGAGGGCTCGGGGGCTGGAGTTGTATTGGCTTCCCCTAAGGGTGACAAGTTCCATTATGTGCTACAATTGATGTTTCCTTGCACTAACAATGCGGCTGAGTACGAGGCCTTGCTCCACGGCCTTCGGATGGCTAAGGAGATGAGCTTGAGCCGGGTGAGGTGTTTCGGTGACTCAGACTTGGTGGCTCAACAAGTATCAGGCAAGTGGGACTCTAAGGACCCTCTCATGGCGGCTTATCGCCGCGAAGTTGATGCCATTGCAGGGCACTTTCAGGGCTACCAGGTAGAGCACATTGATCGCAGGAAGAACGAGGCGGCTGATGCTTTAAGCCGGCTAGGCTCTCAGCGAAAGCCGGTGCCGCCTAATACTTTCCTGGATGTCCTGTATAATCCTTCTGTTAAGTTGCCTACAGAGGAAGATTTGGCTGTCCCTGACCCGGAGGCACGACTGGTGGCGGCTCTTCATATCATACCAGACTGGACAATGCCGTATCTGGCTTACATGACCCGGGGCGAGTTGCCTGAGGATGAAACTTTGGCCAGGCAAATAACCCGGCGGGCTAAGTCAATGATTGTTATCGATGGCGAGTTGCATCATCGCAGTGTTACAGGGGCATTTCAGCGTTGTGTTTCCCCTGAGGAAGGGCAAGAGATCTTGCGTGAGATTCATGAAGGGGATTGTGGCCATCACGCCGGCTCAAAGTCCCTTGTGGCCAAGGCTTTTCGTCATGGTTTTTATTGGTTGACGGCTCATGCTGATGCAGAGGACTTGGTCAGTAAGTGTGATGGTTGCCAAAGGTTCTCGCGACGGGCTCATGTACCGGCTCAAGAGCTGAGGATGATCCCAATTACTTGGCCCTTTGCGGTCTGGGGGCTGGATATGGTTGGGCCTTTCAAAAGATCCAAGGATAAGAAGACCCACCTCTTGGTGTCAGTTGACAAGTTTACCAAGTGGGTTGAAGCGGAGCCAGTTAGCAAGTGTGATGCAGCCACGGCGGTTCAGTTTATGAAAAAGGTGATCTTTCGCTTTGGTTTTCCACACAGCATTATAACTGACAATGGCACCAATCTCTCCAAAGGCGCCATGGAGGAGTTTTGTCAACGAGAGCATATCCGACTTGATGTTTCCTCAGTGGCTCATCCTCAATCCAATGGTCAAGCTGAGAGAGCTAATCAGGAGATTCTGAAGGGTATCAAGCCCCGGCTTTTGGTCCCTTTGCAACGGACGCCGGGTTGTTGGGTGGAGGAGTTGCCCTCCGTGTTATGGAGCATCAACACTACTCCTAACAGGTCTACAGGTTTTACGCCTTTCTTCATGGTTTATGGGGCAGAAGCAGTCCTCCCCAGTGACATCCGTCATGACTCACCTCGAGTGGCGGCTTATGTTGAGGCGGATAATGAACAGGCGCGCCAAGATGCTCTTGACTTGTTGGACGAACAGCGTGATGTGGCAGCAGCCCGTTCAGCGATTTACCAACAAGACCTGCGCCGTTATCATAGCCGCCGGGTTAAATCCCGGGTCTTCCAGGAAGGTGATCTCGTGCTCCGGCTCATCCAGGATCAAACAGATGCACACAAGCTATCCCCGCCTTGGGAAGGGCCCTTTGTGGTCAGCAAGAACTTGCACAACGGGTCATATTACCTCATTGACATTCGGGAGCACAAAGATTCACGTAAGTCGGAGGAAGAGACCCGTCGGCCGTGGAACATAGCTCAGCTTCGGCCTTACTACACTTGAGCCACCGGCTCTCATGATGTACATACTTCTCTAAGCCATGTATATATTATGATAAGCAATAAAGCAGGACCTCTGTCCTTTTTTCTCCTCCAAATGTGCACGTGTTGTTTTCATTGCCAGATTACATGATAACTTGAAGGAGGATCCGGCTTATGATCGTATTCGAATCTAGCCGTAGGCGATAAGGTCACTTGGGGGCTTCCTGTTCAAACATAGGTCGTATTCGAACCAAAGAGAACATAGCTGTCGATACCCATTTGATTGGCAAAGTGCCGAGCTCATTGAGGAGTTTTCTTTGATCATATTTGAATCTTAGTTTAACCCCTTTGAGAGCCGACGTGGATCGTATTCGAATCAGCGTCGTTAAACAATTCTTAAAGTCATTTGGGGGCTTCCTGTTCAAACATGGGTCGTATTCGAACCAAAGAGAACATAGCTGTCGATACCCTCTTGATTGGCATCGCCACACCCACTGGGGGCTATATGATCGTATTCGAATCCTAGCATAACCCCTTTGGGCCGGGTCTCTGGTCGTATTCGAACCGGAAGCCCCTAAGTTCTCCTGTTTCATAGCAAGTTTCTTCTGATTATTTCAAAGTGTGTACGGCCGGGTCTTACTTTGCCGGCTTAACTTTGGTTTACAGTATTAGTTGAACACAATGGGAGTCATTAAGAGAAGTAAATCGGAATTAAGGTACCAACCTTATTACCCGGATTATCTAAACCGGAAGTATGCTTGCAGGCCGCCAAGTGTGTTATTACGGCTGTATTAAGGATATAATTGAGGACCAGTCTTTTTTGATTCATATTCCGGGTTATACATCTCAAATATATGATTCTCAGGGCGGTAAGCCGCCTGGAGACTTGTGATTCGTCTTTCTATGCAGGATAGTTAAAGACAATTATTTGAGACTCAGGAGAATGAATGACCCGGAGAAATATAAAGGAGACAACTTCGATAAAACTTCAAGCATTCAAGGCGTGCACGATGACACGGCAAAATAAAGTGTTGGTCCTACTCTATTACAAGACTCGTTGAGTCCAAAAGGGTGAGGCATTGTTTGGTAAACCGCCAGCAGAATTACGACGCTTGCTGGGTTGATGTCTCCGGCTCGTCTCTTTCTTCTCCTCCGGCTGTTCCCAGGATCTGGAAAGTCGAAGACTTCCAGTCGATGCCGCTCAGAGCTTCGAACTGGGCTTCCTCGTCAATTAACCCGGCCGGGTCAATTTCCGGGGCGAAGGTGTGCTGACGAGCCGGCGGGATTAAACTCAGAGCTTCATAGCGAGGGGTCGGGATCCTCTGATTCTCCGCATTGTAACCCGGCTGATACTTGGTCAGATCTGTGTCGTTGCCAATAAGAGTGGCCACCGGGCGTACAGTCTTCACGCAAGCTGCGAAGTCCTTCTGATCAAAGGCGGTGCCGTCTTCCTTCAGGCTTGGGTAGCCGAGGGCGATGTCCGCCGGGTCTAGCTCTGGCAAGAACGCCTTGGCCCGGCTCAACGCAGCGATTGCTCCGGCTCTCGCAGAGGCCCGTCGCAGCTCTTGGATCCGTTGAGGCAGAACGGCGAGCCGGCGGAGGACTTCCGCCAGGTGAGTCGGCACCTCGTTGGATAGGGCCACCACAGCCAAGGCACGCTGTGACCCGGTGTAGAGTTGCTCCACCAGGGTATACACGGCCTTCAGCTTGGTTACCACGCTCTGGTTGAGGTTGGCACTTCTGGGACCTGTTTAACAGAGTCAGATAAGCCGCCGACAAGGATGAATTATGAGATATAAAATTCTAAGCTTGATGAAAGCCGGTGAGACGACTTACCGAAGATTGCGGCCACCATCTGGGACACCTGGCGCTTTAGGCCGGAGAGCTCGGCGGTCTTCTCGGAGAGAGTCTTCTCCGCCTGTTCAGCCCGGTTCACCAATGCGGCCTTTTCTTCGGCCCATGCCTTCCGCTCAGCGTCGAACTCCGTCTTCAGCTTCTCTTGCGCGGCGATGCTGGACACAAACTTGGCGTTTGCCTTCCGGGTCTCCATCTCTTGCATCTGCAGCCGGCTCTTGAGATCAGCCATGTCAGCCTCTAGCTTCTTGCCAGCAGCCTGCATACATTTCCGGGTTATGACATGAACAGTTACTATATAAATTTTAAGTCCCAAGCGTTTTCCAAGCAAAGACACTTGGCACTTGGGGGCTAATGCATATTGAACGTATCTATCTACAAGCTGCCGGCTCAGTTGAGTAAGCCGGAACCTAAGTCTACAACATATTTAATCATAAGTCGCCGACTTGGGGGCTAGCATGATAAAGGTAACTATGCAGTAAGTAAGAGAATAGCAGAAGGATACCTCAGATTTTTGCTGGATCTGGTTCACCATGGCAACCTCTGCGTCCCGGCTCTTGTGCACTTGGCTGATGTAGCCAGAGACGAGCTCTCCAATGCTCAGGTTGGTGTGGTCGGAGAGGTCCAGGTTCACCCGGTGGGGCTGCAGCAACTCCCCCTTAGCGGAGCACTTAGCCAGTGCGGTAGGTCTCCCCGGCTCAACAAATGCCGTCCGGGTGATTACCACGTCCGGGTCATTTGTTGGTTGAGCCGAGCCGGAGGCCTCCGGGTCAGCAGAAGCTTCTACAGGTGCCGTGTCCATTGGAGTGGTGGCTTCGGGGGCGGAGGCAGCTGGCGGTTCTTGGACCGTCACCTCCGGCTCAGGCAAATCCGGCTCTCCGGCCGACTTGGTTTTCTTCGCCCTCTTGGTGAGCTTTGCCTGGGCACTGAAAGAACAACAAAGGTTAGTATAAAAAGTATGAGCAAGGACCAGAACAAATATAAGAGGGTTATCATTACCCGGGCACGGTCTTGAAAGCCGGAAGACTCGACTGCATAGAGTCGCCCGAAGAGGGGGAGGTCTCCTGATAATTGGAGTCAGTAGAATTGAGTGGTTGACGGATAACACCCGCCAACGGATGAAAAGGGTACAAGTGGGAAATAACCTCAGTTCGGCGCTTCCTTGTTGCGTCGGGTAACCCGGCTGAGAGGTCGGTGTCCTTGTTGGTCCGGGTGTGACGCCGGCTTTCATGAACCTGTCGCTTCAAAATAAATTGAGGGTCTTGATAAGCTAAAGGATGTGAAAAGCTTACTTTTCGGGTTACCCTTCGGACTTTCAGCTTGGGCAAGGGCTCCGAGTCGGAGGAAAGTGACATTACCTCTTCAACCACCGGGTTACTTGTGCCGGTGTCATCCTGTCAATGAGCAAATATTGATAAGACGGACAGCAACAAACAACAAATACAGCAAGGACTTAAAGGCTCAGGGGTTACCTCTGACTTGGAGCTGTCGCTTACGCTCCGAAGCAGTAGGCCTGCTTCCTTTCTTGCGAGGGGCGGCTTTCTTCGCCTTCCTGGCCTTCTTGGCCGCTTCATGGTCGTATTTGACCCGCCAGAACTTATCATCAGCCTGAAAAATGCAATGAGGTTTTCTTAAAACAATTCAGATGAAAGTCATGTACAGATAAGATGTTCAGATCAGCGACTTACCGCTGGGGCTGGGTTGGTCTTGCAGAAGGGGGCTAGCCCGGTCCTTCCGCAGTCTGACAGGCTCTCGTTCAAAAGAGCCTTGGTCATCTCTTCTGCAACGTCTTCAGGAAGATCGTTGCGGCTGTGTCTCTGAGGGTCATCTTTTCGGCCCGTGTACTCACACATTAAGCCGGGGCGGCGGCTCAATGGGATCACCCGCCATGAGATCCAGACCCGGACCAGGTCGATTCCATTCAGACCATTGCCCAGGAGAGCCTTGATCTTGTTGATAGTGGGGAGCAGAGGTTGGCGCTCCGCTTGAGTCAGCTTGTCTGACAGTGGGTGAGTCGGCTCCAGACGCGAGGGGCGAAAGCCGGGCAACGGACTCTCATCAGCCGGCGACGTGTCTTGGCAGTAAAACCACGTCAGATTCCAGTCCTTGGGGTGGCTGGGCGGCTCTGCGTAAGGGAAGAGGCAGTCCCTACGCCGCTGGATGGAGATGCCACCTAACTCCAGACTTGGCCCATTGGCGCACTCATTCTGACGGTTCAATAAAAAAGCTCTCTGAAGAGCAGCAGACTAGGTTCTTCTCCAAGGTAAACCTCGCAGAACACTTGGAAGTTGCAGATGTTGGACACTGAGTTGGGTCCTATGTCCTGAGGCCGTAGGTCGAAGAAGTTCAGGACGTCTCTGAAAAACTTTGAACCGGGCGGTGCGAAGCCCCGGCTCATATGATCCGCAAAAACCACTACCTCCCCGTCCTTTGGCTGTGGTCTCTCTTCTGACGGGTCGGGGGCACGGTAGGACATGACGTCCTTCTTGGGCAGGTATCCGGACTTAACAAAATCTGCTAGTGTCTCACTGGTGACATTGGACCTCATCCAGTTGCAAGTGATGGAAGCTTTGGGAGGCATGGTGAAAGTCGGCAGTCTATGATAAAAGGAAAAATTTCCGGGTTAATTATGAGCCGGAGGAAATCTACAGTTCAATGTCAAGGTGGCGGCTTATGAAGGGGACTAATTGTATACACTTAAGTGCATCGGGCTATTTAAGCCGCCGAGGGATTGAGAGTAATTTGATCGTCTACAGGCCTTATCACAGCTAAGCCGGAAAATTTTATGGTGCATGGTTTCTTTAAAGCCGGACGGTTCTACGGCGCATGGTTTCTTTAAGCCGGAACTGTAAACCGCCGAGATTCAATGATGGCAGTTTTTTACTAAGTGTGGTAAAACAGGTTTCACACATCGCAGTAAAACTTTTGGATCAAAATGGTCAGGTAAAATAAAAAGTTTCTAGACCTAGAAACAGACGCGCGGATGTTCTTGATCTCGAACAAAGCCGTTATGCAGTGGAAAGAGACCTACTGGCATTTGAAATAAGTACCAAACACCCGCCGCACTAGTTCTATGCAGATATAAGATCAAAAGGGGCAGTAAGAAAAAAAACTGCCGGAGTTTGTGGCAATGGCGACGAACACGAAGAACGCGGACGAATCCTACGGCAGATCTATTCTACAGGACAAGCAGGACTTACAGGAGCTGGAGAGCTGCGGAGGTTGTCGCGTTTCTCTGGTCCGATCAGGGTGATGCAGCGGCCTGAGCTGGTGACGACGAGAAGACCCGCGGCGGCGACGGCGGCGGAGCTCGAGCAGCATGTGACAGTGAGAGGAAGGAGACGACAGAGGAAGGAGAGTGAGAAAGGCCCGTCGGGCCGGCCTATTTATAAGGCGAGCTCGTAAAGCGGGCGCGAGAATCAAGGAGACCGTGGCGTGGTTATCTCCCCACGCAACGCCTCGATTTGCGGGATGACAGTAAAGGTAAAGATCCGTTGCGGATCTGGCGGAGTAAAAAACGGATTTAATGGAAGATGACGTCACGGCGGATTACCCGGAGTCCAGAGGATGACGTCACGCCGGGTTGTGGCCTTCATACAATTGTAAGCCGGAGGTTTTTCTGTCGAAGGAGTTGAAGATTGACATGAGCCGGCTCAAATCAATCTGGAGCCTAATGTTGATGATATAGACCTTAGAGTCACCCGCCAGGAGGGGCCGGGTTACTCATATGGTCATTGCCAGAAGCCCGGCGCCAAGCTTAAAGACGGTGGGCCAAAGATGGGCTTAAGACCCGGATATGGCTTAAAGGCCCGTAGTTACAATCATTATTATGGTAGAACTTGTAGTGTAAGGCAAGAATAGTTGAGAGTCCGAGCCGGACACTCTTATGAGCCGGCCGGGACTCTGAGAGCTGCAGGGCGTCAGCCTCCCTATATAAAGGGACGACCCGGCAGCGGTTTAAGGGCGATAACAATCTCATCGAGAGCCGGGCATAGCAGTTTAGCTCCCTGGTGATCGTAACCCTAATCAATACCACCTCAAACTGGACGTAGGCTTTTACCTTCACCGTAAGGGGCCGAACCAGTATAAACCCTCGTGTTCCTTGTCCCGCATTAACCTCTTCAAGCTTCCTAGCTGCGATGGCTCCACGACTAAGTCCTAGCTCGAGGACATCTGTCGTGACAATTCCACGACACGGGGGTTTAAAGAAAGATGACCCTCGGGCTCGCGAAAACCCGGGGGAAAAGGCTTAGGTGGCAAATGGTAAAACCAAGGTTGGGCCTTGCCGGAGGAGTTTTATTCAAGGCGAACTGCCAAGGGGGTCCCATAAATCACCCAACCGCGTAAGGAACGCAAACTCAAGGAACATAATATCGGTATGACGGAAACTAAGGCGGCAAGAGTGGAACAAAACACCAGGCATAAGGCCGAGCCTTCCACCCTTTACCAAATATATAGATGCATTCATTAAATACGAGATATTGTGATATTCCAAAAAAAATCCATGTCTCAACATAGAACAAACTTCAACTTCACCTGCAACTAACAACGCTATAAGAAGGGCTGAGCAAAAGCGATAACTTAGCCAAACAACGGTTTGCTAGGAAAGGATGGTTAGAGGCTGACATGGCAAAAAGGGAGGCATGATATAGCATGTGGTAGGTAGCGCAGCATGGCAATAGAGCGAACAACTAGCAAAGCAAAGATAGAAGTGATTCCGAGGGTGTGGTCATCTTGCCTGCAAGGTTCTCAGAGTTGTCGAAAGCTTGATCCTCGTAAGCGTACTCAACAGGTTCCTCGTTCACGAACTCGTCTCCCGGCTCTACCCAAAACAAGAACACAAGCAACGGAACCACAATCAAACACGGGAAATGCACAATCAACATGATGCAAAACATGTATAATATGCAAGATATGATATGCGATGCATATGCGTGCTCCGGAAGGAAAATGATGAGCAAGGCAGTAACTTGGCACACCAAGCATGCCACTGAAAAGATGAGATGATTTCGGTCGAAATCGATATAAAGATCACCGGAACCGGATGCACGGTTTGCAAATGGCAAGCAAAACAAGAATGACACGAATCTGCGATTAGCAGCATGATAGCAATTAGAATGCAACAAGTAACAATGCTACAGCACTCCAACGTATCAACAAATCATATGGCAGCAATATACAGGAGATGCTTGACAAAAGATGAACACTGAGCTACGGATAGATCACAACATAACAGGTTAAAACAAGCATGGCAAAAGTGCAAAAGATAACAGGTTCACAGACTTGGTGAAATTACTGGACATGTCTGAAACAACATCAGGTAGCAATGTCCAAAGCACGAAATCAACATGATACAGGAAATTAACATGGCAAAACAAGGCATGACAGTATTCTACTAAATGCATACGACAAAATTCCCTTACTGACCATAAGCCAAAAAGGACCAGAAGATATGATGGCAACCATGTAAATATAGCAAGTTTCGTTAACAGGTTCCAGACTTGGCAGAAAACAGAGCATGGCAGAAACAATAATATGAAGGCATCTTGGTGAGCTTGATGCACTTACCACAAAGCAATGCATGACAAAAAAAGCATACCTACAGCAATATGGCATGTTTATGAAGCTATCCATGGCAAGAGCAAGTACATATCATGTATGGAACAACTACAACAAGCTTGGCAAAATTGAATAACACGTAAACAATCTGCCAGAAATATTTTATAGCAACAGTAGAGCAAGCTTGAGTCATGCTATGGCACTCCATAATTGCAAATAAGGGCAGGCATTGATCAACTACAATAATATCTACAAAACATCCTTACTGAACATCTCCAAAATAAGCATGGATCTCTCTGTAGCCACATGGATACATAGCAACAAAATAACAGCAGTCACAGACTTAGAAAAACTACCAAGTCTCTGAAATCAGAAACATTACGGAGCCTAGTTTGCATGCTTGTGCTAGTCACCACAGAGATCACAAAAATACATGGCATACACCCCTGGAAAGATGGCATGGCATACAACAAAACACATGTAGAGCTCATGCCCATAAGATGCACAGATTGAATGCAACAAAAATAACAAATCATCATGTTCTGATAAGTAACAGCAGATAACAGCAACTAGCACTCTTGCACCAGAGATTTGGGCATCAAGATGGCCTCAAATGAACATGGTGCAATGGAGAAAAATGAAGAACATCACAAGACGAACATTTTGATATATTACACGCGCGAAATGGAGCTACTTGCAGAGAGTTATGATGTGTTGAACAGGTGCACATATTGTAAAAATAAAAGACTCGGAGAAAAACGGGGGAGGCAGAAAGTCAACCTCCTGTTTGACTGGATCGAGATCTGGCCGAGGGAGCTCGTCGCCGGCGACAGGAGAGGAGAAGGAGACGGCGGCCGGCGGCGGGGGAAGCTCGAGAGGAGGCCGGGGACGCGGGTCCGGCGAGGGGAGACGGCGGTGCGCGCGTCGGAGGGAGTGGAGGCCGCGGGCGGAGCGGCGGACGGCGGCGAGGTCGCCGGCGCGGCGGAGCGGCGAGGCGGCGGCGGAGGCGCGGAGGCGGCGGGGTGCGGCAGCGCCGGCGCGGGCAGGCGCGCGCGGGGACGGAGGGCGGCGGCGAGGCACGGGCACGGCGGGCTCGCGATGGGCTTCGCAGGCCGGCGCGGTGGAGGCGGCGGCGCTGGACACGTGGCGGCTTCGTACTGGTGCGGGCGCGGCGGCGGGTTCGTCCGGCGGCGGCGGACGCGTCCGGCCACGGAGAGGGCGATTTTTAGGGTTTTATCTGCGAAAATGCTTCGGGAGGGGAGGTGTATATATAGGTAGAGGGAGCTAGGAGGCTCCAAATGAGGTGCGGTTTTCGCCCACACGATCGTGATCGAACGACCTAGAGCATGGAAGAGACTTAGATGGGTTTTGGGCTGTTTAGAGAGGGGTTTTGCTGCAACACAAAACGGACTTTGCGGTTGCCCGGTTAACCGTTGGAGTACCAAACGACCTCCAAATGGAACGAAACTTGACCGGTGGTCTCCCGGTGGTATACCAAGGCCACTTGACAAGCCTCGGTCCATTCCGAGAATGTTCAACACCCGCTCACGAAAAGAAACAAGAGGGGTGGGCCGGAGGAGGTGGGAGTGCTGGATTGCAAAACGGACAACGGGGAAAATGCTCGGATGGATGAGACGAACACGTATGCAATGCAATGCACATGATGACATGATATGAGATGCATGACATGAACAAAATGCAAAACGAAAACAAAACCCGACCACGTAGGGAATATCATAACACATAGCCGGAAATGGCAAGAGTTGGAGTTACAAATATGGAAAGTTACATCCGGGGTGTTACAACACTCCACCACTACGAGAGGATCTCGTCCCGAGATCTAGTTCTGAAAGAACTCCGGATATTCGGAACGGAGGTGGTCCTCGCGTTCCCAGGTGGCTTCTTGGTCGGAATGGTGCGACCACTTCACTTTCAGGAATTTGATAGACTTGTTGCGAGTCTTGCGCTCAGTTTCTTCAAGAATAGCAACGGGGTGCTCATGATAAGACAAATCTTCTTGGAGGTCAATCTCTTCGAAGTTGATGGTGCGCTCAGGAGTCTTGAAGCACTTGCGGAGCTGTGACACGTGGAACACATCGTGCACGTTCGCGAAGTTGGAAGGAAGCTCAAGTTGATAGGCGAGGTCGCCTCTTTTGCCAATGATCTTGAAAGGACCCACGTAACTAGGGGCAAGCTTCCCTTTGATACCGAAGCGACGAGTGCCTTTCATTGGAGAGACGCGGAGGTAGACATGGTCTCCGATCTCGAATGCCACATCACGGTGCTTACTATCATAGTAACTCTTCTGGCGCGATTGCGCGGCTTTGAGATTTTCACGGATGACTTTACACATTTCTTCAGCCTCTGTGATTAAGTCATTGCCAAGAAGTTGGCGTTCACCAGTCTCTGACCAATTGAGAGGAGTACAGCACTTTCTGCCATAGAGAATCTCGAATGGGGCCTTGCCCGAACTCGCTTGGAAGCTGTTGTTGTAGGAGAATTCGGCATATGGAAGACAATCTTCCCATTTCATGCCAAAGGAGTTCTTCTTAGAAGCAAACTTCCTAAAGATATTCATCTTTTTCCTATGAACAAAAATTCTGAAACTTTTAGTCCACAAATTTTTCTCAACAAAACTTCACAAAATTGATAGCAACTACTCATAGGGATGCATAGAGGCCATAGCAAGCATTCAAACTACTTAGAACTCTAAGAATTCAACATGCAAGCTCATCTACAGCTGCACTAAGAGTAGCTAATTATTCAAAATATAAACCACTAAAACAAAAACTAATTGGACAAACGGTGGAGTCACATACCAAGCAACAATCCCCCGAAACAGTTTCAGAAATGGAGCTTCGAGCAAAGAGATCGAAATCCGTGGGATTGAGAGCAAGAACATGGGAGAGAGAGCAATGGCGAATTTTTTCTGGAGGTAAGTGATGATGTGGTGTGAAGAGGTAAGTGAGGGGGCCCACGTGGGGACCACAACCCACCAGGGCGCGCTTGGGGGTCCTGGCGTGCCCAGGTGGGTTGTGCCCACCTGGTGCACCTCCCTCTGATATTATTTGCACCATAAATTCTTAAATATTCAGGAAAAAAATCGTATTCAATTTTCAGAGCATTCCGAGAAATTTTATTTTGGGTCATTTTTTATTGCACGGGAAATTCAGAAAACGGACAAAACATGGCATTTTATTTTATTTAACTAATAAAAACAGAAAACAAAAAGTAAGGACAGAAGGTAGTGCTTACTAAATTGATCAACTTCATACCTCTCAAAAATGATCCATTAATAAGGTTGATCAAGTCTTATTAACAACCACTTCCGATTAGCATGAAACCGAAGAACTTTCGTAAATCACTAAGTTACCTCAACGGGGATATGGATGTCCCCAACAATAAGCATTTCATATTTCTTTTTAACAGTAGGTAGAGGTAGACGAAAACTTCCAATAGTGATTGTCGGAGATTTTTCAATAACATTAATACCATTCACTTGGAATTGTTTCTTCGGAAAGTGCACCGTATGCTCATTACCATTGATATGAAAAGTGACCTTGCTTTTATTGCAATCAATAACATCCCCTACAATATTCAAGAAGGGTCTACCAAGGATAATCGACATGTTGTCATCCTCGGGTATCTCAAGTACAACAAAGTCAGTCAAAATAGTAACATTAGCAACAACAACGGGCACATCCTCACAGATACCGATAGGTATGGCAGTTGATTTGTCAGCCATTTGCAAAGATATTTCAATAGGTGTGAGATTATTCAAGTCAAGTCTTTTATACAAAGAGAAAGGCATAACACTAACACCAGCTCCTAAATCACACAAAGCAGTTTTCACATAATTCTTTTTAATGGAGCAAGGTATAGTCGGTATTCCCGGATCTCCAAGTTTTTTATGTACTCCATCTTTAAAAGTATAATTAGCAAGCATAGTGGAGATTTCAGCTTCCGGTATTTTTCTCTTATTTGTTATGATGTCTTTCATATACTTTGCATAAGGAGCCATTTTCAACATATCAGTCAAGCGAGTACGCAAAAAGACTGGCCTCAGCATTTCAGCAAAGCGTTCAAATTCTTCATCATCTTTCCTTTTAGTTGACTTAGGTGGAAAAGGCATAGGTTTTTGAACCCACGGTTCTCTTTCTTTACCGTGTTTTCTAGCAATGAAGTCTCTTTTATTGGGTTGTGGGTTATCAAGATCAACTGGAGGTTCTATCTCAACATCATTATCTGGTTCTTTTTCATTGTTTGGTTGAGTATCATCATGAACATCAGCATTATCTTTTTCATTATCACTAGGTGAATTTTCATTACCAGGCTGAGTTTTAGCATTAGAGATAGAAACATCATTATCATTATCAGGAGGTTTTTCTATTTCAGGTTCATTAGAAGCATGCAAAGTCCTATCATTTTTCTTTTTCTTCTTATTTTTAGAAGGACTAGGTGCAATGGTGTTGTTCCTTTGTGAATGTTGTTCAATTCTTTTTGGGTGTCCCTTAGGATAAAGTGGTTCCCGAGTCATTTTACCTCCTCTAGTTGCAACTCTAACAACAGAGTCATGTATGTTATTATTCATTTCAACAAGCAATTCTCTTTGAGATTTAGCATCTTGTTCTAACTGAGTTTATACCATAGAAGCATGCTTTCCAACACCCCTAACATCATTTGAGATTCCAGATAACAAGTCACTCAAGCGAGCAATCATATCAGAGTTATATTTCAATTATTTCATAACATTTGCATTGAAGTGATCTTGCTTTCTAATATAGTTTTCAAACTCATAAAGGCATTGGCTAGGGTGCATATTGTGAGAATTGTCATTATCATTGAACTTCATTAGAGAATTTACCTCTACCACCTTAGGCAGTGGTGGTGTATTAAGCCCATGTATTTCTTCAATACGAGGTAAATTTTTGACATCCTCAGCTTTAATACCTTTTTCCTTCATAGATTTCTTTGCCTCTTGCATATCTTCAGGACTGAGATATAATATACCCCTCTTCTTCGGAGTGGGTTTTGGCGGTGGTTCAGGAAGAGTCCAATCATCATAATTTTTCAATACGTTATTCAATAATTCTTCAGCTTGTCCAACAGTTTGTTCCCTGAAAACACAACCATCACAACTATCTAGGAAGTCCCTACAAGCATCGGTTAGTCCATTATAGAAGATATCAAGTATTTCATTTTTCTTAAGAGGATGATCAGGCAAAGCATTAAGTAATTGGCAAAGCCTCCCCCAAGCTTGTGGGAGACTATCTTCTTTAATTTGCACAAAGTTAAATATTTCCTGTAAAGCAGCTTGTTTCTTATGAGCAGGGATATATTTTTCAGAGAAGTAATAAATCATATCCTGGGGACTACGCACACAACCAGGAGCAAGAGTATTGTACCAAGCTTTAGCATCACCCTTTAATGAGAACGGAAATAATTTGAGAATAAAGTAATAGCTAGTTTTCTCATCATGAGTAAAAAGGGTGGCTATGTCATTCAACTAGTAAGATATGCCACAACAGTTTCAGTTTCATAACCAGGAAAGGATCAGATTCAATCAAAGTAATTAACTCTGGGTCGACAGAGAATTCATAATCCTTATCATCAATAAAGATTGGTGAAGTAGCAAACTTAGGATCATATTTCATTCTAGCATTCAGAGATTTTTCTTTATGCTTGCATAATAATTTCTATAGATCATCTCTATCCTTACAAGCAAGAATATTACCGTTGTCTCCTCATTCATAACATAACCTTCCGGTACCTTAGGCAATTCATATCTAGGAAGGCTAGTTCTAGCAGGTGTTTCAGGAGTTTCAGTTTCAGGCTCATCATCAGATTCAACAACATCATGTTGTATTACTCTAGCAATTTGTTCATCAAGAAATTCACCAAGTGGCACATCATCATTATCAAGCAAGGTACTAGCATCATCATAAGCATTATCCATATCAGAAGTAGCATCATCAATAATTTGCGACATATCAGAATTGATAGCATGTGGTGGTGTTGCAAGTTTACTTATAACAGAAGGTGAATCTAAAGCAGAACTGGATGGCAGTTCCTTACCTCCCCTCATCTTTGAGGGGAAAATCTTAGTCTTAGCATCCTTCAGATTCTTCATGGTGATAAAATTGATAATAATCCCAAGTGAGTCAGTAAATATAGCTATGCTCCCCGGTAACGGCGCCAGAAAAAGGTCTTGATAACCCACAAGTATAGAGGATCGCAAAAGTTTTCGAGGGTAGAGTATTCAACCCAAATTTATAGATTCGACACAAGGGGAGTCAAAGAATATTCAAAGGTATTAGCAGCTGATTTGTCAATTCAACCACACGTGGAGATTAATTATCTGCGGCAAAGTGATCAGTAGCAAATTAGTATGATAGTTTTGATAATAGTAGCAGCAGCAATGGTAATGGTAAAAGTGGTAGCAGTAATTTTGTAGCAAGTGCAATAGTAACGATAGCAGTAGTAACTTAGCAAGATCAATATAAGATAAATTCGTAGGCATTGGATCGGTGACTTGTTGGATGATATTCTTCATGAGACATTATAACCTAGGGCGATACGACACTAGCTGCAGTTTGTCAATATAATGTAGGCATGTATTCTGTAAATAGTCATATGTGCTTATGGAAAGAACTTGCATGAAATCTTTTGTCCTACCCTCCCATGGCAGCAGGGTCCATATTGGAAACTAAGGGATATTAAGGCCTCCTTTTAATAGAGAACCGGAACAAAGCATTAACACATAGTGAATACATGAACTCCTCAAACTACGGTCATCACCGGGAGTGGTCCCGACTATTGTCACTCCGGGGTTGCCGGATCATAACACGTAGTAGGTAACTATAACTTGCAAGATCGGATCTAGAACATGGATATAATGACAATAACATAAACGGTTCAGATCTGAGTTCATGGCACCCGGGCCCAAAGTGACAAGCATTAAGCATGGCAAAGTCATAGCAACATCAATCTTAGAACATAGTGGATACTAGGGATCAAGCCCTAACAAAACTAACTAAATTACATGATGAATCTCATCCAACTCCTCACCGACCAGCAAGCCTATGAAGGAATTACTCACTCCCGGTGGGGAGCATCATGGAATTGGCGATGGAGACGGGTTGGTGATGACGAAGAACAAAGATGCCCCTCCGCGGAGCCCCAAACGGACTCCAGATCTGGCCTCCTGATGAAGAACAGGAGGTGACGGCGGCTCCGTCTCGTGGATCGCAATAATTATTTCTCCCTGATTTTTCTGGAAAAATAGGATTTTATAGCGTTGGTTTCAGGGTCTACGGGGCCACCAGGTGGGGACAACCCACCTGGGCGCGCCAGGAGGGGGGCGCACCCTGGTGGGTTGTGCCCACCCAGGTGCCCCCCTCCGGTGGGTCTTGGCTCCAGAAATTCTTATCTATTGTATAAAAAATCCTCGCAAAGTTTCTTTCCATTCCGAGAACTTTTATTTCTGCACAAAAACAACACCATGGTAGTTCTGGTGAAAACAGCGTCAGTCCGGGGTTACTTTCATTCAAATCATGCAAATTAGAGTCCAAAACAAGAGGAAAACGTTAGGAAAAGTAGATACGTTGGAGACATATCAGTCTCTTCTAACTATCGATTTGGTTTGGCCAACTAAATTGGTTTTTCTTGCAATGGGAGAAGTGCTTAGCTTTGGGTTCAATCTTCCCGTGTCCTTTCCCAGTGACAGGAGGGGCAGCAAGGCATGTATTGTATTGTTGCCATCGAGGATAAAAAGATGAGGTTTTCATCATATTGCTTGAGTTAATCCCACTACATCATGTCATCTTGCTTAATGTGTTACTCTGTTCTTATGAACTTAATACTCTAGATGCAGGCAGGAGTCGGTCGATGTGTGGGGTAATAGTTGTAGATGCAGAATCGTTTCAGTCTACTTGACACGGATGTGATGCCTATATTCATGATCATTGCCTTAGATATCGTCATAACTTTACACTTTTCTATCAATTGCTCGGCAGTAATTTGTTCACCCACCATAATAATTTCTATCTCGAGAGAAGCCTCTAGTGAAACCTATGGCCCCCGGGTCTATTTTACATCATATAAGTTTCCGATCTACAATTTCAGTTTCCTATTTCTTTTATTTTGCAATCTTTACTTTCCATTCCATAAACCAAAAATACCAAAAGTATTACTTTGTCGTTTATCCATCTCTATCAGATCTCACTTTGCGAATAACCGTGAAGGGATTGACAACCCCTTTGTCGATTTGGTTGCAAGTTGGTGTTTGTTTGTGCAGGTATTTGGTGGCTTGTTGCGTAGTCCCCTACTGGATTGATACCTTGGTTCTCAAAACTGAGGGAAATACTTACGCTACTTTGCTGCATCACCCTTTCCTCTTCAAGGAAAAAACCAATGCAAGATCAAGAGGTAGCAAGAAGGATTTCTGGCGCCGTTGCCGGGGAGATCTACACCAAGCCAAGACATACCAAGTACCCATCAAAGACTCTCATCCCTCGCATTACAATATTCGCCATTCGCCTCTCCTTTTCCTCTCCCCCACTTCTAAAACGATTTTCGAAAAGATTCACCTTTTCCTCGCCCCTCTTTCGTTCGTCTTTTTCGTTTGCTTTTTTTGTGTGATCGTGTGTTGGATTGCTTGCTTTGTCATGATGGCTCAAGATAATACCAAATTGTGTGACTTTTCCAATACCAACAACAATGATTTTATTAGTACTCCGATTGCTCCCGATGCTAATGCGGAATCTTGTGAAATTAATACTGCTTTGTTGAATCTTGTTATGAAAGATCAATTTTCCGGCCTTCCCAATGAAGATGCCGCATCCCATCTTAATAATTTCTTGATTTGTGCGATATGCAAAAGAAAAAAGATGTGGATAATGATAATGTTAAGTTGAAGCTATTTTTGTTCTCGCTTAGGGATCGCGCTAAAACTTGGTTTTCATCTTTGCCTAAAAGTAGTATTGATTCATGAAATAAGTGTAAAGATGCTTTTATTTCCAGGTATTTTCCTCCCGCTAAGATCATCTCCCTTAGGAACGATATTATGAATTTTAAGCAACTTTATCATGAACATGTTGCACAATCTTGGGAGAGGATGAAATTGATGATTAGAAATTTCCCTACTCATGGTTTGAATTTGTGGATGATTATACAAAAAAATTATGATGGATTGAATTTTTCTTCTAGAAATCTTTTAGATTCGGCCGCGGGAGGCACTTTTATGGAAATTACTTTAGGAGAAGCTACTAAACTCCTAGATAATATTATGGTTAATTATTCTCAATGGCATACCGTTAATAATGGCTACTAAACTCCTATATTCACGATCATTGCCTTAGATATCGTCATAACTTTGTGCTTTTCTATCAATTGCTCGGCAGTAATTTGTTCACCCACCATAATAATTTCTATCTCGAGAGAAGCCTCTAGTGAAACCTATGCCCCCCGGTCTATTTTACATCATATAAGTTTCCGATCTACAATTTTAGTTTCATATTTCTTTTATTTTGCAATCTTTACTTTCCGTTCCATAAACCAAAAATACCAAAAATATTACTTTTCCGTTTATCCATCTCTATCAGATCTCACTTTGCGAATAACAGTGAAGGGATTGACAACCCCTTTGTCGCGTTGGTTGCAAGTTGGTGTTTGTTTGTGCAGGTATTCGGTGGCTTGTTGCGTAGTCTCCTACTGGATTGATACCTTGGTTCTCAAAACTCAGGGAAATACTTACGCTACTTTGCTGCATCACCCTTTCCTCTTCAAGGGAAAAACCAACGCAAGCTCAAGAGGTAGCATGACGCACCTTAGGAATTAAGGTAATTGAGGTATCATTTAATCCCGTCGGTAGTTCACCACCATTTAGAAAATCAAGCACCGCTAGGACTACCTCATGCTGCAATAAATCCCAGTGACGCTGAAAAACTCGGTGGTAAAACCATCCATTCCTGGCGCTTTACACGGTGCCATCTGAAAAAGTGCATCGTGAACTTCAGAAGCTTCATATGGTCTATCTAGAGTCTGACTCATCTCTGGAGTAATCTAGTTTGGTACATGCTGTAACAGCTCATCCATGTTGTTAAAGCCTTGAGAAGTATATAGGGTCTGATAAAAAGCAAGTACCTCAGCCTTTTCCTCGTCCTCATTTGCACAAGTTAAGCCATCAGATCATTGCAAGTTTGCAATCCTGTTAGTGCATTTTCGCTGCTTTGCTTGTGCTTGCAAATAGGCTGTATTGCGGTCTCCCGCACAGAGCCAGGGAACCCTGGAATGTTGTTTCACCTCTTCCAATCGGAGAGCTTCACGTAATTTAGCTTTGGTAATTTTTCCTCCTCCGACGGACCCCGACCCACCGACTGCTCCCGCAACCTTGTAAGTCATTTTCTTAGCTGTCTAACCGTCCTGGCCAAACAGCCAAACTCACGAGCTCCCCATGGTGCAAGTTGCCGCTGAAGAGCACCAAGGGAATCTAGTATTCCATGCGGCCCTGGTTTCTGAAGCCAACTGATCGTAGTCGCTATGAGACTGCCACATATTCTCATAACGAAACTGTTTTGGCACATAAGAATTATTGGTGAAGGCATGATGACGAAATTCAGCAACAACAAAATAATGGTCAGACTCCATTGCACATACATGCCTCACTCTATTGTGCTCAAACATTTGTCTGGATTCCTCATTACCAAACGCCCGGTCCACCCGTGCTTTTACATTTGCATCTCCTGCTTGACGGTTGTCCCAAACTGTTCTGTTTTTGACAGATTCTGTTTTCAATGCATAGTTTGCTTGTTTTGTAGTTTCTATGGCTTATATTGCTCAATATAAATTGTGGAAATGATATGATATAGTAGGCATTGTGTGGAAACAGTTATGAATCTTTTCTTTGATAGTACCAAAGTGAAATGTTTGCTCTTTATCATACTAACCTATCTCACGAAGTTCCATTAAGTTTTGTGTGGTTTTCAAGTTTTGGGTGAGATATCTATATGAGGAGAATAAGGAGTGACAAGACCCTAAGCTTGGGGATGCCCAAGGCACCCCAAGGTAATATTCAAGGAAGATCCAAGCAAATAAGCTTGGGGATGCCCCGGAAGGCATCCCCTCTTTCGTCTTCAACATTATCGGTAACCTCACTCGGAGCTATCTTTTCATTCGTCACATGATACGTGTTTTGCTTGGACCGTCAATTTATTTTGTTAGGATTTGCTTGCTTTTATTTAGAATAATGTTTTGAATCTTTTATTTCAATAAAAGTGGCAATGATAGCCTTTACTATGCTTATCTTGCAAGTATATGAGTTGCTGTTTCAAAACAGAAAGTTTATCGATGTTGCAAAAATTCCCTAGAAAAGTCAGAATGTGATAAAATGTTGAAACTTTTTGCATAGTAAGCTCTGATAAATTTTCTATAGTGTGGTACAATTTTCATAATTTTTGGAGTTTAAGAAGTATTGACACTCTTGCATTCTTTACAGACTGTACTGTTTTGGCAGATTGCTGTTATGGTTGCATTGTTTGCATATGTTTGCTTGTTTAATGATTATATTTGCGGATAGGAGTATTAAATATGCAGAGGCATTTAGTATGCATTGTTCAATAATAATTTTAGTGATTTTCTACAGTAGAGAATGATAAGGTTTTTGCATTGATTTATACTAACTTATCTCACGAGTTCTTGTTGAGTTTTGTGCGGATGAAGCTTTTGAGATTTAGGAAAACCTTGATATGAGAGGGATTAAGGAGACACAATAGCTCAAGCTTGGGGATTCCCAAGGCACCCCAAGATAATATTTCAAGGAGTCTCAAGCATCTAAGCTTGGGGATGCCCCGGTAGGCATCCCACCTTTCTTCTTCAACAAGTATCGATTAGTATCGGTTGAGCCTAAGTTTTTGCTTCTTCACATGATGTGTGCTATTATTAGAATGTCATTTTATTTTGTTTTTGCTTGCTGTTTTAATAAAATACTTAGATCTGAAAGTTTTTCAATAAGAGAGAGTCCACAATTAGCTACCTATTTACTTAACTACTCGCTTGATCTTCACTTGTATCTTTTTGGAGTAGCTTGTTATTTACTCTTGTGCTTCACTTATATCCTATGAGTAAGTTGTTGAATAAATTGAATATCATGAAGTTGAAATTATATCATGCCTAGTGGTAGCTTCACTTTGGGTTTAGAAAGTGAAATCTTTTGAAGCTTGACAATCACAATATTGGTCATACAAGCAATTCATGAATGATTACTAGAAGGAAGAGAACATTCACATGCAAATACACTATCTTGCAAATCTTTTGTGATTGTGAGCCCCCATCAAAATATTATATGCCAAAATTGTTGACGTTGGATAAGGAAGACAACGTAATGGTTTATGTTTCTTCATATTCACATAGAAGTTATATTGTCATAGATCCCTCAACATGTGGTGCTTGCCCCCCATCTTTGCTAGCCAAAAATTCTGCACCAAGTAGAGATACTACTTGTGCATCCAAAAACCCTTAAACCCAAATTTTATTTTCAAGAGTCCACCATACCTACCTAAGGATTGAGCAAGATCCTTCAAGTAAGTTGTCATCAGTGCAATAAGGTAATAAAAATTGCTTCTAAAAGTGTTAGATCATTTAGAGTAAGAGAAAATTAAGCGTTGTACGAACTTGTGATGGCAAAGAATAAAAGTGACGGCGTGCATAAGAAAGGTTGCTATCATAGGGGCAATATATTGAGACGTTCTTTCGCACTAAGGGGTTGAGCATACAAACAAATAAGCGCATGGCAGCCTCTGCTTCCCTCGGCGAAGGGCCTATATTTTACTTTTATGTATTTACTTTCATGCAAGAGTCAAAGTTTTTCTCTCCATTCCTTTTTATTTTTCTCTTTTGGCAAGCATCATGTGGTGAGGGAAGATCTAGGCACATATATCCAGTTGGATATGGGTAGCATGAGTTATTATGGTTGACATCACCCTTGAGGTGAATACATTGGGAGGCGAAATAATAAGCCCCTATCTTTCTATGTGTCCGGTTGAAACGTTTTGCTCATGTGTATGCGGTGAGTGTTAGAAATCATAGAAGACTATATGATGGTTGAGTATGTGGAGCTCTTACTTAAACTCCATTGAATAAGTTGAATTACAATTGCTTGCTGACTGAGAACATAGGTTGTTGAGTTTCAAGATAATTCATCGTTTGAACCTTAACATGTGAATTGGTTGTTACTTTAACATGAGAAGTTTTATAAGAAAGAATTGCTGTTATGATGCTAGGATAAGTGATTGAAATTGCCACTGATCAAACTTATGCACTTTGCTAGCATTCACACTTCATAAATTATTTCTTTTATCATTTACCTACTCGGGGATGAGTAGGAATTAAGCTTGGGATGCTGATACGTCTCCAACGTATCTATAATTTATGAAGTATTCATGCCGTTATATTATCATTCTTGGATGTTTTACAATCATTTTATAGCAACTTTATATCATTTTTTGGGAATAACCTATTGACCCAGTGCCAGTGCTAGTTGCTATTTTTTTGCTTGTTTTTACATCGCAGGAAATCAATATCAAAAGGAGTCCAAACACCGCGAAACTTTTTGAGGATTTTTTATGGACCAGAAGACCACCAATGGGCCAGACTAGCACCTTGGGGGTGCCCCGAGGGGGGCACAACCCACCAGGGTGCACTTTGGGGCCCAGGCGCGCCCAGGTGGGTTGTGCACCTTGGTGGCTTCCTACACCCCCTCTTTACCCTATAAATTCCCAAATATTCCAAAAACCCTCGGGGTTAACCCAGATCAAAATTTCCGCCACCGCAAGGGTCTAAAGCCACCGAAAACCAATCTAGACCCCGTTCCGGCACCCTGCCGGAGGGGGGAATCATCACCGGTGGCCATCTTCATCATCCCAGCGGCCACCATGATGAGGAGGGACTAGTCCACCCTCGGGGCTGAGTGTTTAATCTCTCTCTCTCTCTCTCTCTCGTGTTCTTGAGATGTCACGATCTTGATGTATCGCGGGCTTTGTTAATATAGTCGGATCATATGGTGTTTTCCCCTCTCTATCTTGTTGTGATGAATTGAGTTTTTCCCTTTGAGATTTCGTTGTTATCAGATTGAATACTTTTATGGATTTGAGACCACTTGATATATGTCTTGCATATGAATACTCGTGGTGACAATGGGGTATCATATTGATTCACTTGATATGTGTTTTGGCACTCAACTCGCGGATTCCCGCGGTGACATTAGGGTAATCTATGCATAGGGGTTGATGCACGTTCTCGTCTTTTGTTTCTCCGGTAGAAATCTTGGGGCACTCTTTCAATTTTTTTGTGTTGGATTGAGTATTATGAATCTGAAATTATTTGGTGTTATTTTAGTACGAACTCTTGGATAGATCGATCGGAAAGAATAGCTTCGAGGTGGTTTCGTACCCTACAAATGATTTCTTCGTATGTTCTCCGCTAGATAGGAACTTTGGAGTGATTCTTTGTTGCACGTTGAGGGATGGTTATATGATCCAATTATATTAGCATTGTTGAGAGATTGCACTAGCGGAAGTACGGACCCTAGGCCTCATTTTTAAGCATTGCAATACCGTTTTTGTGCCCGTTTACTATTTGCTACCTTGCTGTTTTTAATTATTCAGATTATAAAAATATATTTCTACCATCCATATTACAATTTTATCACCATCTCTTCGCCGAACTAGTGCACCTATACAAATTACCACATTGTATTTGGTGTGTTGGGGACACAAGAGACTCTTTGTTATTTGGTTGCAGGGTTGTTTGAGAGAGATCATCTTCATCCTACGCCTCCCACAGATTGATAAACCTTAGGTCATCCACTTGAGGGAAAATTGCTACTGTCCTACAAAACTCTGCGCTTGGAGGCCCAACACGAGTCTACAATAATGAAGTTGCGTAGTAGACATCAAGCTCTTTTCTGGCGCCGTTGCCGGGGAGGTGAGTGCATGAAGGTATATCTTTAGATCTTGCAATTGAATCTTCTTGTTTTAACACTAGTTTGGTTTATAAAAGAAAATTACATAAAAATGAAATTGAGGTTACATCATATTATTGATCATCTCTATAATATCTTTCTTGAAAATGATGGTTCGGAAAATTGTGCTCAATTGTTAGAAGAAGAAGCCAATAAGATGTTTGGCACAAAATATTTGAATGATGAGCATGATTGCAATGTTGTTTAGTATGATATCTTTGGATATCCAAAATGCTAATGATAATTGCACAAGTCATGACAAAAATGTTTCTCATAAGCATGTCAAGTTTTGTGGAGTGCATAAAGTTTGTGAAGACGTGCCTTATAGGGAAGATCGATTTTGCAAGAAGCATAAACATGATGAAACCAATTATTTGCTCAAAGTGATAGATGAATTTGCTACAAAATTATGTTCTCTTTGTCCTATTACTTGTGAACTTTGCA
This sequence comes from Triticum aestivum, assembly GCF_018294505.1. Taxonomy (NCBI): domain Eukaryota; kingdom Viridiplantae; phylum Streptophyta; class Magnoliopsida; order Poales; family Poaceae; genus Triticum; species Triticum aestivum. The sequence continues at coordinate 67,876,816 of NC_057805.1, forward strand.
ATAAGGTTGGTCATCTTAATTTCCAATGCAAACTTTTTCATGATCGAATCATGGCCAAATATTGTAATGATTTGATCACCCTTGAACTTTATAATGAGCTTTGTCTATTTTTGTGGAGTGAATAATTGACATATAACAATAGTTGGTTTGAAGTATTCATTCTCATGGACGACAATGAAACTAAACTAAAAAATATCCATATGTTTTGCATGGTAAATTGCAATGAGAATGCTTATATTACCAACTATAGAAAGATGGGAAAACCAATAGAATATAAAAGGAGTACTAATGAAAGGGTAAAGATTTCCACTTTCCCTCCTATTGTCTCCCATGATGAAATAGGTGATGAGGAGGAGCTCCCTATTCAACCAATCTCATCAATAAGAAGCTTGAAAAAATTAATTAAACCCACACATGATGTGGTGAAGAAGAAGAAGAAAAGAAGAAGAAGAAAGAATAGAGGTAAAAAGGTATCTCTCCCAAATAGTGTTGCTCCTATTATTGTTGTGCCTCATGAAAATGAATCAAAAATAATTGTGGAAGATGATGGACTTGATGATGATATTGCTTCTATGTCTTATGGTACAATGTCTGAGAACACAATTGATGATTATTTTGTTATGCCCATTGCTTGTTGTGATAATTATGATGGGATAACTGGTTTTATACCCTTAGTTGTGCCCCCCTCGTCAGGATTGCCCCTAGTTTCTGAAAACACGTGGTCTTGCCCAACCCACTTTGGCGTCTTGTGCTTTTGTCCTTTGACCGTTTGACCATCACTTTGAAAACTTCATAACTCATTTATACTGAATCAGAAAAATGCAAATAAAATACCAAAATGTTCGGAAAAACATCACATGTATGTCAATGTCACTTGCATTCATGAAAAAAGTGTTGGTAAGTGCCCATCCGAGTTTTAGCTCTTACCATACCACCATGAACAGTAAAATCTAAAAATATTCAAAATATTTTAAAAAGGGTTGGTGGCAAAGAATGACAAATGTTTTAAGTGCTTGCCAAGTTTCATCAGGGAATGACATTCATGGAAGTCGTGGCAAAAAAAAAACAATCAACACTCGAAAATAGATTTTTTTTGCCACGACTTCCACATATGTCATTCCCTGATGAAACTTGGCAAGCACTTAAAACATTTGTCATTCTTTGCCACCAACTTTTTTTGAATTTTTTCAATATTTTTAGATTTAGTGTTCATGGTGGTATGATAAGAGCTAAAACTTGGATGGGCACTTACCAACCCTTTTGTCATGAATGCAAGTGACATTGACATACAGGTGATGTTTTTCCGAACATTTTGGTATCTTATTTGCATTTTTCTGATTCAGTATGAATGAGTTATGAAGTTTTCAAAGTGATGGTCAAACGGTCAAAGGGCAAAAGCACAAGACGCCAAAGTGGGTTGGGCAAGACCACGTGTTTTCAGAAACTAGGGGCAATCCTGACGAGGGGGACACAACTAAGGGTATAAAACCAATTATCCCAATTATGATTGGGAAGATAATGATGCTTCTTATAATCTCGGAAATCTTTTTGGCACCAACTTGGGAAATCATGATGATAGCAATTGTTATACCATTGGTGCTATTCATACTATTAATGATGAGAATGATTATGCTTATGATATGCCAAGCCACAAGCTTGGGGATGCTATGTTTGATGAGAATTACATGTTTGAGAATTTATTTGCTGCAATTAATGTTTGTCCCAAGCTTGGGGATGCTATGTTTAATGAAGATGATCTTTTTAGTCCCCCTACTTTGAATGATCAAATTCGCTATGACGATTGCATGCCTCCTACCTATGATGAGAACAAAGTTGCCACGTATGATGATTATTGTGATGAAACTTATGTTATAAAAAGTAGTGATAATTATTGTCATAATTTTGAATATCCTTTTAATGAACATTACTCTTTTAATGTGGGAACAATTTATAGTATTCGAGTTTCCTATGATATCCCCACCATTATGAATGAGAATAAAATTGCTTATGTGGAGAGTAATAAAACTACTATGCTTGTTGATCATGAAAGGGGTGCATTGTGTGATAGTTATATTGATGAATCTACTCATGATGCTACCAAAAATTATTATGAGAGATGAACTTATGATTCATGATGCTCTCTTTATGTTTCAATTCTTATCTTTTATGCGAGCATCATTGAAATCATCATGCCTAGCTAAAAGGCATTAAAGAAAAGCGCTTGTTGGGAGACAACCCAACACTTTTACCTACTGTTTTTGTGTGTTCACATGATTAGCTACTGTAGTAATCATGTTTTATTTCTTTCATTTCAATAAAGTGCCAAGTAAGACCTTTGGGATGGCTTACGGTGATAGTTCATTTGATCTTGCTGAAAAACAGAAACTTTTGCGCTCAGGAAAACAATTCTCATTTTTAACAGAAGCGTGATAAAATGCTGATTATTTTTGCAGGAGATTAATAGACAAATTACCCAGGTTTTCCTGTTCTTTCAGAATTTTTGGAGTAGCAGAAATATGGTTGGAGTACAGATTACTACAGACTGTTCTGTTTTTGACAGATTCTGTTTTCAATGCATAGTTTGCTTGTTTTCTAGTTTCTATGGATTATATTGCTCAATATAAATTCTGGAAATGATATGCTACAGTAGGCATTGTGTGGAAAGAATTATGAATCTTGTCTTTGACAGTACCAAAGTGAAATGGTTTTCTCTTTATCATACTAACCTATCTCACGAAGCTCCGTTAAGTTTTGTGTGATTGAAGTTTTCGAATTTTCGGTGAGATATCGATATGAGGAGAATAAGGAGTGACAAGACCCTAAGATTGGGGATTCCCAAGGCACCCCAAGGTAATATTCAAGGAAGATCCAATCAATTAAGCTTGGGGATGCCCCGAAAGGCATCCCCTCTTTCGTCTTCAACATTATCGGTAACCTCACTCGGAGCTATGTTTTCATTCGTCACATGATATGTGTTTTGCTTGGAGCATAAATTTATTTTGTTAGGATTTGCTTGCTGTTATTTAGAATAATGTTTTGAATCTTTTATTTCAATAAAAGTGGCAATGATAGCCTTTACTATGCTTATCTTGCAAGTATATGAGTTGCTGTTTCAAAACAGAAAGTTTATCGATGTTGCAAAAATTCCCTAGAAAATTCAGAATGTGGTAAAATGTTGAAACTTTTTGCATAGTAAGCTCTGATAAATTTTATACAGTGTGGTAAAATTTTCATAATTTTTGGAGTTTAAGAAGTATTGATACTCTTGCATTCTTTACAGACTGTACTGTTTTGGCAAATTGCTGTTATGGTTGCATTGTTTGCATATGTTTGCTTGTTTAATGATTCTATTTGCAGATAGGAGTATTAAATATGCAGAGGCATTTAGTATGCATTGTTTAATAATAATTTTAGTGATTCGCCACAGTAGAGAATGATAAGATTTTTGCATTGGTTTATACTAACTTATCTCACGAGTTCTTGTTGAGTTTTCTGTGGATGAAGCTTTTGAGATTTAGGAAAACCGTGATATGAGAGGAATTAAGGAGACACAAAAGATCAACGTTGGGGATGCACAAGGCACCCCGAGATAATATTTCAAGGAGTCTCAAGCATCTAAGCTTGGGGATGCCCCGGTAGGCATCCCATCTTTCTTCTTCAACAATTATCGGTTAGTATCGGTTGAGCCTAAGTTTTTGCTTCTTCACATGATGTGTGTTATTCTTAGAATGTCATTTTTTTTTGCTTTCTGTTTTGATAAAATACTTAGATCTGAAAGTTTTTAAATAAGAGAGAGTCCACAATTATCTACCTATTTACTTAACTATTCGCTTGATCTTCACATATATCTTTTTGAAGTAGCTTGTCATTTACTCTTGTGCTTCACTTATATCCTATGAGTAAATTGTTGAATGAATTGAATATCATGAAGTTGAAATTATATCATGCCTAGTGGTAGCTTCACATTGGGTTTAGAAAGTGAAATCTTTTGAAGCTTGACAATCACAATATTGGTCATACAAGCAATTCATGAATGATTAGTAGAAGGAAGAGAACTTTCACATGCAAATACACTATCTTGGAAATCTTTGGTGATTGTGAGCCCCCATCAAAATATTATATGCCAAAATTGTTGACGTTGGACAAGGAAGACAACGTATTGATTTATGTTTGTTCATATTCACATAGAAGTTATATTGTCATAGATCCTTCAACATGTGGTGCTTGCCCCCCATCTTTGCTAGCCAAAAATTCTGCACCAAGTAGAGATACTACTTGTGCATCCAAAAACCCTTAAACCCATATTTTATTTTCAATAGTCCACCATACCTACCTAAGGATTGAGAAAGATCCTTCAAGTAAGTTGTCATCGGTGCAATAAGGCAATAAAAATTGCTTCTAAAAGTGTTAAATCATTTAGTGTAAGAGAATATTGAGCGTTGTACGAACTTGTGATGGCAAAGAATAAAAGCGACATACTGCATAATAAAGGTTGCTATCATAAGGGGCAATATAATGTGACGTTCTTTTGCACTAAGGGGTTGAGCATAAAAACAAATAAGCGCATGGTAACCTCTGCTTCCCTCGGCGAAGGGCCTATCTTTTACTTTTATGTATTTACTTTCATGCAAGAGTTAAAGTTTTTCTCTCTATTCCTTTTTATTTTTCTCTTTTGGCAAGCATCATGTGGTGAGGAAAGATCTAGGCACATATATCCAGTTGGATATGGGTAGCATGAGTTATTATGGTTGACATCACCCTTGAGGTGAATACGTTGGGAGGCGAAATAATAAGCCCCTATCTTTCTATGTGTCCGGTTGAAACGTTTTGCTCATGTGTATGCGGTGAGTGTTAGCAATCATAGAAGCCAATATGATGGTTGAGTATGTGGAGTTCTTACTTAAACTCTGTTGAATAGGTTGTTGAGTTTCAAGGGAATTCATCGTTTGAACCATAACATGTGAATTGGTTGCTACTTTAACATGAGAAGTTTTATAAGAAAGAATTGATGTTATGATGCTAGGAAAAGTGATTGAAATTGCCATTGATCAAACTTATGCACTTTGCTAGCATTCACACTTCATAAATTATTTCTTTTATCATTTACCTACTCGAGGACAAGTAGGACTTAAGCTTGGGGATGTTGATACGTCTCCAACATATCTATAATTTTATGAAGTATTCATGCTGTTATATTATCATTCTTGGATGTTTTACAATAATTTTATAGCAACTTTATGTGAGTTTTTGGGACTAACCTATTGACCTGGTGCCCAGTGCCAGTTGGTGTTTTTTGCTTGTTTTTACATCGCAGGAAATCAATATCAAACGGAGTCCAAACACCGCGAAACTTTTTGTGGATTCTTTATGGACCAGAAGACCATCAATGGGCCAGAGCAGCACCTGGGGGTGCCCCGAGGGGGGCACAACCCACCAGGGCGCGGTTGGGGGCCTTGGCACGCCCAGGTGGGTTGTGCCCACCTCAGTGGCTTCCCGCACCCCCTCTTTACCCTATAAATTCCCAAATATTCCAAAAACCCTTGGGGTTAACCTAGATCAGAAGTTCCGCCGCCACAAGGCTCTATAACCCCCGAAAACCAATCTAGACCCCGTTCCGGCACCCTGCCGAAGGGGGAATCATCATCGGTGGCCATCTTCATCATCCCGGCGGCCACCACGATGAGGAGGGAGTAGTCCACCCTCGGGGCTGAGGGTTTGTACTAGTAGCTATGTGTTTAATCTCTCTCTCTCTCGTGTTCTTGAGATGTCACGATCTTGATGTATCGCGGGCTTTGTTAATATAGTCGGATCATATGGTGTTTTCCCCTCTCTATCTTATTGTGATGAATTAAGTTTTTCCCTTTGAGATTTCGTTGTTATCAGATGGATACTTTTATGGATTTGAGACCGCTTGATATATGTCTTGCATATGAATACTCGTGGTGACAATGGGGTATCGTATTGATTCACTTGATATGTGTTTTGGCACTCAACTCGTGGATTCTCGCGGTGACATTGGGGTAATCTATGCATAGGGGTTGATGCACGTTCTCGTCTTTTGTTTCTCCGGTAGAAATCTTGGGGCACTCTTTGAAGTTCTTTGTGTTGGATTGAGTATTATGAATTTGAAATTATTTGGTGTTATTTTAGTACGAACTCTTGGATAGATCGATCGAAAAAATAGCTTCGAGGTGGTTTCGTACCCTACAAAGATTTCTTCGTATGTTCTCCGCTGGATAGGAACTTTTGAGTGATTCTTCATTGCACGTTGAGGGATGGTTATACGATCCCATTATATTAGCATTGTTGAGAGATTGCACTAGTGAAAGTACGGACCCTAGGCCTCATTTTTAAGCATTGCAATACCGTTTTTGTGCCCATTTACTATTTGCTACCTTGCTGTTTTTATTTATTCAGATTATAAAAATATATTTCTACCATCGATATTACACTTTTATCACCATCTCTTCGCCGAACTAGTGCACCTATACAAATTACCATTGTATTTGGTGTGTTGGGGACACAAGAGACTCTTTGTTATTTGGTTGCAGGGTTGTTTGAGAGAGACCATCTTCATCCTACGCCTCCCATGGATTGATAAACCTTAGGTCATCCACTTGAGGGAAAATTGCTACTGTCCTACAAACTCTGCGCTTGGAGGCCCAACACGAGTCTACAAGAATAAAGTTGCGTAGTAGACATCAGTAGCTCGGGAGTCTATGCACTTGAGCATCTTCTCGAAGATGAGGAAGACCTTTTGTGGTTCTTGATGACGACCTTGAGCTCCTCCATGTGCTTGTCCATCTTGGTGTCGATGAAGTTCTTCATGGCATCAAACTCATCATCGTGGTTGTAGACCGGAGATGATGTGTTTTGCCTATCCATCACAAGACTCGAGGAAAGGTGAATAGGAAATGAGATAAGCAATACCAAGCTACCTTTTCCCAAAGTTTAGGATGTATCCCGTATCACTCAATATGAAATGAAAGAATAGCAGAATTGGTACCGGACTTGTTCACTCACACCTACAAAGTAAAGCTTATCGAGTGGCTTGGTTAGGACAAGTGGCACAAATTCATGCAAATTGAAGTCCAAGATATTGTAAATGTTGAAATAAATCCAAAGGACTCAAAATGCAAAGCAAGTGATCACAAATATAGAGGAGGGCAATAAAGAAACACACACGGTGGGATAATGGGGCTTGTGCAACTATAGGGATGAGCAATACAAAATTGCCTAATGAAGACTAAGCTCGTGTTGCACAAACACTAGGAGAGCACTAGCTTGATTGCACACTTGGGCATGATTCACCACTTGGCACCAACCTATATGTATGCAAGCTAAATGTTTCCTATTCCATTTATCCTCATGCACAAGTATCTCTTTTCATGCTCAACACTCTTTTGCTTATAAGCTTATGATCTTTCTTTCTTGCTTAAAAGATTTTTTTGTACTTTTTTTCTCCTCTCTTCCTTTCCACTTTTCTTATTGAGCCTCAACCAAATATATGGGATAAGTATCACTAGATATGCACGGGAGCAAGCAATTACACTATATGATATATCCAATGATGCAAAAATATGATATCGTATCACTATGGTGCACAAGTTTTTGCAAAGCTCGGTAATACTCGGATAGCTAGTCTCAATAGGTATGAAGGTATGCGCAAAGATGGTGGGGCTATCAAGATGTAATGGCAAGGAAGGAAGATTTTATGATGGAATGGATACCTTCGTCACACTTAACCTTTCACGAGTCGAGGGTAACCAACCTTGCTTTCGGTTGAAGATGGTCTCAAAGGATGATGGCCGTCGTCGAAGCGGAATGTCATGGTGGATGTAGTCGATGGAACGATACAAGTGTCTGGTAGTGGATGAAGATGTGACCGTCCCTAAGTAGCCTAAACACCTTAGGAGACTCAAATCACAACTCAAACAACCACAAATGCAATAAGAACCAAAATGGGTTAGTTTGCGGAAGTTTTATGAGGTGGTGCAGAAGTTATGGCGGAGGGCCGATGCAAAGATGCCAAAATGCATAAAATTTGATGGAGTCAAATGATGGTAAAACCAAGATGAGCAGCTCGGGCATGTCGCTAGCTTTCCAATGAGCCAAAGAACACCCAAATCGGAGTTTGGGGGTGGGAGATATGAGTAAAACAGTGAAGCGGACGCTGTTGATTCTAGGAGGGCCGTGCGCACGGGGTCTAAGGCCCGTGGACACGGGGTCCCGTGTGCACCGTACACATGCCGTGGACATGGGGTAAATTGGAACTTTGCGTGGGCCCGTGGATACGGGGTCTGGGGCCCGTGGACACGGGGGTGGCGGAAATTTCGTGATTTCAATGTCAAAATTAAAGGGGATAAAGAAAAATTAGGCTATGGGGACGCAATAGAAGGTGGATCTACTTGCTAAACACCATATCCATGTATTGAAATCAACAAAAACACAATAGGAACAACAAATCACAAAAAAAATGGCATGGCTCTTTTTGTGGGGAATTTTTGAATTGGGACAAAAACACACAAAATTAGGCTAGAAAACGGTGGGGAAGACTCCAAATTCGTGATCAACATGGCTCTGGATACTAAGATGTTGTAAGGTGGAACCCTAAGTGGAGATCTTTCACGAATTGGAGGGGAATCCACGAAGAATGCAAAGTACAAGAGGGGAAATCACAAGAGGAACACTCAAGAACAAGTCCAATCACACATCCACTAGACCAACAAACACACAAGATCCACAAGGTACATGAACATGAAGAAAATATGCCCTAGAGGCAATAATAAAGTTGTTATTTATATTTCCTTATATCATGATAAATATTTATTATTCATGCTAGAATTGTATTAACCGGAAACTTAGTACATGTGTGAATACATAGACAAACAGAGTGTCACTAGTATGCCTCTACTTGACTAGCTCGTTGAATCAAAGATGGTTAAGTTTCCTAGCCATAGACATGAGTTGTCATTTGATTAATGGGATCACATCATTAGAGAATGATGTAATTGACTTCACCCATCCATTAGCTTAGCACGATGATCGTTTAGTTTGTTGCTATTGCTTTCTCCATGACTTATACATGTTCCTATGACTATGAGATTATGCAACTCCCGAATACCGGAGGAACACTTAGTGTGCTATCAAACGTCACAACGTAACTGGTTGATTATAAAGATGATCTACAGGTGTCTCCGATGGTGTTTGTTGGGTTGGCATAGATCGAGATTAGGATTTGTCACTCCATGTTTCGGAGAGGTATCTCTGGGGCCCTCTCGGTTATGCACATCACTATAAGCCTTGCAAGCAATGTGACTAATGAGTTAGTTGAAGGATGATGCATTACGGAATGAGTAAAGAGACCTACCAGTAACGAGATTGAACTAGGTATTGAGATACCGACGATCGAATCTCGGGCAAGTAACATACCGATGACAAAGGGAACAACATATGTTGTTATGCGGTTTGACCGATAAAGATCTTGGTAGAATATGTAGGAGCCAATATGAGCATCCAGGTTCCGCTATTGGTTATTGACCGGAGATGTGTCTCGGTCATGTCTACATAGTTCTCGAACCCGTAGGGTCCGCACGCTTAACGTTCGATGACGATCGGTATTATGAGTAGGAGTCCCGGATGAGATCACAGACATGATGAGGAGTCTCGAAATGGTCGAGACATAAAGATTGATATATTGGAAGGTTATATTCGGACACCAGAAAGGTTCCGGGGGTCACCGGATAAATACCGGAGTACCGGGGAGTTACCGGAACCCCCCGGGGGGTCAATGGGCCTTCATGGGCCTTAGTGGAAATAGAGGGCAGCAAGGGAGCTGTGGGGCGCGCGCCTCCTAGGCCCAAACCGAATTGGTTTAGGGCTTGGGAGGCCGGCCCCCTCTTTCCTTCTCCCCTCCTCCTCTTTCCTTCCCCTCCTGGTTGGACTAGGAAAGGGGGAACCTACTCCTAATAGGAGTAGGATTCCCCCTTGGGGCGCACCCTATGAGGCTGCCGGCACCCTCCCCTTGCTCCTTTATATACGGAGAGGGGGGCACCCCTAGAACACACAAGTTGACAATTGTTTTAGCCGTGTGCGGAGCCCCCCTCCATAGATTTCCACCTCGGTCATATCGTCGTAGTGCTTAGGCGAAGCCCTACGCCGGTAACTTCATCATCACCGTCGCCACGCCGTCATGCTGATGAAACTCTCCCTCGACCTCAGGTGGATCTAGAGTTCGTGGGACGTCACCGAGCTGAACGTGTGCAGATCGCGGAGGTGCCGTACTTTCGGTGCTAGGATCGGTCGGATCGTGAAGACGTACGACTACATCAACCGCGTTGTCATAACGCTTCCGCTTATGGTCTACGAGGGTACGTAGACAACACTCTCCCCTCCTGTTGTTATGCATCACCTAGATAGATCTTGCGTGATCGTAGGATTTTTTTTTGAAATTACTGCGTTCCCCAACAGTGGCATCCGTGCCAGGTCTATGCGTAGATGCTATATGCATGAGTAGAACACAAAAAGTGGTGGGCGATAATAGTCATACTGCTTACCAGCATGTCATACTTCGATTCGGCAGTATTGTTGGATGAAGCGGCCCGGACCGACATTACGTGTACGCTTACGCGAGACTGGTTCTACCGACGTGCTTTGCACACAGGTGGCTGGCGGGTGTCAGTTTCTCCAACTTTAGTTGAATCGAGTGTAACTACGCCCGGTCCTTGTTGAAGGTTAAAACAGCACACTTGACGAAAAATCATTGTGGTTTTGATGCGTAGGTAAGGACGGTTCTTGCTCAGCCCGTAGCATCCACGTAAAACTTGCAACAACAAAGTAGAGGACGTCTAACTTGTTTTTGGAGGGCATGTTGTGATGTGATATGGTCAAGACATGATGCTAAATTTTATTGTATGAGATGATCATGTTTTGTAACCGAGTTATCGGCAACTAGCAGGAGCCATATGGTTGTCGCTTTATTGTATGCAATGCAATCACCCTGTAATTGTTTTTACTTTATCACTAAGCGGTAGCGATAGTCGTAGAAGCAATAGTTGGCGAGACGACAACGATGCTACGATGGAGATCAAGGTGTCGCACCAGTGACGATGGTGATCATGACGGTGCTTTGGAGATGGAGATCAAAGGCACAAGATGATGATGGCCATATCGTATCACTTATATTTATTGCATGTGATGTTTATCCTTTATGCATCTTATTTTGCTTAGTTCGGCGGCAGCATTATAAGATGATCCCTCACTAAATTTGAAGGTACAAGTGTTCTCCCTGAGTATGCACCGTTGCGAAAGTTCATCGTGCCGAGACACCATGTGATGATCGGGTGTGATAAGCTCTACGTTCACATACAATGGGTGCAAGCCAGTTTTGCACATGCAGAATACTCGGGTTAAACTTGACGAGCCTAGCATATGCAGATATGGCCTCGGAACACTGAGACCGAAAGGTCGAGCATGAATCATATAGTAGATATGATCAACATAGTGATGTTCACCATTGAAAAGTACTCCATCTCACGTGATGATCGGACATGGTTTAGTTGATATGGATCACGTGATCACTTAGATGATTAGAGGGATGTCTATCTAAGTGGGAGTTCTTAAGTAATATGATTAATTGAACTTTAATTTATCATGAACTTAGTCCTTATAGTATTAGCATATCTATGTTGTAGATCAATATCTCGCGATGTAGCTCCCCGTTTATTTTTTATATGTTCCTAGAGAAATATAAGTTGAAACATGATAGTAGAAATGATGCGGACTTGGTCTGTGATCTAAGGATTTTCCTCATTGCTGCATAGAAAAGTTATGTCCTTGATGCACCGCTAGGTAACAGAACTATTGCAGGAGCATATGCAGATGTTATGAACGTTTTGACAAGCTCGGTATGATGACTACTTGATAGTTTAGTGCACCATGCTTTACGGCTTAGAACCGGGACTACAAAACTGTTTTGAACGCCACGGAGCATATAAGATGTTCCAAGAGTTGAAATTGGTATTTCGTACTCATGCCCGTGTCAAGAGGTATGAGACCTCTGACATTACTTTGCCTACAAGATGGAGGAGAATATCTCAACCAGTGAGCATGTGCTCAGATTGTCTGGGTACTACATTGCTTGAATCAAGTGGGAGTTAATCTTCCAGATAAGATAGTAATTGACAAAGTTCTCTAGTCACTATCACCAAGTTACTAGAACTTCGTGATGAACTATAATATGCAAGGGATAACGAAAACAATTCCCAAGCTCTTCGCGATGCTAAAATCGGCGAAGGTAGAAATCAAGAAAAGCACCAAGTGTTGATGGTTAACAAGACCACTAGTTTCAAGAAAAGGGCAAAGGGATAGAAAAGGAACTTCAAGAAGAATGACAACCAAGTTGTCATCCCCGTGAAGAAGTCCAAAGCTAGACCTGAAGGAAAAATAAGCCCTAGAGGCAATAATAAAGTTATTATTTATTTCCTCATATCATGATAAATGTTTTTTATTCATGCTAGAATTGTATTAACCGGAGACATAATACATGTGTGAATACATAGACAAACATAGTGTCACTAGTCTGCCTCTACTTGACTAGCTCGTTAATCAAAGATGGTTGAGTTTCCTAGCCATAGACATGAGTTGTCATTTGATTAACGGGATCACATCATTAGGAGAATGATGTGATTGACTTGTCCCATTCCATTAGCTTAGCACTTGATCATTTAGTTTACTGTTATTGCTTTCTCCATGACTTATACATGTTCCTATGACTATGAGATTATGCAACTCCCGATTACCGGAGGAACACTTTGTGTGCTACCAAACGTCGCAACGTAAATGGGTGATTATAAAGGTGCTCTACAGGTGTCTCCGATGGTACTTGTTGAGTTGGCATAGATCGAGATTAGGATTTGTCACTCCGTTTGTCGGAGAGGTATCTCTGGGCCCTCTCGGTAATACACATCACTATAAGCCTTGCAAGCAATGTGACTAATGAGTTAGTTGCGGGATGATGCATTACGGAACGAGTAAAGAGACTTGCCGGTAACGAGATTGAGCTAGGTATTGAGATACCGATGATCGAATCTCGGGCAAGTAACATACCGATGACAAAGGGAACAAAGTATGTTGTTATGCGGTTTGACCAATAAAGATCTTCGTAGAATATGTAGGAACCAATATGAGCATCCAGGTTTCGCTATTGGTTATTGACCGGAGATGTGTCTCGGTCATGTCTACATAGTTCTCGAACCTGTAGGGTCCGCACGCTTAAAGTTCTGTGACGATCGGTATTATGAGTTTATATGTTTTGATGTACCGAAGGTAGTTCGGAGTCCCGGATATGATCACGGACATGACGAGGAGTCTAGAAATGGTCGAGACATAAAGATTGATATATTGGAAGCCTATATTTGGACGTCGGAAGAGTTCCGGGTGAAATCGGGATTTTACCGGAGTGCCGGAGGGGTTACCGGAACCCCCCGGGGGTTAATGGGCCTTGTTGGGCCCTAGTGGAGAGAGAGAGAGGGGCCGGCCAGGGCAGGCTACGCGCCCCCTCCCCCTCTGGTCCGAATTGGACTAGGAGGGGGCGGCGCCCCCCTTTCCCTCTCCTTCTCCCCCTTCCTTTCCCCCTCCTAGTAGGAGTTGGAAAGAGGGGAGTCCTACTCCTACTAGGAGGAGGACTCCTCCTCCTGGCGCACCCTACAGGGCCAGCCGGCCTCCCCCCTTGCTCCTTTATATACGGGGGCAGGGGGCACCCTAGAACACACAAGTTGATCATTGATCTCTCCCAGCCGTGTGCGGTGCCCCCTCCACCATAATCCACCTTGGTCATATCGTAGCGGTGCTTAGGCGAAGCCCTGCGTCAGTAGCTTCATCAACATCGTCATCATGTCGTCGTGCTGACGAAACTCTCCCTCGAGCTCTGCTGGATCGTGAGTTCGCGGGACGTCACCAAGCTGAACGTGTGCTGAACGCGAAGGTGTCGTACGTTCGATACTGAGGATCGGTCGATCGTGAAGACGTACGACTACATCAACCGCGTTGTCATGACGCTTCCGCTTACGGTCTACAAGGGTACGTAGACGACACTCTCCCCTCTCGTTGCTATGCATCACCATGATCTTGCGTGTGCGTAGGAATTTTTTTGAAATTACTACGTTCCCCAACAAGACCCAAGCCTGAAACTGAGTGCTTCTACTGCAAAGGAAATGGTCACTAGAAGTGGAACTGCCCTAGATACTTGGCGGATAATAAGGATGGCAAAGTGAACAAAGGTATATTTGATATACATGTTATTGATGTGTACTTTACTAGTGTTTATAGCAACCCCTCGGTATTTGATACTGGTTCAGTTGCTAAGAGTAGTAACTCGAAACGGGAGTTGCAAAATAAACAGAGACTAGTTAAGGGCGAGGTGATGATGTGTGTTGGAAGTGACTCCAAGGTTGATAAGATCACCATCGCACACTCCTTTTACCTTCGAGATTAGTGTTGAACCTAAAATAAATGTTATTTGGTGTTTGCGTTGAGCATGAATTTGATTGGATCATGTTTATTGCAATACGGTTATTCATTTAAGTCAAAGAATAATTGTTGTTCTATTTAAATGAATAAAACCTTCTATGGTCCTACACTCAATATAAATGGTTTATTGAATCTCGATCATAGTGATACACATATTCATAATATTGAAGCCAAAAGATTCAAAGTTAATAATGATAGTACAACTTATTTGTGGCACTGCCGTTTAGGTCATATTGGTGTAAAGCGCATGAAGAAACTCCATGTTGATGGGCTTTTGGAATCACTTGATTATGAATCACTTGATGCTTGCGAACCATGCCTCATGGGCAAGATGACTAAGACTCTGTTCTCCGGAACAATGGAGCGAGAAACTGACTTATTGGAAATAATGCATATTGATGTATGCGGTCCGATGAGTGTTGAGGCTCGTGGCGGGTATCGTTATTTTCTTACCTTCACAGATGATTTATCTACTTGATGAAACATAAGTCTGAAACATTTGAACAGTTCAAAGAATTTCAGAGTGAAGCGGAAAATCATCGTAACAAGAAAAAGTTTCTACGATCTGATCGCGGAGACGAATATTTGAATTACGAGTTTGGTCTGCATTTGAAACAATGTGGAATAGTTTCGCAACTCACGCCACCTGGAACACCACAGCGTAATGGTGTGTCCGAACGTCATAACCATACTTTATTAGATATGGTGCGATCTATGATGTCTCTTACCGATTTACCACTATCGTTTTGGGGTTACGCATTAGAGACATCTGCATTCACGTTAAAAAGGGCACCATCTAAATCCGTTGAGACGACACTGTATGAACTATGGTTTAGCAAGAAACCTAAGCTGTCGTTTCTTAAAGTTTGGGGTTGCGATGCTTATGTGAAAAAGTTTCATCTTGAAAAGCTCAAACCCAAATCGGAGAAGTGCGTCTTCATAGGATACCCAAAAGTAATTGTTGGGTACACCTTCTATCACAGATCCGAAGGCAAGATATTCGTTGCTAAGAATGGATCCTTTCTAGAGAAGGAGTTTCTCTCGAAAGAAGTGAGTGGGAGGAAAGTAGAACTTGATGAGGTAATTGTACCTTCTCCCAAATTGGAAAGTAGTTCATCACAGAAATCAGTTCCAGTGATTCCTACACCAATTAGTAAGGAAGCTAATTATGATGATCATGAAACTTCAGATCAAGTTACTACCGAACCTCGTAGGTCAACCAGAGTACGATGCGCACCAGAGTGGTACGGTAATCCTATTCTGGAAGTCATGTTACTAGACCATGACGAACCTAAGAACTATGAGGAAGCGATGATGAGCCCAGATTCCGCGAAATGGCTTGAGGCCATGAAATCTGAGATGGGATCCATGTATGAGAACAAAGTATGGACTTTGATTAACTTGCCCGATGATCGGCGAGCCATTGAGAATAAATGGATCTTCAAGAGGAAGACGGACGCTGATAGTAGTGTTACTATCTACAAAGCTCGAATTGTCGCAAAAGGTTTTCGACAAGTTCAAGGTGTTGACTACGATGAGATTCTCTCACTCGTATCGATGCTTAAAGTCTGTCTGAATCATGTTAGCAATTGCCACATTTTATGAAATCTGGCAAATGGATGTCAAAACTACATTCCTTAATGGATTTCTTAAAGAAGAGTTGTATATGAGGCAACCAAAAAGGTTTTGTCAATCCTAAAGGTGCTAACAAAATGTGCAAGCTCCAGCGATCCATCTATGGACTGGTGCAAGCATCTAGGAGTTGGAATATACGCTTTGATGAGTTGATCAAAGCATATAGTTTTGTACAGACTTACGGTGAAGCCTGTATTTAAAGAAAGTGAGTGAGAGCGCTACACTTTTCTGATAAGTATATGTGTATGACATATTGTTGATCGGAAATGATGTAGAATTTTTCTGGAAAGCATAAAGGAGTGTTTGAAAGGAGTTTTTCAAAGAAAGACCTCGTTGAAGCTGCTTACATATTGAGCATCAAGATCTATAGAGATAGATCAAGACGCTTGATAAGTTTTTTTTCAATGAGTACATACCTTGACAAGATTTTGAAGTAGTTCAAAATGGAACAGACAAAGAAGGAGTTCTTGCCTATATTGCAAGGTGTGAAGTTGAGTAAGACTCAAAGCCCGACCACGACAGAAGATAGAGAAAGAATGAAAGACATTCCCTATGCCTGAGCCATAGGTTCTATAAAGTATGCCATGTTGTGTACCAGACCTATTGTATACCCTACCCTGAGTTTGGCAAGGGAGTACAATAGTGATCTAGGAGTAGATCACTAGACAGCGGTCAAAATTATCCTTAGAGAACTAAGGAAATATTTCTCGGTTATGGAGGTAATAAAGAGTTCGTCGTAAAGAGTTACGTCAATGCAAGCTTTGACACCGATCTGGATGACTCTAAGTCTCGATCTAGATACATATTGAAAGTGGGAGCAATTAGCTAGAGTAGCTCCGTGTAGAGCATTGTAAACATAGAAATTTGCAAAATACATACGGATCTGAATGTGGCAGACCCGTTGACTAAACTTCTCTCACAAGCAAAACATGATCACACCTTAGTACTCTTTGGGTGTTAATCACATGGCGATGTGAACTAGATTATTGACTCTAGTAAACCATTTGGGTATTGGTCACATAGCGATGTGAAATATAGAGTGTTAAATCACATGACGATGTGAACTATTGGTGTTAAATCACATGGCGATGTGAACTAGATTATTGACTCTAGTGCAAGTGGGAGACTGAAGGAAATATGCCCTAGAGGCAATAATAAAGTTGTTATTTATATTTCCTTATATCATGATAAATGTTTATTATTCATGCTAGAATTGTATTAACTGGAAACTTAGTACATGTGTGAATACATAGACAAACAGAGTGTCACTAGTATGCCTCTACTTGACTAGCTCGTTGAATCAAAGATGGTTAAGTTTCCTAGCCATAGACATGAGTTGTCATTTGATTAACGGGATCACATCATTAGAGAATGATGTGATTGACTTGACCCATCCGTTAGCTTAGCACGATGATCGTTTAGTTTGTTGTTATTGCTTTCTCCATGACTTATAAATATTCCTATGACTATGAGATTATGCAACTCCCGAATACCGGAGGAACACTTAGTGTGCTATCAAACATCACAACGTAATTGGGTGATTATAAAGATGCTCTACAGGTGTCTCCGATGGTGTTTGTTGGGTTGGCACAAATCGAAATTAGGATTTGTCACTCCATGTTTCGGAGAGGTATCTCTGGGCCCTCTCGGTAATGCACATCACTATAAGCCTTGCAATCAATGTGACTAATGAGTTAGTTGCGGGATGATGCATTACGGAACGAGTAAAGAGACTTGCCGGTAACGAGATTGAACTAGGTATTGAGATACCGACGATCGAATCTCGGGCAAGTAACATACCGATGACAAAGGGAACAACATATGTTGTTATGCGGTTTGACCGATAAAGATCTTCGTAGAATATGTAGGAACCAATATGAGCATCCAGGTTCCGCTATTGGTTATTGACCGAAGATGTGTCTCATTCATGTCTACATAGTTCTCGAACCCGTAGGGTCCGCACGCTTAATTTTCGATGACGGTCGGTATTATGAGTTTATGTGTTTTGATGTACCGAAGGTTGTTCGGAGTCCCGGATGAGATCACGAACATGACGAGGAGTCTCGAAATGGTCGAGACATAAAGATTGATATATTGGAAGGTCATATTCGAACACCGGAAAGGTTCCGGGGGTCACCAGATAAATACCGGAGTACCAGGGAGTTACCGGAACCCCCCGGGGGGTCAATGGGCCTTCATGGGCCTTAGTGGAAATAGAGGGCGGCAAGGGAGCTGCGGGGCGCGCCCCCCTAGGCCCAAACTGAATTGGTTTAGGGATTGGGAGGCCGGCCCCCTCTTTCCTTCTCCCCTCCTCCTCTTTCCTTCCCCTCCTAGTTGGACTAGGAAAGGGGGAAGCTACTCCTAGTAGGAGTAGGATTCCCCCTTGGGGCGCACCCTATGAGGCCGTCGGCCCCCTCCCCTTGCTCCTTTATACACGGAGAGGGGGGCACCCCTAGAACACACAAGTTGACAATTGTTTTAGCCGTGTGCGGAGCCCCCCTCCACAGATTTCCACCTCAGTCATATTGTCGTAGTGCTTAGGCGAAGCCCTGCGCTGGTAACTTCATCATCACCGTCGCCACGCCGTCGTGCTGACGAAACTCTCCCTCGACCTCAGCTGGATCTAGAGTTCATGGGATGTCACCAAGCTGAACATGTGCAGATCGCGGAGGTGTCGTACTTTCGGTGCTAGGATCAGTCGGATCGTGAAGACGTACGACTACATCAACCGCGTTGTCATAACGCTTCCGCTTACGGTCTATGAGGGTACGTAGACAACACTCTTCCCTCTCGTTGCTATGCATCACCTAGATAGATCTTGCGTGATCGTAGGAAATTTTTTGAAATTACTGCGTTCCCCAACCGAATAATCAAAGGGAAATAAGATACATGATAGAGTTCATCCCAAATCCTATGAAGGAGATGAGGTCTTGATGATCTAGATAGATCCTTCCCACAAGGAGGTCTTGAATCCCTAAGGATCTTCTCCAATGGAGGTCTTGAACTCCAATGGAGCCTTCTCTCTCTCAAGAGGAATCCCACAAGGGGATACAACTAAGCTCTAATGTCTAGATCTATTCTTAGCTAGCTCTAAATGGAGGAGGAGGAAGAGTATATATAGGTCCAAGACATGAAGGGGTAAGGAGGGACGAAATGGGGATACATGGGCAAAGCCCAACAGCTACACACATGGGGCCCTGTGTGCGCGGGGTAAGTGGAGCCCATGCGCACAGGGTCTCCAGCGATCTGACACACTTAGCCTGTGTGCACGGGGTCAGTGAGGCCCGTGGACTCGGGGGTCCCGTGGGCACGGTACTCGCCCGTGCGCACGGGGTCTTCAGGACCGTGCAGCCTGGGAGGCCCGTGGACACGGGGTTGGGAGGCCCGTGTGCACGGGGTCGCCTGGGAGCTGCTGCCTTCTTTCTTGGCGGTTCCTTCTCCGCTTCCAGGCTTCCCTCTTGGATGGTGTAATTGTTCTCTTGAGCTTGGACTCCTCCTCGATAAATGTGTAGCTCCGCTCACACCTATGTATGCACACGAGAGAGGGGTCAAGTAGTATACCATCCTCGAAGGGCACAAGCAAACACATGTAAAGGAGATGATTCATCTTTATGTATGTAAAGTAGATGTGTCACGTGTCACTTGCCAAACGGACTCCTAACATGGTGATGTCTATAGGATGCTCCGCATCAAATAGCCAATCACCTGGATCTCCCCTTGTGTGCACCATCTCCATTGGCTTGTGCCGCTTTCCATCGACTAGTGTAGACCATCGTTGCCGTCGCCTGCAAGAGAGAGGTTGAGAGAAGCAAAGACGCTAGACTATCATATCGACGCCTCTGCTGGATCCCCCGAGCAAAGAGTTTTTTTTACAAGAGCGGGAACAGATCGCTTTGGACTCTCGATTAGATAAATGGGCTGTGAGAACAATCCTAGTTAACCAGAGGGCTTGGTTTTGGCTTCTGGAGCAGCAGCCCATTAGGACAGCTGGGCCAGTAATTAAAAGGTGTGCCGCTTAGTGTACACTATCGCCGCTATCGCATTTGAGGGAAAAGTGAGAGAAACGGAGGGGCCAAACCATCGGATCAACCCCTCGGTTGGATCCCCTCAAGCAAACAGTTTTTTTACAAGCGCATCAATAGGTTGCTTTGGATATCGGTTAGATAAATGGACTAGGAGAACATGCTCAGTTTACCATAGGGCTCGGTTTTGGCTTCTAGAGCAGTAGCCCATTAGGACAGCTGGGCTAGTAATTAAAAGGTGTGTCGCCTAGTGTACACCATCGCCGCTATTGCCGGTGAGAGAGAGGTTGAGAGAAGGGGGGGCAGACTATCAAATCGAATAGTCTTTTACGAGTGAAGCAACAGATAGCTTTGGGCCCTCGGTTAGATAAATGTGATGAGAGACCAGGCCGAGTTTAATTGATGTCTTGGTTTTGGCTTCTGGAGCAACAGCCCACTAGGACAGTGGGCGAGTAATTAAAAGGTGTGTCGCCCAATGTACACCATCGCAAATGTGTTGCAAATCTTCTGAACACATGGTTCAGATCTTTGAGTACGTGGATTTGAGGCAGAAAATGTCTTAACATTCCACTAATTTCCTGGCATTCTTTATGGTACTTGAAATCTCCCCCTAATGCCTGGAAATGTTCCTCATTAAATCAGCATACTGGCCTTGAATAACTCCCCATGTGAGGGGCTTGAGGTATTGACGGTAATACAATTATTCCTCACATAGATCCCAACTATATGTTGAAGGGCCAATGATGTATGCCAGGTGGTGATATCGGTATGCAACCGAATTACCGCAGATGGGAAATACTTGGTAGATTTCCACGTATCAAAGATAGAGGGGAATAAAATTATGCAGTTCTGTCATGAGTGTGTAAAACTGCATGACTCCAACGTAAAGTTGGTAAGTTCCAATTTCAAAGTAAAGATCAAGCAATGAGCTTAATTCTTTGGATAGGATTCTACCAAACCATTTTGAGTCTAGAAAAATAGGACAGAGTGCTAAACTTCAATCCTAGGGCCAAAGTGAAAGCACACAAGGAGAATTCTGCAACTTGTCCATTCGATTTGCTTGAAATCGATGTCAGGATAATGAGCCAATGGTTTTTGTGTGAATAAAGTACACACTTAAGACTATCATGTAGATGTGCCTTTTAGAACCATGGAACACCTGAATTGTCTAGTCAATGGATGGGAAGAGCCACTTACCTCAACTTGATGCATTCAAGGAGTCTGAGTGGTT
This sequence comes from Triticum aestivum, assembly GCF_018294505.1. NCBI lineage: Eukaryota > Viridiplantae > Streptophyta > Magnoliopsida > Poales > Poaceae > Triticum > Triticum aestivum. The sequence goes on from NC_057805.1 coordinate 67,898,233, forward strand.
CAGCATAGACTTTAAGGTGTGCGATCCTTAAAATTAGCTTCCCTGTGTCACTTGTAGTGCACATAAAATCCAAATGGTGTTAGAATTTAGCATCATAATAATCATAAACTATTGGAATTGCGGATAGTTTCGATTTCAACCCAATGTCTCGATGACCAAGGTGAGTATGCCAAGTTTGTCATGTACAAGACATTTTGGAAAACTATCTTGGGCGCAACATGTGCTACGGGTTTTGTAGTATGTGTAGTATAATCCAGATGATACATAGAGAATGTGCTTGCCATATCCGTTGCATATGGTAAAGAGAATGTATTTCTCTTTCTTGTCCGCATAAGTTTTGCTATGGAAACCATTTTGATGAATATCTCTATAGCTTAGTAGGGTACGAGTTAAACTTGGGAAGCAATGAAGCATCCCGACGTTACTCGAGTACCCACAGGGATAGTAAATATGACTCGAGTTGAGCCAACAAATACCTCATCGCGTCTAGCGATTTTAAAATATCCCCTTTCTCTCAATGAGAGTGGAAACATTTCACTTCCCTGAGTATAGAGTTTGTGGTGCATATGTCCACATGGCACAAATCATCTTTCATTAGATTGACCCCCGTAGAAATCGATATATAGACATAAAGATTCTCAAGAAAATCACTGTCGGATATATAGAATACATACAAATGAATTTGTATGAAAGTGCTGATATAATATATTGTGATATACAATATATGATGACAATAATCATGTTCTTATTAGAACATCATAAATGGACATAAATAAATAGATCACTAAGGAGACTAAGGGACTAAATGTATAGTCTCCAAACATGTCGGTTGATGCATATTCAACCATCATGCTCTCCATGCTCATAGGGTCTCGTGACAGCTTGATGGTGTCATGTTGAGGGTTTGAAGTGAGTTTCAAACCATTACCCTTGAGGTCCTTTGCGTCCCGGTGGCGTGGTTTGGATTGCACGCGCTATCCCATGGGATGCAAGGCTGATCTTGATGTCCATGACCCGCTTAATTAAGTTATGGCCATTGAGGGCAAGAGCCTCAAATTGTTAGCCATCGATTACTTATAGGGGCAAGCCAGAGATAATTAATTTACAAGAAGTAAATTAAAAACCATTATGGTTTTTCAATAAAAATGCAAAAATTTCGCTCAAGTGTATATCTTGAAAATGCGCATCCTCAATTGTGGAAACATAACACATTGAAGATCATTAAGATCTCACAGTAATAGAGATAGTCTGCACATGGGCAGTAGATCCAACTCATTACCTTGTGTTTTCCTAATATAATGAAGGAGGTCTGATTGTCAAAAATTTACAAGTTTGTTGTGCGGGAGAAATCAATCTCGACCACTGTGACATGTTCATGAAGAATGTCAATGTGGTAAACACATAGAACATATCGTCCCCGGTGAAAAACCGGTAATTTATTTATATTACAGATTGCGCAATATAAATACATCTTAATGTTGCAAAATTAATAGATTTCAAGAAGGTGGCTCGAAATCATTAGTGTGAATCTCAAATTGCTAAGGATGACACTTTGAATTTTGCATATGTATTTGCAAGAAATTAAAAATCTCAATTGCAAATAGACGTATTAATCTCGACATGTAACGAACATGGAGATACATACATTCCAGAATACCTCATACTCAACGGAAATACACTACTATTGTAATGAATAGTAATGATGTTGTAAACTTGATGTTCAAGTGAGAACTTGAATTGTATAGGCCTCAAATTAAATGAGATGATGTTGCATCAAGTTGCAAGATAATTCAGCAAAGTGAATTAATGTTTTGCGAGAGAAAATTAATCTCAATCGCAATGAGATTGTTTTGCGAGAGAAGAAAATTCTCAATCGCAAATCAGTACTCTAGAGATACTAAATTTATCTTTACAAGAGATTGAAAAATCTCAATTGCAAATGAACATAATTAATCTCAACACGTGGTAAACGTGGAAATATATTACATCAACTTAAGATGAATACCTCGGTACTCAACAGAAAACACTCAACAGAAAACAGTAGTAAAATATATGTACTGATTTTAACAAGAATGAAATCACTGTTAGGAGTGTGTTGGAACACTAATAATCTGCTACTGTGCTCAATCAGAGGAGCAAGTACTCATGGAGTAGCAAATAAAGCAACGCCTGCCGGTTGCCTAAATTTCCACCACATGCACATGGCCACGCAATCCATGTTAGATGAAGCCAGCTTGGTCATGCGAAGAGATAAGGCAGAGGTACCACGGATCAAAAATCCCCAGCGCCTTCCATCCCCACTCCACGCGACCAAGACAGGCGGAGACGACTACGGCCGGTCGGCTACTTCACCGGCGGCGAGAAAAACTCCCGCCGCGCTCTTCCTCGTCCGAGGATCCTCCAGGGAGCAGAGTGCCCGGCGCGACGCCGTTGGAGGCGCCGATCGCGAGCCCGAGTGCCGCGGGGCTCCGCGTGCCGGAGCGGCCGCTCGACGGTGGACTCGCCAGCGAGACGCCGAGGGCCAAGAGGCGGTGACGAACCCCAGAGCGCGGCGAAAACTGAGGGGTGGCCAGCGTCGGGGACGGCAGGCGCGGCGTCGGCGTCGGCGTCGACAACCACGTGGTTGGAGGAGCCGCCCGCGCCCAAACCAAAGACGAAGGAGGATGCGCCGGTCGTCGCCGAGACGAAGGCCAGTGCGTGGCTGGTGGCGACCTCAACGACCGCGGGGGTCGGAGATGGCAGGCGCGGCGGCACGATGGCGTCGCTTGGGACGTGCGCCACCGACGGCAACCTCTGGAGCGCTGTGGAACCAAGGGCTGCGACAGGCGAGGCAGCGTTTGCCTGGAGCCGACAGGCCCAGATGGAGGCCACCACGGGGGACCTCACCGGGGCCGATGGCCGTCGCGCGAGAAGCGCAACGAGGCTCTGAGCGGGCGCTGTCATGCCGCGGGATCGCATAGCCTCCGCGTCACGCGGCGCCGGTCGTGAAGACCATGCGCACATCCGCCAAGCGACGGAGGGCTCTGCAACTGCCGTGAGGATGCTGCTGTGTGCCTGGAGATAGTCGCCGCGTGCGCGGACCCGGAGAATGCCAAAAAGGTACTCCCTCGGTAAACTAATATAAGAGTGTTTAGATCATTATTTTAATGATCTAAACACTCTTATATAAGTTTGCGGAGGGAGTACTATATTTCTTGATGAAATCGTTTGATGCTTGCCAAATTGAAATCGGAAAGTGGCACCTTATTCATGTAGCAATTAGAGTAGATCAAGACTTTGGTCTTTACGTGCTTGCTTGATCTTCTCTCACTCCGACTTCTCTGTTTCTCGAGGCGACCCCTCCAGCGAATGTATTCGCGTGGAGTCTGGACCGGAATTAAGGATCGCCGGATTTGTTGTCTCCGTTGTCGAACGACACCGTCGTCTGTCCGTCGCTTTCTTCTCGTCGTCGTTCTCGCCCAGCGGTTTTGAGCGTGCTGATAACGTGTTGGAACTAATCGAGAGACAACAATGAATCGAACTGTTGTTTATTGATGATGATTGTACACTTATATACATAGGGAACAGACGCCTCGGAGGGATGCGACCGCTCGTAGAGGCGCCGTTCCAGGAACTGCCGTGACCGTTCGCTGGAGTCCTGGAAGCGTACCTGATGTGTAGGAAGCAGGGATTATCCCGTAATAACCGCCAGGGTTATTTATTTTTAACAGTCGTCACCAAATGAGAGAGAGGTTGAGAAAAGCGGAGGGGCAGACTATCCGATTGATGCCTCCGTTGGATCCCCTCAAGTGAACAGTTTTCTTAACGAGTGCAGGAACAGATCACTTTGGACCCTCTGTTAGTTAAATGGGCCGGGAGAACAAACCCAGTTTACCAGAGGGTTCGGTTTTGGCTTCTGGAGCAACAATCCATTAGGACAGCTGTGCTAGTAATTAAAAGGTGCATTGGAGGTCGCTATATACACCAGGTCTGACGGCCAGACAAGGCCAAATCGGCAAAAAGGACAGACTGAAATGAGAGGGCGTGAGAGGGCAAGGATTAGGTGTAGTCCTAAATGTATACTATCTGAGTTCCTAAAAAAGATAAAAATTAATAAAATAGTAAACAAATGTATTGCACCAACACCAACCTGAAATTGTCTAATCTCTTTCTTTTTGTTTCTAAAATTGTTTGATGGGCTATAAGCTAAATTCCCTGATTTCTGGACTACAGATGTTTTTTTTCTTCTGATTTCCTGTAACAATTCAAAAAGTCTCAGCTAAACCGCCACCAATTTCAATGAACTAATTCATCTGAAAACGGCACCTGCGACTATCAACACTCTCCCTGCACCAGAATTTGCATGAACACTTGTATAATTCTACCAGGTCACTCTTTTTTGGAAAAAGGAAAGGAAGCTGCTCCCTCAGGCTTTGCATCAATCGGTGCACACGGCCACAACACTAGTTGGTCATGGTTATTGTTGGGAAACCAGGGCACCGAGGGGTGGCGGCGGCCTCGTGCGTATCGCACGGGCTAGCCCCTCCCGTTTCCCCCACTTTACGTTAAGTGGGTACTTATCCCTTGACCCCTACCCCCTATATAAAGCAACGAGGAGCCATCATTGTAATCCCTGATCATTGATTAATAAAGCTGGTCTCCTCCATCTCTCTGTGTCATTTTACTTTCGCATACTTCGACTACTTCGTCTATGACGCTCGCTCTCGCTCCGCAACCTCGGACCGGACTCGCCGGCGGAGTTGCGGAACACGTTATCAGCACGCTTCGCTCCATCAACTCTCCGTCAAGCCTGCGTCAAGCCTGCATCACGCAGGCTTTCGTCGATCCCGCGGAGGTATAAGATCCGATCCCCACTTTTTTCAAAAATGGATTCCTCTCGTTACTACGATTCCGTTTTTGCGATTAGATTATTATTCGGATTTGATCTACCTATGGTGCGGATTTTCCTCCCAAGAACCGAGCGGACGAACACGTCGCCGACCAATGTCGATGTTCTTGGACTACGAGGGACTTGTTGACTGCACTATAGGGAGTCGGTACAGATCGCGACCCAGATGGTCGCGGTACCGCCGCAAAAGCACCAGATGTGCCATGCGCCGTCGGAGTTCCGGACGAACACGACGAAGATCCGCATCCCGAGGCTGGCGTCCAGATGACGCCGTACCACGCCATCAACGGCGTCGCCTTGGCCCTGCTGGCCACGCGCCGTAGCCCTCTGCCGGTCGCGACCCCGCTGGTCACGCACGCCGTGCCGCGTCCTGCTGACGCCGCCGCCGCCGCCGTCTCGGTGGCCGGCTCGACGCCGCCGTGCCCTGCTGGCCGCGCCGTGCCCTGCCTCTGGCCGCGCCGCCGCCGTGGGCGCGCCGCTCCACTGGCGCGTGCCTTGGCCGCCGTCGGGTGGCACCAGGCCCCGCCGCGCGAGCTGGCCGGCCCTAGGCCGCCGTCGGGTGGCACCAGGCCCCGCCACGCGAGCTGGCCGGCCCTAGGCCGCCGCCGGCGCGTGCCTTGGCCGCCGTCGGGTGGCACCAGGCCCCGCCGCGCGAGCTGGCCGGTCCTAGGCCGCCGCCGGCGCGTGCCTTGGCCGCCGTCGGGTGGCACCAGGCCCCGCCGCGCGAGCTGGCCGGCCCCAGGCCGCCGCCGGCGCGTGCCTTGGCCGCCGTCGGGTGGCGCCAGCCCCCGCCGCGCGACCTGGCCGGCCCCAGGCCGCCGCCGCCCCTGGGCGCTAGGGGAAACCCTAGCGTCGCTGCGGGCAGGAGCCGAGCGCAGCGCCTGGGCCGGCCCGCTGGCTGTTGGGCCGGATGGGCCGCGGCCGTGGGATCCCTCCAATAAAAAAAGAAGAGGGGCGCCGGCTGTCGCGTAAAAAAATTGCGGTTTAGCCCCTGTAGTTTTTAGTTTTTGCACGATTTTTATTCCTGCAGCAATATTTCGCGTAGAACCCCCTGGAACTGTCTGTTTTCGCTGAAAATGCGTATTTGGGCTTAAAAATACCTCGGGAATTCAATTTGTGGGCTAGTTTTCACATACTAGATGCGCTTAACATGCTATCTTTTGTAACATGATATTATTGTATGATTTTACTACTGTAGATTAATTGTTTAGCACTCTTAATCATTTAGTAAGTCATATAATAGCATGTTTTAAATATTGGAACGTCATTTTATTGAATAAGTTTATCAACATCGCTTTGTGCAAAAGATTACCTGCTGTAATCTCATGATTTTTGCATAAATCGCAGATGGCCGGAATTGTCCACAAGGAGTTTCCTGAGTTGGCCCAGACAGGGCTGAACTACCTGTCATGGTCCTCGGACTGCGAGATCTTTCTCCAGGGCAAAACCCTCCTGAGGGCGATCGGTAAGGGGGCCCAGCTGGCCGTCACTGATCCCAAGTTCGAGACTGAGAATGCGCAGGCTCTGCACTTTCTCCGTCATCACCTGTCACCTACTCTGAAAGATGAGTATATGGCTGAGCGCAGTGCTTCTGGCCTTTGGACCGCTCTTAAGCAGCGGTTTGAGCGGCTGAAGTACACTGTGAAGCCACGTGCAGAGGCAGAGTGGATCCGTCTGAGGTTTGCGGACTTCAAGACGGTTGGGGAGTACAATTCGGCTCTGCACCGGATTTGTACGACTCTTCGGTTGTGTGGTACTGAGATTACCGACTCCCAGAAGATTGAGAAAACCCTATCCACTTTCCACCCCGACGCGGTCCAGTCCTCACGGAACTACCGCCAGGGGAACTACACGAGGTATTCAGAGTTGATTGACGTCCTCCAGGTGGCGGAGGCGCAAGACGAGGTTCTCAAAAAGAACTTTGTCGCGCAACCACTTGGGGGGAGTTCTCGCCAGGAGGTGAACGCTCTCAAAGTCCGCAAGCCTCAACAGAAGAAGAGGGGCCGGAAGGGCAAGAAGAAGGGCCCTCACCCCCCCCGCCCCGGCTAAGCAGAACAAGCCGGGCAAGGGAGGGCAAAGGCCTCAGGACTGCTTCCGTTGTGGCTCGGTGGAGCATTTCTCCCGCCAGTGCCGCGCACCACAGGAGGTCGTTGATGCATATAAGGCTCGGAAGGCACGTGAGACGCACCTCGCCTTGGTTCAGGAGGGAGCTCCACCGGCGCCCATGGCGGCACCCGTGATGATTGCTACTCCCCCTGCTGCGCCTATAGAGGCGACCCCCGTGGTGCCCATCGCGGCAGCTTTGGCGGTCTCTACCGACGCCCACGTCGCCATGGAGGTTGACCACATGGCCGCCTCGGCGGCGCCGCCACTAGACATTGATGCTGCCTCCAAGATAATTTCTGAGGAGGATCAGCTCACTAGTATGGAGATTGCGGCGGAAGTGAATGGCTTCTTCACCGAGTCCACTTAGCATACCTCTTTGGTTATCATGATTCCGTGCTTTGATACAATAAAATTGAATAAATTCGATTTGGTTGTAAGCTCTATGAGAGCATAAACTTATTCTTTACTTTGGCGATTGGATGACATTTATTCATTTATTCCATTATTTATACATGATAGCATGTTATGTTCTGAGATGTGTGCATTTATTTTTAATGTATTTTCTTCCTCATTACATTAATTAGATGTCATATTTTAGAACGCGTGTGGCGCCCGAATGGAGGAAACGTGCCTTGCCGATAGCGCCACCACTCATACCATTTTACGAGAAACTAAGTACTTTGAGTCCATTAAAAAATCTCCGGGAAGTATTATGACAATCGCCGGCTGCGGTTCTCACATAGTTGGCTCCGGACGAGCCACTATTATACTCCCCATGGGAACAACTTTGATCATTAATGATGCGTTGTTGTACCCGGAGTCGACTCGTACTCTATTGAGCTTTAGAGACATCCGCGCTAATGGTTTCCATGTTGAGACCGATGATGAAAACGGCAAGGAGTGCCTACTCATCACAAAGCGGGATGCAGGTGGTAAACATGTTATCGAAAGGCTTCCTTCGTTTGACACAGGGCTATACTACACTAAGATAGTAGCACCGCCCGTGTACACTACCCTCAAGACCGTCTTTAGAAGCTCTGAACTCTTCTGCCTCTGGCACGATAGGTTAGGCCACCCCGGACTTAGGATGATGAGAAATATAATTAACAACTCGCATGGCCATAATGTTAACGTGAAGAACTTCCCGAATCCTGATGATTTCGTGTGCTCCGCATGCGCTAAGGGGAAGTTAGTCATTAGGCCATCACCCCTCAAGGTGAGGGATGAAATCCCCGCGTTCTTGGAACGTATCCAAGGGGACATATGCGGTCCAATTCAGCCCCTCACGGGGCCGTTTCGGTACTTCATGGTGCTCATTGATGCTTCCTCTAAATGGTCCAATGTTTGCCTGCTGTCAACAAGGAACCATGCCTTTGCAAAATTGATCTCACAGATCATACAAATGCGGAATAATTTCCCGGATTATCGTATAAAGTCTATTCGAATGGACAACGCCGGAGAATTTACTTCAAAGGCGTTCGATGATTATTGCATGGCAATGGGAATCAAAGTTGAGCACTCGGTACCACATGTTCATACACAAAATGGACTTGCCGAGGCATTGATTAAAAGAATTAAATTCATTGCCCGACCGCTCCTTCAGGGTTGTAATTTACCAACTACATGTTGGGGCCACGCGGTGTTACACGCGGCTAATCTCATCAACTTTCGACCGTCGGCCTACAACATCCACTCTCCTGTTCAACTTGCGCAAGGGTCGGCACCGAAAATTTCCCACCTTCGTAGGTTCGGTTGCCAGGTATATGTACCAATACCACCCCCTCAGCGATCGGCGATGGGCCCGCTCCGTAAGTCGGGGATATACGTTGGTTATGAGACTGTGTCCATAATCAGGTATCTGGACCCCATGACAGGAGACTGTCACACGGCTCGTTTTGCTGATTGCATTTTTGACGAGGATCTTTTCCCGACTTTAGGGGGAGAGAATCAACCCCTTGATGCTAAAAGTCGAGAAATCACGTGGCAAGCCACGGGGATCCACGCTCATGACCCGCGCACTGCTGAGACTGAGAGAGAAGTCCAAAAGATAATAGATTTGCAGTCTTTAGCAAATCAACTGCCCGACCACTTTAGTGACTTAAAGACTGTGACAAAATCGCATGTGCACGCGCGCAATGCACCGGAAAGGGTTGAAATACCGAAGAAAAATGATGGTATGCCCGCTCCCGTCCAAAGGCCTAAAAGGACGAGAAATCCGGCTTCTCAAATCCCAAGTACTCGGGGACGCCCGACGAAAAAGGATAAGAGAGATTTATCACAGCCTGTCGCCAAAGTACCCCAAATTGAAACGGGGAGCCAGTCGAGACCTGGCACAAGTACGGAAAATTCAGTGCACGAAATTCCGGACTTAAACTTTCCCATAGGGGAAACACCCAGCGGAGATGTGAGCGCACACATCGGCGCGGGAAATCTAAAGGACCTTGCTCCCATAATGGGAAATTTGGTAGAGCAAGTGTTTGCGCCTGATGCGCTCCATGACGAAATGGCCATAAATTATATTTATACGGGGGAGTCCCTGAACCGAGCAACGGTGATTGTCGACATCAACTTTGCTACGAAAATTGCCTCAATCATAGATCTTGACCCTGAGCCTAACACGCTCGCTGATTGCAAGAAAAGGTCGGATTGGAAAGATTGGCAGCAGGCAATTACTGCCGAATTATTATCTCTCAACAAAAGGAAGGTGTTCGGACCAGTTTGTCGAACTCCTCCCCACATTCGCCCTGTTGGCCATAGGTGGGTTTTTGTTCGAAAGAGAGATGAAAATAATAAGGTAGTACGGTACAAAGCAAGGCTCGTTGCTCAAGGGTTCACTCAACGACCAGGTGTCGATTTTGAGGAGACTTATTCCCCAGTCATGGATGGAGTTACCTTTAGATACTTGATCTCGATGGCAGTAAACATGGGCTTGAAAATGAAACTAATGGATGTTGTCACTGCTTACCTATATGGTAACTTGGATTCGAACATATACATGAAGGTTCCAGAAGGTATCCCTGTTCCGAACCATGATAGAGCAAATAGGGGTCTATACAGTGTTCAACTTCAAAAGGCACTGTACGGACTCAGACAGTCCGGTAGAATGTGGTACAATCGCTTAAGTGATTTCCTTCATGAGAAGGGCTACACGAGCAATAAAGATTGCCCATGTGTTTTTATACGGCGATCCCAAGATGGATTCTGTATAATCTCGGTGTACGTGGACGATTTAAACATAATCGGTACACCTGAGGATATTGAGGAAGCGAGTTCCTACCTGATGTCGGAATTCGAGATGAAGGATTTGGGTAAAACCAAGTTCTGTCTAGGTCTGCAACTTGAACATTCCCCTGATGGGATTCTAGTGCACCAGTCGGCCTACACCCAGAAGGTGTTGGAAAGATTTGGATTTGATAAGGCATATCCTTCTAAGACCCCGATGGTCGGAAGATCTTTACAGCCAGACAAGGACCCGTTCAGGCCAAAGGAAGAGGGGGAGGAAACTCTGGGACCAGAGGTTCCTTACCTGAGTGCAGTTGGAGCACTCATGTACCTCGCAAATTGTACACGGCCAGACATTGCGTTCGCCGTCAGTTTGCTTGCTCGGTACAGTTCTGAACCTACCAAAAGACATTGGAAAGGTGTCAAGGACGTCTTCCGTTACCTGCAAGGGACCAAAGATCTTGGTCTATTTTATAAGAGGAATCAAGACCTATCTATTATAGGCTATGCCGATGCTGGGTACCTGTCGGACCCGCATGATTGCAAATCGCAGACTGGATATGTTTTCCTTTGTGGTGGAACTGCGTTTTCCTGGAAATCGTCCAAGCAAACACTTGTGTCGACTTCCACGAACCACTCGGAAATCATGGCACTATTCGAAGCGTCAAAAGAGTGTGTATCGCTTCGGCGGATGATCGGCCACATTCAGCAGACATGTGGGCTGAACACCGTACAAACCCCTACCATTATCTATGAAGATAATGCTGCTTGTGTTGCACAAGTCCAGATGGGTTATGTGAAGAGTAACCTCACAAAGCATATTAGTCCCAAGTTCTTCTATGCACATGAGCTGCAACAGTTGAACGAGGTGAGAGTTTTGCATACTAAGTCCTGTGACAATCTTGCTGATATGTTCACTAAATCATTACCGGCATCAACCTTAGAGAGGTGTGTGCGTGGAATCGGTATGATGAGACTTAGAGAGATGCAAGGTTCAGGGGGAGAAACTTCACAAACTCGTCGCTAAAATCTCAATCTTGATGATCGAGTACTCAACTTGATGGTTGAGTGGATTGTACTCTTTTTCCCTTGAGTGAGTTTTCCTGATGTTTCTCACACGAGGTTTTTGACGAGGCAATTCGTGCAATACAACAACGTATACCGTGTGCCCTTTCTCCACATTTTTTCCCACTGGGTTTTTCGGAGTTTTGAGGCATGGATATACGGATAATTACCCAAGGGGGAGTGTTGGGAAACCGGGGTCACCGAGGGGTGGCGGCGGCCTCGTGCGTATCGCACGAGCTAGCCCCTCCCGTTTCCCCCACTTTACGTTAAGTGGGTACTTATCCCTTGACCCCTACCCCCTATATAAAGCAACGAGGAGCCATCATTGTAATCCCTGATCATTGATTAATAAAGCTGGTCTCCTCCATCTCTCTGTGTCATTTTACTTTCGCATACTTCGACTACTTCGTCTACGACGCTCGCTCTCGCTCCGCAACCTCGGACCGGACTCGCCGGCGGAGTTGCGGAACAGTTATTGGCCTATTGATCCCCCATTTATTTTCTGCCCTGAACCTGGAAGCTGAACCTAACGCTGTATACTGTCCTGTACAGTTATCATTGATATGGGGATCCGGGGGCTATCCCTTCCATGGTGAAAGGGGCTTGCCGGTCCACTATGGCTAGTGCTAACTGAATTGCTCGCCTCCTGCATCTCCGACCGATCAGAAGTACTGTTCAAGAACTTGTCGAGCCTCGCATTGATCGCACATACGAGATAGTGGAGAGCCAGCACCATCTCCAGAATGTAGTGTTCGGTCTTCTCCTTGTCGGCATGGTATAGCGTCTGAATCTTGAGCGCCTTCCTGCCATTTGTTCCGTTGGGCTCCCTATTAAGAATTCACGAGACAGCATCATCAGTAACATACATTTCAATTTTTGTTGCACACCTAGTGCACGAGAATGTAGACAATAGGATCATTGTTATTATACCCTTGGTCCTGCCATTCACCAAGCATTCGACGCCCCACCCTGATGTTCAGAATGGAGAAAATAAAATGATCAGGTCAGCAGATCATTCATTCAGCAATTTTTTTGCAGAAACTAGTTGAGATGGTTGGATGAATTTGTTGTGTATGTTCAAAGAGTATGCGTCTTTGCGGTACCTTATTGTGGATTCTGCCATTGGCAAGAGCCATTTCATTGTCTTGTTCATGTCATATGTGAGCTGTTCAACTGTCCTCTGAAGAAAGCACATGCCAAGATCAGAAAATGATGAGCATGATAAAACCTATCAAGTTGACCTGTAGAAAACAGTTGCTACCTTTTCTTTGTACTCGTGACATTTCAACTTGGTTTGTATGGCTGATCTGACACATGGAGGCAACGCTTGGTACAATGAATCAACGCCGCTTTTCGGAATCGACGGTACAAATAATGCCTGGTAATGAGAAGCCATGATCAGAAACAAATAAGACAAACTTTGATCATCCAAGTTGGGCATCAAATTAACTGAAAGTCTGAAAGAATGGAACAATGCTTTGTCATTGTGTGTTCTTAGCAGACAAATTTGCACTGAGTACACTATGGGCGGAACTAATTATGTTGATGATGTGTTTATGTCGTTTGCGACTACATTTGATCATTATCCTTAATAATGGCTCAATAAGCTGTGTTTGACATGATAATACATAGAGAAGGATCATACCAAACTCTTTATTTTGAAAATGATGTTCGCATAATGCAGCGCGAGATCGGCAGACCCTAAAGTTAGCTGAATCGTCCCTTTCACTTCCACTGATTCATCTTCGTATTTCTTGAAGACATTTTTTATCTCTAGCCGCAAGAAATGTACAACGCAAACAAGTTTTTCCACAACCTGCAGTAGAACAGTATGGAATATAAGTTTCTTGAAGACATTTATTGAAGTATGGAGTATTTTTCATAAATCATTACTAGTAAAAGTGAAATTTAATCACCAGCATAGGTATAGCATTACATGTTCCATCTTCTTCATCCAAAGTGTTTGCTTCTTCAAGTCCTTGACGAATTTTCTTTCGATTTCCACAGCGTTCGAAAGAGATTGAATTGAACAGAATTGGTCCTCCTGTCCTTCCATGTGCTCTTGATAATTTTTCTTGTATATCTCCTCGGAGATGTCGAACCGACGCATTCCATGGTACAGTTGCTGCGCAACAGAAAATATAAGACATCGACCGCATCAGAATTCCAGTGGTTCTAGAGGAGGGAAATTTATCAAGGACATAAGCATAATGAACTATGAATGAGTCAACTGACCACTGTCTGCTCCGCAAGCGCCATGAGATACTGCATACTGGAAGCTGCTGCTTCTTTAGAGTATTTCTGATGTGTGGGTTCAGACTCCAACCTCGAGAAATGCTGATCCAAGTTGTGCCATTTCGGATCTCTGCATAGGTTTCCATACCGAGCAACATCTGTAGCAAACTCCTTAAACTCCTCCCTGCATATATAAATTAGACCAACAAAAAATGCATATAAGCAAATGTACAACCAGAAAGGAAGAGAAGCACTGCTAGTTAAATTAAGTTGCTTGAAAATGTCACTGCCTACCTTTTTTCGGCTCCGACAAGAGCAAGCAACTTGTTGCAATCATCTGAAACCAAGCATCGGACGCCTTGGGACTGAAGCACCGCGGACTTCAGGTTCCTCATGCTTTGTTCAGAGAGGAATTTCATCAGATTGTAGCCCTTCCCAATTGTGTTGGCAACCTCAAAGGCCATGATCTCTATTGTCCTAGTTTCTTTGGCAGCAATACAGGACCTGATGCGAGAAACTGCGGTTTTCGGGGTACTTGAAGTCCCTGGTGACTTCCCTGATTCTGCTCTGAAGGTTTTGCTGGAAAACATGTCTGTTTGTGATGCCTGTAAGATCAAAGAGACAAAATTAGAGGAGGCTTTTATAGTAGAATGGTTTGGTTGATCCACATTACATGATTAATCATATAGATAACCCATAATTTTCCACGGAATCTATGGTTTTCACGAACAATAGGCAAACAGAAGATATGCTTTTGACAAGAAAAATAAGCATAATTTCAACCACACTCCTATTAACAAATTCATCAACTATATCAAAATCCTAGATGAAAAAATCTATCCCTAAAACACCAATTCTTGTGGGGGGGAATCCATTTTTACAAAAACTACCAATTGCTCAAACAAGATTTCTATCCAAGCAGGAGTACACAAACCAAGCATCAAGGAAGTAATAATATGTCGGGCCACTTGCCTTTGATTTCCCCTTGTCAGACAATGTTGTCTCCTTGGCGGCCAGCGGCGGCGGCCTAACACCCTTCCCGCCTTCGCCGGCGATCTCCGGCGCCGTCTTCCTGCTCCGCTTATTTCCCATCCCAACGGATTGCAACTTCGGCGGCTGCTGCTGCTGCTGCTGCTTCTTCTTCTCCTCCCCCTCCTCCTCATGGCAAGCAGAGGTTTCTTGATCCGAAGACGACAAGGATCCCAGCGCAAGCCTTCCCGAACAGCAGAGCCAACCCATCTTCCTCAATCCGATCAGGAAAGAACTCAAAACTCCACAGTTTCGGCGGCAAGTCGCGGTCTTTAGGGGAGATCCACCAATACGCCCATTCAAAATGATCGTGCGAGAAGCTCTGATTGCAAGAATCGGGAGAAATCAATGACGGGATCCACACAAGAACATCCACGAAGGAGATGACCAGGAAATGGGGGGGACAATCGAAGAACGACGTTAATGTATAGCAGTTTGCAAGTGGGGGGGGAGGAAAGTCTACTCGTTAAGTAAACAAGTAAAGAATCCAGGTTTGATGCGCATTTTGCTCTTAGTTTAATGGTTGACTTGTGCATCCAGGTGGGAAGGCGAGATGGTCAAAACCCACAAATCAGATCT
Source organism: Triticum aestivum (assembly GCF_018294505.1). Classification (NCBI taxonomy): domain Eukaryota; kingdom Viridiplantae; phylum Streptophyta; class Magnoliopsida; order Poales; family Poaceae; genus Triticum; species Triticum aestivum. Next base: position 67,913,357 of record NC_057805.1, read on the forward strand.
ATTCTCTTTTTTTACTTCAGAAGAAAAATCAGACAAACCATCTCACATACTCCTAGATCCGTTCCTCTCCATTCTAATTTTGGTAAACTTTTATTTTAGAGTAGATTAGTTTGGTTAGCTTTTAGGTAGCCTGCTTGACTTTGGGGTGGATTATGATAATTCCGGCCTAGCCAATTTCTATCTAATCTATTCTTCATGATTATGCAATACCAAATGCCTTTCCCGTCCCCTCTCATGGAGAAGATATTCAAAGAACTGGAGATAAGGGGCTTACCCGTTGTATTCCTTACACGGCTGATCATCGTCGATGCACGGGGAGGGGGAACTCGGTTTTTTGCCTGATTGTAGTCTCATCTTATGTATGCCTTCACTTGCATATCTTAGTGCGGTGTTGAGGTGGTAGTGGTATCCACGCGATGGAATGAGTTTATTCAGCGGCACCAAGGTTTGGTTGGTCGGTGGAGTCGTGCTCGCATGGTTGGTAGAGCTTACTACCGTATCACGCTATATCTGGCTGACGATAGGTGTGGTCCTTCATTTGGCTTGGTGTGCAAGGTCGTTGGCTCGGTGGTCATCGAGGTTCTCCTGGAATGGTGGGGTCGGGCCAAAATAGTGACAAGCTTGGGATGCGCCCTGTCGATAGTGAAAACACAAGAAGCCAATGCCGAGTAAAAAAATAGAGGTTGTTAGTGTTTTCCGCAACGTTGCTACTCTCAGAGCTTACCACCGCACCACGCTATATCTGTTGAGAATAGAGATGGTCCTTCATTTGGCTTGGTCTGCAAGGTCGTTGGCTCGATGGTCATCGAGATTATTCTCGGGTGGTGGAGTTGGGCCAAAATATTGACAAACTTGGGATGGGCCGTGCCGATATTGTAAACCCAAGAAAGAAGCCAATGCCATATAAAAGCTAGGTTCTTAGTTTTTTTCCTCTGCCTCAGCTACTCTCGTCATTGTATTTGTTTCTTTAACCTGAATCGACAAAAATCATGCTTACCTCCTTGCCCTCCTCCTATCTTCTTTTGTTTGACATTATGCACAATGGTACCAATACGACACTTAATTTTAAAGTTTTCGTGCAAAATACACGGTTTTCCAACTTAACAAGCCCTAACCAAACCCTCTATATATTTTAATAATTTATGTACGGGAATGGTGTTTTAACCCATGGTCCATGAAAGGTGTGTCTTTTTTTGGGGGGGTGGGGGTTAAGATTAAGACATTGAAATCATGAAATGTAATCATACCCATCCAATATATTGCCACATCTATGAAGTTTTTTTTTCTTTTTGCGACAAACCATCATCTATGAAGTTGACAACGAGCATGCAGTTTCCATGCAAAAAAAAAAACAGTGGGCATGCAGTTAGAAAGAAAATTGAGAAGCCTTTTATGCATGCAAATTGCCATATGAAAATGAGGACCGCTATTCATGTACGACGCAAAGCAGTATGGCTTAAATATGATGCATCACAGCGACATTGGATCACATAGCTTCGGCTTGGTACCAAATTATTTGCACGTCATTGTGTGCCGAGGTGTTTCCTCTCAAAAAGTGGTACTCTTCGTACGTGTTATGGCTTTAATATGATACATGACACATCAGGATTTGATTTGTAACTTGCATGGAATCAGGCAAGGGGGGGTTGGCAAACTGAGCCGATGGTTAGGTTTTCTTGCGGTGAACCAGCCCATTTTAAGTCCTAGAAAAAACATAGGCGAGAAGTCGTTGCCGTATGAAATGATCGTACCAGATTTGTACCCCGTTTTGTCATACGAAGTACATACGATTATGTTACAGCAGTACTATATCACATCAATATTTCATCACATAACTCAGCATGGCGTCAGAGCAGTAGTTGACTCGACTGAACCTGAGCATAATACAACATTTTTATTTCAAGAGAAACATAATACATACAACATTTTGAACGCGCCAAATCATGTCGTTACTCTAGGACGAATATTAGTATCAAATTACGCAGAGCAAAACAAAACTGATCTCTCAAAGGTTTATTCCTTTATTCCGAGGCATGGAACCCTGTGACTTGTGAGTATTTATATCTGCAGGTAACATGCACACCATGCAACTTGTATCATGTGTGATCCTGTTATCTAATTAGAGAGCACCTGTGCTAGCTTAGATATGATTAACTATATCGAGGAAGTAAACTATGTTGGGGTATCCAAAGGGGATTATTCCCATGTCCTCCCGTAGTCCATAGTCTTCGGCTTTTGTTAATTGTTTTGACTGACACATCTGTGATGTCCATTTAGAAGGGTTTAAATGGCTAATTCAGAAATCTGTGTTCCCTAGACCGCGTGACAGACACCTCATAACATGAGCCAAAGTCAAATATTACAATTATTTTCCCTTTTGCACATTAAGTGTTGGAAAAATTTCTGCTCGTACTCTAGTTTTGTTTCTTGTCAACCATTATTTAAGCTATAGCTTCTGCTCAGCCGTTGGAGCAATGGACAGTGGGTATATTTAGATTAAATTTTTACGTTTCCTCGGCTTGGATCAGTACTAACTAAATCTTCAACTTGCTCGATGACGCTTGGGCTTAGGTGACTGCCAAGTTTAAAATTGGCACGCTAGATTGGATCACAGTGCAGCTTTTAGTTCTCGCAGAAGCATGTTCTCATGCCTTGTTGCTCCTAGCAAAAGCCGGCTCTACGTCTTCGATGCTTCATTAAACTTCATTTGGTTAAGGCCCTGCATCAGCAACTCTTTTCCTAGTTCTTGGAGAACTTACCCACTTGCTCTGAAATTATTGTGAAAAAATTGTAAATTTCCCAAGTTTGGAACAGATGTCCACTCGAATTTCTCAAATTTTATTCTGTTTTACGTAAGATCTTTTCGGTGATCTAGCATGAAAACAGGGACTATTATTTTACATCTCCCCTCCAGATATGTTCTTGTTTCCTTGATGAATTTTGCAATTTTGTATCCTGAGCTCATAGATGTTTGGTCAGTGGCGCATCCGGCTTGGTTTTTCTGGTTGCAATAACTTCCGTGTGTTCATGAGCAGGCCTATTGATGAGATGCAGCCTCCATAGTCCGCCCATGAGAATCCACGGGCAAGAATGTAGGCATATTATCCAGGGATACTTGGCTCACTGGATAAAAATGCTATCCCTTTTGGTGAATGAAACAGGGATAGCCTACATGTTTTTTTTTCTCGGGACATACAAATATGGACGGCCATATGCTTTGATTCTGGCCTTGAGTTTCAGAAGCGGCATCAAGAACTGGACAGAAACAAACAAGAGGCGTATCAAGAAACGGAGATAGAATGGCTTATGCAGCTTCAATCTCCATTTCTAGATACGTCCGCGTCAAACTTTGGTAGACATCTGAGTTCATACATCTGTCATCAACCCACGCAAGCTAAGGTGGTAATGCACCAGTTGATATGTCAACCTTCTGGCCTCAGCACATAACAATTCAGCAAGAGAAGCAACGCAGGTGAATGCATAGCGGGTACCCACGTGATTCTGGATGTGAGCCAGCCGACACGATCAAATTGGTGAAATCCTGATCAGAAAAGAAAAAGGAAAGTGTCTCCGAGAGCTTCCGGCTGAAATTCGAATTCCAGTCTTCGTGATATACAACAATGATGTCGGCTAAGCTTAACAAATTGAGGAAGTGAGAAGGTGATAGATGGTCAGATACGTCAGGCCGTTACATATGACTCACAATTACCCCTACAGGGAGACAACAAGAAATGAGAAGAAATGTGAGGTTCATGTAATGCAAACCAAGTATATGTTTGCAAATTCTTGAATGTATGAGAATATGTAGAGTCTGACATTATCACGGTGGTATTTCATACATGTTTCTGCATCAAGCTTACCGCCGAAAATGCTTCAGCGCTTCGAATTCCTAATCAGATCTTTCAGCTCATCCGCAATTGCATGATAGCAGAACTTGTATTGTTCCTGCAAAGCCAAGATGTTAGTTATAGAGACGAGAGTTTGAGTTGGTTGATAAGGAATAGTTTGTGTTGCACGGTTTATCCCATATGCATCCAATTGAGTCTAGTCCAGTTGGATTGGACACATAGTATAGCTAGGCAAACTGGATTGTAACCTTTTAGTTCAAGCAGTCAATAAACAAAGTTCTACAACAAGTCTCAGAGCCTCTCTTCCACATCAGAGACAGGCCCTGTCGCCAGCCATATCCTGGTCTTCGGACCTTACTCTACCGCAATCATCTCGCTGTGGATCAAGATCCATAACCTGGGAGGATCCTATAACTGATTTAAAAACTGAAATAAATAAATAACACAATCGTACCTCTGTTTGGACCATGCCAGGTCTCTGGGATCTAAACTTCCCGACAGTTTCCACAAGATTTGTAGCAGCTTGTTCACCACGTAATATCCTCTCTACTGTATTATGGATTGTGATGTAAGCACCAGTTCTCCCAATGCCTGCACTGCAGAAACCAGAAAAGGAATGCAATATTATTTGAATGTGGGCAAGGCCGCAAGGGTGAAAAAGGAATCATGCCATTAATTTGAAACAAACCTGCAATGTGCAACAACTGGGTGCTCTTTAGGAATGTAATATAATCTTTTTAGAATCTTCCGTACAGTACTGCTGTCATCTGGCACACCATGGTCAGGCCAAGTGGAGTGCTGGATGTGGAGAACAGTATGCACTCTATCTGACTGCAAAATAAAGAATTATAAGTTGGGGCAGTACAAACACGAAGACAAGTAATATGGGTGAAAGAGGTATGAAGCATACACAAAGGGGCAATGCAAGATGCATAAAAAGCCATTCATGGAAGAAAATAAGTAAATGTTGCAAACTACGGATGTTCAGCATTTGTAGCAATATGATAAATATTCACCAGTGGTGTAAGCTAACATGTATATGGTGGTTGTCTTGAGACCTCACTTAGCAATGCTACATCAAGTAGTGCTGGAAAGGGTAATCCATCCATCACACTGCGACCAGGACACTTTGTGATAGCCTGTGATGGATCAATGCTGAACTGAAATCTTCACTACCACTAGAGCGTAAGCATGAGCATCCTAAATGAATGAAAAAGTACCCGGCAATATATCTGGTGGAATATACGCAAGGGCCTTTACATCACATGTGAATTACTTCAAGCTACTTCTAATGGACCCTTCCCCGGACCTTGCGCAAGCAGGAGCTACATGCACCGGGCTGCCCTTTTTACTTCTAATGGAAGTATTATGTACTGTTAATGAAGCCTGCAAAGGTACTAAAACTTAAGTGTATGCATCGTTGATGAACAAGAGCAATGGCATACAGTAGTATATGAAAATATGGAACAAATAGTCCTTCACTCGTACAGCATATCTTCACACTTTATTTAGACACAGAAGCAACATTGGTTTTACACATCTTTACCTCGTTATGTTGCACCTTCACACTGCGCAATGTTAATTCCCCATCTTGTCTGGTCTCCATGATTTTAATGTTCAATCTTCCATAGTCTCCTTGCCCCTTGCTCAGTGGAAGATACTCATCACACTGCCATTATTTCAATGTAAATAATATTTGATAGGATTTTACCAAAGGAGAAAGTTAAAACTACAAACTGTGTCTACAAGATTAAGAATCCCAGAAAACCATGATGGTACCAAAGCCGAAAGTATTATTCCAGGAGTCATGTATTAACATGTCAATGTATGAACCGAAATGTCTAAATCACGGCCTCAGAATGGTAAATGATTGGATAAAAAGGAACCAAACCTCTCACTCTCTCCATTCATCTCTCCCGCTAGGGGAATCATGGGTGCATTATACAGGAAGGAGGAAAAGACAGAAACCAAATAACCATGTTTTGGACAAAATAAAGACAAAATCTGAGGGGCAGGCACCCCTTGTTTATTCTAAGAAAAGGAAAGAAACCCAGTTGCATTCCATGTTCTGAATTACACAGGAGACCCATATGTAACACGCTAAAAAATGTAGGTACAGTGTCGCCCTATCGAATTAAGTTTCAAATACTCCCTACGACGGCCAGGTTTATTGGAGCGGACGGTCAATTCTCCAGGATCAAGGAACTCAGTCGTCTTAATTGCGTAGTCCTTCAATCTCCTGCATGTGTTCTATCTCCTGCTTGCATACCCCAATCAATAGCATGCATGCAGCAGTCTATTTCTCTCACCTAGCCTGCATGTCCAATCATCTCGCGGGACCAGCAATAGATTGCGAGAGAAAAAAGGCACTATAAAAGCAATGGCCTAACAAATACGGATGGCGTATGGTGGTCTGCCTGCCCTTTAATCCCGGACGGAGGAAGTACATATGACAAGCTGAAAAGCGTGCATGCAACACATCCATATACAAATGCAACAATTGTTGAGCATTTAGCGTCCTTCAAATATACTAAGCAAAAAAGCCTTGTCCATAGACAGGTGACATTATAAATGGAAAAACGAAGTCATTTTTTGATCAAAAATGGCCATTTACATATTGAAGAACACAGTCCTATCCAGCTTCTCTGTTCATTTCCCATACTGATCGTGCAAGAACAGTCAGTCAGCACCAATCAGGCAGGACGTACAGTAAGCTAAGAATACTGGAAGAAGGTTGTTCTTCTCCTTTCAGGGCGGATCCGAAAGAGAATCTAGTCTTTACTGAGAAATTTGGTTTCGGGAACTTTGCTGATTCCAGTCAAAGAAAAAGCTTTTTCACGAAGAGAAGCAAGCAGTGGACTGAGCAACTATCACGTCAGTTCAATAAATAGATTCTAGTGACGCTTATGCTCCATTCTATTTGAATGTTCTCATGTCCTACTAGTCGCTGTTGATAGGATTTAACGATTAATAAAATAACTCAACACTGTAGGCAAACATGTGGAGTAAGGTTGTGCTAAAATCATGGAAGACGAGAAACTGAAAACTGAACATTAGGCCAACTCAATGAAACATGCAAGTCACAAGTGTTTGTTATTCATACCTTAACAATGTCAAATTTAGTGAGCATGACAATTACAGGACAGCTGTTCTCAAAGACCATCTGCCAAAAGTCTTCGAATGTATTCACTAGCGGACCTTGAGTAGAAATGAACTTTGTCTGATCTTTGTCATCATACTGCAGATTTTATATCCAACAGTGCCAATTAGGATCAGAAAGAAAGAAAACGGCAGGAAATATGCTATTTCTTACCTTTATAAGGCTTGCATTGATGTAATCATTACTTGAAGTCTGATTGCCTGTTGAGGACTGTAGCTTTATCCTGGTTTCATCAACTAAATAACAAAGGTCGAGTTAAATCAAATAATTTATTCACATGGTGGAATTGCAGAATATGCATGACTGCCCCCACAAGTTAATGATGCTCACATGGCAAGACATCAGTGTAGCGGTTCCTTTCCCTATTAGCAGGACTTCGAGCCACAGTAAACTTCTGAGCCAACTGGAGCGATGTTCTTATGGCCTGAAATAATTGTGAATCAATAGTTGCATGATTTGCTTAGGAAAAAACATTCCTTAATTCTTATAACAGCCAATTTCAAAATATTTCTTATATGTACAATTGAAAAAATAATTAGTCCAGGATCAGCTGTCCCCAGTCAACACATATATCTGAATTGTTTCTTTCAGTTGCATTGAACTGAATGTGGACGAGCTAGTGTGGTACCACGAGGTTAGAACTGAATGGTATCGTGATACAATTTCCATACCCATGTTTTTTTTCTTACAAAAAGTTGAGCAAGATGCTAAGGGCAGATAATTCACTTGTTCATAGTTCATACAGCATTTGATACGACGACGGGCATTTGAGAATACACATTTGATATGGTGACAGTCCCATTGAGAATGCATATCCTTTTAATCGTTATCAATATATTGATTGTCATAAAAAAGAAGAGAAAACTACGGATTAAGATTTCAGCGTGTAATTGATAATCTTTAGAGATTAGACTTGGAAACAGAGAGTGAGCTAATTAGGTTAGAAGTTACTAAAACGGTAGAAAATGGATAACTTGGATGTGATTAAGATTCACACAAGCAGTAGAATGGACAAAGTTGTCCCAAACATCATCAGGTAGCTTAAAGTGTCACATAAAATATCCGAAGGCAACAAGCACAGCATTACAGATGACAGAATATCGTCAGGGAGCTTAAAGTTTCACATAAGATATCCGAAGGCAACCAACACAGCACTAGAGATGACAGATAAATACTACCATATTATAAATTAGAAAGAACACCAACTCCAGCAATACTACCTTTTCCTGGTGGCCTAGAAGATCGAAAAATGTGAGCTATTTTCCTCAAAGAGAATACTCAGCTACTTCGCTGAGGTTAAGTCCATCTCAGGTAAGCGCGTGAAAACAAATACTACCTCTGTTCACTTTTATAAGCCGTTTTAGACATTCAGACACTGTCCAAAACAGTACAAAGCAAACTGTCTGAAACGTCTTATAAAAACAAACGGAGGGAGTACATACTAAGGCCAATGGTAGGATTGGTCCAAGGGAGAGGCAATGCCATGAGAGGAGATTGTAGTTTTATTTCCTGAGTGCTGATGTTGACGCGGTATTCTGGAGCTAGCAGCATAACTCCTCAAGAGTATAATTTTGGCAACCCAAAATGGACTTCAATCCCAGTTGCCAAGAGAATCCACATGTTAAAATGTAGCTTTAGAAATAATCTCTATTTTCCCTTAATCATAACCAGCACAATTCTATCTGGCTGTACAGCTATCGCCCACCATGACGCTTCACTTGGAAGCAACAATGTGAAGATCACATGGCACTAAGGGTAACCACTATACATAAAACCACATCCTCCATCATTCACAACTCACTTCTATGATTGCAAAACTAAAAAGATTCTACCTAATGTCACTCTTCTTATTTTTGCAAAAAAAAAGGAAACAAGGGAAAAAAGATGGTGTGTCCTGATTTCGCAAAGCAAAGAAAATGTTGGTGATATTAACTTGGCCATGCCTCGCCGGACTTGCACAAATAGGGGGTGACCAGGAAAGATTTCCTACCGGAAGGCCTCTAAAGTCGTCAAATATTGCGGCCGGCTTCTTGAGCGTTTTGTCGAGCACCTTGAGCGCCGTCTTGCAGTGCTTCACCTGATCCGGCATCAGGACCCGGGCCGGCGGATCCGCGTTGGGGTCGAGCGGGTCAAACCCTCCCTGCGGCCCTGTAAGCCCAGGCGAAGAGCGGCGCGGGGCGGAGGAGGCCGGCGAGCGGCCTCTCCCGCCGCCGCGCAGCGGCGAGTTCCCCGTGGCTCCGGCGGCGGGGTCAGTCTTCCGGCGGCGCTTAGAGCTAGGAGCGGGCGGAGGGGAGGGGGGAGCCGTCGGGGTCGCCGTGGTGGAGCGCGTGGCCGGGTATAAATAAAGTGCGACGGTTTCCGCCCTGGCCGGTGGTTGGATTGGGGTTTTTTGAGAAGACTTGACTTGGGGAGGAGAGAATGCTGATGCCGCCACGGTGCAAGTGGGGTCTGGTTGTTCGGGGAAAGGGAGGGGGAGGTGGAGGGTGGGAATGGCGGACGCGGTGATGCGGGCCGCCGGCGGAGGGGGTTTTCGCAGGGAAGAAGATGGCGAGACGGATTTTGAAATGCTGATGAAATCCACTAGTTTAGCGCCCGTGCTTTACCAGGGATCAAACTGCTCGTCAGGGTGGGTTAGAGCATCTCCAGCCTTTCGGCCCGAGAGGCTTTGAATAGCACCGCTTAACGCCCAACCGGCGGTAAGACTCGGGTTCCCAGCTGACCCAAAAAACAAATTTTTATCATATCGTTCATCACAGAAATCAATACAAATTAAATAATTCAACGAAGCAAACTCGTAATTCAAACATGAATTAAAACTCATAGCTCATCACACATCGAACTAGGCATTGTCCTTGAGCCTCCATAGATGCTCCACCAGATCATGTTGCAGTTCTTGATGCACCTGTAGGTCTCGGATCTCCTGACGCATATTAAGGAATGCAGCCCATGATGCCGGTAGTTGGTGATCAATTTGGGCAAGATGACCCTGCCTGTAATATGGTTCAATATCGAACACTGTCTCTTCCTACTCGTTCTCAATGATCATGTTGTGCAAGATGACACGGCAAGTCATGACTTCCCACATTTGATCTTTCGACCAGGTCAAAGCGGGGTACCGGACAACAGCAAATCGAGATTGGAGCACACCAAATGCCCGCTCAACATCCTTCATGCAAGACTCCTGACGCTTGGCAAAGTAGGAGTTCTTGCCTCCTGGCACAGGGTTTGAGATAGTCTTCACAAATGTGGACCATCTCGGATAGATGCCATCTACTAGGTAGTATCCCTTGTTGTAGTGCGCCCATTGAGCTCGAAGTTCACCGGAGAAGCATGACCTTCAACAAGCTTGGCAAAGACATTCAAGCACTGCAGTACATTGATGTCATTGTGAGTTCTTGGCATACCAAAGAAGGAGTGCCAAATCCAGAGGTCCTGTGTGGCCACTGCCTCAAGTATCACACTGCAAGCTCCTTTGGCGCCTTTGTACATCCCCTGCCAAGCAAATGGACAATTTTTCCATGCCCATGCAGTTGATGCTTCCAAGCATCTCAGGAAATCCTCTTGTTGCATTATGTGCTAGGATCCGAGTTGTATCTTCAGCATTGGGTGATCGCAAGTATTGTGGTCCAACCACTGCCACCACTGTCCTGAGAACTTGTACAAACACTCAATGGTGGTGGACTCAGCCATGCGTCCATAGTCTTTCAGTATATCACCGGGAGCTCCGTATGCAAGCATCCTCATAGTTGTCGTGCACTTCTGGAGTGAGGAGAATCCAAGTGCGCCGGTGCAATCCTTCTTGCAAATGAAGTAGTTGTCGAACTCCTGGATGGAATTCACAATCCTGAGGAAGAGCTTTCGGCCCATCGGATAACGGCGCCCTCCAAGCTTGTGGGCCCCCGTGGCACTTCCAACCCTATTTTTTCTTCTATAAGTACCCAAATATTCCCCGTAGACCAGAGGGCATACCAAAAATACTTTTCCGCCGCCGTAAGTTTCTGTTTTCAAGTGCATCTAGTGCCACTTAGTGATTTTGGTGTATTGAAGACTTATAGGTTAAGGGACTGATGTGTTTGTGAGTGTACACAGGCTCTATAAGTCTCTGAGGAGTTTGATATTTCTGAAGAAAGTCGACCCCTAAAAATGAATGTGTTCATTTGAAGACTTTGGTTTTCTTGAAGACTTTGAAAATGAGGAAATTGGTGTGACCTTGAAGACTTTGATACTGATGCGAGGATTATGAAGCATGAAGACTTTTGTTTTTGTAGTTTTTTTCTCTTTCTTGAGTCATAGGAAACACCGTACTGTTAAAGGGGGTCGAGGTAAAACTAAGGAAATATTTTCAAGTGATGCTCATCTCAAAGCCTACTCCTACCCAATCCTTTCGAGTGAAGCCATTAGAAATCTCATACAATTCAGTCAATTTTTTTAGTGACAGAGACGAAGATCTTCTGTTCTCAGAGGAATATGTTCTGACTGAGGAGTTAGGAATTCGCAGTGCAGATTACCTACAAGTGAGGAACATGATAGCCCTGAGGAATTTGAGAGCTCAAATTTCCGACCGTCGTTGTGTTATGCGCTAGCTATCCCAAATATCTTATCCACCTAACGGTCATATCATTGCAGGGCATTTATGTCTTATCATGTCGGGCTGCTCCCCGGCTATAGATAGCCGCCCCTACAACCACTAGTTGGTTGGCTGCTCCGAGAGAAACTGACACTTGTCATTGAGAGCATCCCATCCTCCGAGGACTTTGAGCGAAATTCATCAAGTGAGGAAAAACCCAAACACCTAAAACCTAAAGTGATTGAGTATCACTGAAGAGATTGTTCCTGTGTGGAACAGACTCTTGTTACCTTTGAAGACTGTGCATCTTCTAGACGGTTAGGCGTCAAGGTCTAGAGCATCCAAGAGGAATTGTGGATCGCCGAGTGACCAATCTGTGAAGGTTTGGAAGTCACCTTGAAGACTTACCACAAGTGATTGGGCGAGGTCTGTGTGACCTTAGCTCAAGGAGACTACGGTAAGGACTGTGTGTCCGGGACTATGTGTCCTTTGGTTTAAATACCTGGCCGCTCTAACCAGACGTACAACTGTCACAACAGTTGGAACTGGTCTACCAAATCATTGTCTTCACCGAGCTACTGGTTCTATTTGCTCAACTCTTTCATTTCATCGCATACTTGCTATGTACTTGATCGTTATTGTTTGAAGACTTTGACTGAAGACTTTCTCAATTTCCTCAATCCTATTTCTTCAGTCATCTTGTCTTCTGCCTGCTTATCCTGTTTACACGCTACCTGTGCTTTGTGTATGTTTCATTTCATCATGATGACCATGCTACTGTCTTGTTATGCATGCACCTGAGTACTTATTCCGCTGCTTGTAGTTCATCACTTAGCAAATTCTTTAAGTTGTATTTCCTCTATGACGAATTCATAAAAATTGCCTATTCACCCCCCCTCTAGTCGATATAACGCACTTTCAATTGGTATCAGAGCAAGGTACTTCATTGTTCTGTGTAATTTTGGTTTAACCACCTAGAGTTTTAGTTATGTCGACTGCAGACATGATCAAGGTCTCAGCTGGGTGTCCTACCTTTGACGGGATGGACTACCCCTACTGGAAGAATAAGATGTGCATGCATCTTGAGGCAATTGACAACGATCACTGGTACGTTGTGGAAAATGGCGTTCCCTCCGTCAGTCCATCACTCCTTCTGTGAACGCTGCTGATGTGAAGAGATTCAAGCAACTCGACTCTCAAGCAAAGAATATCATATGTGGCCATCTAAGCAAAGAAGAGTATGGCAAAGTGAGTGCTTTGGAGACTGCAAAGCTTATCTGGGATAGGCTGTCCAAGGTCAACGAAGGAGTCTCAACTCAACGTGACTCTCGAGTTGACGTTCTTCGCAATCTCTTCAACCGCTTCAAAAGACTCGACAACGAAAATGTTCAGCAAACCTTCGACTGCCTCACGGACATCTCCAATGAGCTGCAAGCACTTGGTGCCACTAACATCAGCGACCATGAGGTGGTGAAGAAATTGTTGAGATCACTTGATTCCTCATTTGACACTCTAGCACTGATGATTCAAGAACGTGGAGACTACAAGTCACTTAATCCTGTTGATATCCTTGAAAGACTGAACACTCATGAATTCCAACTAGCCGAGAAAAGAGACCTCTACGGGCCAAGCCATGGAAGATCACGCACGCTAAAGGCCAAGGCAGTTTCCTCATCTGAAGGGGAAGATTCTGACAGCAGCCTTGGTGATCCTGAAGAACTAAGTCAGGAGCTAGCAATGCTCGTGAAGAAATTCCAGAAGTTCTCAAGGTGTGGCCGATTTGGAAAATCTTCAAGAGGTGATGACTTGAGATCGGACTCTTCATCCCACGACTACAAGAAAAGGACTTGCGACAAATGCAATAAGCCTGGTCACTACATAACAGATTGTCCTCAGTGGGCAAAAGAATCAAAGAAGAAGAAGTACAAGGATGACAGTTCAGACGACTCGAAGAAAAAGAAGAAATCTTTGAAGTCCTCATCGTCGAAACCTTCAAAGTCTTCATTTTACAAGAAGAGCAGCTCCAAAAAGGCTCGGACATTCATTGGCAAGGAAATGGATTCTGAAGCTGAATCTGAAGAAAATGAGGAAGAGGAGGCATCTGAGGAGTCGGACTCTGGTGTGGTGAGCCTAGCTCTCGCTACTGCTTTCATCAGCAAGTCCATCTTCAACTGTGAAGAAAATGTCGACTCCAACACTACCGACGATGGCAACGATGACTTCACTCCCACATATTGCTTCATGGCAAAAGGTGCCAAGGTACTAAAATATCCCTCCTCTGACTCAGGCGAGGAATGAATTTGATGAAAATCTCAAACCTAGCTATTCCAAACTTGCTAATAATGCCGTGAAACAACAAAAAACCTTGGAAAGTGTTCAAAATTTGCTATACAAAAGCGATGACCTGTTGGGTGAGGAAATGGATCGAACACAAACTCTGACTGATAATCTTCAAGGACCATAGTCTAAGTTCGATAACCTTCAAGGTCGTCATGAAACTCTCTTAGCCGATCATGAGAAGCTCTCTTATGAATTTCTTCAACGAAAGCAAGATCTTGAGAAACTAAGGGTGAGTCATGAAGACCTTCAGAAGGAGAATGGTTCTTTGCTTGCTCAATAGATCAGTTCCGCTCAGGAAGAATTCATTCCACCATGTTTGAAATGCATTGAACGTGAATATGCTAATTCTTCACCTGAAAGTTCAAACACTTCTATTGCTGCAAATTCTTCAACTATTTATGTGGTCACAAATTCCTCATTTGAGGATACCATAAGTATCACTGACGATAATGAAGGGTTGAAGGAATTGTATGTGACAGGCATGTACAAAAGCATCAAAGGGCATCAAGCACTGTGTGATGTGCTCAAAAAGCAGATCTTGAACAGGAACCCTAGGAAAGAGGGTATTGCCTTTGAGAGGAAACTCAATGCTGATGGGACCTACTAGAAACCTGAGCAGTATCCCAAAACCTCATGGGTTGCTGCAAAAGGACCTCCCGTAGATCCATCCACTTTATCTGGCTTTACATGTGAATCTTCATATTCATCTGATGAGTCATTTGACTCCAATTATAAGTTGTTCAAAAATCAGAATGGTGAAGTATTTGCTAGATATGTTGGAACTAACTACAAGAACGGTCCCCCTATGAAGAAAATCTGGGTTCCCAAAAAGTGCCTTGAAAGTCTTCAGGTGAATGTCCTCATGACACCACCTGTGAAGAATAGGAACCCCAAATCAAATTCTTCATATGGACCAAAGTCTTCATACGGATCCAAGTCCTCATATGGACCAAATTCCTCACATGGATCAAATTCCTCATATGAACATCATCGTGCTAATGCTTCTGTTTCGCGGGGGAAATCTAAGAGTTATGAATATGTGCATTATTCCTCAAATCATTATGTTCATAAGTCCTCGAAGAATTTCTCAGCTTATTCATATGCATACTCTAACCCCTCTTCTGTGAAACGAAGTGCACTGGCTTCAATGCCAACTTTCTCTTATGGAGCTCGCAGAATGATGAATTCTTTGCCACCCCTCCAGATGTGGGTGGTGAAGAAAAAGAACTAATCTCTTATGCAGGGTCAGGTCTCCAGACGAACTTGAACGTCTGAAGAATTTGCTAGAGACTTGAGAATGCTTGAAAGGACGCATGCTAATCATGAAGAAATGATTCACTCATTTCTCATGTCCTCATGCTGCTATATATATGTGTTGTATTATTTGATGAAATTTCGTCTGATGAATCTGATGTCATATTCTTCACTCTGAAGTATAAGAGTTCGTAAGATACACTAATTCATCTGCAGGATGATCAACCGAAAGCAACTGAGTGGGCCCTCGACAGTGGATGCATAAATCACATGAGTGGTGACAAGAATCTACTAATGGACTCTGTACTATCTCCATCGCATCTGAAGCATATCACCTACACTGATAAAGGAAAAAAGCAGGGTATTGGGTCTAGGTAGGGTTGCTATCTCAAAGGATCGACACATGTACAAAGTTATGCTTGTCGAGTCACTTGGATTCAACCTCATGTCTGTCTCAATGCTTTGTGATCTTGATATGGTTGTCGTCTTTGGCAAATATCGCTGCATTGTCCTCATGGAATCTGACAATTCCAAAGTCTTCGAAGGCTTTAGGAGAGGAGACTTGTATATTGTTGATTTCTCTACAGGACCACAGCATGCCACGTGTCTACTTGCAAAAGCTTCAGAAGGCTGGCTATGGCATCATCGACTCGGTCATGCTGGCATGAGGAACTTGCACACGCTTGTGAAGAAGAAGCACGTCATTGGCATCGAGGGTGTCAAATTCCTCAAAGATCATCTTTGTGGGGCTTGTTAGGCTGGAAAGATGACCAGAGCCAAGCACCCCTCGAAGACTATCATGACTACCACTCGTCCTTTTGAATTGCTTCACATGGACCTTTTTGGCCCTACTCATTATGCCACACTAACAAATGCAACATCCCTACATGGCTTTGTTATTGTTGATGATTATTCTCGTTACACCTGGGTGCATATCATTATGTACAAAACTGAAGTGCAGGAAGTCTTCAAACGATTTTCCTCAAGGGCCTCGATGAATTTCGGTGTGGAGATCAAGCACATCAGGAGTGACAATGGGACCGAGTTCAAGAATACTGGTCTTGATGACTATCTTGATGAACTTGGTATTACTCATGAGTTATCTGCCCCATACACTCCTCAGCAGAATGACGTCGTGGAGCGCAAGAACATGACTCTTGTTGAGATGGCTCGCACTATGCTTGATGAATACAAGACACCTCGTCGCTTCTGGCCTGAGGCTATTGATACTGCTTGCCACATCATCAACATGGTATATCTTCACAAATTCTTCAAGAATACCTCATATGAACTCCTCACTGACAAGAAGCCCAATGTGAGTTATTTCAAAGGCTTCGGTGCTAAATGTTGGATTAGAGATCCTCGTCATAATTATAAATTTGCACCGGAAGCACATGAAGGTTTTATGCTTGGTTACGGAAAGGACTCGCACACCTACAAAGTCTTCAACACCTATCACAACAAGGTTGTTGAAACTGTAGATGTGCGGTTCGATGAAACTAACGGCTCGCAAAGAGAGCACCTACCTACTGTGCTAGATGAAATGTCTCCTGAGGAATCCATCAAGTTCAAGGCTACTGAGGATGTCATACCTACTGAAGAATCTGCTGAAGAAGTTATTCCAGAACGTGAAGAAAATTATGCTGGTGCATTTGGAGAAAATCTCACTGAAGAAAATGCTCATCCCAATCAAAGTCGTCAACCTGCTCATCCTCGCATTGCAAGTGAAGTGCATATTGAGAGAATCATCTACGACATCAACGCACCAGGTCCTCTCACACACTCAAAAGCTTCACATTTGTCTAACTTTTGTGGGCACTTCGCTTTTGTCTCTATCACAGAGCCCACCAAAGTTGATGAGGCATTTCTGGAGCCTGAGTGGATTCAAGCTATGCAAGAGGAATTACATCAATTCGAGCTCAACAATGTGTGGGAACTTGTCAAGCGACCAGATCCTCGCAAGCACAATATCATCGGTACTAAGTGGATCTACCGCGACAAGCAAGACGAAAATGGCCTAGTGGTGAGGAATAAGGCTCGTCTTGTAGCTCAGGGCTACACATAGGTTGAAGGAATTGATTTTGATGAAACTTTTGCACCTGTTGCTAGACTTGAGGCTATTTGCATATTGCTTGCTTATGCTAACCATCATAATATCATCTTATATCAAATGGATGTGAAAAGTGCATTTCTCAATGGTAAGCTTGAGAAAGAAGTATATGTTGCTCGTGGTATGATACACTAAAGGAATTCCTCTTGAAGAAAGGCTTCAAACCCGGTTCACTTGACCCAACTCTTTTCACCAAAACATATGATGATGAATTATTCGTGTGCCAGATATATGTTGATGATATTATCTTTGGCTGTGCTAACCAACGTTACAGTGACGAATTTGCCTATATGATGAGTGAGGAATATCAAATGTCTCTGATGGGAGAACTGAAATTCTTCTTAGGTCTTCAAATTTGTCGACAACGCAATGGCATCTTCATATCTCAAGAGAAATACCTCAAGGATGTGCTAAGGAAATTCGGCATGCAAGATTGCAAAGGCGTCAAAATCCCAATGCCCACTAATGGCCAGCTATGCACCGATGAAAATGGTAAAGACTTCAATCAAAAGGTATACCGCTCCATGATTGACTCTTTATTGTATCTATGTGCATCTAGGCCAGATATTATGCTTAGTGTTTGCATGTGTGCCCGTTTTCAAGCTACACCGAAGGAATCACACCATAAGGCTGTGAAACATATTCTTCGATATCTAGCTCACACTCAACACTTGGATCATGGTATCCCAAGGGCTCGGCTTTTGATCTCATTGGATATTCTGACTCTGACTATGTTGGTGATCGGGTGGATCGCAAGTCAACATCAGGCACATGTCATTTCCTCAGACGATCCTTAGTATGGTGGTCCTCGAAGAAGCAGAACTACGTATCACTCTCTCTTGCTGAAGCTGAGTACATTGCTGCTGGTTCTTGCCGTGCTCAATTGATGTGGATGAAGCAAACCCTCAAGGACTCTGGCATCAACATGAAGAATGTGCCACTCTACTACGACAATGAGAGTGCCATCAAGATTGCTCACAACCCAGTTCAGCACTCGAAGACTAAGCACATCTAGATTCATCATCATTTTCTTCGAGATCATGTGTTGAAGGGTGACATCTCCATCGACCATGTAAAGACTGAAGATCAGCTGGCAGATATCTTCACAAAGCCCTTGGATGAGAAGAGATTTAGCTGCGGTGTGAGCTAAATATCTTAGAATCGTGTTCTTTGAAAGGACACACATCCTAATACTTCCACAAAATTGATGACTTAGATGTGCAACACACGTAGTAACGTTTTTCTTCAATAAATGAAGACTAACCATCTAGGTGTGAAGAAATTAATGAAAAAATTGATTCTCAGAGCCCTACGACAATTGTACGCTGATACGTCTCCAACGTATCTATAATTTTTGATTGTTCCATACTATTATATTATCTGTTTAGGATGTTTTATATGCATTAATATGCTATTTTATATTATTTTGGGGACTAACCTATTAACCTAGAGCCCAGTGTCAGTTCCTGTTTTTTCCTTGTTTTTGAGTTTCGCAGAAAAGGAATACCAAACGGATTCCAAACGGAATGAAACATTCGCGATGATTTTTCTTGGACCAGAAGACAACCAGCAGACTTGGAGATGAAGTCGGAGGAGCCACGAGACGCCACATGGACGGAGGGCGCACCCAGGGGGTAGGGCGCGCCCCCACCCTTGTGGCCCCCCCATGACCCTCCTGACCTAATTCATTCACCTATATATTCCCATATATCCCCAAACCACCAGAGGCATCCATGAAAACACTTTTCCACCGCCGCAACCTTCTATACCCGTGAGACCCCATCTAGGGACCTTTTCTGGCACCCTGTTGGAGGGGGATTCGATCACGGAGGGCTTCTACATCAACTTTATTGCCCTTTTGATGAAGCATAAGTAGTTTACCACAGACCTACGGGTCAATAGCTAGTAGCTAGATGGCTTCTTCTCTCTCTTTGATTCTCAATACCATGTTCTCCTCGATGATCTTGGAGATCTATTCGATGTAATACTTTTTTGCGTGTGTTTGCCGAGATCCTATGAATTGTGGATTTATGATCAGCTTATCTATGAATATTATTTGAATCTTCTCTGAATTCTTATACGCATGATTTGATATCTTTGTAATTCTCTTCGAACTATCGGTCTGGTTTGGCCAACTAGATTGATTTTTCTTGCAGTGGGAGAAGTGCTTAGCTTTGGGTTCAATCTTGCGGTGTCCTTTCCCAGTGACAGTAGGGGCAGCAAGGCACATATTGTATGGCATCGAGGATAAAAAGATGGGGTTTTCATCGTATTGCTTGAGTTAATTCCTCTACATCATGTCATCTTACTTAATGTGTTACTCTGTTCTTCATGAATTTAATACTCTAGATGCAGGCAGGAGTCGGTCGATGTGTGGAGTAATAGTAGTAGATGCAGAATCGTTTCGGTCTACTTGACACGGACGTGATGCCTATATTCATGATCATTGCCTTAGATATCGTCATAACTTTGCGCTTTTCTATCAATTACTCGGCAGTAATTTGTTCACCCATGTGACGCACTCGATTCAATCGTACACTAATCATGCACGCAAATGTGTACGATCAAGATCAAGGACTCACGGGAAGATATCACAACACAACTCTAGACACAAATTAAAATAATACAAGCTTTATATTACAAGCCAGGGGCCTCGAGGGCTCGAATACATAAGCTCGAATACACAAGAGTCAGCGGAAGCAACAATATCTGAGTACAGACATCAGTTAGACAAGTCTGCCTTAAGAAGGCTAGCACAAAAGCAACATCGATCGAAAAGGCAAGGCCTCCTGCCTGGGAGCCTCCTAACTACTCCTGGTCGTCGGCGGTCTCCACGTGGTGGTAGGCACCCTCGGGGTAGTAGCAGTCATCGTCGAAGGTGGCGTCTGGATCCTGGGCTCCACCATCTAGTTGCGACATCCGAGAAGAATGGAAAGAGGTGAAAAAATAGGAAGCAAAGCAACCGTGAGTACTCATCCAAAGTACTCGCAAGCAAGGATCTACACTACATATGCAACATTATCAAAGAGAGGCTGTATATGTGGACTGGGTTGCAGAAATGCCAGAATAGAGAGGAAAGCCTAGCCTATCGAAGACTAGCAACTTCTGGAAACCACCATCTTGCAGCAACAAGAGGGAGTAGAGTAGCATAAAGTAAAGTAGTAGAAGTGTTATCAACCTCGGCCAGAGATCCTTTCTCGACTCCCTGCGATAAAGCAATCCCAGAGCCACACTATCCAGTTATCATCTCATATACAAGTCTCATCACAAGTATCCAGTTCTAGTTGTATCGATCGGGATACAACTCCAAGTGCCCGTTACCATAGGACAGGCTATCGATAGATGTTTTCTTCCCTGTAGGGGTGCACCAACTTACCCACCACGCTCGATTAACTCCGGCCGGACACACTTTCCTGGGTCATGCCCGGCCTCGGCCAAACAATACGCCGCAACCCGACCTAGGCTTAATAGAGAGGTCAAGCACGCCAGACTAAACCTATGCCCCCAGGGGTCATGGGCCATCGCCCCGGGAACTCCTGCACGTTGCGTGGGCGGCCGGTGAGCAGACCTAGCTACCTCCTTAAAAAGGTAGGAGCTTACCAGTCCAACCCGGCGCGCGCCGCTCAGTCGCTTGACGTCTATTAAGCTTCGGCTAATGCATACGACGCAGAACGCCCATACTATGCCCACGTGATGGTTAGTGCTATCAGGCCAGAGGCCCCTTGGATCAAATATCCAAATCGTAGAGGATTAGGAACGCGCGGTAACAAGCAGAGACTCACGAAAGATGTGACCCCGTCGCCCCGTCTCGAGGACTTGCGGCAAGGCTAGGAATGCCCGGCCACGCCTCGTAATTATCTCGCGGGCACCTTCCAGGTCAACCCGACTCCACATCACTCGCAATTAAGCTCGCGCGGGTACCCCTCAGGGCCGACCCGTCTTTAGTAACATGGTTCAGTGTAAAGTCATAGTAACCATAGTAACTGTGTGTCCAAACATCAAGGGGAAAACCCGAGGAATCACCCCGGTGAATTCCACTCGATGTAATCATCAAGGTGAACGTAAGAGGAACCACCCCGAGGTTCACACTTGAGGGGTTGCACGACAGAGTCGTATCGGAAGTGGTTAAGGCGGAATCACCCTCGATGACCACGACCGAATAGCTACACTACAGGGTTAACATCAGAAGTGCTGTAGAGGTCTCACCCTCGGCACTCGATAGTAACCCAGTAGTGTCGAGCAACTAAGGGGAAAGTGATGTGCGGTGCCGGGGCCTGGTCTTCGATCTTGTTTATCAGGTCTTCAATGATGAAGCGGGGGCAACAAGGACAAGGTGGGGGTCACTGATGGATCACT
This sequence comes from Triticum aestivum, assembly GCF_018294505.1. NCBI lineage: Eukaryota > Viridiplantae > Streptophyta > Magnoliopsida > Poales > Poaceae > Triticum > Triticum aestivum. The sequence goes on from NC_057805.1 coordinate 67,934,992, forward strand.
AACAAACCTATACTAAGCAGTTTAGGATAAGCAGGTAGGTAACAATGAACAGGTTACAAAAGAGGCCAAGCATCAGAATAGGAGCAAACAATAACAGTAGCAAAATCTAATGCAAGCATGAGAGAATGGAATGGGCGATATCGGGATGATCAAGGGGGGGGGGCTTGCCTAGTTGCTCTGGCAAGGAGGGGTCGTCGTCGACGTAGTCGATCACAGGGGCGGCATCGGTCTCGGGGTCTACCGGAGAGAAGAGGGGGAAGAAACAATAAATATAAAGCAAACAAAGCATCACAAAGCATAACAAGACGAAAAGCAGAACTAGGGTCGACCTAACGTAGTACTGAACGATATAGGTGAAGGGGGGAAATCAACCAGGAATGTATTCCCGGTACCGGACTTGTGTTAGCCAGATGACTGGAGGGGGAATGTTCCATGTTCAGCATGCTAGAGGCACGTGACAGATGAATGGACCGCGTATTCGGATTCGTCTCGTCGTTCTGAGCAACTTTCATGTAGAAAACATTTTCATCCGAGCTATGGTTTATTTTCTATGATTTTTCAAAGATTTGAACATTATTATGAAATTATTATTAATTATTTAAATCGGCAGAAGAGGACAATATGACATCATCCTGGTGTCATTACTGCATCAGCGGTCAACATGTAGCTGACCAGTCAACGGGGCCCACGGGGGACCCACTGGCAGTGACTGGGCGATACCAAGTCAGCCGTTGACTGGGTCAACAAGGCCAGCCGGGCCACTGGGCAGTGACCTAAGGGGGTGGCCCCGGTCGGCCACGTCGGCACCGGCGCCGGTGGAGCCCCGGCGAGCGCTCCCGTGGCGGAGATGCGCTGGATCTCGCCGGAATCCGGCTCCGGGCGGCCGTCCGGGGCGCGGCCGGTTGTTTTCAAACGACCACTTCGCCGCGGATCCGATGGTGGCGACAGAACGAGCGGAGGGGGCCGGCAAGGACGCCGGCGATGAGCCGTGGCGGCTTCCGCGTACGGACCAGGCGGAGGTGCGGCTACAGGGTGTTTGCGAGCGCGTTTAGTAGGTGGGCGGGACCTGCAGCGCACCCCGAGCACGCTAGGGCGGTTGGGAGGGGCAGCAGCGGCTTGGGAGCGCGGGGCGGGCAGCAACGGCGGCAACCAGAGCGCGGCAAAGGCGGCAGGGGTTCGTCCTTCAGACAAAACAAGGCGGGAGCGGGTCAGGGGCGAGCTAGGGTGGCGCTCGGCGCTAGGGGCGCTCTGGAGCGCGCGCACCGTACGCGCTGGAGCTGGAGAGCTTGAGCGTCTCGCGCAGCACGGTCATAGCGATGGCCGAAGCATGAGGGCGGGGCCGGCTAGCTAGAGAGCACGCGAGGACACGAGGAGAGAGGGGAGTCTATAGGGTGCTCACCGGGCCCTGCAGGTGTGCACACGCGTGCTCGGGGAGGGCTCGGTGGAGAGAATCGACGGCGGCGACGATGGAGGTCCGAGGTTGAAGAAGGGGTCGTCCGCGTCGATGCAGGCGCTCCGGACGGGGACGAGGCAGTCGGCGATGATGGAGCTGCTGGACAGGTTGGCAAGGCGAGGCGAGGCCGGTGGCTACGCGGGCAAGCAAGCAGAGGAGACGGCAGTGGCGGCCATGGTGGAGAGGAGAAGCAGCAGCGCGTGGGGAAGGAGGAAAAGATCTCGGCGGAAGCCAGGGCGTCGACGCTGGCGTCCTTATCCTACCCGCGGCGCCTGTAGCGGCGTGGTCGGCGAGGTGGGTTCGGCGGCGACTAGCCCCTGTAGCGACCAGGTGGGTCGAACAGGGAAGACGACCCGGGGGAGTGGGATGGTTGGGCCGGCCTGTTAGTCCAAGGCCCAGTGGGGGGATACAGGGGAGGTTTTCACTTTTATTTAAATAGCTTTGCTTTTCTGTTTTTTTAATAATCAGAGATGGGTAAGAAAATATTGGGCATGCCATTTTCTTTGAAAAAATATGGGAAGTGTCCCTTTTATTCCCTGGTGATATTAGACAGTGCCACAAATATTTTGGAGACTAGAAGAATTCATTTGCTATTTTTCATAAATAGGATAGCATTTAAAAATGCTGAATTGGTGCTGTTATAATTGCTAATGCTCATCTTTGCACAAAAGTGATGTTGTGTTCCTTAACAAAGGAGTGTTATGGAATTTTTGACAAATGATGAACATTTTTCTAGCAACTTTTGAGCAACTTCAAACTTCACTTGAATTTGAATTGACTGGAATTTCAAATGGGATATTGAACAAGATGATTAAGCACCGTTTGAAAAAAAATGATTAGCTTAATCACAGGGAGTTACTGTAGCATGACACTGGGGTGTTACAAATCTCCCCAACTACAAGAAATCTCGTCCCGAGATTTAAGTGGAGAAGTAAAGAGTAACTTGGGAGAACTGACCCTTATAGGGTTAATTATCTGCTGAACAATTCAGGGAATGAGGCGAAAGTATCTCTCGAGTTGAAACTTAATAAAACATCGAGAGCAAAGTATGAAGGTACCATAAGAAGTTTCAAGCGAGCAACCAATCGTTCGATGCCTAATAAAAAGGTGAAAGGGTTTTAGAACAACGGAAATAAGATTGTGTTTGATACGAGAGTTGATCATCTCTAAGAAGGTGGCTCGTGATTAGCATATGAAGCCAAGTGTGAGGAATAACTTTGGAAACAGGGGTGTACGGTAGAGTCAGGTTTCGATCCTGTGGAACTATGGGTTATGGGCCCACCATGTGGGTTAAAGTAGTAGGAAGGGCGATGATAGCAAGGCATGTCAAAGCATAGACTGTCAATTATGTTGGCAACAACGTTGGTACCAAGGGCGAGGGATGAAGAGAACCATTTTCCTGGTCGTTAAGGCGAGGCAGACCAATATGCAAAGTTCTCATCCATCGGTGGCTACCGGAATGTCATCAACAATAGTAACAAGGTCTTACTGACAGAGCTTGTACATCGAGGTGTTTTCATAAGCAGGGAACTATTACTGCTTAGATCTCATAAACCACAAGAAAGGTTAAACAAAACAATGGAAAAGAAAAGGTGATCATTAGATTAATCAGAACATTGGAAAGGAAAATGTGTTTACACACAAGAATTGGGAGTATATCCTTCCCAAGGGTAAGTGGAGCAGGATATACATGATATGACCGCAAGTTCAAAAGCATTTAGATAAAGGGGGCGAGGGAAGAATCATGATATTACACATACAACGGTGTTTGGATAATAGATCAAGAAACATTCAACAATGTGCTTCCAATGTTCTTGTTGATATTCGGAACACCTCAGTCATGCTTCAAGGTAGCATTAACATGGTGTTACAAGTAGGGGTTGGAGTTCAAGATCACAAGAAATACTCAAGGAACAAATACATGAATAGCAAGGAGTCCAAGGTAAAACCAAGACATGATCAAACATGTTTTGGAAAGAAGACAAGGGGGTTGTCGATGATAACTCAAATCATCGAAGGTCAAGAATGGTATTTCTCATCATGAATTCGATTGATATCCTGGAACAGCTCAGAATGTTGGTGATGATCACGACACATTTGTCGAGCGATTTCATGAAGATGTAACCGATCGGCGATGACATCAAGTCAAAGGAATGATGAAGCGAAAGGTTATTAGAACCATGGGTACAACACAAACTCGAAAACAAGCTTGTTGTTCAAGGCAAAAAATGATAAGACAAGGAAGATCGATGTAAGCTTAGCTCATTGTCGGAAATTGTGCTCCGGGAAGAAGGACCAGGTAGCACAGTTAAATTTTTTAGTATGATAATGATATAGTCGATCAGGTTAGGAATGACTTGAAGGACTATTAAACTCGTAAGCAACAAAAATTACTTAGAGCTATTGAATCAGAGTGTGGAACCGATTCTCTTATAGGTGTTCTTGAGTGACTAATAACTCAGAACCCGGGGGAAAATCTGAAATCGGTGAGAAGCAATACTAGATGAACACTCATAGGAAGCAACACAGTTCTTTGATATTCTCGAGGTACCGGAGGGTAATACTCGAAGGAAGATCAAAATAGAGGTTGCGGAGATGCATTGATCTGCAGAAGACAAGTGCTTTAACTTGTCCGAGAAATGGAATTAAAGGGGAACAATCATGGTGAGAACCACACTTGCAAAGGACCAAACATAGATACCATATGAACTTATAATAAGGGGATTATTATATCACAAGAAGCTTCCATGATAAGTTCCACATTAGGTCCATGGGCATGAACACAAAGTTCAAGGTCGACTCCCACTTCTCCAATGCAAAACCTTTCATTCACTTCTCATATTTCGACATTGACATTACTTGTTGAAAGTTTTACCTGGTGCAATACCAGATAAGTATGACTGGTGAAATCTTTCGGGTTCACACAGATAAGGGAAGGCGTTGGTTCAACCCATCGGGGCATCTTAGGAACATTTGCAAAAACTTCAGAGTAAATTATACTAGCTCGAAAGCAGAGCATGGTTGACAAAAGTAGATGATAGAATTTACCAAAGGCATTATGTGTCAGGGGAAAACTTACGAGAATTTATAATGTGAAAGACAATGTCGGATAATAATCCAACAAAGGATTTGGCGGTCCACAAAGGATCTGATGTGATTATCGGTACTCAACCAGAGGAAGAAAGAATGCAAAGGCATCAGATTATAGATATATCTAGATAACTTCAAAGCTTAAATACAAATGGATTACAATTTTTAAATCAGAAGATCAGAAGCAGAGGCTCTGATCAAAAGATAATTGAGTTGAATCGATATAGATCGACAATCGATCAAGGTTTCATTTGCCAAGAACAAGCCCATGTTCGGAGTGACGTCCGAGCCGGAAGGATGAATGCTAGGATCTAATTGAGGATTTCGAGCATTCGCAACAAATTGGATGAAGGGACTCGAAATGATAGAGACATAGGATGTCAACGGAGATTACTAGCAATATGGAATTAACCATAATGCCGGCACGCAAGACTTTCCAAAGCAATAGGTTGCAAAGGATTCTCGGAAGGTCGAATAGCATTTCGGGATATTTTGTGAAACACATGAATAACAATGAACAAATCCTCGATAAGTGTGAGGAATTATTCGAACATGTATTCATGCGGAAAAGGAGCTGCAAGGCAGCAGGCGCAACGGATTTTCGGAATATCGGAAAGTATTTCAGGGTATCTTGTAATAACAAGAGCAATTGGAAAAGAAAAGGTTTGGACGGCAAGTGTATGTCGCTATCCATAGGGATTCATCGGTGGCAGGGAATTGCAACGGCGAAGGGCACAAGGGTCTCGGGAAAACATCGAAGAAGTATCTTCAGAGTCTTCTGATGTAGCAGACGATCATCTGTGTTGAAGGAGCGCTCCGGGAAGAAGCGGTTACGAGAGCCTAGTGTTAGAGTTAGCAAAATTATTTAACCCGAATGGAAGAGAGATCAGAGTCCCAGAGTATAGACGAGGAGTAAAAGATCCTAATACCACCCAATGGCGATGTGGGCCCGTAAGACACACAACCAATGTTAGTAAAAGTTTTTTTTTGTGACTAGACTCAACTTCGGCCAAGGAGTTGGAAAGGGGGCTACCTACAGGCAGTCGGCTCTGATACCAACTTGTGACGCCCTCGATTCAATCGTACACTAATCATGCACGCAAATGTGTACGATCAAGATCAAGGACTCACGGGAAGATATCACAACACAACTCTAGACACAAATTAAAATAAGACAAGCTTTATATTACAAGCCAGGGGCCTCGAGGGCTCGAATACATAAGCTCGAATACACAAGAGTCAGCGGAAGCAACAATATCTGAGTACAGACATCAGTTTGACAAGTCTGCCTTAAGAAGGCTAGCACAAAAGCAACATCGATCAAAAAGGCAAGGCCTCCTGCCTGGGAGCCTCCTAACTACTCCTGGTCGTCGGCGGTCTCCACGTGGTAGTAGGCACCCTCGGGGTAGTAGCAGTCATCGTCAAAGGTGGCGTCTGGATCCTGGTCTCCACCATCTGGTTGCGACATCCGAGAAGAATGGAAAGAGGTGGAAAAATAGGAAGCAAAGCAACCGTGAGTACTCATCCAAAGTACTCGCAAGCAAGGATCTACACTACATATGCAACATTATCAAAGAGAGGCTGTATATGTGGACTGGGTTGTAGAAATGCCAGAATAGAGGGGAAAGCCTAGCCTATCGAAGACTAGCAACTTCTGGAAACCACCATCTTGCAGCAACAGGAGGGAATAGAGTAGCATAAGGTAAAGTAGTAGAAGTGTTATCAACCTCGGCCAGAGATCCTTTCTCGACTCCTGCGAGAAAGCAATCCCAGAGCCATACTATCCAGTTATCATCTCATATCCAAGTCTCATCACAAGTATCCAGTTCTAGTTGTATCGATCGGGATACAACTCCAAGTGTCCGTTACCGTAGGACAGGCTATCGATAGATGTTTTCTTCCTTGCAGGGGTGCACCAACTTACCCACCACGCTCGATTAACTCCGGCCGGACACACTTTCCTGGGTCATGCCTGGCCTCGGCCAAACAATACGCCGCAACCCGACCTAGGCCTAATAGAGAGGTCAAGCACGCCGGACTAAACCTATGCCCCCAGGGGTCATGGGCCATCGCCCCGGGAACTCCTGCACGTTGCGTGGGCGGCCGGTGAGCAGACCTAGCTACCTCCTTAAAAAGGTAGGAGCTTACCAGTCCAACCCGGCGCGCGCCGCTCAGTCGCTGACGTCTATTAAGCTTCGGCTGATGCATACGACGCAGAACGCCCATACTATGCCCACGTGATGGTTAGTGCTATCAGGCCAGAGGCCCCTTGGATCAAATATCCAAATCGTAGTGGATTGGGAACACACGGTAACAAGCAGAGACTCACGAAAGATGTGACCCCGTCGCCTCGTCTCGAGGACTTGCGGCAAGGGCTAGGAATGCCCGGCCACACCTCGTAATTATCTCGCGGGCACCTTCCAGGTCAACCCGACTCCACATCACTCGCAATTAAGCTCGCGCGGGTACCCCTCAGGGCCGACCCGTCTTTAGTAACATGGTTCAGTGTAAAGTCATAGTAACCATAGTAACTGTGTGTCCAAACATCAAGGGGAAAACCTGAGGAATCACCCCCGGTGAATTCCACTCGATGTAATCATCAAGGTGAACGTAAGAGGAACCACCCCGAGGTTCACACTTGAGGGGTGGCACGACAGAGTCGTATCGGAAGTGGTTAAGGCGGAATCACCCTCGATGACCACGACCGAATAGCTACACTACAGGGTTAACATCAGAAGTGCTGTAGAGGTCTCACCCTCGGCACTCGATAGTAACCCAGTAGTGTCGAGCAACTAAGGGGAAAGTGATGTGCGGTGCCAGGGCCTGGTCTTCGATCCCGTTTATCGGGTCTTCAATGATGAAGCGGGGGCAACAAGGACAAGGTGGGGGTCACTGATGGATCACTAACCAACCTATACTAAGCAGTTTAGGATAAGCAGGTAGGTAACAATGAACAGGTTACAAAAGAGGCTGAGCATCAGAATAGGAGCAAACGATAACAGTAGCAAAATCTAATGCAAGCATGAGAGAATGGAATGGGCGATATCGAGATGATCAAAGGGGGGCTTGCCTGGTTGCTCTGGCAAGGAGGGTTCGTCGTCGACGTAGTCGATCACAGGGGCGGCATCGGTCTCGGGGTCTACCGGAGAGAAGAGGGGGAAGAAACAATAAATATAAAGCAAACAAAGCATCACAAAGCATAACAAGACGAAAAGCAGAACTAGGGTCGACCTAACGTAGTACTGAACGATATAGGTGAAGGGGGAAAATCAACCGGGAATGTATTCCCGGTACCGGACTTGTGTTAGCCAGATGACCGGAGGGGAATGTTCCATGTTCAGCATGCTAGAGGCATGTGACAGATGAATGGACCGCGTATTCGGATTCGTCTCGTCGTTCTGAGCAACTTTCATGTAGAAAACATTTTCATCCGAGCTATGGTTTATTTTCTATGATTTTTCAAAGATTTGAACATTATTATGAAATTATTATTAATTATTTAAATCGGCAGAAGAGGACAATATGACATCATCCTGGTGTCATTACTGCATCAGCGGTCAACATGTAGCTGACCAGTCAACGGGGCCCACGGGGGACCCACTGGCAGTGACTGGGCGATACCAAGTCAGCCGTTGACTGGGTCAACAAGGCCAGCCGGGCCACTGGGCAGTGACCTAAGGGGGTGGCCCCGGTCGGCCACGTCGGCACCGGCGCCGGTGGAGCCCCGGCGAGTGCTCCCGTGGCGGAGATGCGCTGGATCTCGCCGGAATCCGGCTCTGGGCGGCCGTCCGGGGCGCGGCCGGTTGTTTTCGAATGACCACTTCGCCGCGGGTCCGATGGTGGCGACAGAACAAGTGGAGGGGGCCGGCAAGGACGCCGGCGATGATCCGTGGTGGCATCCGCGTACGGACCAGGCGGAGGCGCGGCTACGGGGTGTTTGTGAGCGCATTTAGTAGGTAGGCGGGACCTGCAGCGCACCCCGAGCACGCTAGGGCGGTTGGGAGGGGCAGCGGCGGCTTGGGAGCGCGGGGCGGGCAGCAACGGCGGCAACCAGAGCGCGGCAAAGGCGGCATGGGTTCGTCCTTCAGACAAAACGAGGTGGGAGCGGGTCAGGGGCGAGCTAGGCTGGCGCTCGGCGCTAGGGGCGCTCTGGAGCGTGCCCACCGCACGCGCTGGAGCTAGAGAGCTCGAGCGGCTCGCGCAGCGCGGTCATAGCGATGGCCGAAGCACGAGGGCGGGGCCGGCTAGCTAGAGAGCACGCGAGGACACGGGGAGAGAGGGGAGTCTGTAGGGTGCTCACCGGGCCCTGCAGGTGTGCACACGCGTGCCCGGGGAGGGCTCGGTGGAGAGAATCGACGACGGCGACGATGGAGGTCCGAGGTTGAAGAAGGGGTCGTCCGCGTCGATGCAGGCGCTCCGGACGGGGACGAGGCAGTCGGCGACGATGGAGCTGCTGGACAGGTTGGCAAGGCGAGGCGAGGCCGGTGGCTACGCGGGCAAGCAAGCAGAGGAGACGGCAGTGGCGGCCATGGTGGAGAGGGGAAGCAGCAGCGCGTGGGGAAGGGGGAAAAGATCTCGGCGGAAGCCAGGGCGTCGACGCTGGCGTCCTTATCCTACCCGCGGCGCCTGTAGTGGCATGGTCGGCGAGGTGGGTTCAGCGGCGACCAGCCCCTGTAGCGACCAGGTCGGTCGAACAGGGAAGACGACCCGGGGGGAGTGGGATGGTTGGGCCGGCCTGTTAGTCCAAGGCCCAGTGGGGGGATACAGGGGAGGTTTTCTCTTTTATTTAAACAACTTTGCTTTTCTGTTTTTTTAATAATCAGAGATGGGTAAGAAAATATTGGGCATGCCATTTTCTTTGGAAAAATATGGGAAGCGCCCCTTTTATTCCCTGGTGATATTAGACAGTGCCACAAATATTTTGGAGACCAGAAGAATTCATTTGCTATTTTTCATAAATAGGATAGCATTTAAAAATGCTGAATTGGTGCTGTTATAATTGCTAATGCTCATCTTTGCACAAAAGTGATGTTGTGTTCCTTAACAAAGGAGTGTTATGGAATTTTTGACAAATGATGAACATTTTTCCAGCAACTTTTGAGCAACTTCGAACTTCACTTGAATTTGAATTGACTGGAATTTCAAATGGGATATTGAACAAGATGATTAAGCACTGTTTGAAAAAAAATGATTAGCTTAATCACAGGGAGTTACTGTAGCATGACACTGGGGTGTTACAACCCACCGTATTATTTTCTATCTTGAGAGAAGCCACTAGCGAAACCTATGGCCCCGGGTCTATTTTCCATCATATAAGTTTCCGATCTACTATTTTGCAATCTTTTACTTTCCGATCTATAAACCAAAAATACCAAAAATATTTACTTTATCGTTTATCTATCTCTATCAAAGCTCACTTTTGTAAGTAACCGTGAAGGGATTGACAACCCCTTTATCGCATTGGGTGCAAGTTGTTTGATTGTTTGTGCAGCTAGTCGGTGATTTGTGCGTTGTCTCCTACTGGATTGATACCTTGGTTCTCAAACTGAGGGAAATACTTATCTCCACTTTGCTGCATCACCCTTTCCTCTTCAAGGGAAAAACCAATGCAAGCTCAATAAGTAGCATACACGGTGTCTGAAATCATCATTCTTATACGGTGGGTCACACCACCAACCAAAGTTGAAAATCTTCAAATTTGAGTTTTTCTTCATTTTGCAAATTCTTCTATTTTCAAATTCCTCAAGTTTGCAATTTCTTCATCTTTTTGATTGGTATTCTTCGTTACCTATATATATATATTTGAGTTTTATGTCCTCAATAGCATTCATTTATTGCTAATTCTTCAAGTTGATCTTTCATCTAAGTGAATGTGATCGGACCCGTTCCCCCTCTATGCTAAATTCAACCCAGTCTGTTCATAGATTCTTCATGTGCGTTTGATACGTCCATTTTGCATCATGCTTTTATATTGATATTTATTGCATTATGGGCTGTTATTACACATTATAGCACAATACTTATGCCTTTTCTCTCTTATTTTACAAGGTTTACATGAAGAGGGAGAATGCCGGCAGCTGGATTCTAGACTAGAAAAGGAGCAAATCTGAGAGACCTATTCTCCACAACTCCAAAAGTCCTGAAACTTCACAGAGAATTTTCTTGGAATATATAAAAAATATTGGGCGAAGAAAGCACCAGAGGAGGCCAGCAGCCATCCACAAGGGTGGGGGCGCCCTACCCCCTGGGCGCGCCCCCTGCTTTGTGGGCTCCCTGGCAGGCCCCCGATGCCCATCTTCTGCTATATGGTGTGTTCTGACCTGGAAAAAATCATAAGGAGGCTTTCGGGACGAAGCGCCACCGTCTCGAAGCGGAACTTGGGCAGAACCAATCTAGGGCTCCAACGTAGCTGTTCTGCCGGGGAAACTTCCCTCCCGAAGGGGGAAATTGTCGTCATCGTCATCACCAACGATCCTCTCATAGAGAGAGGGTCAATCTCCATCAACATCTTCACCAGCACCATCTCCTCTCAAACCCTAGTTCATCTCTTGTATCCGATCTTTGTCTCAAAACCTCAGATTGGTACCTGTGGGTTGCTAGTAGTGTTGATTACTCCTTGTAGTTGATGCTAGTTGGTTTATTCGGTGGAAGATCATATGTTCACATCCTTAATGTTATTCAAAACCTCTCTTATTATGAACATGACTATGCTTTGTGAGTAGTTACGTTTGTTCCTGAGGACATGGGAGAAGTCTTGTTATAAGTAATCATGTGAATTTGGTATTCGTTCGATATTTTGATGAGATGTATGTTGTCTTTCCTCTAGTGGTGTTATGTGAGCATCAACTACATGACACTTCACCATTGTTTGGGCCTAGGGGAAGGCATTGGGAAGTAATAAGTAGATGATGGGTTGCTAGAGTGACAGAAGCTTAAACTCTAGTTTATGCGTTGCTTCGTAAGGGGCTGATTTGGATCCATATGTTTCATGCTAAGGTTAGATTTATCTTAATTCTTCTTTTGTAGTTGCGGATGCTTGCGAGAGGGGTTAATCATAAGTGGGAGGCTTGTCCAAGTAAGGACAGCACCCAAGCACCGGTCCACCTACATATCAAATTATCAAAGTAACGAATGCAAATCATACGAGCATGATGAAAACTAGCTTGATAGTAATTCCCATGTGTCCTTGGGAGCGCTTTGCTTTATATAAGAGTTCGTTCAGGCTTGTCCTTTGCTACAAAATGGATTGGTCCACCTTGCTGCACCTTAGTTACTTTTGTTACTTGTTACCCATTACGAATTATCTTATCACACAACTATCTATTACCGATAATTTCAGTGCTAGTAGAGAATACCTTGTTGAAAACCACTTATCATTTCCTTCTGCTCCTCGTTGGGTTCGACACTCTTACTTATCGAAAGGAATACGATAGATCCCCTATACTTGTGTGTCATCAAGACTCTTTTCTGGCGTCCGTTGCCGGGGAGTGAAGCGCCTTTGGTAAGTGGAATTTGGTAAGGAAACATTTATATAGTGTGCTGAAATTTACTGTCACTTGTTACTATGGAAAATAATCCTTTGAGGGGCTTGTTCGGGGTATCTTCACCTCGACCGGAAAAACAAAGAGTTGCTCCTCAACCTACTGCACCTACTGAAAATATTTATTATGAAATTCCTTCGGGTATGATAGAGAAACTGCTAGCTAATCCTTATGCAGGAGACGGAACATTACATCCTGATATGCACCTAATCTATGTGGATGAAGTTTGTGGATTATTTAAGCTGACAGGTTTGCTCGAGGATGATGTCAAGAAGGTCTTCCCTTTATCTTTGAAGGGAAAGGCATTGACATGGTATAGGCTATGTGATGATATTGGATCTTGGAACTACAACCGATTGAAATTGGAATTTCATCAGAAGTTTTATCCTATGCATCTGGTTCATCGTGATTGGAATTATATTTATAATTTTTGGCCTCGTGAAGGAGAAAGTATCGCTCAAGCTTGGGGGAGGCTTAAGTCAATGTTATATTCATGCCCCAATCATGAGCTCTCAAGTGAAATTATTATTCAGAATTTTTGTGCTCAGCTTTCTTGTAATGATCAATCCATGCTTGATACTTCTTGTACTGGTTCTTTTATGAAGAAGACTATTGAATTCAAATGAGATTTATTGGAAAGAATTAAATGCAACTCCGAAGATTGGGAACTCGACGAAGGTAATGAGTCAGGTATAAAACTTAAGTTTGATTGTGTTAAATCTTTTATGGATACCGATGCTTTTCATGAATTTAGCACTAAATATGGACTTGACTCTGAGATAGTAGCTTCCTTTTGTGAATCATTTGCTACTCATGTTGATCTCCCTAAGGAGAAGTGGTTTAAATATCATCCTCCCATTGAAGTGAAAGTAGTAGAACCTATTAAAGTTATAGAAGAAACTATTACTTATAATGTTGATCCTATTGTTCCTACTGCTGATATTGAGAAACCGCCTTTTCCTGTTAGAATAAAGGATCACGCTAAAGCTTCAACTATGGTTCATAAGAGTTATACTAGGACACCTACACCTCCTGAACAAATTAAAGTTGGACCTAGTATTGCTATGGTTAAAGATCTCTTGGTTGATAATATTGATGGACATGTTATTTATTTCTGTGATGAGGCTGCTAGGATTGCTAAACCTGATATTAAAGATAAACACAGACCTATTGTTGGCATGCCTGTTGTTTCTGTTAAAATAGAAGATCATTGTTATCATGGCTTATGTGATGTGGGTGCTAGTGTGAGTGCAATTCCTTTTACCTTATATCAAGAAATTATGAATGATATTGCACCTGCTGAGATAGAAGATATTGATGTTACTATTAAGCTTGCCTATAGAGATAAAATACCCTACTGATTTTCTTGTTCTTAGTTCCCCACAAGATGATTTTTTGTCCCATTATATTTGGTATACCTTTCTTGAATACTATTAATGCTAAGATAGACTATGAGAAAGAAATTGTTACTGTAAGTTTTGGGGATATGCCTCATGATTTTAAATTCTCTAAATTTCGTAGACAACCCCATGATAAAGAATTGCCTAGTAAGGATGAAATTATTGGTATTGCTTCTATTGCCATTCCTCCTACTGATCCTTTAGAACAATATTTGCTAGACCATGAAAATGATATGTTTATGAATGAAAGAAGGGAATTAGATGAAATATTCTTTAATCAAGGGCCTGTTTTGAGACACAATTTGCCTATGGAAATCCTTGGAGATCCTCCTCCACCCAAGGGTGATCCCGTGTTTGAGATTAAACAATTAACCGATACTTTGAAATATGCTTATCTTGATGAAAAGAAGATATATCCTATTATTATTAGTGCTAACCTTTCAAAGCATGAAGAAAAGAAATTATTGAAAACTCTGAAGAAGCACCGTGCCGCTATTGGATATTGTCGTGGGAAACCACTGCCACCTATGGGACCAAGGGCCCCTTGCTGGTTCGGCAGGGGGGTGTCGCGTTGCACAAAGAGCAGAAGAACGTGAGACGGCGCGGCAGCGATCACACGGGCGATTTTACCCAGGTTCGGGCCGCCGCGAGAGCATAGTACACTTGCCTGGCAGGGGCGGTAGTGGCTATGTGCGTATGGGTGTGTGTGTTGTCCAACATTCCAACCCTTTCCACTGTTGCCATGGGCCTCCTTTTATAGATTAAGGGGTTACCACAATGTCAAAGTAGTCATTATGCACTGATAAGATAGCAAACAGTGCTATCATACCTAACTCTGCAGGCTGACAGGGTGCATTAAATGCACCGCTTAACGCCACGTCATTGGTTGCCCGGTAAGCCTTGCCGGGCTGTTTTGCTAGCTTCACACCTGCTTGCTTGACACGTCGCAAGAGGGTGTCGTTCATGGGCATTTCTCGTAGATAAAGGCCACCATGTGGTGAATGGCTGCCACTTAGTCACTTTGAGGCTTGACACCGCATCGATCGTCAACGTGGGTCGTGGTGGAGTAGTTGGGTGAGGTGGTTTTGCCTTCGTGAGTCCCGGCAGGCCCTGCCAGGACATCTTGGACGTCCTCTTCCGGGGGCGACCCCGTCCTTGTCGAGCTCGTCTGCCCGGCAAGGGAGGCTTTTCTCCTGGTGGCATCTTGTTTCTCTGGCTTGATCTCGGTCCTCTTGATCTGCATGTTGGTCCTTTGAAGCTCTTGGTTCCTTGCATCAAGGCACGGCCTTGGTCGGTCCGTGCATGAGTCAGGGGAAAATATATACCTCTGTTTCTTTTCTCTGACATAAGCCCCCGGGCCTGAGCCACACGTGTCGCGTGGCACGTTGGGTTAGGCCCCAAAACAGTTCATGGACACGTGGCAGGAGAGGGCTGTGCATGCCAGTTTGCTATGGCGACTAGTCAATCCAATGTCCACTTCGCGTAATTACTGCGCGTCGTGGGGTCGTGGGACTGTTGCAGTTAAGGTAAAACGGTAACTTTCTGAAGCGTCGCGCCTCTGTTCCGCACTTCTCCCCCTTAAGAGTAGGGAAAAGCGGAGCAACACGGTTCACCTGTCTCTTGCCTTGCTCTCCCATCTTCTTCCCCCGCAAGTCAAACGACTGTTCCTTCTCTTACTCTCCCGTCCATCGCCGCCCTTTCCCACCGAATCCCTTCTCCATCCGCATCACCGCCGCGGAAATGGGGAAGAAACCCGCAGAGAAAGGAAAGCAGGCGGCCGCGGCGAAGGAGGTAGCCGCTGAGGGGAGCAAGAGGGCAGCGGAGCTGAATAGGAAGCGGAGGGGAGACGTCGTCTTCCTCCCGTCGACCTTGAGCGGTCCAGTCCTTCAAGCGAGGTATGGGTATCTGTGGGGGAGGCCAGTCCCAAAAGGGCATGGAGCGCCCAATGTTTTTTGGCGGAGGGGAAGGAGGATCCGCCGAACTCATATCGGTTTTTCTGTGCTTACTTCATCTGCGGCCTCTGTCCCCCCTTCTCCAAATTCTTCAAAGCGATCATGACCATTTATGGATTCCACCTCCTTGATTTCACGCCGAATGTGATGGCGACTGATACGTCTCCAACGTATCTATAATTTTTGATTGCTTCATGCTATATTATATTCTGTTTTGCATGATTAATGGGCTTTGTTATACACTTTTATATTATTTTTGGGACTAACCTATTAACCGAAGGCCCATCCCAAATTGCTGTTTTTTGCCTATTTCAGAGTTTCGCAGAAAAAGAATGTCAAACGGAGTCCAAATGGAATGAAACCTTCGGGAACGTGATTTTCGGAACAAACGTGATCCAGAGGACTTGGAGTCTACGTCAAGACATCAATCAGGAGAGCACGAGGCAGGGGGCGCGCCTACCCCCTGGGCGCGCCCTCCACCCTCGTGGGGCCCACGTTGCTCCACCGACGTACTTCTTCCCCCTATATATACCTACGTACCCCTAAACCAACAGAAGCATCCACGAAAACCTAATTCCACCGCCGCAACCTTCTGTACCCGTGAGATCCCATCTTGGGGCCTTTTCCGGCGTCCTACCGGAGGGGGCGTTGTCACGGAGGGCTTCTACATCAACACCATAGCCCCTCCGATGATGTGTGAGTAGTTTACCTCAGACCTTCGGGTCCATAGTTATTAGCTAGATGGCTTCTTCTCTCTCTTTGGATCTCAATACAAAGTTCTCCACGATTCTCGTGGAGATCTATTCGATGTAATCTTCTTTTGCGGTGTGTTTGTTGAGACCAATGAATTGTGGGTTTATGATCAAGTTTATCTATGAACAATATTTGAATCTTCTCTGAATTCTTTTATGTATGATTGGTTATCTTTGCAAGTCTCTTCGAATTATCAGTTTGGTTTGGCCTACTAGATTGATCTTTCTTGCAATGGGAGAAGTGCTTAGCTTTGGGTTCAATCTTGCGGTGTCCTTTCCCAGTGATAGCAGGGGCAACAAGGCACGTATTGTATTGTTGCCATCGAGGATAACAAGATGGGGTTTATATCATATTGCATGAGTTTATCCCTCTACATCATGTCATCTTACTTAAAGCATTACTCTGTTCTTTTGAACTTAATACTCTAGATGCATGCTGGATAGCGGTCGATGTGTGGAGTAATAGTAGTAGATGCAGGAAGGAGTCGGTCTACTTGTCGCGGACGTGATGCCTATATACATGATCATACCTAGATATTCTCATAACTATGCTCAATTCTATCAATTGCTCAACAGTAGTTCGTTCACCCACTGTAATACTTATGCTCTTGAGAGAAGCCACTAGTGAAACCTATGGCCCCCGGGTCTATTTTCCATCATATTAATCTTCCAACACTTAGCTATTTTTATTGCCTTTTATTTTACTCTGCATCTTTATTATAAAAATACCAAAAATATTATCTTATCATATCTATCAGATCTCACTTTCGTAAGTGACCGTGAAGGGATTGACAACCCCTTTATTGCGTTGGTTGCGAGGTTTTTATTTGTTTGTGTAGGTGCGAGGGACTTGAGCGTGGCCTCCTACTGGATTGATACCTTGGTTCTCAAAAACTGAGGGAAATACTTACACTACTTTACTGCATCACCCTTTCCTCTTCAAGGGAAAACCAACGCAGTGCTCAAAAGGTAGCAAGAAGGATTTCTGGCGCTGTTGCCGGGGAGATTTGCGCCAACCCTTTTGTTATTCTACGTGCACTCTTCCGTAAACTTCGGCAGATCGCTTAGCCCCGTTCATCTTCAGCGCAAGGGCGCGTTCTTGTAAATTATGGCCAATACCAGGTATATAAGCAGTGATTTGAAGTCAAGATTTGACTCCCGACAACGGGCCATTTCTGGCGCCGTTGCCGGGGAGTCTACGCAAAAGTCAACATACCAAGTACCCATCACAAACTCTTATCTCCCGCATTACATTATTTGCCATTTGCCTCTCGTTTTCCTCTCCCCCACTTCACCCTTGCCGTTTTATTCGCCCTTCTTCCGTTCGTCCTTTTGTTTGCTCGTGTTGCCATGTGCCTTCTATATGCTTGCATCTTCGCTTGCTAAAAATCTATTGATATGGATCCACTTAAAGTGTTCTACTTGGATCATCTTCGATCCTTATGCGCTCGTGCTGAAACCCCAACTAGCCTAGTTGATGGGAAATCTTTAGATGAGCATGCTCATTTTGTGCGTCACCGTTTGTCTGAAAAAGGGAAACTCTTATGGAATCAAATAAACAAATTGCTATGTTATGCTTGGAATCTTTGTGAAATTTGTGATATTACTTGTTGCTCTAAGAACCCTAAAAAACACCTTCCCTACCTATGTGAGTTTAATGAAAATGAAATCTTATCTTCTTATGCAAAGGGTGTTTATAGTTACTACGATATCGAACAAATTGAAGAATTTGTTGCTTTTAAGGGTGCTTATGAAGTTGCTTCTTTGTTTGAAAAGTATGATACTACTCTCTACGAATCTGAAAATCTTGACATACTTAAATATTGCTATGAAAACTATGCTCATAATGTCTATGTCAAAGAATTTATTGAAAGAATGACCGTTGCTTCGGAAGAAAATAATGATATGCATGAATCTATAGATAATTATGATTCTGATGATTTGATTGAAATATCCCTTGATGAACATGATGCTTGCTATTCTTGTGGCCATGATGCCAATATTTATGAAGATGAATTTGCTTTCCTTGTGTTAAACATGAGATCGTTGCTGTTGCACCCATATTTGATGATACCTTCGATGAAAAGAATGATTGCAATGATTTTACTATAAATTCTCTTGATGTCAATTGTGCTAATAATATGCAAAACCCTAAGCTTGGGGATGCTAGTTTTGCTATGTCTACTACTTGTTGCAATGATCATGATTGGGGTGATTCTTCTTATGATCTTGAAAATTTATTTAAGCCCCATGATGAATATGAAATTGATAATAGTGTTTGCAATAATATTGAAAGTGGGTTTGGAAGAGTGTCAACTTTAGATCCCACATATTTGGAGAATGTTCAATCTTATGGTATTTTTGATAAAAGTGGGTTTGGAGAGGTCATGACTTTAGTTAATGATAATCCCACTATTTTGGAAGAGCGTCAACTTCGCATGCATGTGGATCGTGTTAAGAATATGTTATGTGATAGCTATATTGTTGAATTTTCTTATGATCCTACATGTAATTATTATGAGAGAGGAAAATATGGTTATAGAAATTTTCATGTTACTAAATTACCTCTCGTTATGTTGAGATTGCTATTGTTTCTTTCCGCTTCCTTGCATATGCTAGTTTTTGCTTGCCTTGATAATTTGTTTGCCTATAAGATGCCTATGCATAGGAAGTATGTTAGACTTAGATGTGTTTTTCACGTGTTTTATGATGCTCTCTTTGTGCTTCAATTCTTGTCTTTCTTGTGAGCATCATTGAAATCTCAATGCCTAGCTAAAAAGGATTTAAATAAAAGCGCTTGTTGGGAGGCAACCCAATTTTATTTTAGTTTTTAGTTTTTTGCTTCTGTTTATGAATAAATATTTGATCTAGCCTCTGGTTAGATTTGTCTTTTATGTTTTAATTAGTGTTTGTGCCAAGTTAAACCTATAGGATCTTCTTGGATGAGAGTTATTTGATCTTGCTGTAAATTCCAGAAACTTTCTGTTCACGAAAACAATTGTTAAAAATTACCAGAACATGATAAAATATTGATTACAATTGCTGCTGATCAATAAACAAATTTTCCAGGTCTTCCTATTTTGGTAGAATTTTTTTGAGTTACAGAAGTTTGCGTTAGTTACAGATTACTACAGACTGTTCTGTTTTTGACAGATTCTGTTTTTTCGTGTGTTGTTTGCTTATTTTGATGAATCTATGGCTAATAAAATAGTTTATAAACCATAGAGAAGTTGGAATACAGTAGGTTTAACACCAATATAAATAAATAATGATTTCATTACAGTACCTTGAAGTGGTGTTTTGTTTTCTTTCGCTAACGGAGTTCACGAGATTTTCTGCTAAGTTTTGTGTTGTGAAGTTTTCAAGTTTTGGGTAAAAGATTTGATGGATTATGGAACAAGGAGTGGCAAGAGCCTAAGCTTGGGGATGCCCATGGCACCCCAAGATAATCTAAGGACACCAAAAAGCCAAAGCTTGGGGATGCCCCGGAAGGCATCCCCTCTTTCGTCTACTTCCATCGGTAACTTTACTTGGAGCTATATTTTTATTCACCACATGATATGTGTTTTGCTTGGAGCGTCTTGTATGATTTGAGTCTTTGCTTTTTAGTTTACCACAATAATATTTGCTGTACACACCTTTTGATAGAGACACACATGATTCGGAATTTATTAGAATACTCTATGCGCTTCGCTTATATCTTTTGATCTATATAGTTTTTGCTCTAGTGCTTCACTTATATCTTTTAGTGCACGGCGGTGGTTTTGTTTTATAGAAACTATTATTCTCTCATGCTTCACTTATATTATTTTGAGAGTCTTAAACAACATGGTAATTTGCTTAAATTGGGAAATTAATCCTAATATGATAGGTATTCAAGATTAGTAGAAAACTTTCTTATGAGTGTGTTGAATACTAAGAGAAGTTTGATGCTTGATGATTGTTTTGAGATATGGAGGTAGTGATATTAAAGTTGTGCTAGTTGAGTAGTTGTGAAATTGAGAAATACTTGTGTTGAAGTTTGCAAGTCCTGTAGCATGCACGTATGGTAAACGTTATGTAACAAATTTGAAACATGAGGTGTTCTTTGATTGTCTTCCTTATGAGTGGCGGTCGGGGACGAGCGATGGTATTTTCCTACCAATCTATCCCCCTAGGAGCATGCGCGTAGTGCTTGGTTTTTGATGACTTTTAGATTTTTGCAATAAGTATGTGAGTTCTTTATGACTAATGTTGAGTCCATGGATTATACGCACTCTTACCCTTCCATCATTGCTAGCCTCTTCGGTACCGTGCATTGCCCTTTCTCACATTGAGAGTTGGTGCAAACTTCTCTGGTGCATCCAAACCCTGTGATATGATACGCTCTGTCACACATAAACCTCATTATATATTCCTCAAAACAGCCACCATACCTACCTATTATGGCATTTCCATAGCCATTCTGAGATATATTGCCATGCAACTTTCCACCGTTCTGTTTATCATGACACGTTCATCATTGTCATATTGCTTTGCCTAATCATGTAGTTGACATCATATTTGTGGCAAAGCCACCATTCATAATTTTGCATACATGTCACTCTTGATTCATTACCTATTTCGGTATACCGCCGGAGGCATTCATATAGAGTCATACTTTGTTCTAGTATCGAGTTGTAATCATTGAGTTGTAAATAAATAGAAGTGTGATGATCATCATTCATAGAGAATTGTCCTAATAAAAAATAAGATAAAGGCCAAATAAAAAAAGGAAGGCCCAAAAAAAAGAAAATAAAAAGGGACAATGCTACTATCCTTTTTTTCCACACTTGTGCTTGAAAGTAGCACCATGATCTTCATGATAGAGAGTCTCTTGTTTTGTCACTTTCATATACTAGTGGGAATCTTTCATTATAGAGCTTGGCTTGTATATTCCAACAATGGGCTTCCTCAAATGCCCTAGGTCTTCGTGAGCAAGCAAGTTGGATGCACACCCGCTTAGTTTCTTTTGTTGAGCTTTGATGCATTTATAGCTCTAGTGCATCCGTTGCATGACAATCCTTACTCGCATTAACATCAATCGATGGGCATCTCCATAGCCCATTGATTAGCCGCGTTGATGTGAGACTTTCTCCTTTTTTGTCTTCTCCACATAACTCCCATCATTATATTCTACTCCACCCATAGTGCTATATCCATGGCTCACGCTCATGTATTGCGTGAAGGTTGAAAAAGTTTGAGATTACTAAAGTATGAAACAATTGCTTGGCTTGTCACCGGGGTTGTGCATGATGAGAGCATTCTTGTGTGACGAAAATGGAGCATGACTAAACTATATGATTTTGTAGGGATGAACTTTCTTTGGCCATGTTATTTTGAGAAGACATAATTGCTTAGTTAGTATGCTTGAAGTATTATTACTTTTATGTCAATATTAAACTTTTATCTTGAATCTTTCGGATCTAAATATCCATACCACAATTAACAAGGTTACATTAAAAATTATGCCAAGTAGCATTCCGCATCAAAAATTCTATTTTTATCATTTACCTACTCGAGGATGAGTAGGAATTAAGCTTGGGGATGCTTGATACGTCTCCAACGTATCTATAATTTTTTATTGCTTCATGCTATATTATATTCCGTTTTGGATGATTAATGGGCTTTTTTATACACTTTTATATTATTTTGGGACTAACCTATTAACTGGAGGCCCAGCCCAAACTATTGTTTTTTGCCTATTTCAGAGTTTCGCAGAAAAAGAATATCAAACGGAGTCCAAACGGAATGAAACCTTCGGGAACGTGATTTTCGGAACAAACGTGATCCATAGGACTTGGAGTCTATGTCAAGACATCAACCAGGAGAGCACGAGGCAGGGGGGCGCGCCTACCCCCTGGGCGCGCCCTCCACCCTCGTGGGGCCCACGTTGCTCCACCGACGCACTTCTTCCCCCTATATATACCTACGTACCCCCAAACCAACAGAAGCATCCATGAAAACCTAATTCCACCGCCGCAACCTTCTGTACCCATGAGATCCCATCTTGGGGCCTTTTTCGGCGTCCTACCGGAGGGGGCATTGATCACTGAGGGCTTCTACATCAACACCATAGCCCCTCCGATGATGTGTGAGTAGTTTACCTCAGACCTTCGGGTCCATAGTTATTAGCTAGATGGCTTCTTCTCTCTCTTTGGATCTCAATACAAAGTTCTCCACGATTCTCGTGGAGATCTATTCGATGTAATCTTCTTTTGCGGTGTGTTTGTTGAGACCGATGAATTGTGGGTTTATGATCAAGTTTATCTATGAACAATATTTGAATCTTCTCTAAATTCTTTTATGTATGATTGGTTATCTTTGCAAGTCTCTTCGAATTATCAGTTTGGTTTGGCCTACTAGATTGATCTTTCTTGCAAAGGGAGAAGTGCTTAGCTTTGGGTTCAATCTTGCGGTGTCCTTTCCCAGTGACAGCAGGGGCAGCAAGGCACGTATTGTATTGTTGCCATCGAGGATAACAAGATGGGGTTTATATCATATTGCATGAGTTTATCCCTCTACATCATGTCATCTTACTTAAAGCATTACTCTGTTCTTTTGAACTTAATACTCTAGATGCATGCTGGATAGCGGTTGATGTGTGGAGTAATAGTAGTAGATGCAGGCAGGAGTCGGTCTACTTGTCGCGGACGTGATGCCTATATACATGATCATACCCAGATATTCTCATAACTATGCTCAATTCTATCAATTGCTCAACAGTAATTCGTTCACCCACCATAATTCTTATGCTCTTGAGAGAAGCCACTAATGAAACCTATGGCCCCCGGGTCTATTTTCCATCATATTAATCTTCCAACACTTAGCTATTTTTATTGCCTTTTATTTTACTTTGCATCTTTATTATAAAAATACCAAAAATATTATCTTATCATATCTATCAGATCTCACTTTCGTAAGTGATCGTGAAGGGATTGACAACCCCTTTATTGCGTTGGTTGCGAGGTTTTTATTTGTTTGTGTAGGTGCAAGGGACTTGAGCGTGGCCTCCTACTGGATTGATACCTTGGTTCTCAAAAACTGAGGGAAATACTTACGTTACTTTACTGCATCACCCTTTCCTCTTCAAGGGAAAACCAACGCAGTGCTCAAGAGGTAGCAGCGACCATGGCCATTTTCGCGCATTTGTGTGAGAAATTCGTCGGGGTCACCCCCAATGTGGATCTGTTCCGGCATTATTTCGTTCTGCGAGTGGAGAACAAGGGCCACCGCTCCGGGAACATTAGCTGGATGCCACGGGTAGCGAGGAGGCTCTGGGATTATATCCCTAGGAAGCAGCGCGAGAGGTGGGATGAGTGGAGAGGGGATTGTTGCTGGATCCAAGATGAGGAAGCCCTGAATTTTGTGAAGCACGGAAGGAATGGGTTGAGCGCGACAAGGAATGGAGTGCTCATGGCCTTACTGAAGATAGGCTGCGCCCGACAATCAACAGAATTACACACTTGAAGGCTGCCAGGCTAACCATTGAGCATGTGGGGCAGATTTTCTTCTTCGCCGCATCTTGCTGCTGCAGGAGAGGGACAGACCCGCCTGGCTGTATGGCGATGCTGCTGATAGGATGAGGTTGCTCCCAGGATTGGACAACAATTTATCAGTTTATGGTCATGCCTGGTTGTGCGACCAATTGTTCAGCCGCTTCGAACTGTTCAAGCTCCCAGCAACCGTCATCCCTCTAAACATCAATTCAGCCCGGGACCAGATACTGAAATGGATGTCGGAGTGCAATGCTCATGGGGTGGCAGGTGATTGGTGACTGCCCACTCTTGATGAAGAGCTTCAGTGGTCGAACACCCTGGTGGAGAAGGCCACTAGGGTTGAGGCTGGAATGTACAAACGCACCTCCTCTGTGGAGGTGGCGTATATCTTAAGGAGGGTTGAGGAGGACAAGGCCGCCTGTTTCGCGGAGATGACAAAGGCCACAAAGGCCGGGAAGGACAAGGGAAAAGCCGAGGACGAGAGCTCTTCTCATGGTGGCAGCGAAGTGCAAGCCACGGAAGGAGTTGCCGGGGAAGAGCTTGCCGGGGATATTCGTACCGGGGATAACCTTGTCGGGCTTGACGCCTTGGCCATAGTGGCAATGAAGCTTCAGGAGGAGGAGGAGATAGGTGAGGTAGCAGAGCTCGAGGAGGAATGGCTTGCGGCCGGGCCTCAAGCCCCCAAGCCGGTCCCGGACCAGCGCACCCGTAGGCGCGCCGCCAACCGAGGGGCGGCGGCCCCCAATCCAGCGCCAGCCGCCAAGAGGGTGAAGAAGACCACTACCAAGGTCACCAAGGTTGAGGTGGCATGTCACCAATCTCCTCGCCTTGCTCGGACCAAGGCTGTAACGCCCCGAGACCGACACTTCAGAAGACTTCCTTATTTTCGTGATCGCCGTGTGTTTCTTTTGCTTGCTCTATTTATTTTGCATTACATCATGTCATCATGCCATCATGTCATTTAATTTTTAAAAACTCAACTAAGTAAATTGCATGGATCTTCGATCCATTTAAATCGAGGGAAATGCACATGGTGACTTCTCTTTATAACTTATCCTCCCAATATTAGGGAGCTATATTAAAAATATTCCATTAATTGGAGTTCACCATAACACACTTGCAAATATCCCAATGCCTTTGTTATCTTAATTCTTGGTCTCCAACCTCGCCATATATTTTTTTCATCATATTCCGGAGCTCCACCAATAAATCCGAACATTTTTGGGACCGTCCCAACCCTCACTTCCTATTCAAATCATTTGAATTTAAATCAAATGAATCTGAATTTATATTTTTCAATCTGGCTTTTTCTATTTTCTCGGAACAAGCACATTTTTATGAGCCCGGGAAAATTGTCCGCATGCGCAAATTCTTTCTCTAACCCTCTCTTTCTTTTCCTTTCTCCAATTCTTTTCTGCCAAAGAAATAACGGAGAGAGAAGAGAGAGACCCTAGTCGGCCACTTGGGGCTCCTGTAGCCGCAGCCCACTAAAACCCATCCTAACCCTAGCCGGTTCCCTGCACTCTCTCGATCCCTTGACCCCTCCTCCTCGTTCCCTTCCGCCGCCACCACCCACGCACGCAGGGGCCTCGCGCCCGATCCCCATCTCTCCCTCCTCTCGCTCCCCTCACTCGTCCTCCTCCAAACCCCGTCGCCTCCGTACCTCCAGCCGGCCACCGGAGCCCGCTCGCTGCAACCGGGCTTCGCCTCGCCGCGCTGCCCAGGACGTCGCTCCCCTACCGTCTCCGGCGCCACAGCACCGGAGCTGCTCCTTCCCCGCGACAACGAGTCCCAAGCGCCGCCTCGTCTCCTCTGCAGTTCGCTGTGCCTCCACCTCCAGTCATCACCAACGGCCTGCTCGTCCTCGCCGTGTACCCCGCCACCGCCGGAGCTGCTCCGCCCGCCCCGCCGCTGCTCCGTCCGCCACACGCTACCCTCCGTCCCGGCCGACGTCGACCTCGTCTCGGCCTCGCCCGTCGCCTCTGCTGCCCTCCTCGACGTCCTGCTCGTCCTCGCGTGGGCCATGGACGTGCGCCGCCGCTAGCCTCTGCTGGACGTCGTCCTCGCTCGGATCCTCGTCGCCAGCCCCAATCCTCGCCACCGCTGCCTCCGCTTCGCCGGAACCGCGCCCCCTGCAACCCCTCCCTCGACCTAGAGCTGCAGGCTCCACTGCCATCGTCCAAGCATGCCATGTCCGGCGGAGGCAAGCAGAAGAAGAAGGACCAAGACCCGAGACCCATGTACGATTACGCAATGAACGGTGGAGTTACACGAGCTACAAGTACCGCGACGACCCCGGGGACTGGATTCTGTCAAGTTCCTCTATGATATGTGTACCACTACTTCCACAACATGTCGTGTACGACTACCGTCGCTCGGATTCGTCAAGACAATGTGTACGACTACCGTTGCTCAGTTTCGACAAGACAACGTGTACCACTACCGTCGCCAAGTTCGACTGCCGCACGGTTACGCCAAGTTCATCTACGAAACGTGTACAACTACTTCCCACGACGGCCCGTGAATGACTACTTCCTCTACATCGTTCCGACTCGATCCGTCCCGAAAACGCACGCTTCAAAGGTTTATCCTTCGTTGACCGTGAGAGCTTATAATGGGCTAAGTTGGGATACCCCTGCAGGGTATTATCTTTCGAAAGCTGTGCCCGCGGTTATGTGGCAGATGGGAATTTGTTAATATCCGGTTGTAGAGAACTTGACACTTGACTTAATTAAAATACATCAACCGTGTGTGTAGCCGTGATGGTCCCTTTTCGGCGGAGTCCGGGAAGTGAACACGGCTTTTGGGTTATGTTTGACGTAAGTAGGAGTTCAGGATCACTTCTTGATCATTGCTAGCTTCACGACCGTTCCGTTGCTTCTCTTCTCGCTCTTATTTGTGTATGTTAGCCACCATATATGCTAGTGCTTGCTGCAGCCCCACCTCACTACCCCCTTTCCTACCCATAAGCTTAAATAGTCTTGATCTCGCGGGTGTGAGATTGCTGAGTCCTCGTGACTCACAGATACTTCCAAAACAGTTGCAGGTGCCGATGATACCAGTGCAGGTGATGCAACCGAGCTCAAGTGAGAGCTCGATGAAGCTCTTGTTCGTTGGGTTGTTTTGTTTCCTGTTGATCAGTAGTGGAGCCCAGTTGGGACGATCGGGGATCTAGCAGTTGGGTTGTCTTCTTTTCTTTTGGCTTTGACCGTAGTCGGTCTATGCGTGTATCTTGAATGATGTATGAATTTATTATGTATTGTGTGAAGTGGCGATTGTAAGCCAACTCTTTATCCCATTCTTGTTCATTACATGGGATTGTGTGAAGATGACCCTTCTTGCGACAAAACCACAATGCGGTTATGCCTCTAAGTCGTGCCTCGACACGTGGGAGATATAGCCGCATCGTGGGCATTACAAGTTGGTAATCAGAGCCATCCCCGACTTAGGAGCCCCCTGCTTGATCGAATCGCTGGCGTTGTTGAGTCTAGACCAAAAAATGTTTTGAGTCTTAGGATTATATATATCGGAGAGTAGGATTCTTTTTACTCCTCAGTCCCTTCGTCGCTCTGGTGAGGCCTCCTGACGTAGAAGTTTTGACTTTTCTCTCCTCAAATTTCACTAAAAAATTTTTAGGATCACGCGGGTATCTTGGAATCGTTCCGATGGTTTTGTGACGAGAACATTGTTATTGGTGCCTCCTGACATTTAGGGGTTGTGGCAGTGTCCCGGGGAGTTGAGCTCCGAGGTGTTGTCGTCACAATTTTATCGTTGCAGTTCTGGAATACCTGAGTTTCGCCGACATCGAAATCTCTTTTATGCAGTTGTTGGTGAGATCACCTCGACGCCACCCAGTACTGGGGCGGGAGTTCGGGAGTATTGCCATAACTCGTATAACGGATGCTTTTCGAAGGTTGAGGTAAATGATTTTCGGAGTTTTCTTGGTTATGTGTTGAAGGATGGATACAGCTGGATCTAGGTATTATTAGTTTGGGTGATATATTTTGTGTCCCCTGTATCCCCAACACCTGATTGCATAACCATAAAGTTTTGGGAGTTTATAAGTGAGAATTCAAGTAGCTCCTAGGATATCTTTCCGACAGATGCATGATTTGAGATTGGGGTTCGACGTCTAGTGGTCCGCCTTTCCATGGTTGGTTTTACAGTGGTCTCGTAGTGTCTTAAAGAGTCCTTGGCTATGCCGACTCGGGGACGCTTCGTATGTCATGTGCACTGCCTTGTACATGATGGTGCTGTACGATCGAGCCCGTGTGGGCCCCACCACGAAAACTTCGGACGAAATCTCTATCATATGTTTGTTCCGGCTTATTTCCTAAGCCAATCCTTTGTTTTGTTTTAAGTTGTGGTATTCGAGTTGCTTCAATGTCAAGTGTTGATTCCATACCTTATTCTAAGTGGTGTTCTCATATTCCTATGGGGATACTAATCCTTCTTGACCATCGAGTTTGTCATCCCAATTCTTTCCAACCGACGTGCTCTTTTTCAAGTGGATCCGATCATTTTAACATTCACGAGATCAATTCTCAGTTCTTTGCAACGGTGTTTGCTTCATCCGTCCCAAGTTGTCTTTGTTTTTCCCGCCCTCCCACCCTTTTTCTTGAAACACTCAGATTTCTTAACCAAGTATCCATCTTATGGATGAGAAGTCTCTTCATTCTTTTCCTCCATGTTCTTAACCGATGATTTCTCATGAAGATGCTCAACAGTTTCAAGTTCATCATCCTTCGTTGTTGTTTCTTCTCCGGTGGATCCAATTCAAGCTTATAGTGTTGATCATATTCCTTTCCTCGTTTCAAATGTTTTCTCATGCCGGTGCACCTCTTAATCATCCATTTTTCGCCATTCATTCGTATCCGGAGCGCTGAAGATATCTCAGAAAATTCAAGCTTCCATTCTTAATCAGTTTAAACTATTTTGAGGTTGTTATCTCATTCAAGCCATTTAATTCAACCGGTGCTATCTCCTTTTCAAGTAATCATTTCAACGGTGTTTCTTTTGAGTGGACCCTAACCCACAGGTCTTTTTCCAGGATCTTACCTGGCTCTTCTAATTTTTCTGGAGTTATTCTCAAATTCATTGCAAAGTTTGACGTAAGAATAAATTATCATCAGTCAAATGTCTTTCTCCAAGATCTTTCAAATTCTTTTCGTCGTTGTTTCAACCTTTCCAATTTTTCATTCCGGAGTGCCTCAATAATTCTTGATGGTGTTTCTCATCATCATTCTCCACATTTGAAGACCGAAGAAGAATTTCTCCTAAATCTTGGTCCGTTCTCTTGAAGATTCATGGTTCTTACTTGTTGCCATCCTCTCAAATTGTTTCCAATCGCATAATTCTTTTCTTACCCATCCGGAGCATTTCAGAGTTGTTTTCATTTCTTGATCATCCAAAGGCCATCATTTCAGAAGATTTCTTCGTTCTAAGTTTTCAGCTTCGTTCTCCATTTATTCTAATTGATGTCTCTGCGTTCATCTCCATATTCTTACCGGTGCATCGCTCAAGTATCCTCTAGTCAGTTCATGATCTCTTCGTTTCACTTGTATCTAAATTCTGTCAAGTATCTTCATTCATTTTCTAATTCTTTCCATGGAGTTGTGCCTTTGCTACTTTCATTTTCAATTCTCGCGGTGGTTCGTTCAAGAGTTCTTTTTCTTGGTTATCATATCAATTCATTCGTTGTTTCCAAATCCTAGTGGTGGTTCGATGAAGACCTTCCCAAGTTGAGCAATATCTCTCTTTAATCCTTTCTACGAGAATAAGTAGTATGCCAAATCCGTTGCTTGTCATCAATTTAAACTGGTGAAGGATATGCATAACATAATTCTTATTCTTGTTTCATCGAGTAAAATTCAATTCCTTATTCCGAAGATTCATCAAAAATTCTTGATCTCATTTGTTCATTTTCTTTCCGGAGTTCCAAGTTTTTCTCGGTTATATCATATCAAAGCTCCATCTAAATCATTGCAAGGCTTCACCTTGTGTTGTCAACTTCTCTTTCTTTCTATCATCCTTTTGTATACCGGAGTTCTTCATGGAGGCTCTACATGGTGCTTAACACATGTCTCTCTTGAGGAGTTCAAGCATTCTTCATCTCGCATTCCAAAGTGCAATTCTTTCTACCTTATCTTTTGAGATGGTGCTATGTCATTCTGGATAATTTCCCTTCGGGTTCATGATTCACAAAGTTTTCAAGAGTGACATATCTAAATCCATCATTTTATCTTCGTTCAAGAGGTCTTTTCAACCAATCAATATTTTTGTTGGAGTTGTATTGGGTTATATTTCACCTATAGCCTTCCCTAAGGAATGTAGCTATTTGTGGTGTTTATTAATGACCCAAATTTTCTCCTATCCTCTTGGCGAGAGAAGTTTTCATCTCTTCGTTGATCTCAAGCAAGCAATTGTTTTCATTAGTGGCAGAATTTCACCTCAAGTTTCGAGATGTCTCCATAAGCCCACGAAGTTCATATCCTTTCTTTGTTGATTTTTCAACAACTCCGTTCTTCTCCGTTCTTTTCATTGCATTCTTTCATTTCTACCGGAGGCATTGTGATATCGCTCTCTTCGAACCCATCTTGTTGTTTTGTCAAGATCATCTTCTTTCCCTGTTTATCCTTTTAACCGGAGTGCTGTCTGAAATCTTTCTTACCCCTTGTGCCATTCTTTTAATAGTTCCGGAGGCAGTGTGTTGTTGATTTCGTCAAGTATCCCCTCATCTTGTCAAATTCATGTTCAATTCCTTCCAGTTACAGTCGGAGTGCTGTCCAGATTATATCACAATTATTCCTTATCTATCTTGTTTTAACCGGAGTGTTTTCAACTTTGTTCATCTTCGTTGTATTCCTTCTTTAAATTTGTTCAACCTCGCAAGGTTCTTTGGTTTCACTCATTTGACTAAGAAGCAATTAGTTTCACCTCTTCTCTTCCTCTTCCGTTTCTCTCCGGTGCCATCCTAGATCTCGGGACGAGATCCTCTCGTAGTGGTGGAGTGTTGTAACGCCCCGAGACCGACGCTTCAGAAGACTTCCTTATTTTCGTGATCGCCGTGTGTTTCTTTTGCTTGCTCTATTTATTTTGCATTGCATCATGTCATCATGTCATTTAATTTTTAAAAACTCAACTAAGTAAATTGCATGGATCTTCGATCCATTTAAATCGAGGGAAATGCACATGGTGACTTCTCTTTATAACTTATCCTCCCAATATTAGGGAGCTATATTAAAAATATTCCATTAATTGGAGTTCACCATAACACACTTGCAAATATCCCAATGCCTTTGTTATCTTAATTCTTGGTCTCCAACCTCGCCATATATTTTTTTCATCATATTCCGGAGCTCCACCAATAAATCCGAACATTTTTGGGACCGTCCCAACCCTCACTTCCTATTCAAATCATTTGAATTTAAATCAAATGAATTTGAATTTATATTTTTCAATCTGGCTTTTTCTATTTTCTCGGAACAAGCACATTTTTATGAGCCCGGGAAAATTGTCCGCATGCGCATATTCTTTCTCTAACCCTCTCTTTCTTTTCCTTTCTCTAATTCTTTTCTGCCAAAGAAATAAGGGAGAGAGAAGAGAGAGACCCCAGCCGGCCACTTGGGCCTCCTATAGCCGCAGCCCACTAAAACCCATCCTAACCCTAGCCGGTTCCCTGCTCTCTCTCGATCCCTTGACCCCTCCTCCTCGTTCCCTTCCGCCGCCACCACCCACGCACGCAGGGGCCTCGCGCCCGATCCCCGTCTCTCCCTCCTCTCGCTCCCCTCACTCGCCCTCCTCCAAACCCCGTCGCCTCCGTACCTCCAGCCGGCCACCGGAGCCCGCTCGCTGCCGTCGGGCTTCGCCTCGCCGCGCTGCCCAGGACGTCGCTCCCCTGCCGTCTCCGGCGCCGCAGCACCGGAGCTGCTCCTTCCCCGCGACACCGAGTCCCAAGCGCCGCCTCGTCTCCTCTGCAGTTCGCCGCGCCTCCACCTCCAGTCATCACCAACGGCCTGCTCGTCCTCGCCGTGTACCCCGCCACCGCCGGAGCTGCTCCGCCCGCCCCGCCGCTGCTCCGTCCGCCACACGCTACCCTCCGTCCCGGCCGTCGTCGACCTCGTCTCGGCCTCGCCCGTCGCCTCTGCTGCCCTCCTCGACGTCCTGCTCGTCCTCGCGTGGGCCATGGACGTGCGCCGCCGCTGGCCTCTGCTGGACGTCGTCCTCGCCCGGATCCTCATCGCCAGCCCCAAGCCTCGCCGCCGCTGCCTCCGCTTCGCCGGAACCGCGTCCCCTGCAACCCCTCCCTCGACCTAGAGCTACAGGCTCCACTGCCATCGTCCAAGCATGCCAAGTCTGGCGGAGGCAAGCAGAAGAAGAAGGACCAAGACCCGAGACCCATGTACGATTACGCAACGAACGGTGGAGTTACACGAGCTACAAGTACCGCGACGACCCCGGGGACTGGATTCTGTCAAGTTCCTCTATGATATGTGTACCACTACTTCCACAACATGTCGTGTACGACTACCGTCGCTCGGATTCGTCAAGACAACGTGTACGACTACCGTCGCTCGGTTTTGACAAGACAACGTGTACCACTACCGTCGCCAAGTTTGACTACCGCACGGTTACGCCAAGTTCATCTACGAAACGTGTACAACTACTTCCCACGACGACCCGTGAATGACTACTTCTTCTACATCGTTCCGACTCGATCCGCCCCGAAAACGCACGCTTCAAAGGTATAACCCCGATACGACGCCCGTGAACGAATGCGTGTGTGTTGTATGAGATGCTCGTGTTTGCACCGTTTTCGAGAGAGGTCTTTGCACGTTCCTCGATTGCCATGCCGCCGTACCGTGGGAACCCGGAATCCGGGAGCACCCCACTATCTTTTGCATGTTTCGCACATCCACACACTTGCTCTTTTGCACTGGTATCTCAATGAGTTATCGGATCATCGGAAGGTTGCCGTGGCACCATTTTCGTTATCGTTGCCGTGGCACCCTTTTCGTTCCACCACGGTAACAAATGCTTCATAACATGCTTATGTCAACATTTTCATAAAATTGCTTAAAAAACTTGCATTGTCATCCGCATCATGATAACAACATTTAAATGTTTAAAATTGTGTTTGTATTAAATTGCTAATTGACATGGGGATTTATCGGAATTGTTGCTTGTTGTTCCGGCCTCATTTAAATTGCCTAGATAGTTAGTTTATTTATGCTTCACCTCTTGCCATGTTAATCAACATTTAATATTGTTGGGTACATAAACGGGAGAGAACTAAATAATTGATGTGGTGTTTCGTCAATATGCAACTCGTTGCATATTGAGCTCCACTTAATTTGTAGATTGTTTGTTGCATTTTCCCATGCCATGCTCATTAAACCGGACATGCATCATACTTGACTGTGCATCATGCCATGTGTATGTGGTGGTTGTTTACTATGTTGTTTGTTTCTTTCCGGGTTGCTTCTCTCGTTAGCTTTAGTTTCTTTCCGGAGTTGTGAGGATTTGTTCGACTTCGTCCATTTGTCTTCTTCTTGGACTCGTTCTTCTTCCTTGCGGGATCTCAGGCAAGATGACCATACCCTCGAAATCACTTCTATCTTTGCTTTGCTTGCTAGTTGTTCGCTCTATTGCTATGTCGCGCTACCTACCACTTGCTTATCAAGCCTCCCAAATTGCCATGAACCTCTAACCTTTGTCACCCTTCCTAGCAAACCGTTGTTTGGCTATGTTACCGCTTTTGCTTAGCCCCTCTTATAGCGTTGCTAGGTGCAGGTGAAGATGAAGATTGCTCCATGTTGGATTATGTTTATGTTGGGATATCACAATACCTCTTATATTATTAATGCATATATATACTTGGTAAAGGGTGGAAGGCTCGGCCTTATGCCTGGTGTTTTGTTCCACTCTTGCCGCCCTAGTTTCCGTCATACCGGTGTCATGTTCCTTGATTTTGTGTCCCTTACGCGGTTGGGTGATTTCTGGGACCCCCTTGACAGTTCGCTTTGAATAAAACTCCTCCAGCAAGGCCCAACCTTGGTTTTACATTTGCCTCACCTAGCCTTTTTCCCTTGGGAGTCGCGCTCCCGAGGGTCATCTTATTTTACCCCCCCGGGCGAGTGCTCCTCGGAGTGTTGGTCCAAACTAGAGCCACTTGCAGCGCCACGTCGGGGAAACTTGAGGGCTGGTTTTAGTTGTACGTAGTGCTCATCCGGTGTGTCCTGAGAACGAGGTACGTGCGACTCCTATCGGGATTG
The DNA here is from genome assembly GCF_018294505.1 of Triticum aestivum. Classification (NCBI taxonomy): domain Eukaryota; kingdom Viridiplantae; phylum Streptophyta; class Magnoliopsida; order Poales; family Poaceae; genus Triticum; species Triticum aestivum. Next base: position 67,968,971 of record NC_057805.1, read on the forward strand.
TCGACACATCGGGCGGCTTTGCTGATTTTGTTTTACCATTGTCGAAATGTCTTGTAACCGGGATTCCGAGACTGATCGGGTCTTCCTGGGAGAAGGTTTATCCTTCGTTGACCGTGAGAGCTTATAATGGGCTAAGTTGGGACACCCCTGCAGGGTATTATCTTTCGAAAGCCGTGCCCGCGGTTATGTGGCAGATGGGAATTTGTTAATATCCGGTTGTAGAGAACTTGACACTTGACTTAATTAAAATACATCAACCGTGTGTGTAGCCGTGATGGTCCCTTTTCGGCGGAGTCCGGGAAGTGAACACGGCTTTTGGGTTATGTTTGATGTAAATAGGAGTTCAGGATCACTTCTTGATCATTGCTAGCTTCACGACCGTTCCGTTGCTTCTCTTCTCGCTCTTATTTGCGTATGTTAGCCACCATATATGCTAGTGCTTGCTGCAGCCCCACCTCACTACCCCCTTAGCTACCCATAAGCTTAAATAGTCTTGATCTCGCGGGTGTGAGATTGCTGAGTCCTCGTGACTCACAGATACTTCCAAAACAGTTGCAGGTGCCGATGATACCAGTGCAGGTGACGCAACCGAGCTCAAGTGGGAGCTCGATGAAGCTCTTGTTCGTTGGGTTGTTTCGTTTCTTGTTGATCAGTAGTGGAGCCCAGTTGGGACGATCGGGGATCTAGCAGTTGGGTTGTCTTCTTTTCTTTTGGCTTTGACCGTAGTCGGTCTATGTGTGTATCTTGAATGATGTATGAATTTATTATGTATTGTGTGAAGTGGCGATTGTAAGCCAACTCTTTATCCCATTCTTGTTCATTACATGGGATTGTGTGAAGATGACCCTTCTTGCGACAAAACCACAATGCGGTTATGCCTCTAAGTCGTGCCTCGACACGTGGGAGATATAGCCGCATCGTGGGCGTTACAAAGGCTTCCTCCGCCAAGCAATCGACGGACGTGGAAGTGGATTCCAGCCCCCACTCTGGCTCGAGCTCCTCACAGATCTCGTCTTCCCCGGAGCCCCAGGCACCACGCCGGGCACCGAAGCTGCCGGGGAGTTCTGCCCCTCCACCTCCAAAGAGACGAAGGGAGTCCTCGCCTCCTATGGAGTTCAACTTGAACTCCATGCTTATTGAAGAAGAGTAAGGAAGATTTTTCCTGCCCTTCGTAAGCATCTTCGATATGCTTGATTACCTTCACTGACTGACCTTTCGTTTTGCTCTTGCTGGCAGGGAAGTGGAGGAGGATACGGAAGCCCTTATTTACCGCCCATGAAAGAAGCTCCGCCGTCTTGGATCGTTGAGGGGCGCGGAGAACCCATCCTTGGCGGGGAGCGATGCAGAGGACCCCGTGATGAGCCTCCAGTCCAGCCCTCGGCTCAGGAGTGGGAACTTGGTTCCATCCGCTGGAGGTGATGGGGACGGCCTCCCTGTTCCCTCGACTGGAGGGGGAGGTGAGACGATGTTGGGCGACCCCTCCCAGAGGGGCATGCTTCCCCCGCCTCTCAGGCCGAAAGAACCCCCACGGAACGCTCTGTGGATGAGTTCGCGTAGAAGGCTGTCGTGACTACCACGGCAGAGGGCGAAGTCCATGGCCCGGCATCAAACGTTACCGGGGAAACTGAGGTCCCCGCCCGGCAGACTTCCCCAGGTATTCCACTTATCTTATTTTTGCTTTCTTGCTCTGATCACTTCTCCTGATTTCCCTTTTTGCCTGAAACTTCCGTTTCTTCATTGTTTGCCGGCCTTTTCATATGCAGCCCCCAAGCCAAGGAGCCAGAATGCTGGAGGTGGTGGCTGATATAGGAAGGGCTGCCGCAGATGAGGCCATAGAGATTGTTGCCGCTGAGGGACGGGACCTTGCTGCCGGGAGCGCCCGGGATTCCTTGGCGGTGGCAGAGCATTCCTCGGAGAATGCCCCGGAGGAGGGAGTGGTGGTTGAGGGGAAAGTTCCTCTCCAAACCATGGACCCACTTCCTTCCTCTGGGATCATCATGGAAATTCTGCCGCCCCCCTCAAGTACACTGGCCATGGTGTCGTCGTCGCCCGGAACTGGAGCCCTCAGCCCATCTCTGACGACGGGCGCAGAGCTTGACGAAGAGCTTCAACACCTCCTAGCACCGCTTTATCAGGGAGCTGGAGAGGCCGATGACTCGGCAGCCGTCATGATGGACTTGTCCTTCATGGAATCCATGGAGACGGGCGTGAAGGAGATGCAGGCCCGACACAACCAGAAGTGGCAGGCGCTCAAGGAGCGGCGTGAGCCCACCAGCAAGGTGGACCAGAAGCTGAAGGATAAATGCCTGGAGTTGTGCAAGTGGCACGACAAGCAGTTCAAGGTGCTCATGAGGTTGCAAGAGACGCTCCTGATGACAAGGGAAGATGTCATGGCCCGCGAGGCGCGCCTGGCAGACCGCAAGGCATCCCTGGACGCCAGAGAGCAAGAGATCTCCCTCCGTGAGGAGAAGCCTGAAGCCACTCTCCATGCCAAGGACGACAACCTAGAGGCTCTTGTGCGCCATCGTACCAAGGAACTGGAAGACAAGCATGGAGCTGCCCTGGATGCCCTTGCTGCTGACTCTGCCGCCCAACTGAAGAAGCTTACCGATGACCTGGCTGCCGCGTCCACTGCCAAGACTAACCTCGACCAGCAGGTGGCTAAGCTGATGGAAGACCTTGCCGGGAGCACCAAGGAGGTGAAGGTTCTCAAACAAGACGCACAAAAAGCGGAGATGCTCTTGGCTGATGTGTAGTTGCAGCTCTCTTCCAAGACCCAGAGCCTTGATACTACCAACGGCACCATCACAGACATGAAGTCCAGGATCGACACCTTGGAAGGCGCGGCAGAGTCCATCGAGTCCCGCCAGCAGCTGCTGTCCAAGGATCTGGACACCGCCAAGCGTCTTGCCGCCCAAGCTGTGGTGATGGGCATGGACGACCCAACCTTCTCGGTCAACAAGCACGAGGCCCCAAGCGCCAAGATGGGGGTCTTCTTCAACGAGTTGATCAAGAAGCTGAAGGTGCATGAGGAGGGGAGGGCCGAGCGTTTTGCGACCGAGTCTCGGAAGCTTGCCCACGATGCCCTCTTCATGGTCTTGAGCAATATTGCCTACCGCCATCTGGACCTCGATCTTCACGATGGATTCAAGAAGCCGCCAGCGGGCGCTGATGTCGTAGCTGCCAAGGAGAAAGCTGCTCCCCGGGCCGCCAGGTTCCTTCACGTCTGAACCGCTTCACCTAACCATCAGACCATATCGAGCCACTGTCGCTCCTGCGTTGCCCTGTAATGAAACATGACGCATACTTCGTGTTTAGTCACTTTATCTCTCGTATTTGCGTGGAACTGATATTCTTGGCTAGACCTTAAATGCGCGTTTATCCCTTTGAGCTCTATATGTTTGTGTTCGTATGATCAATCCCTATGTCTGCTCTAGATGCCTGCCGGTATCATATTGCCGCGATTGTCGTAAGGGTCTGGCCCTTAACATTCATCTTGGTGGGGATGCATCTCGGCAGGTTTTTCCTAGGTAGCTCTCGACGCGGCCTCTCTACCTGCGAGCATGGCTCGGGACAAGACGATGGTGCGAACAAAGAAACTAGCCAAGGTTCCATCACATAAGGGTTTTCACGATGCGAACACCCACTATAAAGTCAAGGGATAAACAACTGCAAAGATCCGAAATGTATCAACAAGAAGCGATAATGTATACTTAGGTTTTGTTTTAAGCTCCTTTCTCCTCTGCCAGGCCACGCGCGCTTGGCGCGCTCTCAATGCCCGAAGGGGCGGAGGCTAATCCGGCGGCTCTTTCGTTCCCGGCAGGGATTGAAATGCATCTCGTGCGGTTGGCGGGCATCGGGGTACGGTGCCGGACTCTCCTGGTCCCCCTCCTCCCCCTCCCTTCTTTGAAACAGCCTGGCGGAAGCTATCGCGCGGACTATACCAACGCAGACGGCTTCGCCGGAGCACACTTGCCGAGGCATCAACCAACGGATTCATACCAGCGCTTCACTCAGGATTTCCCGAAATAGGGTAAATACTAGACCGAGTATCGCACGGTAGTCATCGACATCGGCGATGCCAGGGCCAAAAATGGCTCGATTGCTGTTGAAGGGAAGGAACGGGAAAGAGGTGCCTTGCGCCCGCATGGTCCGCCTCCTTTTCCCGAACGACGCCTGAACGGCGGGCGCACTGCCTGGGTCGCCGAGAGGAGCATATCACCACCAGCGACGATCTTCTCCATAGCCGTAGCTACGGCGAGGCGTGGAGACGAACAATGTGGCGTGGGGATGGCCCCGCTTAGTTCCCATATCTTCGTGGGCACCGCTGATGCCAAAGGCTTCGAGCGGGCTATCATGGATGGAGCACGCTGCTCACGCTTTCAGGTTCGCGCAAGCGATCCCCCTACCTGGCGTGCCAAAGATGTCGTGGGAAACCACGGCCACCTATGGGACCAAGGGCCCCTTGCTGGTTCGGCAGGGGGGATGTCGCATTGCACAAAGAGCAAAAGAACGTGAGACGGTGCAACAGCGATCACACAGGCGATTTGACCCTGGTTCGGGCTGCCATGAGGTGTAAAACCCAACTCCTGCTTTGATGGATTGATGGTGGAAGAATGATGGCGGAGCGTAGTACACTTGCCCGGTAGGGGCGGTAGTGGCTATGTGCGTATGGGTGTGTGTGTTGTCCAACCTTCCAACCCTTTCTACCGTTGCCATGGGCCTCCTTTTATAGATTAAGGGGTTACCACAATGGCAAAGTAGTCATTATGCACTGATAAGATAGCAAACAGTGCTATCATACCTAACTCTGCAGGCTGACAGGGTGCATTAAATGCACCGCTTAACGTCACGTCATTGGTTGCCCGACAAGCCTTGCTGGGTTGTTTTGCCAGCTTCACACCTACTTGCTTGACACGTCGCAGGAGGGTGTCGTTCGTGGGCATTTCTCATAGAGAAAGGCCGCCATGTGGCGAATGGCTGCCACTTAGTCACTTTGCAGCTTGACACCGCATCGATCGTCGACGTGGTTCGTGGTGGAGTAGTTGGGTGAGGTGGTTTTGCCTTCATGAGTCTCGGTAGTTCCTGTCGGGACGTCTTGGACGTCCTCTTCTGGGGGCGGACCCGCCCTTGTCGAGCTCGTCTGCCCGGCAAGGGAGGCTTTTCTCCTGGTGGCATCTTGTTTCTCTGGCTTGATCTCGGTCCTCTTGATCTGCATGTTGGTCCTTTGAAGCTCTTGGTTCCTTGCATCCAGGGACGGCCTTGGTCGGTCCGTGCACGCGCGAGGGGAAAATATATACCCTTGTTTGTTTTCCTCGACAGATATACTCTTGATGATCTTAAGGGCATTAGTCCCACTCTATGTGAACACAAAATTAATATGGAGCCTGATGCTAAACCGGTTGTTGATCATCAACGACGGTTAAATCCTAAGATGAAGGAAGTGGTAAGAAATGAAATGTCGGCGTCCTGGGAACGGGGGTCCCCAGACTTGCCTGCCTGTGGCCCACGACGTGGCTCCACCAGTGGCCCCGTACGACCCATCTTCACCAGCAAACACTCAAGACCCTCGCGAGGGGCCAAGCCTCGCGAGGCGAATGACGCAAGACCTCCTCGGGGGCGGCCTCATCAGGCTGGCTCGCGAGGGGCGGAGGGATCAAGGCAAGGGGCACCTCGCGAGGTCCCTGTGACGTAAGCCATGACGACCGGGGCTAGGCGGGTGCCAGCACGCGCAGTGTCCTCGTTTCCTCTTTGGTGCTAAAGAGGCAAGCGCAGGCGAGGAGTCCCGAGGCATCAGACAAGGTTTCCATATCAGTGCAACAAGACCAAGACCAGCAGGACGGCAGGACGGAGGTCACAGTGGAGCCCAAGACGGCGTCATCACCAGACCCTTTGGCAGGCGAAAACCACCTTTAGTCAGGATAACTTGTACTAGTTGTCTCCCTTCAAACTTGGCCGTTGTGGGATCCCTTCCCACTCAATATTTGGGAAGAGGACCAAGGTCTCTATAAATAGGACTGGCCACCACCATAGAGAGGGGACAGATCTAGACTGGCTGGAGAGACACCACACCAGCTCACCGAGCACAAGAGCACCTCTCCTCAGGAGGCTCTTCTTCCCTTGTAACTGTTCATCCTCAGCCCAAGAGGCAATCCACCACACCACACTGGAGTAGGGTATTACACCACATCGGTGGCCCGAACCAGTATAAATCTTGGTCCCTTTGTTCTCCGGGTTCATCGAACGAGGCCGTGAGATCGTGGAGCGTGTGAGCTAGGGGGAGGAGAGATCTTCGTGCGCCCCCAGTGTTCAAACCTTAAGGGTTTTGCCGGAACCCATGATCCGACATTTGGCGCGCCAGGTAGGGGTGCGCTGAAGCTTTCCTCTTGTCGATCCGCGTTCCATCGCTCCACCGCATCCATGGCGGACGCACGTCGAGCCCGCGCAGAGCGCCGGGCCGCCCTCGCGTCGTGTCGGTCAGACATCCCCTGTCGGTGGGCCTCCTCGTCGTTCTCCGTCACCCGCCGCCAACGCCGCCACCGGCCCGGCTGGAAACAAGTAGCAGGTATCCTCACTGCACCCCTCGGTGTGGCGGGATGGCCGCACCGCCACTCCGTCGCTAACCCCAGCCGGCTCGTCGTCTCACGCTCGTCGCGCGCCCATAGCCGCGCAGGCCGCGCTGCTCATGGCACGCGAGCTCCTGCGCTACCGCCCGGTCGACGACCTCTACGAGGACTGGTTGGACCGCATCACCGAGCTCATCAGCACCGCTGGGGGCTCCCCCGCACCATCCCTCTTGCTGCCTCGCCCTCCGCCAGCCGCGGGCGACGTGGCCCACGGAGCACCTCCGCCACCTCCGCACCAAGACGGTGCCCTGGCGCCAAGACGCGCAGCCCCCCAGCACGACCCGCCGCGCCGGGCACCCGCGCGAGAAGAAGGAAGCTGCCAAGAAGTTCCCCGGCCGCAAGAAAACGCTCCACCACTCCCAGCACCGCCACGTCAAGATCGCTTGCCGCGGCAGGGCCACGCGCCGCTTGCCGTGGCGGCGCGAGGACACCAGGATCAAGCTCCGCCCCCACGACGGGCCCTAGTGGCGACAGCAGGCTGCCGCGCCTTCACTCCGGAGCTGCGTAGCATCGTCTGGCCGGGCAAGTTCAAGCCGGATCTGCCTCCTCGCTACAACGTCACCCCCGCCCCTGCGGAGTTCTTGCAGCTCTACGAGCTGAGCATCGAGGTGGCCAACGGCGATGAAAAGGTCATGGCGAACTGGTTCCCCATGGCTCTCAAGGACGGCGCCCGCTCGTGGCTCCTTAACCTGCCCGCGGGATCAATCTCCTCCTGGGGTGAGATGCGCGACCGCTTCGTCGCCAACTTCCAGGGCACTCGCGACTGCCCTCTGGCCGCGGGTGACCTGAGCTGCATCAAGCAGCAGCCTCGAGAGACCCTGTAGAAGTACATCCAGCGCTTCAATATCATTCGTCTCAAGATCCCCAAGGTGACGGATGAGGCCATCATCTCCGCGTTTTCTGATGGCGTCCGCGACGTCAAGATGAAGGAGGAGCTCGCCATCCATGAGGAGTTATGCACGGCATTGGAGCTGTTCAACCTAGCGACCAAGTGCGCGAGAGCTGAGGAGGGACGCCTTCCCCTCCTCGAGCTCCCAGCTACCGACCCAGAGGAGAAGAAAGCCAAGGCCAAGGACGTGAAGCGCACGGGAGTGGGCGTGCTCACAGCGGAGCCAGATACGAAGCGCGGCCGGGACCATCCCGAGTCGTCCAAGAGCAGCCGACCATTCTGCGCCTTCCACAACGTACACAGCCGCAACACCAATGACTGTCAAGAGCTCAGGGCCATTCGAGATGGACGCTTCGGTCGACGCCCCGAGCGCAACGACCGGGGCTACGGATGAGGAGGAGGACGAGGCAGAGGACGCTAGGATGACCGCGGCCCCCGCCAGGAGTGGCGCGACCGGCCTCGCGAGGACCGCTGGCAGGACCAGCCTCGTGAGGGCGCCTGGAGGGATTAGCCTCGCGAGGACCGCCCTCAGGGCAACGCTGGTCTTCCTCCGCTGCCGCCACCACCAAGGAGAAACGACGACCACCATCAGGACGAGGGGGCTGGGGGCTTCCAGGAACCGCATGCCATCGCCTGCATCTTGGGCGGAGCTCAGGCCCTAGCGTCTCAACGTATCTTCAAGCAGTTTGCTCGCGAGGTGAACGCGGCTCTTCCCAGGCTGGAGCCAACACGCCCGCTCAGGTGGTCCAAGTATGCCATCACTTTCAGCTCAGCGGACCAGCTCAGGTGTGCCGCGACCGCTGGGGCAATCCCAATGCTCTGCTCGCCTGTCATCAGCAACGTCCAAGTCACCAAGACCCTCATCGATGGCGGTGCGGGGCTTAACGTCATGTCCGTTGATACGTTCGATCGCCTTCAAGTACCCTATGATCAGCTACAACCGACCAAGCCCTTCTCAGGAGTGACCGATGGTTCCACCACCTCGATCGGGCAGGTCCGCCTCCCTGTCACCTTTGGTGGGCGCGACAACTACCACACCGAGCTCATCGACTTCGACGTCGCCCACATTCGTCTGCCATACAACACCATCCTCGGGTACCCAGCATTGGCCAAGTTCATGGTAGTGACCCACCATGGCTACAACGTCCTCAAGATGCCAGGAACCGGTGGTATCATCGCAGTCGCCTGTGAGGAGAAGGATGCGGTGTGCTCCCTTGAGCGCGCCTTCCAGGCCACAGCATTCGAAGACCCCGACAACGAAGGAATCCTGTACCCTCCTGAGGCCATCCCCAAGAAGAAGAAGCAGCTGCTCCGCACAGGGCCTCAGGAGAGAGGCGTCACTAGCAGCACCACCTCAAGACCTGCGCCCTCAGACGGGGCGCCTCCCTCCAGCGCATAGGAAGGCGCGCCCGACGCCCTCCTCGGGCAAGGCTCGGGGGCTCTCTTCTGGAGGACCTTAGGCCTCGCCAACGTCATGAGGGAGGCGCTCGGGCACCATGTGGAGACATGCTTCGCTGCATGCTTCCCCCAAGCGGGCACTAGGCGAGGAGCGCCTGGTGCTCAGGAGTTCATTGCCAAGACCACTCAGGAGCTGCAGTGTGGCACCCTGACTCAAAGAAACCGGAACGCCCCGTATTCCAGCCCATAGATCGAGGAAAAGTCTTCTGGAATACGGCACTGCTTAGCATAGAACAACCCAGCTTTCTATTATTACACGAATATGAATACAAGGTCTACGATATTACAAGGAATAACATCGGCATAGCGACACTACGCCATCCTCAGTTGCTCTATGCAAGCAGCAGAACAACTCGAAGCAGCGGAAAAACTTCTAGCAGTGGAACAGCGACGACGGTGATGAACTCCACTCCGTAGGGACTCTGGCTGGAACGCTTATCCTAGCTCGCACGAACGAAAACAATGACAAGCAAGCAATCAAATTCGGCAGGACCTACAAACTGGCATGACACGCCAGGTCAGTACATTGAATGTACTTGCAAGCTCACAACAACCAGAAGCATTCAAGACATACAACAGCATGATAATTACAGGTTAAACACAGATTAACATTATATTATCCGAACAACATAGCCTGAACAACATGATACAACTAGAACAATATGAGAATGGCATAAACATGATGACACTATGATGCAACATGATGACATTATCATGCACCAACTTACTCTACTCGGGTTATCTCGTAACCATCACATGCAGCACTTACCAACCTCGGACATCACACGATCATCTCAGGATCAAATCAAGCTTGGTATAAACAATACCATAGTAATTATTAAATGACCACAAGGAGCTTGATCTTTACCCACGATTCTCGCACAACATCATGAATATCCAACAACTCGGTATCCTCGATACCACGGTGATCATTCAAAGATCACAAACGGAACCACTCTGGGCTCAACGGGTTACCTCGTAACCAAACGGTGATCATTCACGGATCACATAACCAACTTATCTTATCATCGAACCGGGGTTGTGATTAAGCACATTATTATTATTATTATTATTGACTCACAGTGTGACCGACACGAACTGGGCCCTTATCTGCGGGCGCGGCTATCGATAGATTTAATATACACTCTGCAGAGGTTAGTACACTGTACCCACACCACGGAACCCATGGCCTCGCACTCCCATTCGGGTGGACCAATGGTGTTCCGACAAAACCATCCTACTGCCATGACACCCTCCCGGCCACTCCGACCAACTCCCCTTTGGGCTAAGTCCTGGGTGGCCCCGTGCCTACCAAAGGCACCAACGACCACCGTTGTGGCAAAACATAAATGGTCCCAAACGGGGACAACCCGGGTACAACAACAACAACGGGCACACAAGGCTTATGTCTGCCTACCTGATCAGGGTTGCGTGCGCCCATAACCTTCCCTCGTTGAAGGCACCGGCGAGAGGCATGACAATAGACTCAGTTAGGACCTTCCCATAAAGGCAAGCGTGGTTGCACTGGTCAGCTCGATATGGTGGCACCATGACTCAGCCAACAGTTGTTCAAGTTTGATTTAATCCGGTTAATCTTGAATGCAAATGTGCTGAGCCGTGATGAAATAACATGATGCACTTACGATGCATGAGCATGATATCAACATAAGCATGAGGGTACAATATAACTATCAACCATATCAACAATGAATCATATCCAACTGAGCATGGCATAATGATGAGCATGAATATCACAAGTACAACACTACTCATAGTATAACATAACCATTAACATCAACAATAAATACCATGCGAGAACACATCAATAACATTACCGAGTAAACACTTAACCAACTATCAACAAGGAACAATACATATTAACGGTACTCGGTAACCGACGTCAGTCATGCACCGAAGAACATGACCAACCCAACATGTACTGCTATCAAGCATGACCAATATGAAAGTAATACTAGCAGGTAGCACATGATAACAGAGTGCAAGAAAACATAGCATGACGGTAATCACCGACCCACAAGCATAACAGAAATAACAACAACAGTAGCAAAACAATCATACAGTTATTAAAGATTCAAGTTGAAAACCAATGCTACTGCATGGCTATCATGAAAATGGTGGTTGTGGCTTGCCTGGGGATGAAGAATACTCCGGGAAGAAGTGCGAGAAGCTTGCAGAAAGAATCGCCGGAAAACGTTCTCTCTTGGAGGGGGCTGATTAAGCATAAGGGAAAAATGGTCATTTTCAGAATCTTAACACATGGTGAAAATGATACCAACGGAACGGGCTCGACGAAACAAAGAAGTGGGCTTTGGATTCACCTCAAATGGAGTTGCGAGCAAAAAGTTATAGCCCGACGAAATTCAGGGACCAATCTGTAAAAATAACTCTACAAACAGGCCCTTGAGCTAAAAAACAGAAAGCGCATTTCTCAGGTTACGTCTTCAGAAAGTGAAAACGTATTTTAAGCCGAAGGAGAAACAGAATACGCTTTCTTCAGAGGAAAGCGTATTTCAGAGAATACACCTTTACTAAAAACAATCAGCGGGGCTACCGGGTTAACACGAGAGACTTATAGGTGGGGCCAGCCACTTATCCACGTGGGCAAGGCAGGGTCAACGCCCGTGCGGCCGACCGGTGGGGACGGGGGCGACGCGGGGCCTGCCTGGCCAGCTGGACTGGTCGTCGTCCTCTTCCTCGCTCTCGCCCGCGAGGCAGAGGCAGAGGCGCGACGCCGGCGACTGCCCTGGCCGGCTCCGGCCACCTCCGGCGAGGCCCCGGCTACCAAACTGCGTGGGATGGAGAGGCGCATCCATCCAGGGTCTTCACGCACGCCGGGGAAGACCAGGGTGGTGGCTGCCTCGAGCATGGCGGACGGTGGCATCGGGCGCCGATGGGGACCGCGCCAGAGGCCAACAGAGGAGGATGGAAACGTCGGGGAGGCTTCTAGGGGTGTGGGGAGGCTACAGGTGGTGCTGGAACAGAGGGAGGAGGCGCGGCTCACCGGAATCGAAGCGGACAGAGACGGCGGCCATGGCGGCGATGGTGGACACAGAGAGCTCCTCGAGCTCATTTGAGAGGCTGGGGAGGGGTAGTGGAGCGAGGCAAGGCTGGTGGAGTGCTCGGGAGGGGCTCGAGGCCTTATATAGGCGCGGGGGCGAGGTGGCGAGCCGGTTGCCGCCGCTCAAGCTCGGCCAAAGCTCTGGTGACGCGCAGCGAGCACGGGGTGGCACGGGAAGGCTACGAGGGAGGTGCGGACGAGCTACAGAGGTGCATCGTGACGAGTAGAGCTCGTGAACAAGAGGAGGAAGAAGCCACGGCGCGAACAGAGCCGGTCGGCTACAGCTCGCCCGTGGGCGCGCGGCAAAGAGCGCTGACGGAGGGGCTTACGGAGGGGGAGATGGCTCCAGGAGGACGAAGACGACGCGGTGAAGCTGTTGGACACGCTCACGCGTGCGAAGACGACGAGAGGGGGAGGGGCCCGAGCAAGAAACCATCCTGGACGCGGCCATGGCATGCCAGAGAGGTGGTGACCGCGTGAGCTGGCGAGGAGAAGGTGCCAAAGGTTGGCAAACATTGCCTAGTGGTAAGTTCTTCCAGGGGAGGTTTCAACCGCGGTGGTAGATCGATGAAAACTGCTCTGGTTAAATGGTAAGCAACCTCTGAAGTTTACTACAGTAAACTTGGTCGTGTACTGCTGATCAACAGGGAAGTGATTGGGAGTAATGGAGTTGTCTGCGAGGTTTAGGTTAAGAAGGACTTTCATCCTGGTAACTTTGAGAAGATTTGGACCAAGATTTAATATAGTTGCTTTGCAACTGCCAAATCTGGTCCAGAAATGAGATTTGGATGATGCACTCACATGGTGATGCCACTTGAGCTCAAATTTGGCAAGGCTTAGTGATTTGGTCATACAATGATGCTGTAAAAATTTCATACCAATTGAATTCACCAAAATGGTACTTCCTTCACAGCTATCTTCACTAACCAGAATCTTGGAATAATTTTGGTGAACAAATGACTCAATGAAATGATCCCAAATTGGGTGGAGAGATGTTATATAGGTAGGAGCATGATCTGGTAATTTATCAGGATTTTTTAAGCAATATGAAATGCACTTGCTTCACAACCTGAAAATTTTGCCAGAAGCAAAGATTTGATCATGTGCTCACATAGATGATTGGATGGGGCTGAAATTTGTAGGAGTGAGATAATATGAGCACAAGAAGAGGCATGCAAAATTTCAACTCATTTGGATTCTCCTAGATAGTACTTCCTTCACAGTGGCTTCTGTTTAACAGAAACTTTGAAAAATCACTGAGGAAGATTGGCTAGGCAAATAAAGTTGAATTTTGGCATGTGGCAATTATTTGGACATAAAAGAATGCCCAACAAGTTTGGGAGCAAACAAGATAAGATAAATGACACTTCCTTCACAAAGTACCACTCTGGACAGAAAGGAAGAATAATTATTGGGGAATTATTCTTGGGCTAGGACAAGAAAGTTTGGGCATATTTGAGCAATATATGACCCAAAGAAATTTTGAGAATTTTTTGGATGGACAGAACTATAGGTTGCTTTACAACCTGGGACAGACAGGGCTATTCCCTTAATAGAAAAAGGAATATTCCTGAGAAAAAGAAATTAGGGTTTGGTCAAGCAGTGAAGGCATGATCTTGTCAAGGTTTTGGGAATGATGAGCCACTTGGGAGAGGAGATGAAGATGATTTCCCAGGTGGCAAGGCCACAGAACCACTCCAAAAAGAAAAACAGAGCAAAAACCAATAAATCAAAAAGGAAAAGAATAATTCACGTCGCCCATCACGTCGCCGGTGTACCCCGTGCTCATCCCGCAACGGGGGCTACTCATGCTGGCACGACTCTTGTGCTCGGGTCCGTCCCTGCAACACCGACAAATCTGAGCGGTCGAGCTCTGACTCGCGGCACGCCCCGCGCACGTCACCTCACCAGGCCCTCAGTGCCTTCATCTTCTTGCGGAGCGACCAGCGGCAGACCGGCAATCGTAGTGGCAATCTGTGTCCCTCCTCGTGCTAACCTGCAGGAACCTCCTGAGGACAACAACAGGCGGTACCGCGGGCTCCCTCTCCTCCCATGCAATTCGCTTGCGCGTTAAAAGGGGGGCTCCTGAGCATCGCGACTCAGGAGCTCTTACTGGCTCTCCAGCCCTCATCCCCTGGCCTTGACCACGACATCGCGACCTGGCATACCGGTGGCGGCTGAGCTCGCTCGGGGGCCGGGACCTGAGGACGTAGAGCACATAGAAGAGCATGGAGAAGAGGGGGAGACTCGCACGGGCCCAACCTAGCTACACTACAGCCGTCGACGCACGAGTTTGGTGCGGCACAAGGAACCGACTCGGGACTGCCAAGATAAGTTTTGCGCCCGGATCGATCAAGCACTGCGGCATAGGACTTTCACTTGTTACAACCTTGTTACGACAACGTCACCTCCCTTTCCTACCTCTCGGTGGCTGCTTGCACGCTAAAGGGGACCTCTTGAGCATCGCGCCTATGGAGCTCTTACTGGACCTCGGGCCGCTCACCTCCTTGGCTTGACCACGGCATAGCGACCTGACATACCAGCGATGGCTGTAGCCTGCCTAGGGACCGGGACCTGTCGGCGTAGAGCACCAAGGTGCCGCGGGGTTGGAAAGGGGAGACCGAGCCGAAACAGGACATGCGTTCACAAATTTTCATAATAAGGATAATATCAACAAAAGACATCACAGACCCTTTACACGCCCCCGCGGGGTCCATCTCAATTCCTCGCAGGGAACAAAAGAAAGGGGATCTGGAGCAAGACGAAGGAAGGCAAATACAACCCGCGCCAGTCTTTTGTCAGGCGGGCACTTGCCGAGGCAGCGTGGGGAAGCGGAGACGCCCCCGTCCAATCAATCGCCACGTGTCAAGCGGGGCCGCAGGCTGTTGGGGCCCGCGGTGCTCCGCACTTGCCCTTTGGCTTTGCCTCGAAGCCAAGCCCGAGCGCGCCTTGGGCCCGGGGGCTACTGTCGGCGTCCTGGGAACGGGGGTCCCCAGACTTGCTTCCCTGTGGCCCACGGCGTGGCTCCACCAGTGGCCCCGTACGGCCCATCTTCATCAGCAAACACTCAAGACCCTCGTGAGGGGCCAAGCCTCGCGAGGCGGACGACGCAAGGCCTCCTCGGGGGCGGCCTCATCAGGCTGGCTCGCGAGGGGCGGAGAGATCAAGGCAAGGGGCACCTCGCGAGGTCCCTGTGACGTAAGCCATGACGACCGGGGCCAGGCGGGCGCCAGCGCGCGTAGTGTCCTTGTTTCCTCTTTGGTGCTAAAGAGGCAAGCGTAGGCGAGGAGTCCTGAGGCATCAGGCAAAGGTTTCCATATCAGTGCAACAAGACCAAGACCAGCAGGACGGCAGGACGGAGGTCATCATGGAGCCCAAGACAGCATCATCACCAGAGCCTTTGGCAGGCGAAGACCACCTTTAGTCAAGATAACTTGTACTAGTTGTCTCCCTTCAAACTTGGCCGTTGTGGGATCCCTTCCCGCTCAATATTTGGGAAGAGGACCAAGGCTTCTATAAATAGGACTAGCCACCACCATAGAGAGGGGACAGATCTAGACTGGCTGGAGAGACACCACACCAGCTCACCGAGCATAAGAGAACCTCTCCTTAGGAGGCTGTTCTTCCCTTGTAACTGTTCATCCTCAGCCCAAGAGGCAATCCACCACACCACACTGGAGTAGGGTATTACACCACATCGGTGGCCCGAACCAGTATAAATCTTGTGTCCCTTTGTTCTCCGGGTTCGTCGAACAAGGCCGTGAGATCGTGGAGCGTGTGAGCTAGGGGGAGGAGAGATCTTCGTGCGCACCCCAGTGTTTGAACCTTAAGTGTTTTGCCGGAACATGTGATCCGACATGAAATACTAAAGCTTCTGGAGGCAGGTATAATTTATCGTATTGCTGATAGTAGATGGGTAAGTCCCATTCATTGTGTCCCTAAGAAGGGAGGTATTACTATTGTTCCTAATGATAAGAATGAATTGATCCAACAAAGAATTGTTACAGGTTATAGAATGCTAATTGATTTTCGCAAATTAAAGAAAGCTACTAGGAAAGACCATTACCCTCTACCTTTTATTGATCAAATGCTAGAAAGATTGTCCAAACATACGCATTTTTGCTTTCTAGATGGGTTTTCTGGTTTTTCTCAAACCCCCGTGTCAAAATATGATCAGGAAAAGACCACTTTTATTTGCCCTTTGGGTACCTTTGCTTATAGACGTATGCCTTTTGGTTCATGCAATGCACCTGCTACTTTTCAAAGATGTATGACTGCTATATTCTCTGACTTTTGTGAAAAGATTGTTGAGGTTTTCATGGATGATTTTTCCGTTTACGGGACTTCTTTTGATTGTTTAAGCAATCTTGATCGAGTCTTGCAGAGATGTGAAGAAACTAATCTTGTCTTGAATTGGGAGAAGTGCCACTTTATGGTTAATGAAGGTATTGTCTTGGGGCATAAAATTTTCGAAAGAGGTATTGAAGTTGACAAAGCTAAAGTAGATGCTATTGAAAAGATGTCGTGTCCTAAAGATATCAAAGGTATAAGAAGTTTCCTTGGTCATGCTGGTTTCTGTAGGAGGTTTATTAAAGATTTCTCAAAAAATTCTAGGCCTCTCACTAATCTCTGGCAAAAAGATGTTCCTTTTGTTTTTGATGATGATTGTGTAGAAGCATTTGAAATACTTAGGAAAGCCTTGATTTCTGCTCCTATTGTTCAACCACCTGATTGGAATTTACCCTTTGAAATTATGTGTGATGCTAGTGATTATGCTATTGGTGTTGTTCTAGGATAAAGAGTTGATAAGAAATTGAATGTTATTCACTATGCTAGTATAACTCTAGACAGTGCCCAGAGAAATTATGCTACTACTGAAAAAGAATTTTTAGCAGTTGTTTTTTCTTGTGATAAGTTCAGATCCTATATTGTTGATTCAAAGTAACTATTCACACTGATCATGCTGCTATTAAATATCTTATGGAAAAGAAAGATGCTAAGCCTAGACTTATTAGATGGGTTCTCTTGTTACAAGAATTTGATTTGCATATTATTGATAGAAAGGGAGCTGAGAATCCCGTTGCAGACAACTTGTCTAGGTTAGAAAATGTTCTTGATGACCCACTACCTATTGATGATAGCTTTCTTGATGAGCAATTAGCTGTTGTAAATGCTTTTCATAATACTCCATGGTATGCTAATTATGCTAATTACATTGTTGCTAAATTTATACCACCTAGTTGCACATACCAGCAAAAGAAAAAGTTTTTCTACGATTTGAGACATTAATTTTGGGATGACCCACACCTTTATAAAGAAGGAGTAGATGGTGTTATTAGACGTTGTGTACCTGAGCATGAACAGGAACAGATCCTATGCAAGTGTCACTCCGAGGCTTACGGAGGACACCATGATGGAGATAGAACTGTGGACAAGGTATTGCAATCTGGTTTTTATTGGCCTACTCTCTTCAAGTATGCTCGTAAGTTGGTCTTGTCTTGTGATGAATGCCAGAGAATTGGCAATATTAGTAGACGATAGGAAATGCCTATGAATTACTCACTTGTTATTGAACCATTTGATGTTTGGGGCTTTGATTGTATGGGACCTTTTCCTTCCTCTAATGGGTATACACATATTTTAGTTGCTGTTGATTACGTTACTAAGTGGGTAGAAGCTATTCCAACTAGTAGTGCTGATCATAACACTTCTCTTAAGATGCTTAAAAAAATTATTTTCCCGAGGTTTGGAGTCCCTAGATACTTGATGACTGATGGTGGTTCACATTTTATTCATGGTGCTTTTCGCAAAATGCTTGCTAAGTATGATGTTAACCATAGAATTGCATCTCCTTATCATCCTCAGTCTAGTGGTCAAGTAGAATTGAGCAATAGAGAGATTAAATTGATTTTGCAAAAGACTGCTAATAGATCTAGAAAGAATTGGTCTAAGAAACTTGATGATGCATATGGGCTTATATAACTGCTTATAAAAACCCTATGGGCATGTCTCCATATAAAATGGTTTATGGAAAGGCATGTCACTTACCTCTCGAAGTAGAACATAAAGCTTATTGGGTTATTAAAGAGCTCAACTATGATTTCAAACTTGCCGTTGAGAAGAGATTATTTGACATAAGCTCGCTTGATGAATGGAGAACCCAAGCCTATGAGAATGCCAAGTTGTTTAAAGAAAAAGGTTAAAAGATGGCATGAGAAAATGATACAAAGCTTGAGTTTAATGTAGGTGATCATGTTTTGCTATACAACTCTCGTTTAAGATTTTTTGCAGGGAAGCTTCTCTCTAAATGGGAAGGTCCTTACATTATCGAGGAGGTCTATCATTCCGGTGCCATCAAAATCAACAACGCTGAAGGCACAAATCCGAAGGTGGTAAACGGTCAAACAATAAAACATTATATCTCACGTACTCCCATAAATGTTGAGACAAATATAATTAATACCATAACACCGGAGGAGTACATAAGGGATACCTTCCATAACGGTTCAGACTCTGAAAAGGAATAGGTATGTGGTACGGTAAGCAAACCGACTCCAAAACGTTTCCAATGTCATTTTTTCTCTGTTTTGGAATATTTAAAAAATTAGGAAAAATAAAAGTAGTCCGAAAGATGCACGAGGAGACCACAAGGGTGGAAGGCACGCCCACCTGCCTTGTGGCCACCTCGTGTTTCCTCTGGACTCCGTTTTCTTGCACAATACTTCTTTTGGTTGGTAAAAATTCATTATATAATCTCCCGAAGGTTTTGACCACCGTAACACGACAAAATCCTCTGTTCTTGTTTCGAGCTGTTTTTCTGACAGATCTAGATCACCATGACGTCTCCAAGCGCCCCAAAGGACAAGTTTTTCGAGAAGGTCATCAACCCCTACCTTGCGGAGGTGCTGCAACACCCTCAAACGATTGAGATGCGTGAGGGGGTGCTGCACATACGCAATGTTGAGGGCCGAAGAAGACCGGAAGCGTGGAGACAAGACTCGAAGCCATGGAGCAGCAAGTTTTCAAGTGCCAAGGGATGGTGGAACATCGACTCAACGCCAATCACTTGATGATCGCGGAGTTCACCAACAGTCACAAGCTGGATGCCAAGAACATAGGAGAGGCCATCTTCAAGCTTCATGAGAAAATTGAGCATCTCCAAGCCCAGATCCATGACCTGCAAAACCAAAACTGTGAGTATGAATACAGATTTAAAAGGATGAGTTTGGCTGCAGATTTGAGGATCCCGAGACTCGTTCATCTTTCTATGATGGTGAGCCTATGCCTTGGAAGATGGATGACAACAATATAACCACCACATAAAGCATTCTTTTCATGATCGACATGCATATAAATTTTATTACTCTCCACATAAGCACATTTCTTCTCATGATTAGTAGTGGGAGCAAACTGAACAAAATAACTATCATGTGAGGCATAATCCAATTGAAAATTAAAATCAAGATAACAAGTTTCATGGTTTTCATTATTCTTTATAGCATACATGTCATCATAACAAGTTTCATGGTTATCATTATTCTTTATAGCATACATGTCATCACAATAATTATCATAGATAGCAACTTTGTTCTCATAATCAATTGGAACCTCTTCCAAAATAGTGGATTCATCACTAAATAAAGTCATGACCTCTCCAAATCCACTTTCATAATTATCACAATAAGATTCAACACCCTCCAAAACAGTGGGATCATTACTTCCTAAAGTTGATACTCTTCCAAACCCAATTTCATCAATATAATCATCACAAATAGGAGGCATGCTTTCATCATAATAAATGTTCTCATCAAAACTTGGGGGACTAAAAATATCATATTCATCAAACATAGCATCCCCAAGCTTGTAGCTTTGCATATCATTAGCATCATGGATATTCAAAGAATTCGTAGTAACAACATTGCAATCATGCTCATCATTCAAAAATTTAGTGCCAAACATTTTATAGATTTCTTCTTCTAACACTTGAGCACAATTTTCCTTTCCATCATTTCCACGAAAGACATTAAAAAGATGAAGCATATGAGGCAACCTCAATTCCATTTTTTGTAGTTTTCTTTTACAAACTAAACTAGTGATAAAACAAGAAACTTAAAGATTCAATTGCAAGATCTAAAGATATACCTTCAAGCACTAACCTCCCCGGCAACGGTGCCAGAAAAGAGCTTGATGTCTACTACGCAACCTTCTTCTTGTAGACTCGTATTGGGCCTCCAAGCGAAGAGTTTTGTAGGACAGTAGCAAATTTCCCTCAAGTGGATGACCTAAGGTTTATCAATCCATGGGAGGCGTAGGATGAAGATGGTCTCTCTCAAATAACCCTGCAACCAAATAACGAAGTGTCTCTTGTGTCCCCAACACACCCAATACAATAGTAAATTGTATAGGTGCACTAGTTCGGCAAAGAGATGGTGATACAAGTGTAATATGGATGGTATATATAGATTTTTGTAATCTGAAAATACAAAAACAGCAAGGTAACTAGTAACAAAAGTGAGCAAAATCAGTATTGCAATGCTTAGAAACGGGGCCTAGGGTTCATACTTTCACTAGTGCAAGTTCTCTCAACAATGATAACATAATTAGATCATATGACAATCCCTCAACGTGCGACAAAAGTCACTCCAAAGTTCCTATCACGGAGAACATAAGATGAAATTGCTTGTAGGGTACGAAACCACCTCAAAGTTATTCTTTCCGATCAATCCATTGGGCTATTCCTATAAGTGTCACAAACAGCCCTAGAGTTTGTAGTAAAATAACACCAGATGACACACATCAATCAACCCTAATGTCACCTAGATACTCCAATGTCACCACAAGTATCCGCGGGTCAATTATATGATATGCATCAAACAACTTCAGATTCATAATATTCAATCCAACACAAAGAACCTCAAAGAGTGCTACCAAGATTCCTACCGGAGAAACAAGGACGAAAATGTGCATCAACCCCTATGCATAGATTACCCCAATGTCACATCGGGAATCCGCGAGTTGAGTGCCAAAACATACATCAAGTGAATCAATAGAACACCTCATTGTCACCACGGGTATCCCACGCAAGACATACATCAAGTATTCTCAAATCCATAATAGTATTCAATCCGATAATAGTGAAACCTCAAAGGTAAAACTCAATTCATCACAAGAAGGTAGAGGGGCAGAAACACCATATGATCCAACTATAGTAATGTAACGCCCGGATAATTAAGCTACAGTAATCTTTGCTAATGATGCCATGTCATCGCTTTTACTGTTGCTAGGTCCCACGTTGATTCTAACCGATTCGAAATTCAAGTTTAAAATAAAGTCAAACAATGAAAGTTTTCAAATGTCAAATCTAAAATGTGCAACTGTGGTAAATAATTCATAAGTATTGTTGGTGCAGAAACCAAATTTTTATAAAATGTTTAAGTGCTCAAAATTAATAAAAACAGTAGTAAAACTATTAGTTAAATGCCTTTTCTTATTTTATAAATTAGCAAACTATTTTATTTAGGACTAGAACTTTTTGTGGCAGAGGTATAAATAGTACAATAATTTAGAAACTACTTTTGTATTTTAACTAACTAAAGTATTGTGGGAATTAAATAAACATGTAAAAAGAAAATAAAAGAAAAGAAAACAGAAATAAAACAAAGCCCCCTCCCTTGGGCCACCCGGCCCATCTATCTAGCAGGCCTGCACAGCCCAGCCCAACACCCCCTGTTTTCCCCTTCCTCCCGCTACAGAAGCAGACGGTGCCGTGGCGGCCATCCACGGCGCCATGGCCGCGGTGGCGACCATCGGCGCCCCATCCCGCCTATTTAGCCGACCCCGGCGCCCCCTTCTCCCCCTGGAACCCTAACCCCTATCCCCTCGCGCCGCCTCTCCCTCTGGCCTCTCCCCCCCGTCGCCCGACGCTGTCGTCGCTGTTCTTCTCGCACCGCCACGGCGACCGGCGACCCTGAGCTTCACCAGCGCCTCCACGATCTCCGGCGTTCTCCGCTCCTTCGTCCCCGACCATCAGCAGGAGCTGGGAGGCTCCGCTGAGGGCATTCTGCTCCGCCCACTTCCGCCTCTGTCGCCGACGATCCTCGTCGTCTCCGACAAACCCGATAGCTACTAATCCGTCGAGGGCTTTTCTTGGCCGCTCGGTGAGCTCCTCTCTCCCTCCATTCCTCCTTCCCGCAGCCGCATTCGTCCCTAGCTAGTTCGCCGCCATTGCCGTGCCTCTGCTTCCGCCGGCGTGCTCGTAGCCGTGTCGTTGCTGCCCGTCGAGCTCAGATGAGCTCGGGATCATGCTCAGCACGTCCGTGCGGGCCCGTTGCCCCCTCCCTCGTGCTTTGTCGAGCCCCGTAGCCCCGAACCCGTGCTCCGACCGGATGCGCCTCCGCGTAGCTCGTCGCCGGCGTCGTTCCGGCGACCTTTTGGTCTTTTGCTCGCGCGTGCACGTAGGCCTCGCCCCGCTCTCTGGATTGCCAGATCTCGCGCCGTACCACCGTTGCCATTGCTCGCCCGAAGCACCTCGCTGCCGGCGAGCTCGAAGCACTCGCCCCCGTCCGTTCCAGCCACTCCGGCCACCACCGTTGGACGCGCGGCGCCGAGCCGCGTCGAACGCGCCCAGCCACAACCCCGCAGACCCCCTGTGCGCGAAACCCGCGCCCCTCCCGAGCCGCGCCGCCGCGTTTTTCTCGTTGGAGTCAACTCCGGCGCGTCTCCGGCCGGTGTCCGACGTGGCACCGCATGGCCTCCCCTGTGACGCTGACGTGTGGGCCCATGGGGCCTTGTTGACTATGTTGACCCAGTCAACTCGCTGACTGGGCAGCCCAGAGCCACTGACAGGCAGACCCCATTCCTTTAATCAACGTTTTAATAATTAAAACTTATTTAGTTAAACTAATTAGACACTGACAGGTGGGGCCTACTAGCTAATTAACTTAGTTTAGTTAAATTAACCACTGTTAATTAGTCCAGTCACTGACCAGTGGGACCCACTGGTCAGTTTTGACCTGGTCAGCGTGTCTGTTGACCGCTGACATCATCCCCACGCAATGCTGACGTCATATTTCCTTTTCTGTTAATTCTGTTAATTTAAATAATTTCAGAAAATGTTTAAACCTTTAGAAATTCATAGAAAATAAACCGTAACTCCGATGAAAATGTTTTCTACATGAAAGTTGCTCAGAAAAATCCAACGAATCCGAATATGCGGTCCGTTCATCTGTCACATGCCCCTAGCACGCTGAACATGGAACATTCCCCCCTCCGATCATCTGTTTGATACAGGTCCGGAACCGGGAATACATTCCCGGTTGAATTCCCCCTTCACCTTTATTGTTTAGCCATACGTTAGGTCACACCCGACACAGCATATTGCCATGTTATGCTTTGTGATGCTATTCTTGCTTTATATTTATTGTTTCTTCCCCCTCTTCTCTCCGGTAGACCCCGAGACCGATGCCGCCCCTGTGATCGACTACGTCGAAGACGACCCCTCCTTGCCAGAGCAACCAGGCAAGCCCCCCCTTGATCACCCGATATCGCCTATTCTTCTCTATACTGCTTGCATTAGAGTAGTGTAGCATGTTACTGATTTCGGTTAATCCTATTCTGTTGCATAGCCTGTCATTGTTGCTACAGTTGTTACCCTTACCTGCTATCCTACTTCTTAGTATAGGATGCTAGTGTTCCATCAGTGGCCCTACACTCTTCTCCGTCTGCCATGCTATACTACTGGGCCGTGATCACTTCGGGAGGTGATCACGGGTATATACTATATACTTTATATACATGACACATGTGGTGACTAAAGTCGGGTCGGCTCGTTGAGTACCCGCAAGTGCTTCTGATGAGGGGGCTGAAAGGACAGGTGGCTCCATCCCGGTAGAGGTGGGCCTGGGTTCCTGACGGCCCCCGACTGTTACTTTATGGCGGAGCGACAGGGCAGGTTGAGACCACCTAGGAGAGAGGTGGGCCTGGCCCTGGTCGGTGTTCGCGGATACTTAACACGCTTAACGAGATCTTGGTATTTGATCCGAGTCTGGCCATTTGGTCTATACGCACTAACCAACTACGCGGGAACAGTTATGGGCACTCGACGTCGTGGTACCAGCAGAAGCTCTTCTTGACGTCAGCGACGGAGCGGCGCGCGCCGGATTGGACTGGAACGCCTGCTAGGCTAGGTCTGCTTCTGGCCACGTACGCAACATGCAGGTGTGCAATGGGCGATGGGCCCAGACCCCTGCGTGCATAGGATTTAGACCGGCGTGCTGACCTCTCTGTTGAGCCTAGGTGGGGCTGCGACGTGTTGATCTTCCACGACCGGGCATGACCCAGAAAAGTGTGTCCGGCCAAATGGGATCGAGCGTGTTGGGTTATGTGGTGCACCCCTGCAGGGAAGTTTATCTATTCGAATAGCCGTGTCCCTCGGTAAAAGGACGACCCGGAGTTGTACCTTGACCTTATAACAACTAGAACCGGATACTTAATAAAACACACCCTTCCAAGTGCCAGATACAACCCGGTGATTGCTCTCTAACAGGGCGACGAGGAGGGGATCGCCGGGTAGGATTATGCTATGCGATGCTACTTGGTGAACTTACCATCTACTCTCTTCTACATGCTGCAAGATGGAGGTGGCCAGAAGCGTAGTCTTCGACAGGATTAGCTACCCCCCTCTTATTCTGGCATTCTGCAGTTCAGTCCACCGATATGCCCCTTTACACATATACCCATGCATATGTAGTGTAGCTCCTTGCTTGCGAGTACTTTGGATGAGTACTCACGGTTGCTTTTCTCCCTCTTTTCCCCTTTCTATACCTGGTTGTCGCAACCAGATGCTGGAGTCCAGGAGCTAGAGATCCCGAGGATGATTCTACGTGGAGTTCGGCTTCGAGGAGTAGTTAGGAGGTCCCATGCAGGAGGCCTTGCCTTTTCGATCGTTGCTACTTTTGTGCTAGCCTTCTTAAGGTAGACTTGTTTAACTTATGTCTGTACTCAGATATTGTTGCTTCCGCTGACTCGTCTATCATTGAGCACTTGTATTCGAGCCCTCGAGGCCCCTGGCTTGTATTATGATGCTTGTATGACTTATTTATGTTGTAGAGTTGTGTTGTGATATCTTCCCGTGAGTCCCTGATCTTGATCGTACACATTTGCATGCATGATTAGTGTATGGTCAAATCGGGGGCGTCACAAGTTGGTATCAGAGCCGACTGCCTGTAGGAATCCCCCTTCCACACTCCTTGGCCGAAGTTGAGTCTAGTCAGTGAAAACTGTTTTACTAACATGGCTGTCTGGCTTACGGGCCCACGTCGCCATTGGGTGGTAGTAGGATCTTTTACTCCTCGATCTTTACTCCGGGACCCTGAGCTCTCTTCTATTCGGGTTTAATGAATTTACTAAAATCTAACGTTAGGATCTCGTTACTACTTCCTCCCGGAGGACCCCTCACTCCAGATGATTGCTCCGTGAACCAGAAGAATTTGAAGATACTCTCTGATATTCTCTCGAGACCTTGTGCCTGTCGCTTTTGCAATTCCCTACCGCCGAAACATCCCTATGGATAGATACTTACACATGTCGTTCTTACTTTTATTCCCAGTTGATCTTGTTATTACAAGATGCCCCAAAATTCTCTCTAATGTTCCGAGAATACTTTGTGCCTACTGCCTTGCAGTTCTTGCCACATGAATATCCCTACGGATAATTTCTCGCACTTACCGAGTATCCACTCATCCCCAGTTGATTCATGTATGTCACCAATCTTCGAAATACCATTCGATCTTCCGAAAATCCTCAGGAGCCTTTTGCTCTTGAAATTCTTGCTTACTTGCATTATGATTAATCTTAAGTCTCGTAATCTTATTGTCATCTCTTGTCATTATCATTTTGAGTCCGTTGATTCAATTTGTTGCGAATTCTCGCAATCCTCAATCAGAGCCTAGAATTCATCCTTCCGGCTCAGACGTCATTTGAAACATGAACTGGTTATCGACCAATCAAATTGTCGTCGATTGTACCCCTAAGTCTATTCAACTTATCCATTCTTAATCAGACCATTGGCTTCTGATCCCTTGATTTGGAAATGATAATTCCTTTGCATTTGAGCTTTGAATTACTCAGTTGTTTTTATAGTCCGATGCCCTTTCGTTCCTTCTTCCTCTGGTAGAGTACCGATACTCGCATCAGCTCTTGTAGACCACAAGACCCCTTGTTGGGTTATTATCCGACAGTGTCCTTCATATTCAATAACCTTGTGATCATTTCCATGGATATATAATGCCTTTGGTAATTTGTATCCTCTGCTTGATAACCATACTCTACTTTTGAGCCGGTGATTTTACTCTTGAAGTTTGAGGTATATGTTTCTAAGATGCCCGATGGATTGAACCTATACCTTCCCTAAACACCGTATGAACCCGAAGGTTTTCACAAGCCATACCCTTCTGGTATTTTACCAGATAATTTTCTACCATACAACTTCATTGAATGCGAGAAGTGAATGAAAGGTTATGCATTGGAGAAGTGGGAGTCGACCTTGAACTTTGTGTTCATGCCCATGGACATGATGTAGATCTTATCATTAAAAGCTTCTCTTAAATTAATTAATCCCTTGGTATAAGTTCATCTTATATCTGGGATCTGGCCTTTTGCAATCGTGGTTCCGACCATGTTCTCCTTTAAATACCATTTCTCGTACAAGTTGAGCACTTGTCTTCTACAGAGCAATACCCCAGTCCAACCTCTACTTTGGTTTGTCGTCGAGTATTACCCCCCCTGGTATCTCGAGATTATCACGGAACTGCATAACTTCTTATGAGTTCTTCATCAAGTACTACATTCTCACTGATTATAGTTTTTCACGGGCTTCGAGTTATTAAACACTCAAGGACATCGATAACTGAATCGAGTCCGCGGCGCGATTAAACAACTCTTAGTAATCTTCTTTACTTGCGAGTTTGTACTCGGTCACGTCATTCCTAGCCTGATTGGCTATATCATTATCGTGCTAAATTTTAACTGTGCTACCGGGTCCTTCTTCCCGGAGCACAAATTGCGACGGTGAGCTAATCTTACAATCGATCTTCCTCGTCATATCACTTCTCCTTGAACAGCAAACTTGATTTCGAGTTTGTGTCCTAACCGTGGTTCCAATAACCTTTCGCTTTCATCATTCCTTTGACTTGATGTCATCATCAATTAATTACATCTTCTTGAAAACCTCTCGACAAATTTGTCATGATCATTGTCAACAATTTGACTTCTTCCAAGTTGTGTGTCGAAATTCAGGATGAGAAATACCATCCTTGCCCCTCGATGAATTGTGTTATCATCGACAACATTCTTGCCTCCCCCCAACACAAACTTGTTCATATTTTGTGTTGTATCTTGATTTCCCTGCTATCCAACTTATGTTATGTTCTACTGTGGAATGTTACCATCTTTGATGTCAAGAATGTCGTGAGCATTACTCCACCTCTTAAGAATTCTTGGTACAGTGATACTTCTCACCATCACCATTCTTTCTTGGTCCCCGTGTTGTT
Source organism: Triticum aestivum (assembly GCF_018294505.1). Lineage (NCBI taxonomy): Eukaryota > Viridiplantae > Streptophyta > Magnoliopsida > Poales > Poaceae > Triticum > Triticum aestivum. The sequence continues at coordinate 67,996,571 of NC_057805.1, forward strand.
TCTAAACGAAATACCGACAAATGGTCTGTGATGTGTAAATTCTAAACTTCTAGCAACCCTATTGCTTTGAAGTTATTGGTCTATAGTTTCATTCTACGTCTATGGCTTAATGAATCATCATTCGAACATTGATCGTGCTACCTAGCCCATATTTCGGGTGCACATTTCAACCAATGTTTAACTGTGTATGTTTTCCTCGAGCATACATCATTAAGTCATTCGATCTAGCTAATGTTATCTCCTTGTTCACATAGTTGTGGACATCCATCTTTTGAAAATCTCAATGAATTGTCGTTGAGTCCAACAGCCACCTCCTTATCCTCTCCTTGATTTAATGATGAACTCTAGTTTCGGAACTCGCTTCCATAGTTCAATTCTTGAGAATCTTACAATGTCATCTCGTCAATTTGCGTTGCACCTTTTCTTCTCAGGCATCCCGTGTCTGAGGTATCTTGACACCAATCAGATCTGAATCTTGGTCAGATATGATGGTAGGATCATATTCCCAAGAGTTATCACATTTTGTCATTATATGGCCCATTAAGGTGATGTCATGCCTAGCACACCTGGCCGGAGGACCTACTATTATAGTTTCCTCTTTAGCAAGGTTAGCTATTCTTCCATGAGGAAATTGTAAGACTTACTCTATAAGTTGTTCTTGATGGATCCTTTGTGTATCCATATCCTGATCTTACCTAATGACCATGTCAATGCTATCTCGAAGCATGTCTGTGGTACTCCGATCTTCAATAAAAACATTTGAAGCACAATGCTAAATTTTCGTTATCAATTATTCAAACACCGTTGTTTGGGTAATGTCATGAACTTCCTCTTCCCTAACCTAAATGGTTCTCTTCTAACCATTGTCCTTGGGAAGGATATACCCCTGAAATATTTGTTTAAACACATTTTCCTTTCCATTGTTTGGCTTAGCCTTTCTTGTGATCTGTATGACCTAAGCAGTAATATTCTCCTGCTATTGTAAACACCTCAGTGTACAATTCTGTCAGAAAGACCCTGTTACTTTTGATTGATGACATTCCGGTAACCACCGATGGACGAGAACTTTGCCTATTGGTCCGCCTCGTTCAACGAGCAGGAAGATGGTTCTCTTCGTCCCTCACCCTTGGTACCGACGTTGTTGCCGACATAACTGACGGGCTATCCACTGACATGTGTTGCCTACATGGTCATACAAGACGTCACCGCCCTTCCTACTTTTAACCCACATGGTGGGCCCATAATCCACAGTTCCACAGGATCGAAACCTGGCTCTCCTTTACACCCTTGTTGCTAAAGTTATTTCTCGCGTTTGGCTTCGTATGTAAATCGCGAGCCAACTTCCTAGTGATCCATTCCGGTATCAGACGCAATACTTATTCTCGTTGCTCTGGACCCCTTTCACACTTTGTTTCAGGCATCGAACGATTGCCTGCCCGCTCGAAACTTCTCATGGTACCTTCTTACTTTGCTCTCGATATATTCTTAAGTTACAATTCGAGAGATACCTATGCTTCTTCCCCTGAGTTAACCGTCTGATGCTCGATCTTGTTAGAATCCGTCCTTATAGAGTTTCCCCTTCTTACCCTTTCGTAAGTACGATGAAGAACCTGAAGAAAGGATGCCTACTTCATCATGATGATCTGAAGCAGAGAAATGAAGACATCAACGTAATCGATCGACGGCTTCGAAAAGAACAACCAAGATCGAGAAGACTCGTTAGAATTTCGTAACCAATTTCTTCCTTTTAACTCTACCTCTTAAATCTCGGGACGAGATTTCTTGTAGTGGAGGAGAATTGTAACGCCCAGATAATTAAGCTACAGTAATCTTTGCTAATGATGCCATGTCATCGCTTTTACTGTTGCTAGGTCCCACGTTGATTCTAACCGATTCGAAATTCAAGTTTAAAATAAAGTCAAACAATAAAAGTTTTCAAATGTCAAATCTAAAATGTGCAACTGTGATAAATAATTCATAAGTATTGTTGGTGCAGAAACCAAATTTTTATAAAATGTTTAAGTGCTCAAAATTAATGAAAACAGTAGCTAAAACAATTAGTTAAATACCTTTTCTTATTTTATAAATTAGCAAACTATTTTATTTAGGACTAGAACTTTTTGTGGCAGAGGTATAAATAGTACAATAATTTAGAAACTACTTTTGTATTTTAACTAACTAAAGTATTGTGGGAATTAAATAAACATGTAAAAAGAAAATAAAAGAAAAGAAAACAGAAATAAAACAAAGCCCCCTCCCTTGGGCCACCCGGCCCATCTATCTAGCAGGCCTGCACAGCCCAGCCCAACACCCCCTGTTTTCCCCTTCCTCCCGCTACAGAAGCAGACGGTGCCGTGGCGGCCATCCACGGCGCCATGGCCGCGGTGGCGACCATCAGCGCCCCATCCCTCCTATTTAGCCCACCCCGGCGCCCCCATCTCCCCCTGGAACCCTAACCCCTATCCCCTCGCGCCCCCTCTCCCTCTGGCCTCTCCCCCCCCCCGTCGCCCGACCCTGTCGTCGCTGTTCTTCTCGCACCGCCACGGCGACCGGCGACCCCGAGCTTCACCAACTCCTCCACGAGCTCCGGCGTTCTCCGCTCCTTCGTCCCCGACCATCAGTAGGAGCTGGGAGGCTCCGCTGAGGGCATTCTGCTCCGCCCCCTTCCGCCTCTGTCGCCGACGATCCTCGTCGTCTCCGACGAACCCGGCAGCTACTAATCCGTCGAGGGCTTTTCTTGGACGCTCGGTGAGCTCCTCTCTCCCTCCATTCCTCCTTCCCGCAGCCGCGTTCGTCCCTAGCTAGTTCGCCGCCGTTGCCGTGCCTCTGCTTCCGCCGGCGTGCTCGTAGCCGTGTCGTTGCTGCCCGTCGATCTCAGATGAGCTCGGGATCGTGCTCAGCACGTCCGTGCGGGCCCGTTGCCCCCTCCCCCACGCTTTGTCGAGCCCCGTAGCGTCGAGCCCGTGCTCCGACCGGATGCACCTCTGCGTAGCTCGTCGCCGGCGTCGTTCCGGCGACCTTTTGGTCTTTTGCTCGCGCCTATCTTGCTCGCGCGTGCATGTAGGCCTCGCCCCGCTCTCTGGATTGCCCGATCTCGCGCCGTACCACCGTTGCCGTTGCTCGCCCGAAGCACCTCGCTGCCGGCGAGCTCGAAGAGCTCGCCCCCGTTCGTTCCAGCCACTCCGGCCACCACTGTTGGACGCGCGGCGCCGAGCCGCGTCGAACGCGCCCAGCCACAACCCCGCAGACCCCCTGTGCGCGAAACCCGCGCCCCTCCCGAGCCGCGCCGCCGCGTTTGGCTCGTCGGAGTCAACTCCGGCGCGTCTCCGGCCGGTGTCCGATGTGGCGCCGCGTGGCCTCCCCTGTGAGGCTGACGTGTGGGCCCATGGGGCCCTGTTGACTATGTTGACCCAGTCAACTCGCTGACTGGGCAGCCCAGAGCCACTGACAGGCAGACCCCATTCCTTTAATCAACATTTTAATAATTAAAACTTATTTAGTTAAACTAATTAGACACTGACAGGTGGGGCCTACTAGCTAATTTACTTAGTTTAGTTAAATTAGACACTGACTTATGTGGTGACTAAAGTCGTGTCGGCTCGTTGAGTACCCGCAAGTGCTTCTGATGAGGGGGCTGAAAGGACAGGTGGCTCCATCCCGGTAGAGGTGGGCCTGGGTTCCTGACGGCCCCCAACTGTTACTTTATGGCGGAGCGACAGGGCAGGTTGAGACCACCTAGGAGAGAGGTGGGCCTGGCCCTGGTCGGCGTTCGCGGATACTTAACATGCTTAACGAGATCTTGGTATTTGATCTGAGTCTGGTCATTTGGTCTGTACGCACTAACCAACTATGCGGGAACAGTTATGGGCACTCGACGTCGTGGTATCAGCCGAAGCTCTTCTTGACGTCAGCGACGGAGCGGCGCGCGCCGGATTGGACTGGAACACCTGCTAGGCTAGGTCTGCTTCTGGCCGCGTACGCAACATGCAGGTGTGCAATGGGCGATGGGCCCAGACCCCTGCGCGCATAGGATTTAGACCGGCGTGCTGACCTCTCTGTTGAGCCTAGGTGGGGCTGCGACGTGTTGATCTTCTGCGGCCGGGCATGACCCAGAAAAGTGTGTCCGGCCAAATGGGATCGAGCGTGTTGGGTTATGTGGTGCACCCCTGCAGGGAAGTTTATCTATTCGAATAGCCGTGTCCCTCGGTAAAAGGACGACCCGAAGTTGTACCTTGACCTTATGAGAACTAGAACTGGATACTTAATAAAACACACCCTTCCAAGTGCCAGATACAACCCGGTGATCACTCTCTAAGAGGGCGACGAGGAGGGGATCGCCGGGTAGGATTATGCTATGCGATGCTACTTGGTGAACTTACCATCTACTCTCTTCTACATGCTGCAAGATGGAGGTGGCCAGAAGCGTAGTCTTCGACAGGATTAGCTATCCCCCTCTTATTCTGGCATTCTGCAGTTCAGTCCACCGATATGCCCCTTTACACATATACCCATGCATATGTAGTGTAGCTCCTTGCTTGCGAGTACTTTGGATGAGTACTCACGGTTGCTTTTCTCCCTCTTTTCCCCTTTCTATACCTGGTTGTCGCAACCAGATGCTGGAGTCCAGGAGCTAGAGATCCCGAGGATGATTCTACGTGGAGTTCGGCTTCGAGGAGTAGTTAGGAGGTCCCAGGCAGGAGGCCTTGCCTTTTCAATCGTTGCTAGTTTTGTGCTAGCCTTCTTAAGGCAGACTTGTTTAACTTATGTCTGTACTCAGATATTGTTGCTTCCGCTAACTCGTCTATGATCGAGCACTTGTATTCGAGCCCTCGAGGCCCCTGGCTTGTATTATGATGCTTGTATGACTTATTTATGTTGTAGAGTTGTGTTGTGGTATCTTCCCGTGAGTCCCTGATCTTGATCATACACATTTGCGTGCATGATTAGTGTACGGTCAAATCAGGGGCGTCACAAGTAATAAAGCTCGCGGTACATCAAGATCGTGCCAAATCAAGAACACAGGAGAGAGAGATCAAACACATAGCTACTGGTACATACCCTCAGCCCCGAAGGTGAACTACTCCCTCCTCGTCATGTTGACCACCGGGATGATGAAGATGGCCACCGATGATGGTTTCCCCCTTCGACAGGGTGCCGGAATGGGCTCCCGATTGGTTTTTCATGGCTATAGAGGCTTGCAGCGGCGGAACTCCCGATCTAGGTTTCTTTCTGGGGGTTTCTAAATTTATAGGAATTTTTGGTGTCGGTTTCACGTCAAGCGGGTCCACGAGTCAACAACAAGACAGGGGGCGCGCCCTAGGGGGGCCCGTGCCCTCCACCCTTGTGGATGACTCGGGACTCTTTTGGCCCAACTCTATTGCTTCGGGGGCTTCTTCCGGTCCATAAAAAATCACCGTAAATTTTCAGCTCGTTTGGACTCCATTTGGTATTCCTTTTTTGTAAAACTGAAAAACAAGGAGAAAACAAAAACTGGCACTAGGCTCTAAGGTAATAGGTTAGTCCCAAAAATAATATAAAATAGCATATAAATGCATATAAGACATCCAAGATGGATAATATAATAGCATGGAACAATCAAAAATTATAGATACGTTGGAGACGTATCAAGCAATCCCAAGCTTAATTCCTGCTCGTCCTCGAGTAGGTAAATGGTAAAAACAGAATTTTTGATGTGGAATGCTACCAAGTGCACAAGTTTGATCAATGATAATTTCAATCACTTTTTGTAGCATCATTATATATCATAGCAGTAGCTCACCTCATAAAACTTCTCATGATCAAGTAACAAGCTATTCACATGTTAAAGCATAGATCATAAACTTTCTTGAAAACTAACAAACTAGGTTCTCAGTCATCAAACAATTGCAATTCATCTTGTTTTCATGAAGGGTCTATGTAAGAGCTTTGATTTAGCAAATCCCACATACTCAACTATCATATAGTCTTCCATGATTGCTTCCACTCAAAGCATATTTTTAGAACAAATAGCATCCATTGAACACAGAGAAAGATAGGGGCTTAATGGTTCGCCTCACAACTTATTTATCATATAGATAATTGTCAACAATAATAATTCATGATCAAATATATTTGAATGGCCATATATGCTTAGATCTTTCCCCATCACATGATGCTTGCCAACTAAAGAGTAGGTTGGAATGAGAAGGAATACTACTAACTCTTGCATAAAAGTAAAATATAGGCCCTTCGCAGAGGGAAGCAGGGATTTGCAGAGGTGACAGAGCTCGAAGCTTTTAAAACAGAGATGGAAATAATTTTGAGAGGTATGCTTTCATTGTCAACATAAAAACCAAGAGTTACCAACATCTACCATACTAGATACATTATAGGCGGTTCCCAAACAGAATGGTGAAGTTTTTACTCCCCCACCACCAACAAGCAAATTCCACGGCTGGTCCGAAACAATGGGTATCGTCCAACTATCGATAATCCTGTGGAGTTTTGTTTAATTATTTGCGATTTCGTTTTTGATCTTTTGATCATAGGACCGGGCATCCCAATTACCAGCCACTCTCTCGTGAATGATAAGTGAATAAACACTCATCGTGAGAATAACCCACCTAGCATGGAAGATACTGACAGCCCCTAGTCGCTACATGAGTGATTCGGGCATACAAAACATATTATTATTTGAAGGTTTAGAGTTTGGCACATGCAAATTTACTTGGAACGGCAGGTAAATACCGCATATAGGTAGATATGGTGGACACTCATGGAAGAAACTTGGTTCAAGGATTTGGGATGCACAAGCAGTATTCCCGCTTAGTACAGAAATTTTGGCTAGCAAAAGATTCTAACTAGCAAGCACCGCATGTTGGAGGATCCATAACAATATAACTTCTATACAAACATACCCAAGCATAACTCATTATGTTGTCTTGCTTGTTCAACTTCAACTAATTTGCTCAAGTTTGAAAATATTTAATGGGGCTCACAATCATAGAAGATGTCCAAGATAGTATATTTATATGTGAAATCTCTCTTCCTTCAATATACTTTCATGAATTGTTCAAGTGACCAATACTATGTTTGCTAACTTACAATAAATTTACCACCTCTACTTCTTATATGTGAAGTCATTACTCCCCATGGGATAAGCATATGAAACATATATAATTTCAGATTTATGGTATTCAATTCATTCAACCATTTACTCATAGGATATAAGTGAAGCACACGAGTAAATGACAAACTACTCCAAAAAGATAAAAGTGAAGATCAATGAGTAGTCAAATAGCTATGTGAGGACTCTCTCTCATTTAAGTATTTCAGATCTTAAGTAGTTTATTCAAACAGCAAGCAAAACCTAATAAAATAAAATGACGCTCCAAGCAAAACACATATCATGTGGTGAATAAAAATATAGCCTCAAGTAAGGTTACCGATGAACGAAGATGGAAGAGGGGATGCCATCCGGGGCATCCCCAAGCTTAGGCTCTTGGTTGTCCTTGAATATTACCTTGGGGTGCCTTGGGCATCCCCAAGCTTATGCTCTTTCCACTCCTTATTCTGTAGTCCATCGAAACTTTACCCAAAACTCACTTCACAACACAAAACTCAATAGAAAATCTTATGAGATCCGTTAGTATAAGAAAGCAATTCACCACTTAGGTACTGTTATGAACTCATTCTAAATTCATATTGGTGTTATATCTACTGTATTTCAACTTATCCATGGTTCATACCCTCCGATACTACTCATAGATTCATCAAAATAAGCAAACAACACAATGAAAACAGAATCTATCAAAAAACAGAATAGTTTGTAGTAATCTGGAAACTTTCCATACCTCTGTAACTCGAAAAATTCTGAAAAATTAGGACAACGTAGAAAATTTGTATATGAATCGTGTGTCAAAAATTCAGATCAAAATCATGTCCTAGTGAATTTTCAAAATTCCTAGACTGGGAGAAAAATTTCTGTTTTTTCACAGAATCAAGTTAACTATCATCCACACTATCCCAAAGCCTTTACTTGGCACTTTATTGAAACAAAAGCTACAAAACATGATTACTAAAGTAGCTTAATCATGTGAACACACAAAAACAGTAGGTAACAGTGTTGGGTTGTCTCCCAACAAGCGCTTTTCTTTAATGCCTTTTTAGCTAGGCATGATGATTTCAACGATGCTCACATGAAAGATAAGAATTGAACCACAAAGAGAGCATCATGAAGCATATGACTAGCACATTTAAGCCTAACACACTTCCTATGCATAGGGATTTTATGATCAAACAATTTATGGGAACAAGAATCAATTAGCATAGGAAGGCAAAACAAGCGTGACTTTAGAACTTTCAACACATAGAGAGGAAACTTGATATTATTGCAATATGTAGAAGCATAAGTTCCTCTCTCATAATAATTTTCAGTAGCATCATGAATGAATTCAACAATATAACCACCACATAAAGCATTCTCATTCTTTTCATGATCTACATGCATAGAAATTTATTACTCTCCACATAAGCAAATTTCTTCTCATGAATAGTAGTGGGAGCGAACTCAACAAAATAACTATCATGTGAGTCATAATCCAATTGAAAATTAAAATCAAGATGACAAGTTTCATGGTTATCATTATTCTTTATAGCATACATGTCATCACAATAATCATCATAGATAGCAACTTTGTTCTCATAATCAATTGGAACCTCTTCCGAAATAGTGGATTCATCACTAAATAAAGTCATGACCTCTACAAATCCACTTTCATAATTATCACAATAAGATTCAACACCCTCCAAAATAGTGGGATCATTACTTCCTAAAGTTGACACTTATAAGATTCTCCTGCCCGCGCACCGTTTTGGGCCTGGCCCAACAACGTGTCGCGCTTATGTGTGGCGCAGGCCCGGGGGCTCCTGTCGCTGTACAAAAGAAGGGGCGCACCTTTGTACCCCTTTACCTGTGCATGGGCAGTCGGAGCCGCGCCCACGGTCGCACCAAGCAGAACAGGGGAGGTGAACCGAGGTAAAACCAAAGCCCAAGACAAACAAAGCGACGCCAAGGCCAGAGACACGAAGAATAGAGGGGCAAAGCAGGTCCCCCCGGCAAGGCCCTTGCCGGGGCGGCCTCGGCGGCCCCAGCAAGAACCTTGCCGGGGCAACTTGTCCAAGCACCAGCGGGACGAGCCACCCTTGACCCCATGGCTTTCGACGTAGTCAACCACGTTAAGGCAAGGGCTCGGGAGGCACCTCCTTGGTGGCATGCAGATCTTTGTCAAGATCATGAACACACAAGATCAGATGAGAACCAGAAGACGGCGACCCTTGGCGGGATTCTAGCCGAGGAGATCCACGAGACCCCCGACAAGCGCCTTGCCGGGGACAATGGCAACGCCACGGCAAGACCCTTGCCGGGCCTCCGGCAAGGCCCTTGCAGAGGGCATCAGGCCACAGCCAGGCTCGCGTCGACCAAGACTCCACCAACCATCCCCAAGCAGCTGCTAGCTCAACCAGCTGGGCACGCACCTGCGTGGCGACGAGCGGCCTCTACGCCAACTCAGCAAGGACCTGCGTGGTGGCATGCAAATCTTCATGAAGGCTCCACCACCGCGCCACCTCAGTTGCCTTCCTGCCTACATGGCGCCACTCGCATCGCTGGCCTGGGCGCGTGTCAAAGCCAAGCGAGGCGGCAACGGACGGGACGGGCTCCGTTCCCGTCCCTGATAAAGCAAGGGGACACCTAAGCGATGCATTAAATGCATCTTGTCCTGTAATACGGGCGATAAGCTCGCAGCACTGTTACCTTTCCACCTCCTGTGTGCCACTGTGGCGACCCCTTTTTCCTATAAAAGGAGGCCTGAGGCGACCAGGAGAAGGATTCGGCTTTTCTGGGCTCGTTACATCTCGTAGCTAGCTCAAGAACACAAGAACACTCAATACATCCACCAAAGCAGGACTAGGGTTTTACGCATCCTCGCGGCCCGAACCTAGGTAAACGAACCGCGTGCTTCCTGTTAAATTTGCTCTTCGCTCAAGCCCGCGCCCCGCCAACCGTAGTAGGGATTCTTGTGATCCCATAGGTGTCGTTTCCCTGACACGCTGGTCCGCAGAAAATACCGGGGCGATGTCGACGCCAACGATGAAAAGCTCACGGTTGCCACCACCAGGATCCATCGCCTCACTTTGGCCGGGCTCACCATCGAGATGATTGGGGCTGACTTCATCCGTCGCCGGATTGCCCCACTACACAACAAGGGGAGGCTGGCCTGGGACTTCAGGAATGCGGCCGACATCATGAGGCTCCGCCCTGGCTTGAAGCACCATTTCACGGTGATGTAGCATGCCCATCTTTGTCAGAGGCTCTCCCAGCTCAAACTGGACGAGGCCAGCGGAGTTGAGAGGACCGGCAAGGCCGAGAGGGCCGGCAAGGCTGTCAAGGCCGGCGGGTCTTTGTTTGGGCTGCCAGCGGGGGTGGTCCCGTTGAGCAACAATTCTCGCCAGACCGACATTATCGCCATGATGCCGGACTTCAACGTGCACGGCCTCGACCCAAGCTGGGCCAAGTCGGAAGCGGAGCGGGTGCAAGAGTTCTTCGACAATCTGTCGGAGAGGTACGTCCGCCACGAGCCACTGCTTATCAACGACACCACCAAGGCCGAGTTGGAGCACATCGCCGCTAGGGCGGCGGAGGCAGCACTTGCCGAGGAGGCCGGCAGCCGTGGCGCTGTGGAAGACGAGGCCGACACAGCCACCGAAGAGAGAGAGTTTGCTGAGTGGATGGGGCCGCCGGGGAAGCCAGTAGTGCTGGCGCCGGGGCTCCCCTTGTTGAAGACGTGGTCGAGGAGTCGACCGAAGAGGAGACCGAGGTGGAAGATTCAACGGCCTCGGGGAGGAAAAGGGTCCTGCATCGGGCCAGCTCCGGCGAACCGGTCCGGCCTGCCAGGACCGCGCAGCGGCAACTGGCCCAGGTGTAGCCTGTGCGCTGGACAAGGGCTGTGGCAGCGAAGGAGGCAGCGGTTGCCGCCTCCTCCTTGTCCAAGCGGCGCAGGACTCCATCCCCTTCCCCTCCTCCTACGGATGCCAGCCTGGAGGCTGATTTCGATCTTGGGTCCTTAAGCCCGAAGAGGAAGAGGAGGCCAGTGGAGGATGAGTAAGCATCTTGCCCTTCATCATTCCTGATCCTTAGCTCATGCCACCTTCCCTAACTTGTTTTCATCTTCACAGGGACATGGAGACGCTGGCCCAGAGGGCGGCGAAGAGGGCCAAGGCCTCGACGGGCCACAAGCCCCCGGCGGGCACTTCGCATACCTTGGTGTTGGTGGAGAGCAGCCCAGACACCAGCCCCCGACGCAGCCCCTGCTTCAGCCCCCAGTGTGAGTTCATACTCACTCCTTCATTGACAAGAATTGGGGCATGAATCCTTGATGCTAACCTTGCCGGGTTTATAGGAGGAGAGCGGCAGCAGGAGGAGCCACTGAGGGACACTCCCAACATGCCGCCCCCATCAACCACGCCGCCCAGAGGGGCGTCCCCGACAAAGGCATCCACTGCCGAGCCCACGCGCATGGAGGAGGAGGAGGCGAGCCTGGGTGCTGGTGGCTCCGTCCCGACAACGAATGTTGGTGGGGAGGGCACCACTTCTTCTTAGCCCGGCACGGGTGAGGGAGTCCTAGATTAGGGGGTCCTCGGACAGCCGGACTATGTACTTTGGCCGGACTATTGGACTATGAAGATACAAGATTGAAGACTTCGTCCCGTGTCCGGATGGGACTCTCCTTTGCGTGGAAGGCAAGCTTGGCAATACGGATATGTAGATCTCCTCCCTTGTAACCGACACTGTGTAACCCTAGCCCCCTACGGTGTCTATATAAACCGGAGGGTTTAGTCCGTAGGACAAGAACAACAATCATAATCATAGGCTAGCTTCTAGGGTTTAGCCTCTACGATCTTGTGGTAGATCAACTCTTGTAATACTCATATCATCAAGATCAATCAAGCAGGAAGTAGTGTATTACCTCCATCGAGAGGGCCCGAACCTGGGTAAACATTGTGTCCCCCGCCTCCTGTTACCATCCGCCTTAGACGCACAGTTCGGGACCCCCTACCCGAGATCCGCCGGTTTTGACACCGACATTGGTGCTTTCATTGAGACTTCCACTGTGCCATCACCATAAGGCTTGATGGCTCCTTCGATCGTCAACAACGATGCGACCCAGGGTGAGGTTTTTCTCCCCGAATAGATCTTCGTATTCGGTGGCTTCGTACTGCGGGGCAACTCGCTTGGCCATCTAGAGCAGATCGAAAGCTACGCCCCTGGCCGTCAGGTCAGGTTTGGAAGCTTAAACTATACTACCGACATCTGCGGAGACTTGATCTTCGACGGATTCGAGCCCATGTCAGGTGTGCCGCACAGTCACGACACTACAAAAAAAAGACACATCCGTGACATTTTGGGCCGAACGATTTTTTTTTCTGTCATACATATGACACTTCTATGACGATAATTGTGACAAAACCTGGTATCATCATAGATGTGGTGGGCTCCTACTTCTATGACAAAAAATCATGACAGAAAATGGGCTTTTCGTCCTGGGCGGGCCGGAGACGCAGCTGCATGACATTCTTTGGGCCGTCCATGACGGAAAAAACCGTGGTAGAAGCGAGGGCGAGGAAAATTTCGGGGAGTTCCCGGTTACGGTGGGAGGTCGGGGGCCGAGCGATGCGCGTTTCTCTCGTACACGTACGCGCGTGTGTGCGAGGCGTTGGCTCTAACTGAACCCGAGCGAGGCGTTGGGCTCTAACTGAACCCGAGTGATTGCACTGCAGGCTACGCGTTACTGAACCCGAGCGATCGATCGATGGCTGTTAACTGAACCCGATCGAGCGATTCCTTCGCTACTGCTGCTAACTGAAGCCGATCGATGCTGCCTCTGGATGAACAGTGAGCGTTGCTGGGGGGGTTTGGATGAACAGTTCCCGGTGGGGGTGGATGAACAGGACCCCGTGGTGTTGCCTCTGGATGAACAGGACCCCGATCGATCGAGCCGGTTGGGGCTGGATGAACAGGACCCCGTGGAGGGCAGGATGAACAGGACCACCCCGTGGAGGGCAGAATGAACAGTAGACGGTGGAGGGCTGGATGAACAGTAGCCCGTGGAGGGGTGGTTGAACAGGAGCCCGTGGAGAGGGCTGGTTGAACAGTAGCCGGTGGAGTAGCGCGTGGTGGAGGCTGGATGAACAGGAGCCCGTGGATGAACAGTCGCAGGTGGAGGCTGGAGGAGGTCGACGGTGGATGAACAGTAGCCCGTGGAGGCTGGAGGGGGTCGACGGTGGAGATGAACAGTGTCCCGTGGAGTCCCGTTTTGCGGTACGCCACACCCCTCCCGATGAACAGGACCCCCGTTTCGACCGTAGCGCTCCAACACAAGTCCGTTTCCTCCGTTTTGCGGTACGCCACACCCCTCCCGATCAACAGGACCCCCGTTTCGACCGTAGGAGGTCCGTTTCCTCCGTTTTGCGGTACGCCAGACCCCTCCCGATGAACAGGATCCCGTTTCAAACGTGGCCGGTCGAACACAAGGCCGTTTCCTCCGTTCTGCGGTACGCCAGGCCTCGTTTCCATCGGCTGTTCCGTCCAAGCCCTCCCGATGAACACGACGACGCATTCCGTTCCGACCCAGCCGGTTGGCTCCCCATGAACACGACGACGACGCTGTTTCTCCGTTCCGACCCAGCCATGTACACGAGCCCTGGCCGTACGTATGCGCGAGTAGGCGTTCGAGACCCTGCCCGTATGTACGTACGTGGCCGTATTTTCTTTCTTGCACACTGGCCGCTGTACGTACGTGTACATGCTACGTGCGCGCCTCTACTACGACACGTGCGCGCCTCTACATCGACCAGTATGTACGTACACGTTCGCGACCAGAATGACAATGCTACGTACGCTTCGACCAGGTGGGTCCCGACTGTCAGGCACTTCCTTGCCTGCGAAGATGTAGCTGGTGGGTCCCAGCAGTCAGGGGGGCGAATCGTTTTTTTTGCCCGGACGCACTTCCTTGCGTGCGAAGATGTAGCTGGTGGGTCCCCGCAGTCAGGGGGAAACGTTTTTTTCGCGAAATACGGTGGCCCGTCCGGTGGGTCCCCGCTGTCAGGTGGAGGAATAATTATTTTCCGCGTAATAAGGAGGCACTTCCTTGCTGCGGCTGTGGACCCAGCTGTCAGCCTCTCCATGTACAGTCCACGTCCGATGGAAGCCGTTCCTTGACCACGTTGACCACGCCGCGCCGAGAGCACCAGGGCGGTGGACGACGGCGAGGCCTAGGAAGGGGATGACGCGGAGCCGGGGAAGACGCGGCAGTGGAAGCCCGCGCGGAGAGGAGTACGAGGGTTCACTGGTTCGGCTGCGGTGTGAGGCTGCCGTCGCCGCAGGGCCTGGCCAGCGGTGGGAATAGTAGGGGGCGGTGAGTTCTCCGCGGCAGCACAGCCGGCCACGGGAGGCAGGAGCATGCGGCACGACCGGCGCTGCTTTGGGCGGCTGGAGCAACAAGACCAGAGGTTGAAGAAGCACTACGGCCGTTGGATGGACATCATACGGTCACTGGAGCTAGAATCGTGCATATTGACTAAGTTGACAAAGCCCTCCGTCCCCGTCAACTTAGTAGGCCCACAAGTCAGCCTGCCACTATACTGGGTCCCAGCTAGCAGGGGGAGTATTCATTTTTTTGTGCGTAATAAGGACGCACTTCCTTGCGTGCGAAGATATAGCTGGTGGGTCCGAGCTGTCAGCGGCGGTAACGTTTTTTTCACGAAATACAGAGGCCCTTTCGGTGGGTCCCAGATGTCAGGTGGAGGAATCATTATTTTGCGCGTAATAAGGAGGCATTTCCTTGCGTGCGGCCGTGGACCCAGCTGTCAGCCTCTCCACGTACAGTCCACTTCAGATGCATGTCGGTCGTTGACCACGTTGACCAGGCCGCGCCGGGAGCACCAGGGCGGTGGACGACGGCGAGGCCTAGGAAGGGAACGACACGGAGGCAGGGAAGACTCGGCAGTTGTTTCCCACGCGGAGGGGAGTACGACTATACGAGGGTTTACTGGTTCGTCTGCCGTCGCCGGAGAATAACAACAGGTGTGGGTGAGTAGAGGGATGGCTAGGCCAGCGATGGGAGTACGGTGGGGCGGTGAAGCCTGCGCGGCAGCACAGCCGGCCGCGGGGAGGAGGGAGCAGGCAGTCCCGCCGGCGCTTGTTTGAGCGGCTGGAGCAGGAAGAGCAGAGATTGAAGAAGCACGACGGCCGTTGGATGGACATCCAACAGTCACTGCTTGTGCGTCAACCTTTTTTTAGGAAAGCCTCAAATCTGTGGAAAACAGCATACAACCCATCTGCCATTATTTCTAATAATTTACAGCCCATTTGCTAATTCTGAAGGTTTTTTTGGAGCCCATATTCTTTTTGTTAGCATTACAGCCCATATTGTGGCCACGGTTAAAAAATTATACGAAATGTTGCATATTTCGGTGCGGTCCGAACTGTTTTTAATCCCGAAATTTCGAGTCACATTCAAACTGATTTTAAAAATAAATGTATATCAATATAAAATCCAACAAATTGTCCACGCATAAAAATTAATGCAATTTAAAATCTTGAAATGAAAAAAAGAAATTTGAAAGTAATTGCCGGTTTGATGTGTTTTAAAAATGTACAGCCCATTTCTCATTACTGATAGGCCATTTTCTCGTCCAGCCGAATGAAGCTCTCCTCGTCTTGAAAGATTTGCAGCCCAATAGGCCTGACAAAGCGACTTACTTGGCAAATCACAAAAAAACTGGGCTAGCCATTTTCAGAAAGAAAAAAAACTACTGGGCTGGTCTGTGGTAAACATAAAAGAGAAGGCTGTCTAGACATGCCAGAGTGCCCCGCACAGCCCAGTTGACACCCTGCTTCCGTCTCAAAAACAAATTAGATAAATGCCACAACAAATATGGCGATTCATAAAAATGCCACTGCAATTTCCAAACTTTGAAAAATGCCACTGCAATTTTTGCAAACTTTGGAAAACGCCACTGCAATTTGCAAACTTTGAAAAACGCCACTCCAGACTTCGAAAAATGCCACTGGGGATGGCATGAAATGGCATTTTTCAAAGTTTGGAAATTGCAATGGCATTTCTTAGAAACACCAGATTTGGAGTGGCATTTATCAAATTAACCCAAAACAAAAATAACTGGGCGAGCTGCTGGGTCCCTGATGTCAGCCGCTCGTTGTGCAACTCTCTCGTTTATTGACTACGTTGACAATGGCATGGGACCCAGATGTCAGAAATCCATTACGAGGAGCCATTTTTTTATTGGATTGAAATAAGGAGGCACTTTGCTTGCGTACTGCCATGACCTTGGCGGGTCCCTGCTGTCATCCTCTCCACGTACAATCATCTCCTGGTTGTGTACGCGTCAACTTGGTAGGCCCACAAGTCAGCCTCTAAACCCGTGGAGGACAAATACAACCCATTTAAAAAAATAACAGCCCATTCCATATGTTCAAACGGAAAGTTCAACATTCAGAGCAAAGTAACAGGTCTGATCCACATATAGAGTACTGAACTTCCACGTTGACAACCATCATAGCCAAGTTAACTATCTACTTCCACTAATACTCTAGTAGCGTACAAGTACTAACTTACTCTTAGCTAACTAGACGATGCCGGCCGCCATCTGCGGTACACGCTAAACGCCGGCACCGGCGTCCTCCGCCTCGCCTCGGACTTGCCAGAGGTGCGATAGGGCGCGTTGCTCGCGCGCGTTGGCCCTTTCCATGCCGGCGTGGTCCACCGAAGCTTCGGCTTCTAAGCGGGAAACCCACTTGACGAGCTGGTAGTAAAAATCGGCGTCGCGAACGCGTGCGTGCCCGACAGCCTCCAGGGCTATTTGCCGGGCGCCGGCCTCCACGTAGTCGGCCCACGTGCGGGCGCTCTGCTCGCGACTCAGAGCGTCGGTGCGCTGCTGCTCCATGTCCCGCTGGCGGCGCAAATCGGCGATACGCTGCTCATCCGCCAAGCGGTCGCGCTCCAACAACTCCTGCTCCTCCGCCAGGCGGTCGCGCTCCAACAAGTCCTCGATCTCCGCATTGCCATCTAAAGACCGATAGAATGCCTCCTCCCTCCGTCTGCCTTCCGGTGAAAAACCGAACACTAGTTCCGGCGGTGACCGCCTCCGGCCACGCCTATCGCGGACGGGCGGGGGCATGGCGGACGTGGCGAGAGCGAGGATAAGTGGCGAGCAACGTCGGGCCGGTGGGGGCTTATGAGGATAGGGCGAGTTGGGTCACGGTGCCACCATAGAAGGCCGAGAAACAGTACTTATAAGCGGAAGGTAGCGCGACGGTCATCGGAATTCAATGCATAATGAAGCAGGCATGGCTTAGCGCGCCAGCTTGCCGTGGAAAACTAGAGAAACTGAAATTCTGACTGTGCCGTCCCGTCCCGTCCGTGCTGGGTCGCACGCCGGCCTTACGGTCAAACGAGTGCACTCGAATCATCTCCCTCCTTGTCAATAATGATTCCACGGATTTAAAAGGCCCGCAACAATTAAAGCGCATCTTTTTTCGCATCAGTTAGCTGCCTTAATTACGGCCGGCTGCATGCGGGCACTCAAAATCGCTCGCAGCCAGTACGCGGAGCAGCATGCAACGAGTCGCAGCCGAGGGCATTAATTGATGAACTTTAGCTGGGAGATAAGGCATTTGCGAACGTTTTTGCTAGCAGTTTCTTCAGATTCGCATGGCATTTTCTTCAGAGCAGCTTGTCAGTTTCTTCAGAGGTAGGCATTTCTATTCAAAAAACTGCCACTTCGGATCTTGCGTCGCAACTAAAACAGCCAGGAGCGCATTAGTAGGCTAGCTAGTGATCGATCGGTAACTTGTAAACACTGAGCGAACAGATATAAGGAACTGTTAATGCATCTCAATGATTCACAGATCATATACAAATATGTAGCTCCAAAAGCAAAGATCAGCCACAACTAAAACCAACTAGTACGATTCCCATACATAAGATCAACATGTTAATGCATCTCAATGATTCACAGATCATATACAAATATGTAGCTCCAAAAGCAAAGATCTAGAAAAAACATATGTTCTTCCTACTAACATGGATGCTTCTCTTGGCCAACATTCAGTACAGACTGAATGACAAATTTGTTTGTGAAGTCTACAATTCCTCTTGCAAACGTAAGTGGTTTCACCAACAGCTGGAACCATGGGAATGAACCACACATGATGGAGGAACATCCACTGCAATATGATTTGGTCTTCTCTTGATCACACGGCGAGACTATTTTCGGAATACAAACTTTAACTTAGGCAAAATGATGCCCATTGTATAATCAGACCAAAGCAATGAAGCACCTAGTGTTGGCCAATAAATAGTACAGTACTACTTTTCTGCAGTCCATGAAGTGACTATCCAATCTTTCTGTGTCTATTTTCAAATGGCACTGCATGCAGTGACTATACTATTCTCTTGTGCAGTTCAACCAAAATTGCGGTCACTTTGTGTGTTTGCTAAATAGCAACGGGCAGACATCTCTGTCTGCACAAATATCAAGCAGCTAGTAAACATATACCCCACCTTGTATTTTCGGTTTAAACATGTCTCTTCCGCTTAGATCTGTCATGTTTTGCACTGGACAATTTGATACAGTCATGTTTTGCCCTGGACAATTTCATACTGAATTGATTTGCTTGTTCAGAGCAGAAATATAGCGCCTATTCTTCATCAGACCAAGGATATCCATGTTCGCAGTGATGGAAGAGGTGAAATCGATACAACCGAAATTGAGCATCCAGTCATTGAATCATGTCCTGCACCTCCAATGTAGGTCCACCCTGCCAATAAATTCACATGCAAACCACTAGTATTACTATCTAATGACAGTACAAAAAGAGTAGCAAGATAGTAGCAAACCATGTACCTTCTTAATGAACAGCTCATAGTGCCACCAATTGGATATAAAGGTTTGGGAGAAAACATGCTCCTAATGTTGAACCAGTTGGACTTTTTGTGCAGTTCCACTAAACTCGAGCATCCCTGTTTGCATAGATATTGAAAGTGTGATTACTATAAAAGTGGCACTAGTTGAAGCATAGACTCACAAATATAAGCATTCCAATTTCTTAATGGGAAAAGGTAGCAAGACTGTTTCTAACCACCTTTTTGAAGGAATAAATAAGGCAACAGAGGCTGATGTCAGAAAGGCATATATAGTTCTTTCTGAAAGAATGATCGATTCCTGACCTTTCCTCTTCTTTTAAGCATATTTTGTGCAGTTCAACTAAAATAAAATGCCATCACCGCCTTGACAATTCAGTGACACTGTACAAAAGGAAATGACTTAACATTACATCATGATGTCAGGTATGTAGTCGACAGGCATTAGAGACAAACTTACAGACCTCCTCCGATAACATAATGAACATTAATTTTAACAAAGGTGTGACTAGCTTTACCGGGATAATTTGAGTGAACTCTACACCCTCTGTTCCTTAATATAAGAGGTTTTTGCGGTTCAGTTTAAAGTACCCAAACGTCTACTAGTATTTAGAAAAACAGGTAGTAGTTTTCTTGAGCACATATCTGGGAAAGCTTGCCACCCTTTATTTATGTCCATACGCTAATGCAACACCATTCGAAATTTCGAATACTACAAATATACACTAATCCAGTGGCTAGTGCAACAGTAGAGTAGTTATTTTATTACAGGGTACAGTACAATGGTTTTACTGAACAGATTTCAATAAACTCTGGCACTGGAAGATTTCTATAAGAATTAACAATACAAAATGTAAAGGTAACACGTTTCAGCATTGGTATACTAGCTGTGCATGAGCATTAAACCAAATACAAAAGTCTGAAGGTAACTAGCATTATTAACTAATGACAGTATAAAAAATTGCAAACCATGTACCTCCAAGGTAAATATCATTTCGAACTCGGGGGGACCTTAAAAATTGCTATCCCAATCTTGATAATCGATCAAACATAAAAACTTGATCGAACGAATCAAGAGAACAGCCGGAGGAGGAGGTGCCCACTCTTAACCTTTCCTCTTGTCTTCATAATTTTTTGTGCAGTTTAACCAAAATAAAATGACATCAGCGCCTTGGCATTTTGGTGACACTGTACAAAAAAATTAACTTATCTCATGAAAGTGAGGTATGTAATCTATAAGCATTAACAGTGCAAAAATCTGAAGGTAGTAACAAGTTTCATCGTTGGTATACTGGCTGTGCAACATCATTAGAATGCCTTAGTTGAAAAATCTTTAATACATCCACAATCAACAGCTAACCCTGAAATAATCCAGTGACATTAAATGGCATTGCTTAAATTTATCGGTGGCATTAGACTGAGTGCGGCATTAGTTAAATGTGGCATCACTTTAGCAGTAGCATTGCTTGACTTGACTGCTGGCGTTATACTAACAGCAAAAAAGTTAGACTAAGAGCATGCGAGGCCCATTCGGACAGTGGGCGCACCAGTACGATGTACCTCCACGGACGCATAGAGTGGTGAGGGAGGTATGGTTGCCCAGAGCAACAAATATCCAGGCAGCATATGTGGATTACGTCCCATTTTTGTTATGTTTAGCCACCTTTTTCCTATGTGAGGACAACAAACCGATCGACCTGGTCATTCTCTATTGCGTTGTCATGCCTTTCTACCCTTCTTCAACCAAGAGACACGAGACTCGTTCCTTAGCTACTGATTTTCCCCTTCTCAACCTAGATGCGGGTTCGATGCCTACTCTCTTGGACAGTACAGTCTCCCTTCCTTTCCTTATTCAACCCAGACATGGATTAGTCTGCATGAAGTAGGGTTTCCTTTAATAGTGCAAATTAAGGTTTTCGTCTGCGTGACCAGCAGAGCAGAGGATAGCAAATTGGGAAGATGGTGGAGTGGAAAAAGATCCACATGCAGCGACATGGCAGATGGGGCAATAGAACAAGGGTATGGTTCGAAAAGAGGTAGCATACCTGAGGGTCGGCGGGAAGTGGCTTCGCTCGTGGTCATCGTCCTCCACACGCACTACGACAGCGAGCTTGGGGACGGAGGCCATCCCGCGCGGGCGCTAGGTCTGAGAGGACGGCCTTGTCGTCAGTGCGTGACCTCGCTCGCCGACGACGAGTGCGTCAACACTGCACGTCCTTTTCTTCCCCGGCGGATCTGTGACCACCGGTGAGGAGGGAGAGAGAGGCCGTCTTTTTTAGATCTGGAGAGAGGGTGATAGTGTGAGAAGCAAGTGGGCAGCCCTTAGCAAGAAAGCTCTGAAGCTCCAGCCTATATATCTTTTTTATACTACTAGTACTAGAGGTGGAGTAGTGGTAGAGTAGTTTATATTTTCTCTGCAAACAGTACCAGTTAGTCGTGCTTCAAAACTGAACGGCACGCCATTAAAAAAATAAAGTCGAGAAATAATGCGGCACCTCGGGCCAACGCGGCCAGATCGCATTTTGCACGAGAAATTACACACGATGTTTCGTTGACATGTGG